>NC_135667.1:478366-1078366 GCF_964188315.1 Podarcis muralis
GACCGAGCCCAGCTCTGGGTTTCCGGAAGAGCCTTCCCCTTGCAGTGGTGGCGTCTCTGCCCCAAGGAGCTTTCAGTGCAGGAAAATGAGACAGAGAAGTTTGATGGAAGACGAGGGGAAGGAGAATTTCCCAAGGAGATCTGGGATCCTTATTACTATGCTGGAATCTGTTTGTTGATTTCAGTCCTGTTGAATGTTGTAAATAGTTCCTTAAATCAATGGCTCTTTGATTCTCTTTGTGAAGCTGCTTCGAGGTTGACTTGTTTACAGTCAGGGGGGTGTACATTTTATTTATTTCATTTCATAAAATTGTAAATTTTATGAAATGAAATAAATAAGCTGACCAGCCGCTTTGTTGTTGTGGGGGGGGGTCACAACAACCTGAAGCGGCTTTTTTATTTGTTAAATTTATATCCCTCTGTAACACAATATACAGGATAGAACAATAGTCCAAGCAGGGCAGGGAGTCTGTCACTTGACCGTCTGCCTCCTTTTCCTCATGGTGGGGGCTAGGGAACCCCCGTTCCGCCACGAGGGTCAGGAGGATCCCCCAAACCGTCTTGCGTGTTCCCCCCCACCCACCCAAAAAAGCAACTTCTCTTGATCTTCTTCCTCCCCACAGAGGCTGCAGGAGCTGGTGGTCCCTCTTCTCATCCGCCTGGGTCAGGCCGAGACCCCCCCGGGCTCCCCCTACGCCAGCGCCCCCTGCCGCAGGGAGCTGCACCGCCTCCTGCTGGCGCGGTCCTGGCCGCCCCCCCGCCCTCCTGGCCGCCCCCTTTCCACTGCGCCCTCCGCTTGTTCAGCCAGGGGCGCGCCGACCCCAACCTCCAGGTGAGTCTCTCTTTCCCCCAACTCCCACGTGGGGTTTGGCCCAAAGGGAAGCCGGGGAGCAGGGCAGGAAGGGAAGAGCCCCCTCCCCACATCGGGCATCCCCCCCCCCCCCCCGAGAGCCTAGTCTCTGCACAGCAGGTAGACTGCCTCTCAGCCTGGAGGTTCCTCCTTCGCCGTCCATCCTCCTCTCCTCCTTTGCCAGTCCTGGAGGCGGGAAGTCAACCCCCTGGCTGGGCCCTGTTAAAGGTTTCCTAAAAGAATTGCTTTACTTTATTCATAAATAATATGGTTTTGAGTTTTTAATGTGTTAATATTTTGTTGAAAGCCGCCCAGGAGTGGCTGGGGCTACGCAGTCAAATGGGCAGCATATACGTAATACAGGTGAAACTCAGAAAATTAGAATATATTAGAAAAGTTCATTTATTTCAGTAATTCAACTTAAAAGGTGAAAGTAACTAATATATGAGATCGACTCACGACATGCAAAGCAATGCTTCTACTTCTCAGGGGTCCAACCTTCCTCCATTTGCAATCCTTGTTTTGCTGAAGTCCTTGAATATTCTAGTTTTCTGCGATTGTTAATTTGGGGTTTTCATCAGCTGTACGCCATGATCATCACAATGATAACAAAGCAAGGCTTGACATGTCACAAGTCTATCTCATATATTAGTTTCACCTTTCAAGTTGAATTACAGAAATCAAGGAACTTTTCCACGGTATTCTGATTTTTCGAGTTTCACCTGTAATAATATAATTACAGTGGTACCTCGCAAGACGAATGCCTCGCAAGACAAAAAACTCGGAAGACGAAAGGGTTTTTTGTTTTTTGAGCTGCTTCGCAAGACGATTTTCCCTATGGGCTTGCTTCGCAAGACGGAAACATCTTGCAAGTTTGTTTCCTTTTCTTAACACCGTTAATACAGTTGTGACTTGACTTCGAGGAGCAACTCATAGAACGCAGTGTGGTAGCCTTTTTTGAGGTTTTTAAAGACTTTGGGGATTTTTGAAGCTTTTCCAAAACTTTCCCGACACCGTGCTTCGCAAGACGAAAAAAATCACAAGACGACAAAACTCGCGGAACGAATTAATTTCGTCTTGCGAGGCACCACTGTACTAGAAAATTCTGCTAGGGTAGGAAATGGCCTTTTCTCCCATTTGGAACCATTTATATGTTAGCTGCAGCAATGAGGTTGAGCATTATTTCTCGTTCATTTTCTGGAAGAATAATAATAATAATTTATTATTTATACCCCGCCCATCTGGCTGGGCTTCCCCAGCCACTCTGGGTGGCTTCCAAAAAAGTACTAAAATACCGTAATACATCAAACATATTTTGGATAGCAAGGTGGAAACATCACAGGTCCTGAGGGTGTCAGATATCCCGGCGTGTCAGATATATTGGCCTGCACCGATTTCTGGAATATTTCTCTTTGGGAACAATTCCGAAAGACGTGAGCGTCCTCTGCTTTATTTAATCTGGGTCTCCAGCATTTGTCTGCTCTTGAGTTCAGTCTATACAGTGCTCAAATACCATTCGTAGGCAGTTTGGAAATAGTTCTCCTTTAGCACCAGCTCCCGGAATTTCCTGGTTGTTCTCTGACCTGAATCTCACCCACACACACACCCCATTTTCTCCTCTATGTGTCCTGGTTCTGATCTAGGCTCAACCCAAAGCTCATCCTTTTAAGCAGATGGGAGATAGATTTCCCATTTGTCCTCTCCCTCCATCTCCCCATATTTGTGCGTCATAAAGGAGACTGCACCTCTAATTGTGCTGTAATTATTTGCATGGTTTTAATGGGTGGGTGTCTAGTTTTAATTCTGTGGGTGTTTAATCATTTTTTAATTATTGTTCCTCCCCCACCCCCTTAAGTTTCCAGCCTGCTCTTATCTTACGTAATATAAACAACTATATCATGTATAAATAAGGACATAACGTAATCTGTGTTTTGTGCTTTTGTCTTGTATTTCTATGTTGTGGACGGCCCTGAGATCAATGGATGAAAGGCAGTTTCCAAATTAAAAATTATAACGGTAATAAGAAAAATGTAAGAATGAAAATAATCAAAACAATTTGGCATTTATTTTCCTCCTCCCTCCGCAGGTCTCTTCCTTCTGCACAGAGGCCCTGGCTGTCTGCAACGCCCTCCTGCACCCCCGGGTGCCCTCCCTGCAGCTCCCTCTGGCCACCCCTCCAGGGGGCCCCCAGGCCCCCCCGCCGGGCCCCTCGGAGCTCTCCCCCGCCCTGGCCTCGCCCTTCCGCCCGGCACCCCCAGCCCCCTTCTCGGCCCCCCGCCTCCTCCTCCCTCCCCCCGCCTCCTCGGCAGCCAACCCCCTGGGGCTGCCCCCCCCAGGCCTGGCGTCCCCCGCCCAGCTGCCCCCCCGCCTGGCCCCTGAGGAGCCCTCCCTGCCCACGTCCCCCGGGGCGGCCGAGGCGGCTCTGGGCGCCAAGCTGCGCCGCTCGGTCTTCGTCCACTACGACAAGGAGGAAGAGGAGGACGTGGAGATCTCCCTGGAGAGCGACTCGGACGACTCCGTGGTCATTGTGCCCAAGGGGCAGCTGGGCAAGGGCCCGGGGAGCGCCATGGCAGTGGCAGCCGCCGTAGCCCAGGTCCCCACCCCGCCCGCTCCTCCGCCAGCCCCCCCTGCACCCCCTTCCCCCCCGCCAGCCTCCGAGGAGACCCCTCCAGAGCCACCGGCCCCGCCCCTCTCCCTGGGTGTCCCTCTGCCCCCCGCCCCCACCGCTGTCCTGGCGCTGCCCGCCTCCCCTTCCCCCGCAGCCATGGACCCCCCGTTCCCCGCCTTGGTGGAGGAAGACCCCACCGTCATCAACATCAACAGCAGCGAGGACGAAGAGGACGATGAAGACGACTACCCGGAGGACGAGGAATACTTTGAAGAGGACGAGGAAGAGGTGCACTGGGGAGGAAGGGGCCGGTCAGACGGGCAGCATGTTAATTCTTATTTCTTATTGTGATTGCCAGGCAGTGAAGAGGCAGGGCTTATGGGGCAGGAGGTGCTCTGACCCTGTGGGTCAAATTCATCTCTGCTTTTCCCCCTGGGGTAAGAACTTCACCACCACCAGGACATTACCCAGGTGAAGGGAACACCTTTACATAAAACATATAACCAAGGAAATAAGTCCAGCAGCCCCGTTAGGGACCCAGTTTATTATCTGCTCTTGCAGTAGGACAGAGCTCAACTTAACATGGCTTATATAGTAGCTGCAAATGGATCGCATGCAAAGAGCTATAAAACATCAGACAGTTTTCTGCGTACACTGAGAAGGGTTACAGGTCATGGGATGTATAACACACATAGCTCCATACCTGTCTCTGCTCCCCCCAAGCGCTCAGGCCGTTTGGGTCTCAGTTGTCGCCCTTAGCAGGCCTTGGCCAGCCCCACTCTCACTTCCCTCGTCCCTGGGAAACTCTCGGGAGCTTCAAGAAGATGCTGGATTGCCAGCTTGAAACAGACTTAGGAAAACATCACCATTGGCTGTTTCTGCCACTTTGGGGGTTAGGTAGCAATTTTAGTTTATGGCCTAGAGAGCACAAGGGCTGTAAAATGTCGGCACCCAGGAGCCTCACGGAAGTCATTCCCTGGTGGATTTCATCTTGAGGTTAAATGCCGTTCATATTGAAATATTGTTTTCAAAATCAAAAACAGACACTTTTTGTCTCTAATGTTGACATCACCCCCCAAGCCACAGCTGTCAGCCCCACACCTGACAGGCGAAGACGGGGCTTGCTCTGGGCCCCGATTAGGGGTTGCGGGATTAGGGGCGAGCAGCCGCAAGGGGCCCCTTGGCAGCCATGTTTCTTTTCGCCCTGGGTGGCAAGGGGTTGGGCTGCATGACCCTCAGCCGGGTCTCTCACAAGGTAGCAGGCTGCCCTTTGCTGGCGTTGGGTAGCTGCCCTTTGCTGGGTGCCCATCAGGCTGCGGTTCCTGCGCACTGGGGTCGGGCTGGATGGCCTTTGGGTGGCCCTCTCCCAACGCTACAGTCCTGATTCTCTCCCACCCACCCTTTTTTTTTTTTGCTGGCCAGGAGGAAGAGTACGACGAGGAGGACGAGGAGTTTGGGGAGGATCTGGAGGAGGAAGAGGACGAGGAGTTTGATGAGGAGGAAGGCCTGACGGAGGAGGAAGAGGACGAGGAGGAAGGCCTGACAGAAGAGGAGGAGGAGGAGGAGGAAGAAGGGGAGGAGGAGGAGCGGAGGGTGCTGCCCTCACTGCCGCCCCCACTGCCGCCCCACCGGAGCGACGAGGAGCCGCCGGAGCTCTTGCCCATCCAGGACGAGCCCCCCAAGTTGGAGGAGGAGGAGGAAGAGGAAGAAAACGAAGACGAAGAGGCGGCCGCCGGACTCCTGATGGAGGTGGACGAGGAAGCCTTCCACCCCCCAGAGGAAATGGCAGAGGAGGAAGAGGAAGGAGGCCGGCTGGAGCGGGACCTGGGGAAGGCAGAAGGCCAGGTGTCTCCTTTGCGGACGGCCGAAGGGCAGGCCCCCCTCCCCAGCACGGCCGCCCTGCCCTCCGTGAAGCTGGAGGAGGAGCAGGGCGAGAAGCAGCCCCCCCAGGAGGAGCAGGAGGGCCCCGCGGCTGCCCCACGGACCTCGACTCCGCAGGGGCAGGAGGAGGAAGAGGAGGAGGAAGTGGTGGTGCACGAAGGGGGCCGGAGAGAGCCAGGAGGGGCGGCCCCCGAGGCTGCAGCGCTGCGGGGAGAGGCGGAGAAGCAGGAGCCGCCGCCGGGCGAAGAGGTGGGCATGAGGGGCAGGGCAGGGAGAGGGGGCACGGCTGCCCCCCCCCCCGCACATGTGGGGAAGAATATTCCCTCGTTATCTGAACTCTGTACGGTGCATCTTCCACTCTGGGGTGATAGTGGAGCTCAGGGTGTGGCGTCGAAGTTCCAGGCGGAAAGGAACCTGGGGCGGCTCAGTCGGTAGAGCAGGAAGGGTCGTGGGTTTGAGCCCCACGTCGGGCAAAAGATTCCTGCACTGCAGGGGGTGGGACTTGGTGACCCCCCCCCCAGTTCCATGACTCCATCATTCCAAGTATGAAGGCATCACAGGTGGAGGGTTTTGTTTCGTTTGGTTAATTTGTAGACCCATAGATCTCAGGGCTTTCGCGGTGTAAAATTACAATCTAATAAATGCAAAATGCATAATAAAAATAAGAACAGTGATCCCTTGGGATCCCCTTCCAGATACTCACAGTTCTCTAGTTCTGTCCTCTGTCCCCGGTCTGATCTTCTCCCCCCCCCCCCCCACCTCCAAGAAAGGGCAAAAGAGGGAGTGAAATTATATCAGTTTAGAGTTGGCTCTTCTCTCTCCAAATTAAGCTGTTTGTTTGACACAGTACTGTTTTCTATTTATTCGTTTGTTTTGCCTCACAAAATCTCTTCGCTGATTGATTGTAGAGGGAAAAGCCTCGAAGCCGGAAAGGTTTTCTCAGTGAAACCGCATAAAGGTTTTATGAAGCAAATAAGTAAACCTCAAAGTGGTTTGCAAAAGGATGATGATGATGATGATAAACTGTCAGTCAGAAAAGTTTGCAGCAACAACATTTAGGCTTCTGAACAGTTAACACAGCAAAAACCCGAAAACAGATCAGGAACTCGCATGCACTTGGTAATGTGGGCGGTTGTCTGAAAGCAGTTTACCTGTGAGATCGCTTTGCCCCACGTGCTCCCACTTGGCCGGTTCAGCCGGCGGATCTGGCCCTGCTGCAGGCGCCGCACGACACCCGTTCCGCTTTTGTAAGAACTCTGGCAGCCCCTGCCCTTTGGAACTCCCCGCCTCTTGAGATCAGGCAGGCGCCTTTGCTGTACATCAGCAACCGCCAAAACCCTTCTGGTTGGGGAAGCCCACCCAGAGAAGCCGTAAGCAGGAGGAGGAGGAGGCAACCAGGCTGCCGTGCCGTGGAATATTTTGGCGCCGTCTTGTTTTTTAAGAGCACAAATTGTCATTAAGAACAATCCAAATACTCCTGGCTACACTTTGGATGGCAGAGAAAGTCCTCTCTGGGGTGGCGGAGAGTCTGGAGGGAGGGCGTGTCTAGGGCAGGTTCCTAAGTCTGGAGCTGGAGTGGTTTATTGCGTGGGGGGGGGGTTGTGTGTTCTGCAGTCTCTCCAGCTTTGGAGGGAGCAGCGAGGGGTCTTGCAGTGGCAGCTGGGAACAATGGTCAGACCCCACCTGGGTCCACTTCCAGAAGGATATTGGTGAGAAGCTGGAATGTGCGCAGAAGAGGGTGAGCAGGATTTTGAAGGGCCTGGAAACCAAGCCTTGTTTAAGAGGAACAGCTGGGGGGAGATGGAGATGTTTAGCCTGGAGAAGAGGAGACGTGAGAGCCGGCTTCCAGTATCTGAAGGGTTGTCACAAGGAGCAAGCTTCTTATCTCCTGCTCTGGAGGGCAGGATCCGAACCCATGGTTTCAAATTCCAAGAAAGGAGATACTCAACGTTTAGGCTTTCCTGAGGGTAAGAGCCCATCAGCGGCCGAGTGACCCCCACGGAAGGTTTTTTGATAGGTTGGACGGCCGTCTGTCAGCGATGCTTCAGCTGTGATTCCTGCATTTCGGGGGGTTGGACTAGATGACCCTTGGGAAGCCTACCATTCTGTGATTCCCTAAGGCCTGCATTCTGGGTTTGCTGTGTGTGTGTGTGTGTGTACGTCTTTTTTTAGATTGAGTGCCGAAATGCTGTCTTTTCCACCAGTCTTCAAAACTTTGTTCGGCCGAGCACCCTAATATATTGGCGCTTTTGGGGGGGATACTTCCGGTGGGTGGTGGGGTGAGTTGTCATGCCAACTGCAATAAAGTGACACCCCCCCCCCCCGAATTCTCTTCCCCTGCAGGGCACAGAAGTGGATGAAACGGAAGCCATGTTGGCGGACTTTGTGGACTGTCCCCCAGATGAGGAGAAGGTGCCGTCCGAACCCAGTTCCTGAGGGGGCGCTGGAACCGCCGTGGTCAACGGTGGTGGGCGAAATGGGGGCTGAGAAGAGGGGCGCTGTCATCCCTGAAACAGACGTTCCCCTCTGGCGCATCACTGCCTTCTGGACTTAGGAGCCTCCATATTCTATTTTTTATGTTTGTGTTTTGAGGGGAGGAAGGTTTGGGGTTTATTTGTTTTTTTTAATACAAAAGACATTCAATAAAATTTCTTTATACTGCACGTTCACTTTGGTTTGTGGTGCAACGGGGGCCAAGGCAGCAGGGCGAATCGGACCCCTGGGGGGGTCAAGGTGGAAGATTTATGCTTCTCCGGACGGCTGAACGAACGAGAAAGGAGATTCCGACTGAACCTCAGAAGAACTTTCTTGACGGGAAGAGACTCCCTTGGAAGGTGATGGACTCTCCTTTGGTTGGATGGCTGTCTGTCATGGATGCTTTCGTTGAGATTCCTGCATTGCAGGGGGTTGGACTAGATGACCTTTGGGAGTCAGGTTTTCCTGTGTGATCCAACACCTGCACACTTGATCAGTAGGCAGAGCCTTTTTGGTATTGTCGCTCTGTGAGGTAAGAGGCTCCGCAGTTGAGCTTGGTGAATGAAGGAGCAGTTTCAGGTTCTGCAGCCAGCCGTCTCTGGCCGCCTGCCGGACAACCTCCCATTGAATGCTGCATTCGGTTCGTTTGTCAGTGTGAAGGGCACAAACCAACCAGATCAGTTTCGGACCAAGCTTGACCTCTACCCAATGCATGGCACACCCCCCCATAACAGCAGTGGAATCCCTTCCAGTGGCCTAGAGGTGCTTGTCAGTGTGTGTGTGTGTGTGTGATTGTAATACAAAATTTAATGTAAAATATGCCTAGGTCATACCTAATAATATAGATAACTGAATACTTGGCAGTCATTTTTATTTACACATTCTTTAGGCAATTCTACACACATTTCCCCCATCAAAAAAAATGTCAAGTGTCCCTATAGAGATTAATTTTGTCAACTTGCCCCCAGTTCTCCAATCTGTAATGGTAATTCTGTGCCATTAGCTGCCCCTCCCAGTTTGGTGTCATCTGCAAACTGGATGAGCATCCCCTCAATTCCTCCATCCAAGTCGTTTATAGACAGGCGGAGCAACAACAAGCCCTGGACAGAGCCCTGCAGCCCCCCTGGTCACCAATCTATGGCGTAACCTCCTGGGGGGCACAGTCGCCTCTCCTCATGAAGGAAGTTTGAGGAGTTGGAAAAGTGCTGCCAAAATGATCAAGGCAGACTTGGCTTTGAAGAAAGGTTGCAGCCTTTGGGGCTCTTTAGTTTAGACTTCAGAGCAGGGGTTCCCAATTAGCTAATTACTGAGCCCCCCCCCCTCATTGTCAAAAGCCAAGCCTGGCCTAGAGAAAGTGGAGGGAGAGTTGCATCTCCTGACAGTGGAACTCAAAGACATCCAAGGAGTCGGGATGTTGGAAGATTCAGGACAGATAAGATTACACGCAAGGCAGAGTTCGCCTGTGGAACTCCCCGGCACTGGACACCGGAGAGAGGAGGGGGATGCTGGGGGCGCTGGCTTGCCAAGGGTTAAAGGGGATTGAGCTGGATTCCTAGAGGGGAGAGGAAGTCAAGGCGGGGGGGGGGTCGTGTGGGGGGGGGAGAGAAACTCCCGAGCCCAAGCCCCTCCCTCTCCGCCCTGCCTAAAAAGGAGGAGGGGCCTTTGTCTCTCTCTTCTGCACGTGCTGCCTCCAGGGCGCCTCCGGGGAGCCGGTGAGTCTCTGCATTGGGGGGAAGAGGGGGGTCCCTGGGATGCAGGGGGGAGCGGGGGGACCCCCAAGTCAAGGGGCAGAGGCTCCTGCCCCCCCATCTCTGCAAAGCCCGGGTGGGGGCGAGGGCACAGGATGCACCGCTTGGCCGTTTGGGGAGGGCGAGGTCTTTGGGGAAGGAAGAAAAGGGCCTGGAAACAACCCCCCCCCCCCGACTGAGGAATCAGTCCCATCTATTAGCAGAGGTTGTAGAGGGACGGAAATATTAGGACATAAAATGCACCGAAGAAATAAAAAGGAAAGCCTGAGTGTTGGAAGAGGGGAGGGGCAGAGAAGAGAAAGCGCTTCTTGGTGCGGTGCAGAATCAAGCCTGCGGAACTCCCTGCCCCAGGAGGCCAGGCTGGGACCAGGGCAGGGAGGAAGAGGAGGGGCTCTGCTTGGCTTCATGCAGGAGGGCTGAGCTCTTGTCTCCCCAGAGATGCTGCTGAATCCCAGCTGCTGGAAGGAAGCGCAGGGGGAGGGGGGGGGCTTTTGCGCCCCAGTCCTGCTGGGGGGCTTCCCATTGAGGCCCCAGGGGGAACAGGAAGGGGGAGCTCCAGAGGGGCCCACTGGCCTGATCCTGCAGGGCTCCTCTCCTGCTCTGATGCTGAGCTGTTCAGTTGGAGTGAAGCTTCCCCACCACCACCCGAGAATCAGACAAGGGAGATATCGGGACTCCGGGCTTCGCATCCTTGGCAGAACTGCCTCCTATGGAGGGAAATCTCTCTTAATTACTCCGCCAACATTTTTAAGAAACCGCACCAGAGTTTCTGAGCTCCTCTTGGCAGCTTCAAAATGCAAGAAATATCAGATTAAAGGCATCTCTGTTCATGTCTGTGAATGTGGGTTCAGGCTGACACAAGTGGGAATAGTTCCTGTCGTTTCTGTCGCAGGACCCCCCCCCCCCCCATCATTCAGTTTGTACAAACTTCACACACACTCACACACTACGTACGCTACGCTTCTGTTATAAATTCATAGAAAACCAACCATACATCGGATTTGCACTGTTCCACTTTTATTTGACTCCATGAAGGAAGGACTATCAAAGGGGGGGTGGCTTGGTTCTGGTCAGCCCTACAAAATGGGGAAGGTTTGATACAGGACGGCCATAATCCCTTGAGCATCCCAGCACATACACAGGAGCCCTGCCCAGTTGCTATGCCAACCCTGATGGTCCCAGACAGAAGACAATCACGACCACAAAGAACTTGCATATGGGAGTGGATTCAGCATGGACTGAAACAAAGGACAATGATCAGATCTTCCCTCAGGGGGCAGGAAACTGCAAACTCCCCTTTGTCTCCTGGAAGTGACTCATGGGAGGGGGAAAAGGAGGAACCAGCCAGGTGACAGGACACTCAGGTTACCACCAACTCCTCCCTCAACCCCTCCTTTCTGTAATGTATGCATGATGTTTCTGGGGGTGGGCTTGACCTAGAGGAGGGGAATTTCAAAAGTTTTTATAAGACCTGGCACACCATTTTTCCTGTGTCTTTCCTCTCTCCTGCAAGTGAGGGGAGCACCCTGTCACGACAGTGTTTCTTCAATAAAGACCAAGCCTACAGGCTGCTGTTTTGCTCCAAGTTATCCTGGTTGGTGTCTTTGTTTTTGTCCAAGGGAGCCCTCGGATTTTTCCAGTAACAAAACCTAAAGAGCTTTAAGGCATTAAAACAAAGTAGTAAATGCACAGCTTTTCTTTTCAGGTTCCTAGAAGAGGAGGTGAAATGCTTCACTCTGTTTCTCTTTCCTCCCTCTCATTCCTTTACTCAGTTATGAGTTTAATCCTTTGGACGCAGCACAGCTTCCTTCTCTGCCGAAAACTGGGGCTCCCTTTCCGTCAGTTCCCCTCTCTCTTGGCAATCCCACCCCTCAGGGGTTTCCAAATAGCATCGCATATATGGCTCTGCGGGGGTTAAGCTGTGTAACACTACTACTACTACTAATAATAATAATAATAATAATTTATAACCCATGCTTTCCCTTAAGTTCCCCAGGGAAGAGGAAACACAATTTTTAAAACCACTTAAAACAAGTTACAATGACAGAAAGAAACTGAGTTGTTCTTTCCTGGCTTTTTAGCACTTTCCTACCCACAGGAACTTTGGCCTCACCCACTTGGCCCTCAAGGGCTTGGCCAGATCAGGATCTGGCCCTCAGAAGAAGAAAAAGGGACGTTGGAGATGCAAAGGGGTAGAAAACGAGACAGAAGCAGAAAGGAAATGTGCCCTGAGGTGGGGTTGGGAAGGAGAGCAACTCTTGAGGAGCCCAGGATTAGGACCCTCAATAGAGACTAGTGTCCATATATTATTTATACCCCACCCATCTGGCTGCGTATCCCCAGCCACTCTGGGCGGCTTCCAGCAAAATATTACAATACAATAATTCATCAAATATTCCACACTTGGAACAAATGATTCACTTCTCCATCACCTTTCTGGTTTTATCCCTGGGCTGAAAACACTGAGAGGCAGAAGCCACCAGGCTCATTCGTCTGACAAAAATCTCTTTCGTTGCCTCCACTTTTGGCCTAGTCACTTTCCCCCTAGGAGGGCGAGAGGGTTTCTTCGTCTTCATTCTTCTTGCTTTCCTTCTTCAAGAAAGCTCAGAGTCTGGCATGTGGTGCAGTCCAGCCCTGGTTCCTAGCAAGACTCATCCACACTTGCTCAGGGGACCTTCTTCTGCTGACCGTGTGCCAATTTCATAACAGAACAATATATTTCCTTTGTAGAGTTTGCCAGCACCTCTAATTGAGACAGGCAGAACTTGGCCAAAGAAATGATGGATTCCTTCCTAAAGATGGATGAGCAAGACTTAGCTGACCCTGGAGCAGGAAGAGGCCATGCTATGGAAACTGGGAGCAGTGGGGGATTCTGGGAAAGCTCTGGGCAGAAGATCCTGGGAGAGGAGGACCCCCTTCGCTCAGAGGCGCAGAGCCGGCAGTTGAGGCAGTCCTGTCACCAGGAGGCCAAAGGACCCCGAGAGGTTTGCAGCCGGTTCTACCACCTTGACCATCAATGGCTGAAGCCAGAAAGGCACACGAAAGCTGAGATGCTGGACCTGGTGATCTTGGAGCAGTTCCTGGCTGTCCTTCCAGCGGAGATGGAGAGCTGGGTGAGGGAATGCGGAGCGGAGACCAGTTCCCAGGCAGTGGCCCTGGCCGAAGGTTTCCTCCTGAGTCAGGCAGAGGAGAGGAAGCAGGTGAGAGAGACTTTCCTCCGGATGCTCCCAAGGGGCTCCAAGGAGGGAGAAGATCCTTAAAAACTCTCCTAGTTGCTCATCCTTTTTCCTTTTTTAACCCTTGTCCCCATTGTCTCTTTGGAATCCTTGTTTCTCTTTCAGGAAAATGATCTGTTTGCGGAAATGGGTCCTGATTCCTCTGAGGGAGAGAGGACTCCGTTGGACACCAGAGAGAGTTCACTAGGTAAGGAGGAAGTAGTTTCTTCTCAGTTGGGTCACATTCTGTGGGTTTCGAAGTGATTCCATGGGTTCTTTTCATCATTTTGGGGGAAGACACTTAGGTCCAGGAGCCCAGAGGAGGGGAGGTGTAATTTTGCACAACTAAACTATGAAATGCACTCAGCAGGTGAGGCTTTTTCTCCAAGAGAAGCATGCTCTCATGGTTCCCACTTCCCTTTGTCTCTCACAGGTGACGGAATTATACTGGCAGAACTGGCAAGACCTCCCCCATCTTTTCTGGGTGGTGGAGGGGAAGCAGCGGCTGAGGAACCGGATCAGGTGGGGGAAGGAGCCTTGGGGGGAAAGGGGCTGAGGGGTGGGGCAACCAGGGTGTCTCTGGGGGCCAAACAAATCTGTCCTCTTCTTTGCTTCTGTTGTAGCTGCCCTTAAGAAAGAGAACGTTGATCTGCTGAGTATAATGAACAACCAGCTCACCTTAACTCGCCTTCTGAATGTCACTAGTATTTATCAGTAGCTGCTATTTTATTTGTCAATTTATTGTGAAATGCTAAAATTTGATTCTATGGAATCAAGAAACAATAAAAAACTGCAGCCAGGATTCACCTAATGAGCCCCATCCACTGCAGAAAGGGGCTTTGTCCTCCCTGTGGCCCCCATGCGCCCCTTGAAGTTGGCATCAGGAGGGCCCCCCCCCCCCATCACAGTGAAATAAACAATAAAACAATTCCATTAAGACATGGAAAGGAGCATCTCTACTTAAAATCTGCAGCAAAATATTCCCATGAAATCAACAGAGCAATTAACAGGCAG
This sequence comes from Podarcis muralis, assembly GCF_964188315.1. Taxonomy (NCBI): domain Eukaryota; kingdom Metazoa; phylum Chordata; class Lepidosauria; order Squamata; family Lacertidae; genus Podarcis; species Podarcis muralis. The sequence goes on from NC_135667.1 coordinate 492,157, forward strand.
GAAACAACAGAGCAATGTGTAGTAGATAATCTTTATGCAGTCTAAGAGGAGGAACTTTCCCTTTTGCTTTCAGGGTACAGTGTGCTTTGAAGATGTCTCTGTTTGTTTCAAAGAGGAGGAGTGGGCGTTGCTGGATCCTGCCCAGAGAGCTCTGCATAAGGAAGTCATGGAGGAGAATCGTGGGACCATAGATTCTCTTGGTATAGCTCATATTATTACAACATCTGTTTCAAAATTCCATGCATATATCTCTGTGTGATGAAGCTCCTAGATTTTGATGGATTTTGACAGCGCCACCTACAGCATCTGGGATTCTCGCACCCACACAATTTACCTGGAATGGAGGCTATTGTCTGTTTTGCCTGTGAATATTCTTCCACCACTTAAGCCTTTTAAAACAAGGATCAGGCTGGTCTGAGCTGCCAGGCCTTTTAAAATTGTAGGCTTCCTGAATATTTAGGAAAGTGGAAGTAGCTTCTGTCAGGTTTTGTGTTTTTCTTTTTGCTTCTGTCAGTTCTTGGTTTTGCAAAAATTCTTCTGACGCTGGAGATGGAGCAGATTCCATGACTGAGCCAAAGAAAATTCATTGCAGAAAGTAACAGGCTTTTTGAATTTCAGTTTCCCACAAGTACCGTATTTTTCGCACCATAACACTCAGTCCCCCCCCCCCAAAAGGTAAAGGGAAATGTGTGCGCGCGTTATGGAGCGAATGCAGGCGGGAAGAGCTGCTCTTGCTGGCTTTTCGTCGAGGTGGGAGAAGGGAGGCAGCCTCTCTTCCTCCGTGCCTGCCTGCTCTGTGGCTTTTTGGCGAGGTGACTTTATAGTTTGATGGGCTGACTGTAATTCAAGCAAAGGGAGAGCCGCTTACACACATGTAAGCGGCTCTTACTCTGCTTTCTTTACAATGAGCCGGAAGGAGGGACAAAGAGGGCATCCCCTTCCATCCCTCCCCCAGCACCTCACCGGTAAATTCAAACAAAGCGGTTTACAAGGCTCGTGTCCCTGAGTCTCCTCCTCCTCTTTTTGCTCCGGTTCGAGGCAAGGCAGCTGCACAAATGTGAGCTCCCCCTCTCTCTTCCTTCCCTCCCTCCCTCCCTCTTCCAACTTCAAAAAATATTGAGGGGACAGCCAGGTAAGCCCCACTCACATACCACAATGGGGGGTGGGGGATGACTCCCTCAAATATTTAATGGGGGGGTGAAGGCACCTAGGCCCATAGGAGTTGGCTGCTTTGCCTAGGACAAATGTGAGCTCCCCCCCCCTCCTTCATCACTATATTGGAGATACCATACATTACTGACAGTTCCTTCATCATTTTCTTGCAGAAAACTGTATTTTCTTGCAGAAAACCTCCCCCGTTCTGATAAGGATGATAAGGCAGAGAAGACTAGCATATAAGATTCCTTTTAAACTAAAGGTAGTAAAATACGCTAAGGAGCATGGAAACAGAGCAGCAGAGAGACATTTTGGGCCACCTCCAACTGAAAAAATGATAAGAGGTTGGAGGAAACAGGAGGATCAGCTGCAAAAAGCAGATAAAAGCAAGCACACTTTTCGTGGACATGCTGCAAAGTGGCCACAGTTGGACGTGGCCATGAAAGAATGGATCACACATCACCGGAATAATGGCTTCACAGTCTCCACAAAAATGATAATATGTGAAGCCAAACGCATTGCTTTAGAGAAAGGCATTCACGATTTTACTGGCTCACCATCATGGTGCTACAGATTTATGAAGCGATGTGGCCTTGCTATGCGCACCAAAACTAGAATTGCATAAAAAATGCCAGAAGAATATGAATCTAAGATTCTGTCTTTTCATAAATTTGTAATTGATGCTAGGAAGAGAAATGGATTTGAAATTGGCCAGATTGGGAATATGGATGAAGTCCCGCTAACCTTTGATGTGCCATCTAATAGGACTGTTGATCTGAAAGGTGCCAAAACTATTGCTGTGAAAACCTCTGGACATGAGAAAACCCATTACATGGTTGTGTTGTCTTGCTGTGCAGACGGCACCCAATTGCCACCCATGTTAATTTTCAAAAGGGAAACATTTCCAAAAGAAGTGATTCCACGAGGAGTTGTTGTACATGTTCACGAGAAAGGATGGATGGACGAAAATGGAATGAGAGTATGGGTTGAAAAAGTGTGGTCCAAACGTCCTGGAGGGCTTTTGAAAAAAACCTGCTTTATTAGTACTGGACCAGTTTAGAGCACATATTAGCGAAACTTTAAAAAAAGTGCTTTAAAGAAGCGAAGACTCATCTAGCTGTAATTCCTGGAGGTCTTACCAGCCAGTTGCAACCTCTCGACATTTCCATCAACAAGCCGTTTAAGGTCTTTATGCGAGAAGAGTGGAACAAATGGATGGCTGCTGGTAATCATGATCTGACACCTACTGGACGAATGAAGAGGCCCACTATCACTCAAGTTTGTGAATGGGTGAAAACATCATGGCACTCGATGAAGGAGGAAATCGTTGCACAGTCATTCAAAAAATGTGGCATTAGCAATGGTATGGATGCAAAAGAAGATGACATTTTATATGAAGATGGCGAAGAAAGTGATGCCAGTGATTGTGAGCAGCTGAGCTTCATAAATTCTGACTCTGGCACTGATGAGTTCTTGGGGTTCACAGAAGACTAGAAGAGTACCCGAACCTAAAATTCTCTCTTCATTTGTTAATGACAGTGATGATGGTTCTTAATGCCACTGTTGACTGCTGTTCACTTTACATGGTTGTAATATGATTCTGATATACCGGTGGTTTATTAAATAGTTTAGTACAACATTAGATTCAGAATATTTTTTTTTCTTGTTTTCCTCCTCTAAAAACTATGTGCGTGTTATGGTCAGGTGCGTGTTATAGAGCGAAAAATACGGTGTGTCAGTCAACAAAGGCAGTGAATTCTGCAGTAAGAAATCTAACTTCAGTTCTTCCTTTATCACAGGTGTTCATTAGCATTATTTAATAATTGGCAACTCCATTTTTTCCTCTTTGCATAATAATTTTTATTCAGTTTAGAAAACTTTAACAAATTAACTTCAAATTCAATATATGCTTCTTTTACCAAAAAACAACAGCAGTGAGGGGACATCTTCCCTCATTTCCGTGGTGCTTTCATTCCCATTTTTTCCTGCTGCTGATATATATCAAACTATATCTAATACAGATTTCATCCATTACATTTATTATCATTTCCAACCCGCTGCTCATAATTCCAATCCTGCCCATGATTTCATTTGACTAAAATTATTTCTCAGATATTCCAAAAAGGGTTTCTACTCTTCAGTAAAAAGTTTGGTCTCTCACTCTTGCTCTCAACTTTGCCAATTTTGCATACTCCAATGTTTTTACAAGCCATTCCTCCTTGTTTCTTCTTTCCAGCTCTGTGCATATAAAGTGTTGCTGCGTACACAAATAGTTTAATCATATTCTTCAGGACATTTGTCCCCAATATCCCTAAAAGAAAAGCTTCAGGTTTTTGAAAATTACCAATTCTAACGTCTTCTTCATTTCATGATATATCATTACAGCGGTACCTCGGGTTAAGAACTTAATTCGTTCCAGAGGTCCGTTCTTAACCTGAAACTGTTCTTAACCTGAGGTACCACTTTAGCTAATGGGGCCTCTGCTGCCGCTGCGTGATTTCTGTTCCCATCCTGAAGCAAAGTTCTTAACCCGAGGTACTATTTCTGGGTTAGCGGAGTCTGTAACCTGAAGCGTCTGTAACCTGAGGCATCACTGTATAATCCTTTGTCCATCTGTTGGAAGGTGACTTTGGAAGTGGGTTTGAAGAATTCTATCCTTGATTTTTCTTGAGCAGAACTGAACCAAACAAACTCCTGGTAGTTTCTTTCTGCTTGCAAAGGCTGACTTTATACAGAAAACTTAGACTATCTCCTCCGCTTCCATCTCAAGGAATTCCACCCACTGTTTCACCACTTTCTCTTGGATTTTAACCACCTAGTTCCAGGATCCCACGGAATATCAAATAGGACTCCATTGCATTTCCCAAACTGCCATTTGATCTGACAGCAGCTCTCCTTGTTGCTTTATTTCTGTCACTTCCTCCTGCATGGTCTCTGCTTGCTTCTTGGTTTCACGATTCCCATAAGAAAGCTTATTAACAGTCTCTCCCACTGAAGCAGCTCTTTTGGTTAACTCCTGGAAAAGTTGGGATATTGCATTGGAATTTGCCTCCAGTGCCAACTTGATTGCTATCCATGTTCCATTTAAATCCATTGCTGCCTTGTCAATGTTGCTGTTACAGATGTTGCCCTCTGTGAGGCTGGCTGGTTCAGGTTTTGTTTTCTGTTTGGTTCTGGTCATCTTAGTACTGTAATTCACTTCTATAATCCATGCTTAAACAACAGTCCTTCTGGGACAAGTTTTGTTCTGCAGATCTCTCTCATTCAGACATAACATTTCAGCCTGCACCTCCACTCTGCTGGCAATATTCCAAGCGCTCTCTCTCTTAGCTCTCTCTTTATATGGCAAAGTCAAATTGTACCCAGTCCCCTTTTGGATTCTAGTGCTCTTTATTCCATTAGCCACAAGGATTGGGTAGTATTCTCCCAAGGAATTTATGGTTTTGTATCAACATTCTCCCTTCCCTCTCCTCTCCCTTCTCCTTTGTGGCAGCGATTTTTTTTTTTTTTTTTTTTACTTCTTTCACTCTTTTCTTCACACACCAGCAGTCGGAATTTTCCCCTGCAGCTGCTGCCCACCCTTTATGGTAAAGTGTCTTTAAATTTAAGTGAAATTAAGCCCAATTTATAAGGAAGTCAGCCACTTACACGATTGCCTCTGAGCCTTCTCAGTAATTGAGTCAGAAATATTTTTGCCAGTGCCTTGCCTCTCAACCAGCCTGGAACAGGGTCCTCCAAGCAGGGAGCGGCAGAGAAACGGGCTTGTCACCCTGCTACACTCAGGGTCTTAAGGAATGTTTGCCTTCACTACCCCAATTTCTGCATCTGAGACTTCCCCAAGCTCAGAGAAGCTGCTCCTGTGATCATGGCTGACCTGGAAGTACAATTCTTCCTGAGGCTCTAATCCATTTCTCTGTTCTTTGCAGGTGGTGATGAATTAGATATTCAGAACAAGGGAGACCAAGAGAAAGTTCACACAGTGGAGAAACCCTATAAATATCTGGAGTCTGGCAAGAGCTTCAGTCAGAGTTCCTATTCCACTTCCCATCAAAGAATTCATACAGGGGAGAGACCACATCAGTGCTTGGAGTGTGGAAAGAGCTTTAGTAAGCAGGTGAGTCTCACCACCCATCTAAAAATTCATACAGGGGAGAAATCATATCAGCGCTTGGACTGTGCAAGGAACTTCAGAACAAAGCAAAATTTCACTTCCCATCAAAGAACTCATAGTGGGGATAAACCACATCAGTGCTTGGAGTGTGGAAAGAGCTTCAATAGAAAGGACCATCTCACTTCCCATCTAAGAATTCATATGGGCCAGAAACCATATCAGTGCTTGGAATGTGGAAAGAGCTTCAGTTGGAAAAAGAGTCTTACTTCCCATCAAAGAATTCATACAGGCGAGGAACCATATCAGTGCTTAGACTGTGGAAGGAACTTCAAAACAAAGCAACATCTCACTTACCATCAAAGAACTCATAGTGGGGAGAAGCCATATCAGTGTGTGGAATGTGGAAAGAGCTTCAGTCAGCACTCCAGTCTCCGTTCTCATGAAAGAATTCATACAGGGGAGAAACCATATCAGTGCCTGGAATGCGGAAAGAGCTTCATTTGGAAAGATAGTCTCACTTCTCATGAAAGAATTCATGCAGGGGAGAAGCCATATCAATGCGTGGAATGTGGAAAGAGCTTCAGTCACAGATCTCATCTCACTTCCCATCAAAGAATTCATACAGGGGAGAAACCACATCAGTGCTTGGAGTGTGGAAAGAGCTTCAGTCACAGATCTCGTCTCACTATCCATCAAAGAATTCATACAGGGGAGAAACCACATCAGTGCTTAGAGTGTGGAAAGAGCTTCAGTCAGAAGGTGAGTCTCATCACCCATCTAATTATTCACACAGGGGAGAAGCCATATCAGTGCTCAGACTGTGGAAGGAACTTCAGAACAAAGCAACAGCTCACTTACCATCAAATAACTCATAGTGGGGAGAAGCCATATCAGTGCGCGGAATGTGGAAAGAGCTTCATTCGGAAGTACCGTCTCACTTCCCATCAAAGAATTCATGCAGGGGAGAAACCACATCAGTGCTTGGAATGTGCAAGGAACTTCACCTCAAAGGCAGGTTTCACTTCCCATCAAAGAATTCATACAGGGGAGAAACCATATCAGTGCTTGGACTGTGCAAGGAACTTCACCTCAAAGGCAAGTCTCTCTTACCATCGAATAACTCACAGTGAGGACAAACCATATCAATGCTCAGACTGTGGAAGGAACTTCAGAACAAAGCAACATCTCACTTACCATCAAAGAACTCATAGTGGGGAGAAACCCTATCAGTGCGTGGAATGTGGAAAGAGCTTCCCTCGGCGGGATACTCTCACTTCTCATGAAAGAATTCATACAGGGGAGAAGCCACATCAGTGCTTGGAATGTGGAAAAAGCTTCATACAAAAGACCAGTCTCACTTCCCATCGAAGAATTCATACAGGGGAGAAACCACATCAGTGCTTGGAATGTGGAAAGAGCTTCAGGCAGAGAGTCAGTCTTATTTCCCATCAAAGAATTCATACAGGGGAGAAAGCACATTAGTGCTTGGAATGTGGAAAGAGCTTCACCTGTAAGGAAAGTCTCATTTCCCATCAAAGATCACACAGCAGGGAAAATAGCAGAATAATAGAATTGTAGTGTTGGAAGGGGCTGTGTTAGTCATCTAGTACAGGAATCTCAGCTAAAGCATCCATGACATATAACCATCTAATCTCTTATTAAAAACCTCCAAGGAAGGAGATGACACCTCTCATAGGAATCTGTTCCACTGCTGAGCAGCTTATACCACCAGAAGCTTCCTCCTGATATTGAGTCGGAATCTCATTTTTGGTAACTTGAATGCATTGGTTCAGGTCTTACCCTCCAGAACAGGAGAAAACAAGCTTGCTGCATCTTGCCTGGGACAGTCTTCTAGATATCTGAAGACTGCTATTCTGTTTTCTCCCAGTCTCCTCTTTTCCAGGCTAAACATATCCATTCCCTCAACTGTTCCACTTAAGGCAATGGATCCAAACTACAAGAAAGAAGATTCCACCTAAACATTAGGAAGAACTTCCTGACAGTAAGAGCTGTTCGACAGTGGAATTTGCTGCCAAGGAGTGTGGTGGAGTCTCCTCCTTTGGAGGTCTTTAAGCAGAGGCTTGACAACCATATGTCAGGAGTGCTCTGATGGTGTTTCCTGCTTGGCAGGGGGTTGGACTCGATGGCCCTTGTGGTCTCTTCCAACTCTATGATTCTAGGCTTTGTTTCCAGCTTGTCAGTATCCTATTCAAATTGTGACACCCAAAACAAGACACAGCACTCCAGACGTGGTCTGACCAAGGAAGAAGATAACAGTACTGTGGCTTCCCTTTATCTGGACACTCGACTTCTGTGGATGCGCCCTTGGATAGCATTTGCTTTCTTTGCTGCTACGTCACACTTTTGACTCATGTTTAGCTTTAGTTCTGCTAACACTCCTGGATCGTTTTCACATGTACTACTGGGAAGCCAGATGTCCCCCATCTTATATATTTGCTGATGATACCTGCCGATATGCAGAACCTGACGTTTGTCCTTACTGAAATTCCTTTATGGCGTTTAAAGGCCAATTTTTTCTCCAGGGAGCTCCCAGTGGTGTCACCTGGCTCTTGCCCTCCTGATTTAACACGGACAATAATCCTGTGAGGTTGGTTAGGCTGTGATGCAGTGCCTGGTCCCCAGGGTCACCCAGCTAAGTAGGGATTTGAATCCAGGTCTCCCAGATCTGAGCCTTTAACCACTATGCCACACTTGTTCTCTAGTGAGACTCTCAGAAACTGCATGCGCATGTGTGTTTCCTTAAAGCTCAGTTGTGATGTTCTGGTGTTTGAATCCAAAGTAGTATACACCTATAGCAAAATAATTAACGTAACAGAAGTAAGTACAGTATACTAGAAGATTTATGGTAAAGTTGGCTAGGGAGGGGGAGTTTGGAATGCTGGGGGTGAGAGGTGATTGGCTGGGAGTTTGAAAGGGGTTTGAATGAGGACAACAGAACAATCATGACTTTGGCTAATTAAACATTCTGTGTCCTTTTAAATGTGCTTGTGGGAAGGGGGGATTTTGTTTTTATTCTTGTTTTTATTTTGTTCTTGTTTTTATTCTGTATTTTCTGTTTTTGTTCTGTAGTTTTGTGCTGTGAACTGCCCGATATCTTCAGATGAAGGGTCATATACAAATTTATTAAATAAATACTAAAAAGTAGTCATAAGCAATAAAACATAAAAAAGACCAACCATCCTGAACCATTTCCACATAGATCCCAAGGAGCTAAAAAGCAGAGATTCAAAAAATCTGACAGCTACGAACCCCTATGGCACATTCACCCCTGGGTGGACCCCCCCCCCCCTCCGGAGATTAAATCTAGCACCCTGGTACTTGTCTTTTCAGTGCGTGGCGGGAAAGGAGGGTTTACTCAGTAATGCAACTTACACACTTGGTTGTCCCAAAGCGCAGAGTTCTGGGTCTGCGTCGTCCTTCTGGCTTTTGTGTGCCACGTCTGCAGTCTGGCTTTCTGAGAGATTAGTCTCATAGGCCCTCTTCATCAAATCACTTCTGCACACACCTGGCCATCTTTGGTCACTGGCCAGGTTGCAATTCAATCTTCAGTTCAGACAATTAGTACATAGTCTAAGATGTGCCAGTGGTTTGACAGAGGGTGTCTCCAAGATGTTTTGAATTTGTTTTGTCGAAAGAGTGCGTTGGTAATAACAAGGTAGTGCGCTGCACATATTGTCAAAAGTAACATTGCGTTCTGGTTGCTGTTGCCAATTCCTCCTTTCCCAATATTCCCAGGCCCCAGATCAAAATCTCACCCAACTCTTGCATTAAAATCACCCAGGAGGATAATTTGATCCTCCTTGGGCGTCTGTGATAGGATGGTATCCAGCTGAGAATAAAAATGTTCTTTAATGTCTTCATCAGCACCCAGTGTTGGTGCATAAGTGCTTAGAATAGTAGCCTGATGCTTCTGTTGCAAAAGAAGATTGCTTTCTTGATCTCTGCTTCTCTGATTTTGATTTGGTTGCTAAAATGAAGGGGATTGTACCGGTTTGGAACTTCACAAAATCGGGATATGTGTCCCTCTTTGTTATATCTGAAGCAAATGACTCTTTGGGATGGAGCTTTGGCTCTCTTCTGAGACTGTGACACGTATTTTGAACCACTGGAATTTCCATTCCTGGCTGGAGTGATTGCTCTTTTCTCCACACACTTTTCTCAGATGGCCAATGACATCAGTGAGCCTGAACCTCGGTTTGCCATCTATGAGAGTGGCAAATGTCCTGATTTTTAAACCATTATTATTAAAATCCATCAATGTGGACCATTTGACTGTCTGAAATACTATCCAGAATAATAGACACTGCTGTTCCCGTCTCCTCCTTAAAGATGCACCTCCTCTGGGTTTTTCTTCCCGGATAGAATTCCTGGTGTTATGTCTTGAAGTTCTCACCCTGGACACCAGGGGTATCATAAGGTGTACATACCGGTAGTTTTCACTCAGGTCCACCTCAGTTAATTTAGGCAGGAGACCCTGGGTTGTTGTTACAATGTTGACAGCTGGCTGCCTATAAAACTCTTTTCAGTTTAGTCCAGTTCCGGCTTACTTATAAAAAACTACAGTGGGACCTCGGGTTACATACGCTTCAGGTTACAGACTCCGCTAACCCAGAAATAGTACCTCGGGTTAAGAACTTTGCTTCAGGATGAGAATAGAAATTGCACAGCAGCAGCGGGAGGCCCCATTAGCTAAAGTGGTGCTTCAGGTTAAGAACAGTTTCAGGTTAAGTACGGACCTCTGGAACGAATTAAGTACTTAAGCCGAGGTACCACTGTACTTGGAGAAATCTCTGTGTCGTCTGCTAGATCCACCCTCTATTCCATTCCTCTCTCTCTCTCTCTCAGTCTGGCTTCCATTCCTCTCTTCCACAGAATTCTACTCCTCTGGGTGAGGCAATCTGGGCCTTGGGTCAGCAATGGGCTTCTGGCTCCCCAGAGGAAGAAGGTATATTCCTAAAGCATCCAATGTCCTCGAAGGCGCCAGCCTGAGGGAGGAGGAGACAGGCGGGCCTGGCGGGCTCGAGGGGTCCAGGGGGTCGCCAAGAGGCGACCAAAGAACAACAAGCCATAAAAGACAGTCTTCCCCGTCCCAAGGGTTAAAAGCGACTGACCTGCCTTCCTAGAGGGGAAATCCTGCGGGAGGGGGCAGGTCCTCCAGAGCAAGGCGGGAGTACCAAGGTGCTCGGCATTCCAAGGGTTAAGAGGAACTGAGCCGGGTTCCTAGAGGGGACAGGAAACAGTGGGCGAGGGGGCGGGACCTCCGGAGCCCAAGAGAGGCCTCTGGTCGCCTGTGCAGCTTCTGCCTGGGGTGAGTCTCCCCCCTCTCTCTCTCTCTCTCTCCCCAGGGGGGGGAAGGGGGTGCAGGGGGGACCCCAGGTCGGGAGCAGAGAGGCCTCGGAGGGGGACCAGGGCATTTCCTCGGCATCCCTGGCTTGGGGGAGGGAAGGCCGGGGCCTGCAGAGAAGCCCCTTCAGACCCCGGAATCCAGGCGCCGCAGCGGGAATAGGGGAGCGTGAGCCATGCAATCAATTGAGACTGTTGGAAGAGGGGCAGAGAAGAGAGAGCGCTTCTTCCTGTGGGGCAGAGTCAAGCCTGCGGAACTCCCCGCCCCAGGAGGCCAGGCTGGGACCAGGGAGGGGAGGAAGAGGAGGGGCTCTGCTTGGCCTCTTGTCTCCCCAGAGATGCTGCTGAATCCCAGCTGCTGGAAGGGAGCGCAGGGGGAGAGAGGGGGGGCTCTTGCGCCCCAGTCCGGCTGGGGGGGGGGGCTTCCCATTCAGGCCCCTGTGAGAATCATAGGAACATGGAATCGTAGAGCTGGAAGGGAGCCCGAGGGTCATCTAGTCCAACCCCCTGCAAAGCAGGAATCTCTGCTTCCCTGAAGGTTTCTAAGCAGAGTTTGGATGTCCAGCTCTCAAGGATGTGTGAGTTGAGATTCCTACATTGCAGGGGCCACATGACCCCCAGTGTCCCTTCCAGCTCTGCAGTTCTGGGGTTCAGTGAAAGAAGCTTGTGGGGTGGGGCAGGCATCCGAGAGCTCAGTCAAGAGGGGAAGGGGGCAGGAAATTCCCCAAGAGAGGAACTGCCACTAGGCTGCCCTCGCTTTGGCCACCCAAAGCTCTTGAGTGGGGAAACCACCAAGAGGGCCCCTCTGCCCCCCTGAGCCCCCAAGGGGGGGGGTGTAGCGAAGGAGGCCTTTCTTCAGATATTTGGCTCCTGTGAGTCCCTTGAACTGGGCCCAGAAGTGAATGAAATTAATAAAGAGAAGGATCCCAGCCCAGAATCCAAGGGCTGCATTTTGCATCTGTTTCTGAGTTGTCTTCAAGGGCAGCTGCACATGGGGGGCATTGCGATGATCCCATTGGATCCAGAGCATGGAATACCATGGCCTCCTCCTCTCGTCCCAAAGAGACTGGGGCTGGCAAACTAGCCAGAGCTGGAAGGGGGCACTGCTAGTCACTGAGGCCACCTGGGAACCTCTAAGCAGATGTGGTGGTGGTGGTGGGGTTATGCTATGCCACAGTATTGTTACTTTAATTATTATAATAATTAATTACCCATCCGTATGAATTTAGGGCAGATTTCAACATTACGACAGTATAACAAAAACAGTTTAAAACCACTTACAATCACAGAAATAAGGTGAATCCGACTGTACTTTCTTTTAGTGCTGTCCTTTGGCCTTGACCACATGAACTTTGGGCTCACCCACTTGACCCTCAAGGTGTTGCCAGATAAATCACGTTCCTTGTAGGGGGACTAGATGATTTCTTCTTCTTCCATCTTCCATTTTTTCTTAAAGAAAGCTCAGAGTCTGGGTCCTGGTTCCTTCCCAGACTCATCTACTCTTACTCAGGGAACCACCTTCTTCTCCTTCCCGTCTATCAGTTTTATAACAGAACAATGTCTTTCTTTGTAGAATTTGCCAGCACCTCACTTTCGGACAGACAGAACTTGGCAGAGGACCAAGGGGTTCCTTCTGATCTTTTGGGGACTTCCTGAGAGCGAAGATGCATAAGCAAGACTCAGCTGGCCCTGGAGCCGGAAGAGGCCATGCCACTGACACTGGGAGCAGTGGGGGATTCTGGGAAAGCTCTGTGCAGAAGATCCTGGGTGAGGAACACACCCTTCGCTCAGAGGCGCAGAGCCGGCAGTTCAGCTGGTTCTGCTACCTGCAAGTCAAAGGTCCCCGTGAGGTTTGCAGCCAACTCTACCACTTCTGCCACCAGTGGCTGAAGCCAGAAAGGCACACGAAAGCTGAGATGCTGGACCTGGTGATCTTGGAGCAGTTCCTGGCTGTCCTTCCAGCGGAGATGGAGAGCTGGGTGAGGGAATGCGGAGCAGAGACCAGTTCCCAGGCGGTGGCCCTGGCCGAAGGTTTCCTCCTGAGTCAGGCAGAGGAGAGGAAGCAGGTGGAGAAGAAGCAGGTGAGAGAAGCTTTCCTCTTAATTCTCCCAAGGGGCTCCAAACAGGAGGGAGAAGATCCCTAAATCCCATCCTTTTTTTTTTCTTTTTTTTTTTGGAGTGACATTGGATACCGCTCAAGTTTTTGTCCCAGCCATTTTTTCTCAAACCCATCTCCACATTCTCTATTACAAATTCTTGTTGCTCTTTCAGGAAAAGGATCTGTCTTCAGAAACGGGTCCTGATTCCTCTGAGGCAGAGAGGACTCCGTTGGACACCAGAGAGGGGCCACTGGGTAAGGAGGAAGGAATTTCTTCTCAGTCTGGCCACATCCTGTTATTCTCAAAACAATCTGTGGGTTCTTTCAGTATTCTTCGGTATGACACTTGGGGCCCAGAGGCCAAAGGAGATGAGATATATTTGAACATAACTAAAATATGAAATGGGGACAAACTCCCAAATGCACCTCTGAGAGAAGCATCCTGCACTCCTGTCTCCCCACTTCCCTTTGTCTCTCGCAGGTGAAAGAAGGATGCCGGCAAGACCTCCTCCTCCATCTCTTCATCCTGGTGGAGGGGAAGCAGCGGCTGAGGAACCGGATCAGGTGCGGGGAAGGAGCCTTGGAGGGGGGGAGGAAGGATGAGGGGTGGGGCAGCCAAGGCGTTTCTGGGGGCAAATGAATCTCTCTCCTGCTCTTTTTTCTTCTGTCAAATCTGGAAAACTGTCATTCTTGCACAGACAGGATGATTTGAAGAAATAAACATACTGTTCCGTCCATTTTCACTAAGATTCATACCCATCATTAAAAACAGCATGAAAGATTCCCAAAACATTAAATTATGCACCCACAGCCAAAATGTGCAGCAAACAAATCTGATTAATGCAATGCAGGCAGAAAGAGCAACGTGCAGGAAATAATCTTTATGTTGTGTAAGAAATGGACCTTTTTTCTTTTAGGGTCCAGTTTGTTTTGAAGATGTTGCTGTTTGTTTCACGGCTGAGGAGTGGGCGTTGCTGGATCCTGCCCAGAGAGCTCTGCATAAGGAAGTCATGGAGGAGACTTGTAGGATCATGAACTCTCCCGGTAAGGTTCCCCGTTTGGTCATAATACTTGTTTAGAAATTCAGTCAATATTTTTAGATCAAAAACCTCCCAGATTTTGATGGATCTCAACATTGCCACCGAGAGTGTCAGGAGATGTGTGTTAATCTGAATTCATGATATGGTTTATGTCTGTAGATAGATTGACATAACTCTAATACGACAGGAAAGCCCTCATAGTGTCTGCATCCTGCAAGGCATTCAGGGACATTCTGAGTTCACACACATCAGGCATTATCAACACATGCAAATATAGGGTTGCTCATTGCAGGATACTCAGCTCCCCAGTGGGATCCACCCACCCCTTGGCAAGGGGGTGTAAAGGCAGGTTGGAGACAGAGATGTCTAGGTTCAGATCATTGCTCACGATCGCAAGTCTTTCGCCTTCTTGTTAAACGGAAACAGGATGACCAAAGATGGGCAAGGTGAGAAAGAGGCAGGAAGATCTTGATGGAATTATAGAAATTGTAGGAATCACTGCCCCCTCTCCTATTGTCAGGGGCTGGACTGAGGAGGAATGGTGGGGGCTGCCCCCTTCTCCTGAACCTTCCCGTGGGCAAGAGGACAGTATAAATTTAGAACCGTGGTTTGCAGACGGTCATAGTTCAGAGGCTGCAGAGGGAAGAAGCGGGGAAATATTGGAAGAGGAACAGCAGGAAGAAGAAACACTAGGGAGGGGCAGCTGAGAGACTCTGTGTCTTTGGAAAGCATTCTTGACCCCCTTGTCCCAGGACCAGGCGAGCATTGAGGGCAGGAGAACAAGCATTGGTTTGCAAGCATTGAGTATTGTATCGGTCATGTCTTTATCTCTTGTAGTATGTCTTTATTTCCCACTTTTGTAAAGAGATCTTTCTCTTTCTTTCTTAGCTTGTTAGATGTATCCAGTTTCTTCCCTTCCCTTACTTTCCTCTGATACACACTTTGCTGAATAAAATAGCCTCTTAAACCCATAAAAAGTGGAGGGTGGCAGGTTGGCTCTATATTGCCAGCATAGTCCAGTCAAACACTATAGCTTCCCCGCTTTCCCCTTCCTTTCTTCCTTTCAAATCACACACAATCTCTGTTGCTGTTTGTTAATCTTACTCCAACTTATTCCATCCTCACTTGTATATATTTCTTAAACCTGCATTCTGAGAGGGTTGCCATATCATAAAAGTAAAGCGAAAAACTCAAAATAAACAACCATAGGATTCTCTCCCCCAACCATCTCTCGCACGCAATGATATCTTATCTCAGTTCAAACCTTAAATCCATGCAGCTGAATGTACCACAGATTGTAGTTGCATCTCCTCCAGTCCATGCCTTTACTTTAATTGCCAATTAACATCCAATTCGTAGGATTACCTCTGCTTCCAGAAACGGGGTGTTGGGGGGGGGTTGCAGCAGACAAAGTGCTCCTGCCCCCCAGTGCCTGCCTTCCATGGGGAAGCGAATGCCAGGCCACAGGTCCCGTTCCTCCCCTGCCCTGAGAGGAATCCAGAAAATGCTTTAACCCCCCCCCCCCACCATCCTCTTTATCTGCCTTTCCCTGTGATGTCGAAGGAGTCATCCATTCCTGGCGCAGACCGGAAACAGAAGCCCAATGCAGTTAAAGATGTTTACTGGGATGGATGTACCATCTCCCATCTTGAATCTGCCACCTTCTTGACATCAGACATCACTTATCTGGGATGTGGCAGAATGGGAGGTAACAATACTGGGAGATTTCCCAGTATTGAAGGGGCTCTCCCATGAAAGTTGGAGCAACCTTGTTTTCTGCTGCTGCTGCTGCTGCTGCTCTGGAGGACCCAAGCCCAGTGGCTTCGTGTTACAAGAAAGGAGATTCTGACTCAATCCTTGGACTTCTTTGGAAGATGCAGGACTCTCCTTCATTGGAGGACTTCAAGCTGAGCTTGGGTGACTCTTCTGCCTCTGCAGAAGGAATCAATGGAGTTTTGCAAGCAGAGGTTGGGTGTGTAAGTTGAGATTCCTGCATTTCAGGGGATAGGACTAGATCACCCCGGGGGTTCGCTTGCAACTCTCTCCTTCTCAGAAAGGGTTTCCTGCTTCCAGAGCCTTTTTCACACGAAGCTGTTCCTCCTCCTTCTGTATCTAAGGGAAGAAGCAGCTCAGCATGTCTGCCAAAAGGTTTTCCCAAAGAAAGCACCCCTGGGGGTGCCTGACACACGCAGCTGGTCCTGGGCTCCTGCTCTGGAGAAAGAAAACTCAGAGAGGGAGGGAAGGGTGCACTGCTTACGCTCGTCATCTAAATCCTTTCAGTTCTTCCTCGATCACAAGCGCTAATGAGCATTGTTCAATAATTGGGGGCTTCATATCATCCTGACGCTCTAATTCATCTCTCTCTTCATTTCAGGTGCTGAGGAATTAGAAGTGAAGAGCAAGGGAAACCATGAGAAAATCCACACAGTGCAGAAGCCATATCAGTCTTTGGAATGTGGAGATAACTTCACTAACAGCTCTGATTCAATGTCTCATCAAAATCCCATTTGGAATAAACCGAATCAGTGCTCAGACTGTGGAAGGAACTTCAGAACAAAGCAACATCTCACTGACCATCAAAGAACTCATAGTGGGGAGAAACCCTATCAGTGCTTGGAATGTGGAAAGAGCTTCAATAATAGCCGCTCCCTTGGGTCCCATCAAGGTATTCATACAGGTGAGAAACCCTATCAGTGCTTGGAATGTGGAAAGAGCTTCAATAATAGCCGCTCCCTTGGGTCCCATCAAAGAATTCATATAGGGGAGAAACCCTATCAGTGCTTGGAATGTGGAAAGAGCTTCAGTGAAAGCATCAAACTCACTGCCCATCAAATAACTCATAGAGGGGAGAAACCATTTCAGTGCTTGGAATGTGGAAAGAGCTTTAGTCGACGCGACTCTTTCACTTTCCATCAAAGAACTCATACAGGGGAGAAACCCTATCAGTGCTTGGAATGTGGAAAGAGCTTCATTCACAGAGTCAGTCTCACTTCCCATCAAAGAATCCATACAGGGGAGAAACCATATCAGTGCTTGGAATGTGGAAAGAGCTTCAGTACAAAGGCCTATCTCACTTCCCATCAAAGAATCCATACAGGGGAGAAACCATATCAGTGTCTGGAATGTGGAAAGAGCTTCAGTACAAAGGCCTATCTCACTTCCCATCAAAGAATCCATACAGGGGAGAAACCATATCCGTGTCTGGAATGTGGAAAGAGCTTCAATCACCGCTCCACTCTCAGTTCTCATGAAAGAATTCATACAGGGGAGAAACCCTATCAGTGCTTAGAATGTGGAAAGAGCTTCAGGAGAAAGGACAATCTCACTTCCCACGAAATAATTCATGCAGCGAAGAAACTGTATCAGTCCTTAGAATGCACATTGGGCCTTCCTGCAAGAAGAGCGCTCCTGTGACATCAGAGAATTCACAGTGGGGGAAAACCATTTCAATGCCAAGTGCGGAAAGAGCTTCACCTTGAAGCAAACACTCACTTCCCATCAGAGAATTCATGTGACGGAAAAACCCTAATAGTGCTTGAAATGTGGGAAAAGCTTCATCTTGATTGAAAGTTTCTTTTCCCATCAAATAACTTATAAGATTGTAGTGTTTGAAGGGACGCTGAGGGTCATCTAGTCCAACCCCCTGGCATTGTTGTGATGTAGTGCCTGGTCCTCAAGGTCAGCCAGTGATATTCATGGCTGAGAGGGATTTTAGTAGTAGTAGTATTAGTAGTAGTAATTGTTGTGTTGTAGTTGTTATATTTATGCCCCACCCATCTGGCTGGGTTTCCTGAGCCACTCTGGGCGGCTTCCAACAAATATATATATAAATAATAATAAATCAAACATTAAAAACCTCCCTAAACAGGGCTGCCTTCAGTTTTCTTCTAAAAGTTGTGTAGTTCTTCATCTCCTTGACATCTAATGGGAGGGGTGTTCCACATGGCGGGCACCACTACCGAGAAGGCCCTCTGCCTGGTTCCCTGTAACTTCGCTTCTCGCAGTGAGGGAACTTCTAGAAAGCCCTCAGAGCCGGACCTCAGTGTCCAGACTGAATGATGGGGGTGGAGATGCTCCATCAGGTCTACTTGGCCGAGGCTGTTTAGGGCTTTGAAGGTCAGCACCAACACTTTGAATTGTGCTCAGAAATGTAATAGGAGCCAATGTAGGTCTTTCAGGACTGGTGTTATATGGTCTCGGCAGTTGCTCCCAGTCACCCGTCTAGCTGCTGCATTCTGGATTAGTTGTAGTTTCCGAGTCACCTTCAAAGGTAGCCCCATGTAGAGTGCATTGCAGTAGTCCAAGCGGGAGATAACCAGAGCATGCACCACTCTGGCGAGACAGTCCGTGGGCAGGGAGGGTCTCAGCCTGTGTACTAGCTGGAGCTGCCCTGAACTTGACCTGCACCTCCATGGACAGCTGCGAGTCCAAAATGACTCCCAGGCTGTGCACCTGGTCCTTCAGGGGCACAGTTACCCCATTCAGGACCAGGGAATCCTCCACACCAGCCCGCCCCCTGTCTCCCAAAAACAGTACTTCTGTCTTGTCAGGGTTCAACCTCAATCCGTTAGCCGTCACCTGTCCTCCAACCGCCTCCAGACACTCACACAGGACCTTCACCGCCTTCACTGGTTCTGATTTAAAAGAGAGGTAGAGCTGGGTATCATCCGCATACTGATGAACACCCAGCCCAAACCCCCTGATGATCTCTCCCAGCAGCTGCATGTAGATATTACAAAGCATGCGGGGAGGACAGAGCCCTGGGGTACCCCACAAGTGAGAGCCCAGGGGTCTGAACACATCCCCCAACACCACTTTCCTGACAGGGCCCAGGAGGAAGGAGCCAAACTCCTGTTGGGATTTTTGATGCTCTGGGGTTGACCCCTCAGTCTCCCTGACCTTTCCGGGCAGCCTCCCAGTAAGCACAACTTTGGAATGGTGCGTCCCCTCATTCCAGTGTGCCCTTCAGCGACATAAACCAGCTTGATTTATGCACACTAATCTTCTGTCATTGCACAGCAAGAAGAATGAACCATCTGTAGATCTAAACTACGTATTTATTTACACTGTATTACACTGGACTTCTGTGGACGCTGCCTAGAGTAGCATTCGCTTTTCCCCAGCTGCATCACACTGTGAACTCAGGTGGAGCTTGTGGTCCACCAAGACCCCTGGATCTTTCTCACATGCACTGCTATGTCCCCCATCCTATAGTTCTGCATCTGGTTCTTCCTGCCTAAGTGCAGAACCTGACCTTTGTCCCTATGGAAATTCATTTTGTCAGCTTGCCCCCAGTTCTCCAATCTGTAAATGGTAATCTTGAATCCCCATTCTGTGCCATTAGCTGCCCCTCCCAGTTTGTGCCTTCCCTCCCAGTTTGGTGTCATCTGCAAACTGGATGAGCATCCCCTCAATTCCTCCATCAAAGATCGACAGATGGAGCAAAACAGGCCCCGGACAGAGCCCTGCAGCCCCCCTGATCACCAATCTATGGCGTAACCTCATGGGGGGCACAGTCACCTCTCCTCATGAAGGATGTTTGGGGAGTTGGAAAAGGTTCACAAAAGGGCTGCCAAAATGATCAAGGCAGACTTGGCTATGAAGAAAGGTTGCAGCTTTTGGGGCTTTTAGTTTAGACTTTAGGGCAGTGCTTCCCAATTAGCTAATTACTGAGCCCCCCCCCCCCCCCGCTAATTTTCAAAAGCCAAGCCTGGCCTAGAGAAAGTGGAGGGAGAGTTGCATCTCCTGACAGTGGAACTCAAAGACATCCAAGGAGTCGGGATGTTGGAAGATTCAGGACAGATAAGATTACACGCAAGGCAGAGTTCGCCTGCGGAACTCCCCGGCACTGGACACCAGAGAGAGGGGGAAAGAGGGAGGCGCTGGCTTGCCAAGGGTTAAAAGAGATAGAGCTGGATTCCTAGACGGGAGAGGAAGTCAAGCGAGGGGGGAGGACCGGGAACTCCCCCAGAGGAGGAGGGGCCTTTGTCTCTCTCTTCTGCACGTGCTGCATCCAGGGCGCCTCCGGGAAGCCGGTGAGTCTCTGCATTGGGGGGAAGAGGGGGGTCCCCGGGATGCAGGGGGGAGCGGGGGGACCCCCAAGTCAAGGGGCAGAGGCTACTGCCCCCCCCCCATCTCTGCAAAGCCCGGGTGGGGGCGAGGGCACAGGATGCACCGCTTGGCCGTTTGGGGAGGGCGAGGTCTTTGGGGAAGGAAGAAAAGGGCCTGGAAATAACCCCCCCCCCCCCGACTGAGGAATCAGTCCCATCTATTAGCAGAGGTTGTAGACAGACGGAAATATTAGGACATAAAATGCACCGAAGAAATAAAAAGGAAAGCCTGACTGTTGGAAGAGGGGAGGGGCAGAGAAGAGAAAGCGCTTCTTGGTGCGGTGCCGAGTCAAGCCTGCGGAACTCCCTGCCACTTTAGGCCAGGCTGGGACCAGGGCAGGGAGGAAGAGGAGAGGCTCTGCTTGGCTTCATGCAGGAGGGCTGAGCTCTTGTCTCCCCAGAGATGCTGCTGAATCCCAGATGCTGGAAGGAAGCGCAGGGGGAGAGGGGGGGGGGCTTTTGCGCCCCAGTCCTGCTGGTGTTCTGATATTTGGGGTACCAAATGTGAGCCCCTTGAATTGGGCCAGGAAATGAACTGGCCACCAAAGCAGCTGTTTGAGAGGGGAATTAGATGTGTTCTCTAGGTTGTGGGGCTTCAGTGGGGGGGGGGGCATGGATGCAGTATTGCACTTGCTTCTCAGTGCTGTCCTTTGGTTCTTAGTGCTGTCCTTTGGTCCCGCCCACATGAACTTTGGCCTTGCCCATTTGGCCCTCAAGGGCTTGGCCAGATCAGGATCTGACCCTCAGAACAGAGAAAAAGGGATCCCACCCCAGGAGTCTGTCTGGAGGACGTTGGAGATGCACAGTGCTAGAAAACGAGACAGAAAAGGAGAGTGCCCTGAAATGGGGGTGGGAGGGAGAGCAACTCTTGAGGAGCCCCACTCTGGCCTGGTGCCCACATTACACTCGGAACAAAGGAATCATTGTTCTGACTTCATTCCTGGGCTGAAAACACTGAGAGGCAGGAGCCACCAGGCTGATTCATCTCACAGAAACCCCTTCATTTGCCTCCACTTTTGGCCTGGTCAGTTTCCCACTAGGAGGGCGAGAGGATTTCTTCTCCTCCTTTCTTCTTCCTTTCCTTCTTCCTTCCTTTTTTTCTTACAGAAAGCTCAGAGTCTGGCGTGTGGTGCAGTCCAGCCCTGATTTCCTAGCAAGACTCATCCACACTTGCTCAAAGAACCTTTCGATTCTCCTGACAGCGAGTCTGTTTTATAACAGAACAATATATTTCCTTTGCAGTATTTGCCAGCACCTCTAATTGAGACGGGCAGAACTTGGCCAAAGAAAAAATGGATTCCTTCCTAAAGATGGATGAGGAAGACTCAGCTGGCCCTGGAGCAGGAAGAGGCCATGCTATGGAAACTGGGAGCAGTGGGGGATTCTGGGAAAGCTCTGGGCAGAAGATCCTGGGAGAGGAACACACCCTCCGCTCAAATTTGCAGAGCCGGCAGTTCAGCTGGTTCTGTTACCAGGAGGCCGAAGGACCCCGTGAGGTTTGCAGCCGACTCCACCACCTTTGCCACCATTGGCTGAAGCCAGAAAGGCACACGAAAGCTGAGATGCTGGACCTGGTGATCTTGGAGCAGTTCCTGGCTGTCCTTCCGCCGGAGATGGAGAGCTGGGTGAGGGAATGCGGAGCAGAGACCAGTTCCCAGGCAGTGGCCCTGGCCGAAGGTTTCCTCTTGAGTCAGGCAGAGGAGAGGAAGCAGGTGGAGAAGCAGGTGAGAGAGACTTTCCTCTGATGCTCCCAAGGGGCTCCAAGGAGGGAGAAGACCCCTAAATCCCATCCTTTTTTTAGAATGAGATTGGATACCCCTCAGGTTTTTGTCCCAGCCATTCCTTCTCAAACCCATCTCCACATTCTCTATTACAAATTCTTGTTGCTCTTTCAGGAAAGGGATCTGTCTTCAGAAACGGGTCCTGATTCCTCTGAGGCAGAGAGGACTTCGTTGGACACCAGAGAGAGGCTGCTGGGTAAGGAGGAAGGGGTTTTCCCTCTGTGTGGTCACATTCTGGAGATTCTCAAACTACTCTGTGGGTTCTTTCAGTGTTTTGGGGAAGCCACTTGGGGCCCAGAGGCCAAAGGAGAGGAGATATATTTCAGCATCACTAAAATATGAAATGGGTACAAAGGCCAGAATGCACCTCGAGAGAAGCATCCTGCACTCCTGTCTCCCCACTTCCCTTTGTCTCTCGCAGGTGAAAGAAGGATGCCGGCAAGACCTCCTCCTCCATCTCTTCATTCTGGTGGAGGGGAAGCAGCAGCTGAGGAACCGGATCAGGTAGGGGGAAGGAGCCTTGGGGGGAAAGGGGCTGGAGTGTGGGGTAGCCAGGGCGTTTCTGGGGACAAATGAACCCCCTCTTGCTCTCTGTCAAAGCTGCCCTTAACAAAGGCTGAAAATGCCATTAATGAAGGGTTATGTGCAGAGGATAACGAGTAGCCCCTTCACCTTAACTCTGAATGTCGCTAGTATTATTTCTTACAAATTGTCTTTGGGACATCTGGGGAGTCTTTCCATCCCAGAACAACACACAGGGAGAGGAGAGAGGGATACTTCCATTTGGCAAACTGGGACGCTTGCACAGACATATTGATCTGAATAAAACAAGGTGGAGTTCCACCCATTTTCACTAAGATTCATACCCATCATTAAAATACATGATGAAATAACTCCATTAAAGCATTAAAATAAGAACCAATAATCCGAATGTGCAGCAGACCAGTCTGATTAGAAGAATACAGGCAGGAAGCAAAAAAGCAACGTGCAGGAAATAATCTTTATGCTGCCTAAGAGAAGGATCTTTTTCTTTCAGAGCTCAGTTTATTTTGAAGATGTCTCTGTTTGTTTCACGGCTGAGGAGTGGGCGTTGCTGGATCCTGCCCAGAGAGCTCTGCATAAGGAAGTCATGGAGGAGACTTGGAGGACCATGATCTCTCTGGGTAAAGTTCCCTCTTGGGTCATCATCTCTGTTTTGGAATTCAATAGATATTTCTCTGGGACAAACCTCCCATATTTGGATGGATCCCAACATTGCCACCTAGAGCAGCTGGGATTCGCACACCCCCACAGCTCACCTGGCATGGACAACAAGGGACTGTTTTTTCTGTGAATATTGTTCCTCTGCTTCTGTCTTTTTGCACAAGGATCAGGATGGGGATAGGCTTTCTGAGTGTTGCTTCTGTCAGGTTTTTGTTTCTGTCCATTTTTGGTTGAGCAAAGGGACTTTTTATTTTAAGAAACTGATTTTTATTGAAAGTTTTCCAATTAAAATAGAATAGAAATTAGAGTATGTTAAGCCCAAGCTCTTTGTATCCTTATTCCAGACACAGAAGAGCGAACCCTCCCAGCTCTCACCTGGGAGCCTCGTCCCCTTTCCTCAGCCCTTCATCTGCTCTCCATCACCTTCCTGTGTGTATCCTCCCTTATCCAAGATATGAAAATTCAAAAAAGACTTCCCATCTTCAGATCTTCCTTGATCACAAGTGTTCATGAGCATTATTCAAAAACTGAGAACTCCATTTCTTTCTTAGGCTCTGTTCCTCTCTTTGTTGCAGGTGGTGATGAATTAGAAATTAAGAACAAGGGACAACAGGACAAAATCCACACAGTGGAGAAGCCACATCCAGATTTGGAACATGGAGAGAACTTCAGTCAGGGCTCCCATTCCACTTCCCATCAAATAAATCCTATTGGGAAGAAACCATATCAGTGCCTGGAATGTAGAAAGAGCTTCAGTCGGAAGGATAGTCTTAATTCCCATCAAAGAATTCATTCAGGGGAGAATGAATATCAGTGTTTAGAATGTGATAAGTTTTTTACTACAAGAAGGGACTTCCAACGACATAAGAGAATTCACAGTGGGGAGAAACCATATCAGTGCTTGGAATGTGGGAAGAGCTTCAATCACAGCTCACATCTCAAAACCCATCAAAGAATTCATACGGGAGAGAAGCCCTATCACTGCCTGGAGTGTGGAAAGAGCTTCAGTCAGCGCTCCGGTCTCACTTCTCATCGAAGAATTCATACAGGGGAGAAACCATATCAGTGCTTAGAGTGTGGAAAGAGTTTCACTTGGAATAATAGTCTTACTTACCATCAAAGAATTCATATCGGTGGAAAACCATTTCAGTCCCTGGAATGTGAGAAGTTCTTTACTACAAGAAGAGACTTCCATCAACATAAGAGAATTCACAGTGGGGGAAAACCCCATCAGTGCTTAGAGTGTGGGAAGAGCTTCAGTCGG
Organism: Podarcis muralis; assembly: GCF_964188315.1. NCBI lineage: Eukaryota > Metazoa > Chordata > Lepidosauria > Squamata > Lacertidae > Podarcis > Podarcis muralis. The sequence goes on from NC_135667.1 coordinate 516,283, forward strand.
AAGGATAGTCTCACTTTCCATCAAAGAATTCATACAAGGGAGAAACTATATCAGTGCTTAGAATGTGATAAGTTTTTTACTATAAGAAGAGACTTCCATCGACATAAAAGAATTCACAGTGGGGAGAAACCATATCAGTGCTTGGAATGTAGGAAGAGCTTCAATCACAGCTCACATCTCAAAAGCCACCAAAGAATTCATACGGGGGAGAAACCATTTAATTGCTTGGAGTGTCGAAAGAGCTTCAGTCGGAAGGCTAGTCTCACTTCCCACCAAAGAATTCATACGACGGAGAAACTCGAATAGTGCTTAAAATATGGAAAGAGCTTCAGCTGGAAGAAAATCTCACTTCCCATGAAAGAACTCACAGCAGGGGAAAGCCTGGAGTTATAGAATACAGTGGTACCTCGGGTTACAGAAGCTTCAGGAGGATGAGAACAGAAATCGGGCTCCGGCGGCAGCAGAAGGCCTATTAGCTAAAGTGGTAACTCAGGTTAATAACAGTTTCAGGTTAAGAACAGACCTCCAGAACGAATTAAGTTCTTAACCCGAGGTACCACTGTAGTAGCTTTGGGAGGAATCTTGAGGGTCATCTAGTCTAACCAACTGCAATGTATCTTCTTGATGTTTAGTCAGAATCTCCTTTCTTGTTCTGTTCTTGTGGGGTCACGTGGTTCTTCACCTCCTTTTCAATCATGAGAATAACTGTGAGGTAGGTTAGGCTCCCCAAGGCTGTCCAGTGAGCTTCATGGCCAAAGAGGGATTTGAACCCAGGTCTCCCAGGGTCTTGTCGAATACTCAAGGGAATATACTACACTGGCTCTCCCATGAGACTCTTAGAAATTGTTCATGCATTTGTGTCTGCTTAAAAGTTGGGTGCCATATTCTGGTGTTTGTATTTAAAGCTTGTATACTTCTCTAGCAAAGTAATTACAGTGGTGCCCCGCAAGACGAATGCCTCGCAAGACGGAAAACCCGCTAGACGAAAGGGCTTTCCGTTTTTGAGTTGCTTCGCAAGACGATTTTCCCTATGGGCTTGCTTCGCAAGACGAAAACGTCTTGCAAGTCTTGCGGGTTTTTTTCGCTCCCCCCCCCTTTTTCTAAGCCGCTAATAGCCTTTTAGCAGCTAAGCCGCTAAGCCTTTAATAGCCGCTAAGCCGCTAATAGGGTTGCTTCGCAAGACGGAAAAACCGCTAGACGAAGAGAATAGCGGAACGGATTCTTTTCGTCTTGCGAGGCACCACTGTAATGCCATAATATTAAGTCAAGTTCAATATTATAATAGATTTAAGGCAATGTTAGCTGGGGGAGGGGGAAGTTTTCAATTCTGGGGGTGAGTGGGGATTGGCTGTGATTTTGGAAGGGTGAAGTACAACATAACCGTCAAGCCTTTGGCTAATGAAACTTTATCCTTTCTCTTTGTGGGAGACAGAAATATTGGTGTGTTTCATTTTTGTTTTTATTATGTAATTGGTGTTTTTATTTTGAATGTTAATGCTGGGTACTGCCCTGATATCTTCCAATGAAGGCAGTATATGAATTTTAATAAATGAAAAATAAGGTCATAAACCATAAAGGAAAATGTAAAAATTCTCTGGGGTGGCAGCTGGCATGAAGGGGCTGTTTGGTGAAAGACCCAGTCAAGACCCAGCTCCCAGCTCTGCCCCTTGAGTACTCTGGGAAGGGCCCCCATAGCTGAGGGCCTGGGGGCACCTGCTTGGCATGCAGAAGGGCCTGGTCCCGGTCCGCCTTGGCAGCATCTCTGAGAAGGAATGAGAGCATCCCCTGCGGAAAGAGACCTCCTGCCCCAATGAGCCTGGCCCAAGGAGGCTGGGCTGCAGCTCCCATCATCCCTCGCCATGGAGCAAGCGGGCTGGGGCTGATGGGAGTTGTAGTCCAGCCACACCTGGAGGTTTGCCAAGGGCGGTGCAGAGAGCGTGGAGCTGCTTGGGTTAGAAGGGCTGGAGCAGGACACCTGCTTGGCATGCAGAAGGGCCCAGGCTCCCTCCTCCCAGCAGCAGCTCTATCCGCCAGGGACCCTGGCCGGGAAAGGCAGGCCGGAGCCTGGTCCTCCCCGTCGCAAGGGTTAAAAGCAGCCGATCCTCCTTCCTAGAGGGGAGGGGGAATCCTGGCGTGGGGGCGCGGGTCCCTCTAGGAAATCTCTCGGCATCCGCCTGGCCTGCTTTGGAGGGAGAGATGGGGCGCCCGGCATTCCAAGCGTTAAAGAGGAGCCGAGCTGGGTTCCTAGAGTGGACAGGAAATAGTGGAAGGGGCAGGTCCTTCGGCGCCTAAGCCCCGCCCTCCCCCGGAAGTGGGGCTCTGGTCGCTCTAGCCAAGGCTGCCTCGCCGGGTGAGTCTCCTCTCTCTCCCGTCCGGAGGGCGCCCCCCAGGCAAGGCCCGCCCCCCCCGGCTCTGGAAGCCCCTCCCTCCCTCTCCTCTCCTCTCCTCTCTCAGCATCCCTGATGCAGGTGGTTGGAGGGAAAGTCTCTCGCCCCCCAATGAACTTCCGCGGGGGGAATATATAAAGGTTTGCTGAGGGTCCAGAGGCGAGGAATTGGGGGACAAGGAGGGGGCAGGCTGCCCCCCCCCTCTGGAAGCACGAAGGCCTCAGAGCAGCTCCTTGTTCTTGGTCCGGGGGGAGGCGGAAGGGGACACCTTTCTCTCCCCCCCCCCTTTCCTTGGGCAAAGACAGGAGCCCCAGGAGAGGAAGGCGAGGGGAACCGAGACCCCGGGAAACTCTTATTCTTAGGGAGGGGGCAAAGGAGGAGCTGGGGGAAGCAGGATCGCTCCCCAAAGAGGAGAGCAAACTTGGGTCACTGGGGAGGGGAGCTTTCTCCCCCCCCCCCCGCCCTGTACCAAGTTATTCTGACTCTTTGCCACCCTATTTGCGTAACTTAATGATTCCAAAATGGAGACACGCTTTTCCTCTCGCCAGGTCGAATATACTGCCTTTGGCTGTCTTCCAGGGGCGACTCTCAATAATCCCACTGGAAACACAGTTATGTCCCTGTGGAGATGGCAGTATGGAGTCAGTGGCTCATGTCTCTCTTGACAAGGTTTGAGGAGGGAGGTTGTTACCCCTCTATTCTTGTCTATTCCGGGTCGCCCAGCCATCGTTGCAGTCTCCATTCTCTTGGCAGATCAAGATGTACAGGTGACAGCAAAAGGTGCAAGGGTTTTAACCGGGTCAATTAGAATAAGAACCATCATTGGACTATTGATCCTCACCCCCAAAATGTATTTTATGTAATCAACTTTTTACCTTTATCCTCTGTAAGCTGCATTTTATGTTATTGCTATGGCTGGCGGCTGATGCACATAAATATTTATTTATTCATTCAACACCCACCTTGCCCCGCTCTCTTGTGGCCCCACTTCTCAACCCCTTCCTTGCCACCCTGTACCTCACTGACTGCCCAAGCGCAGCCCTCGGGGACAGATCATGGACATACAGCCCCCCCCCGCCTGCGCCCCTGGTGGAGGCCTTCCCTGAAGCTATGACCCTGGTGTGTGTGCTCAGCTCATGCATGGAGGGACCCCCAAGTCCAGGGAGACAGAGGCTCCTGCCCCCTTACTCTCTACAAAGCATGGAAGAGGGGGACCAGGGCACAGGATCTCTGCGACTCTTTCCTTCCTTTGCACCCATAGCTTTGGCGAGGGAAGGAAAGGGCCTGAAAATAAACCCCCTCCATACCAAGGAATCCGGGCCATCTACGTTGTAGTCGGACAGAAAGATTTGTACGTAAAATACAATAAAGAGAAAAAGGAAAGCGAGACCCATGCAATCAATTGAGACTGTTGGAAGAGGGGAGGGGGCAGAGAAGAGAAAGCGCTTCTTCCTGTGGGGCAGAAACAAGCCTGTGGAACTCCCTGCCCCAGGAGGTGAGGCTGGGACCAGGGCAGGGAGGAGGAAGAGGAGAGGCTCCTGGTGGCTTCATGCAGGAGGGCTGAGCTCTTGTCTCCCCAGAGATGCTGCTGAATCCCAGTTGCTGGAAGGGAGCGCAGGGGGAGAGGGGGGGGCTCTTGCGCCCCAGTCCTGCTGGGGGGCTTCCCATTCAGGCCCCTGGGAGAATCATAGGGACATGGAATCGTAGAGCTGGAAGGGAGCCCGAGGGTCATCTAGTCCAACCCCCTGCAATGCTCTGCTTCCCTGAAGGTTTCTAAGCAGAGTTTGGATGTCCAGCTCTCAAGGATGTGTGAGTTGAGATTCCTACATTGTGGGGGTCACATGACCCCCAGGGCCCCTTCCAGCTCTACAGTTCTGGGGTTCTGTGAAAGAAGCTTGTGGTGTGGGGCAGGCATCCGACAGCTCAGTCAAGAGGGGAAGGGGGCAGGAAATTCCCCGAGAGAGGAACTGCCACCAGGCTGCCCTCTCTTTGGCCACCCAAAGCTCTTGAGTGGGGAAACCACCAAGAGGGCCCCTCTGCCCCCCTGAGCCCCCAAGGGGGTGTGTGTGTAGCAAAGGAGGCCTTTCTTTAGATATTTGGCTCCTGTGAGTCCCTTGAACTGGGCCCAGAAGTGAATGGACCAGCAATGCAGCTGTTTCAAAACAGGAATGGAATGTGTTCTCAAGAGTTGTTTTGGGGATTCATTGAGGAGGGGTTCCTTGGAGTAAAAGATGGGATGGAAATGAAATTAATAAAGAGAAGGAACCCAGCCCATAATCTGACGACTGCATTTTGCAGCTGTTTCTGAGTTGTCTTCAAGGGCAGCTGCACACTGAGGCCACCTGGGAACCTCTAAGCAGATATGGTGGTGGGTTATGTTATGCAACAATATTGTTATTTTAATTATTATAATTATTAATTACCCATCCTATTACAGTGGTACCTCTGGTTATGTACTTAATTCATTCTGGAGGTTCTTAACCTGAAACACCACTTTAGCTAACGGGGCCTCCTGCTGCTGTGCCACCGGAGCACAATTTCTGTTCTCATCCTGAAGCAAACTTCTTAACCTGAACCACTATTTCTGGGTTAGCGGAGTCTGTAACCTGAAGCGTATGTAACCTGAGGTACCACTGTATTTACCGTATTTTTCGCACGATTGGACGCACCGGACCATAGGACGCACCTAGTTTTTTGGGGGGGAAATAAAGGAAAAAAAATTTCCCTTTATTTCCCCCCCAAAAGCAGGTCAGGGAAACCGAACCAGGTCGAGGAACAGCGGGATAGTGGCGCTGCGCCTCCCTGCTGTCCCCCGAGCTTGTGGGGCTGGCTGATGTCTGCCTGGCGCGCGGGGCGCTCTGCTTCAGGGCGCCCCACCCGCCAGGCAGCAGGCTGCTATCCGCAGCGTGGGGAGCCCTGTGGGGAACTCCTGCAAGCCTCCCCACGCTGCGGATGTGTTCCCGAAGCGCCTGGAGCTCTGCTTTCAGGGCGCCCGACGCTCCGGGAAGCAGGCTGCTATGGCTAGCAGAGCGCTAATCCCGAACCTTGGGGCGTGCGGAGCTCAGCGCGCCCCAAGCTTCTGGGCGCCGGCAAGGTCTCCGCTAGCCTAGCGGAAACCTTGCCGGCGCCCAGAAGCTTGGGGCGCGCTGAGCTCGCACGCCCCAAGGTTCGGGATTAGCGCAGCGGTCCGCTAGCCGTGGGAGAGCCGCGCGACGTCGCGGGGCTCCCCCAGGGCTAGCGGAGACCTTGCCGGCACCCAGAAGCTTGGGGCGCGCTGAGCTCTGCACGCCCCAAGCTTCGGGATTAGCGCAGCGCTTCGCTAGCCCTGGGAGAGCCGTGCGACGTCGCGGGGCTCTCCCAGGGCTAGCGAGACCTTGCCGGCACCCAGAAGCTTGGGGCGCGCTGTGCTCTGCACGCCCCAAACTTCGGGATTAGCGCAGCGCTTCGCTAGCCCTGGGAGAGCCGTGCGACGTCGCGGGGCTCTCCCACGGCTAGCGGAGACCTTGCCGGCACCCAGAAGCTTGGGGCGCGCTGAGCTCTGCACGCCCCAAGCTTCGGGATTAGCGCAGTGGTCCGCTAGCCCTGGGAGAGCCGCGCGACGTCGCGGGGCTCTCCCAGGGCTAGCGAGACCTTGCCGGCACCCAGAAGCTTGGGGCGCGCTGTGCTCTGCACGCCCCAAACTTCGGGATTAGCGCAGCGCTTCGCTAGCCCTGGGAGAGCCGTGCGACGTCGCGGGGCTCTCCCACGGCTAGCGGAGACCTTGCCGGCACCCAGAAGCTTGGGGCGCGCTGAGCTCTGCACGCCCCAAGCTTCGGGATTAGCGCAGTGGTCCGCTAGCCCTGGGAGAGCCGCGCGACGTCGCGGGGCTCTCCCAGGGCTAGCGGAGACCTTGCCGGCACCCAGAAGCTTGGGGCGCGCTGCGCTCCGCACGCCCCAAGCTTTGGGATTAATGCTGCGCTCCGCTAGCGGTGGGAGAGCTGGGTCTCCCACGGCTAGCGGATAGCTTCCTGAAGCCTGGAGAGCGAGAGGGGTCGCTGCGCACCGACCCCTCTCACTCTCCAGGCTTCAGCGAAAGCCTGCATTCGCTCCATAGGACGCACACACATTTTCCCTTGCTTTTTAGGAGGGAAAAAGTGCGTCCTATGGTGCGAAAAATACGGTAAATGCGCTTCACCTTATGATTCCAGGGCAGATTTCAGCATTAAAACACTTTAGGAAAAATAGTTTAAAACTAGGACTAGTAGATTTCTCCTTCTTCGTTTTTTTTCTTAAAGAAAGCTCAGAGTCTGGGCTGGGGTGCAGTCCAGTCCTGGTTCCTTCCAAGACTCATCTACACTTACTCAGGTAACCACTTTCTTCCTGTGTATCAGTTTTATAACAGAACAATGCCTTTGTTTGTAGAATTTGCCAGCACCTCTTGTTCGGACGGACAGAACTTGGAAAAGGCCGAAGGGGTTCCTTCTGATCTTTTGGGGACTTCCTGAGAGTGAAGATGCATGAGCAAGACTCAGCTGGCCCTGGAGCAGGAAGAGACCATGCTATGGAAACGGGGAGCAGTGGGGGATTCTGGGAATACCCTGAGCATAAGATCCTGGGAGAGGACGACACCCTTCACTCAGAGGCGCAGAGCCAGCAGTTCAGGCAGTTCTGCTCCCAGGAGGCCAAAGGACCCCGTGAGGTTTGCAGCCGACTCCACCACCTTTGCCACCAGTGGCTGAAGCCAGAAAGGCACACAAAAGCTGAGATGCTGGACCTGGTGATCTTGGAGCAGTTCCTGGCTGTCCTTCCAGCGGAGATGGAGAGCTGGGTGAGGGAATGCGGAGCGGAGACCAGTTCCCAGGCAGTGGCCCTGGCCGAAGGTTTCCTCCTGAGTCAGGCAGAGGAGAGGAAGCAGGTGAGAGAGACTTGCCTCTGGATACTCCCAAGGGGCTCCAAACAGGAGGGCCATCCTTTTTCGGAAACATCCAAGGAATGAGATGTGATATTTCTGAAGTTTTTTTCCTCTGCCACTCCTTTTCTAACCCTTCCCCACATTCTCTATTACAAATTCTTGTTGCTCTTTCAGGAAAATGATCTGTCTGCAGAAACGGGTCCTGATTCCTCTGAGGCAGAGAGGACTTTGTTGGACACCAGAGAGAGGCCGCTGGGTAAGGAGGAAGGAATTTCTTCTCAGTCTGGCCACATCCTATTATTCTCAAAATTATCTGTGGTTTCTGTCAGTATTTTTCGGTATGATACTTGGGGCCAAGAGGCCAAAAAAGGATCAGATATATTTTAGCATAACTAAATATGAAATGGGGACAAACTCCCAAATGCACCTCTGAGAGAAGCATCCTGCACTCCTGTCTCCCCACTTCCCTTTGTCTCTCGCAGGTGAAAGAAGGATGCTGGCAAGACCTCCTCCTCCATCTCTTCATCCTGGTGGAGGGGAAGCAGCGGCTGAGGAACCGGATCAGGTCGGGGGAAAGAGCCGGGGGGGAGGAAGGATGAGGTGTGGGGCAGCCAGGGCATTTCTGGGGGCAAATGAATCTCTCTCCTGTTTTTTTCTTCTGTCAAATCTGGAAAACTGGCGTGCTTGCACAGACAGAATGATTTGAAGAAATAAATATACAGTTCCATCTATTTTCACTAAGATTCATACCCATCATTAAAAATAGTATGAAAAGTATGAAAAATCCCCAAAACATTAAATTATGCACCCACAGTCAAAATGTGCAGCAAACAAATCTGATTAATGCAATGCAGGCAGAAAGAGCAATGTGCGGTAAATAATCTTTATGTTGTGTAAGAAATTGACCTTTTTTTTTAAGGGTCCACTTTGTTTTGAAGATGTCGCTGTTTGTTTCACGGCTGAGGAGTGGGCGTTGCTGGATCCTGCCCAGAGAGCTCTGCATAAGGAAGTCATGGAGGAGACTTGTAGGATCATGAACTCTCCCGGTAAGGTTCCCTGTTTGGTCATAATACTTGTTTTGAAATTCAGTCAATATTTTTAGATCAAAAACCTCCCAGATTTTGATGGATCTCAACATTGCCACCTAGAGTGTCAGGAGATGTGTGTTAATCTGAATTCATGATATGGTTTGTGTCTGGAGATAGATTGACATAACTCTAATACGACACGAAAGTCGAAGCCTTATTCCCGCATCCTGCAAGGCATTCAGGAACATTCTGGGTTCACACACATCAGGCATTATCAACACATGCAAATATAGGGTTGCACAGTGCAGGATACTCAGCTCCCCAGCGGGATCCACCCACCCCATGGCAAGGGGGTGTAAAGGCAGGTTGGAGACAGAGATGTCTAGGTTCAGATCATTGCTCACGATCACAAGTCTTTCGCTTTGTTGTTAAACGGAAACAGGATGACCAAAGATGGGCAAGGTGAGAAAGAGGCAGGAAGATCCTGACGGAATTATAGAAATTGTAGGAATCACTGCCCCCTCTTCCTATTGTCAGGGGCTGGACTCTGAGGAGGAATGGTGGGGGCTGCCCCCTTCTCCTGAACCTTCCCGTGGGCAAGAGGACAGTATAAATTTAGAACCGTGGTTTGCAGACGGTCATAGTTCAGAGGCTGCAGAGGGGAGAGCCTTTTTCACACGAAGCTGTTCCTCCTGCTTCTGTAGCTAAGGGAAGAAGCAGCTCAGCATGTCAGCCAAAAGGTTTTCCCAAAGAAAGCACCCCTGGGGGTGCCTGACACACGCAGCTGGTCCTGGGCTCCTGCTCTAGAGAAAGAAAACTCAGAGAGGGAGGGAAGGGTGCACTGCTTACGCTCGTCATCTAAATCCTTTCAGTTCTTCCTCGATCACAAGCGCTAATGAGCATTGTTCAATAATTGGGGGCTTCATATCATCCTGACGCTCTAATTCATCTCTCTCTTCATTTCAGGTGCTGAGGAATTAGAAGTGAAGAGCAAGGGAAACCATGAGAAAATCCACACAGTGCAGAAGCCATATCAGTCTTTGGAATGTGGAGATAACTTCACTAACAGCTCCGATTCCATGTCTCATCAAAATCCCATTGGGAAGAAACCGTATCAGTGCTTAGATTGTGGAAAGAGCTTCAGGAGAAAGGACAATCTCACTTGCCATCAAAGAATCCATACAGGGCAGAAACCGTATCAGTGCTTAGATTGTGGAAAGAGCTTCAGTCAGGGCTCCTCTCTCACTTGCCATCAAAGAATCCATACAGGGCAGAAACCCTATCAGTGCTTGCATTGTGGAAAGAGCTTTGACAGGAAGGACCGTCTCACTTCCCATCAAAGAATTCATACAGGAGAGAAACCCTATCAGTGCTTGGAATGTGGAAAGAGCTTCAGTTGCAGTTCCTATCTCACTTCCCATCAAACCATTCATACAGGGCAGAAACCCTATCAGTGCTTGCATTGTGGAAAGAGCTTCGAAAGGAAGGACCGTCTCACCTCCCATCAAAGAATTCATACAGGAGAAAAACCCTATCAGTGCTTGGAATGTGGAAAGAGTTTCAGTTGCAGCTCCAGTCTCACTTCCCATCTAATAATCCATACAAGGCAGAAACCCTATCAGTGTTTGGAATGTGGAAAGAGCTTCAATCGGAATATTGATCTCACTTCCCATCAAAGAATTCATACAGGGGAGAAACCATATCAGTGTTTGGAATGTGGAAAGAGCTTCAGTTGGAAGATATATTTGTCTTACCATCAAAGAATTCATAGAGGTAAGAAACCCTAATAATGCTTGGAATGTGGAAAGATCTTCACCCACAAAAAAAGTCTCACTTCCCACCAAATAATTCATACAGGGCAGAAACTACATCAGTCCTTAGAATGCACGATGGGCTTTACTGCAAGAAGAGCGCTTCTGTGACATCAGAGAATTCACAGTGGGGGAAAACCATTTCAGTGCCAAGTGCGGAAAGAGCTTCACCCTGAAGCAAACACTCACTTCCCATCAAAGAATTCATATGACAGAGAAACCCTAAAAGTGCTTGAAATGTGGAAAGAGCTTCATCTTGATTGAAAGTTTCACTTCCCATCAAATAACTTGCAGCGGGGAATATAATAGAATTATAAGACTGTAGTGTTGGAAGGGACACTGAGGGTCATTGCTAGGGAGGGGCCAGTTTGGAATGCTGGGGGTGAGAGGTGATTGGCGGGGAATTCAAAAGGATGGCCTTAGACTGATTTAATATTCAATGTCCTTTTAAATGCAATTGTTGTTGTTGAGTTGTTTAGTCGTGTTTGCCTCTTCGTGACCCCCTGGACCAGAGCACGCCAGGCACTCCTGTCTTCCACTGCCTTCCGCACTTTGGTCAGACTCATGTTTGTAGCTTTGAGAACACTGTCCAACCATCTTGTCCTCTGTCGTCCCCTTCTCCTTGCGCCCTCCATCTTTCACAACATCAGGGTCTTTTCCAGGGAGTCTTCTCTTCTCATGAGGTGGCCAAAGTCTTGGAGCCTCAGCTTCAGGATCTGTCCTTCCAGTGAGCACTCAGGGCTGATTTCCTTAAGAATGGAGTGGTTTGATCTTCTTGCAGTCCATGGGACTCTCAAGAGTCTCCTCCAGCACCAGAATTCAAAAGCATCCATTCTTTGGAGATCAGCCTTCTTGATGGTCCAGCTCTCACTTCCATACATCGCTACTGGAAAAAACAGAGCTTGAACTATACGGACCTTTGTCGGCAAGGTGGTGTCTCTGCTTTTCAAGATGCTGTCTAGGTTTGTCATTGCTTTTCTCCCAAGAAGCAGGCGTCTTTTAATTTCGTGACTGCTGTTACCATCTGCAGTGATCATGGAGCCCAAGAAAGTAAAATCTCTCACTGCCTCCATTTCTTCCCCTTCTATTTGCCAGGAGGTGATGGGACCAGTGGCCATGATCTTCATTTTTTTTTTTTTTTAGGCTGTTGATGTTTTTTTGATGTTAAATGCAATTATGGGAGGTGAATTATTGGTTTGCTTCATTTTTTTCTGGTTTCTATTCTTTATTCTGTGTTTTATTTTGCATTTTAATGCTGGAAACCGTCCTGAGATTTTCGGTTGAGGGTGATATACCAGTTTAATAGATTGTATCTAAGAAAGTGGTCCTATACAAGAAATGAAACATCAAAAAATACACAACCAAGCCCAGCAATTTCCACACAAATCACAGCAACGACTTAAAACAGATCCAAACAACCCCAGCTGCACATCCCTGTGGTCAGATGAGAAAAGGCCTGCAAGGCAGGGAGCAGGTCTTCCGGGACTCAAAGCAGCCAAGGTGGTCTCTGCCTCTTCAGGAGAGACCCTTGGAGGTGGAGAGCGAGAGGGAATGGTCAGCCGGGGTTGGTTGGATCAGGAGGAGAGGAGCAGCCTAAGAATGCCCATTGTTACAGTAGTAATAAAGGAACGGAAAAAGGAAGAGGAACACTTGAAATGATATGTGCACAAACTTAGCCTGAACCTGTTTATTTTCTAATAAATTGATTGTATTCCACCAAACGCCTCCTTCTTTGCTAGTTTCTTTCTTTTTTTTAAATCGAAGTTCTGTTAAGCAATTGGTGAATCTGCAAAGTACCTGCTAGGCTAAGCTGACTATTCTCTGGACAAAGGCCAGCTCCCCCGGCCTGAAAGCGAGATGAGCGCCGCTCCCCAAAGTCGCCTTTGGACTTAACCGCCCAGGGGTCCGTTACTTAAAAAAAATAGTGTTAGAAATTAGCCAGGTGCCAGGCGCATTTTGCTGCTGGCACAGGTCCAACTGTGACTACATGGAGATTTATGGGCTCTGGGGAAGCCCCTTGAAGTTGTTTTTAGGGCATTGGGTGAGTCCTCCAACTACACAGAACAATGCACAGAACAAAACAGAAAATAAAATAATTCCATTAAGACGTTAAGAGAAGCATCCATACTTAGAATGTATGGAAAACAAAACAATCCCATTAAAACAGCACAGCAGGAACAGGCAGGAAACAGCAAAACAATTTGTGGTAATATGATCATTATACTGGCTAAGAGGAGGACCTTTCTCTCTTTTAAAGAGTTCACTGTCCTTTGAAGACGTCGCTGTTCCTTTTCTAGGTGAGCAGTGGGTGTTGCTGGATCCTGACCAGAGAGCTCTGCATACGGAAGTCATAAAGGAGAATTGTGGGATCATGGCCGCTCTTGGTAAGGCTCCCTGTTGGATCTTAATATCCCAGATTTTGATGGTTCTGAACAGCGCCACCTACAGCATCGGGGATTCTCACACCCCACAGCTCACCTTGAATGGGGGATTATCCAGCTGTATACCAGTGCTTGGAATGTGGAAAGAGCTTCAAGGAAAGGGCCAAGCTCACTTCCCATTAAATAATTCACACAGGGGAGAATCCTTATCATTGCTTGGAATGTGAAAGGAGTTTTAGTCAGGACTCCCATCTCATTTCCCATCAAATAATTCATACAATGGAGAGACCATATAAATGCTTGGAATGCGGAGAGTGTTTTAGTCAGGAGTCCTTTCTCACTTCCCATCAAAGATCTCACAGCGGGGAGAATCAGATTCCCCAAGAATCATTGAATTGTTGCATTGGATTGGATGGTGAGAGTCATCTTCTCCAAGCCCCTGCAATGAAGGATATTCAACAAAAGAATTCATGACAGATGGCCACCCAAACTTTGCTTGAAAACCTTCCAATTCAGGAGTGTCCCACACCACCTGAACTACTTTCTTTCACAGTCAAACAGTTCTTGCTGCTAGAAAGTTCTTCCTGATGTTTAGTCAGAATCTCCTTCCTCCCATCTTAAATCCATTGGTTTGGGTCCTCCTTCCACCAGAGTAGGAGAAACCAAGTTTGCTCCATCTTCCATGGCACGGCCCTTCGCATATTGAAAGATGTGAAGCAGTGCCTGGTCCCCCAGTGAGCATCATGGCTAAGTAGGGACTTGAACCCAGGTCTGCCAAGTTGAATTCTGACACTCTAACCACTATCCCACACTAGCTCTGTCAGGAGACTCTTGGAAAGTGTGCATGCATGTGCGTCTCTTTAAGTTTAGGCACAGGGTTCTGGTGCTTGTATTTAAAGTTGTGTACACATGGGATCAAAATAATAATAGTGCATTTAAATTACTGTTAGCTAAGGAGGCAGATTCGAATCCCCGTGACGGGTGAGCTCCCGTTGCTCGGTCCCTGATCCTGCCCACCTAACAGTTCAAAAGCACCTCAAAGTGCAAGTAGATAAATAGGTACCGCTCCAGCGGGAAGGTAAACGGCGTTTCCGTGCGCTGCTCTGCTTTGCCAGAAGCGGCTTAGTCCTGCTGGCCACATGACCCGGAAGCTGTACACCGGCTTCCTCGGCCAGTAAAGCAAGATGAGCGCCACAACCCCAGAGTCAGTCACGACTGGACCTAATGGTCAGGGGACCCTTGACCTTTAAGTAGGCAGAAAGGGTGAGTTTGGGGTGCTGCAGCTGAGAAATGGGAATCATGCTTGTGTAACAACATCAAAACCAGAGCTTTGCTTAATTAAACCTATGTCCTTTCTAATTAAATCTATGTCCTTGCAAATGTGTTTGTGGGAAGGGGTTATTCTTTCTTTTATTGCATATTTTGTGTTTTTATTTTGCATCTTTATGTTGTGAAACACAGTGAGATCTTCGGATGAAAGACGTCATACAAATGTAATAGATTAAATAAATAAATAGCAAAATGGTCATAAGCAATAAATAAAACATTAAAATACACAATCACACTGAAGAATAGCCACATAAATCATGAGAAGATCTAAAATAAAGATAGAAAAACCTGTAGCAACAACAAACCTGCTAAGCCCAAGAGTTTGTTCAGCAGCCCCAGCTTTTGTAGCTGGAGTCAGTCTGGACTTTCCTAGGCCACATGGGAAAAGGCCTGCAAGGCAGGAGAAGGTCTTAGAGGACTCACAGCCAGGATGGTCTCTGTCCTCTTCCACGGTCTCAGCTTTTGTAGCTGGAGTCCATCTGCTTATCACCTTGGACCCGGCCCCCTCAGGCTGGTGGAGAAAGCCTGCAAGAAAACAGTTGGAGGTTGAACTCAGTAGTATAGGAACATCCTTGTAATACCCATTGTTACAGTAGTAATAAAGCGACAAAAGAAAGAAAAGAAAAAACCGGAAGATTTGAAACCATACACTTAATGTTAGGATTGCGTTATTTCAAATAGTAAAAAACCAGGTGTCAGAGACTGCCTCCAGGTCCCAGCTCACAGAAGACCAACGCTAGCCAGCAGAACTGTACAAAAGTCTTTATTGAAGTTTAGTTCCCATTTTCAAGCCCTAGCGTGCGTCTCTACGTCTAGACCCTAGATCAGCGAAGCCTCGTCTGAGTCTCCGCCCCCTGTACACCAGTTTAAGACTCTAGCCTTACTCCACCTTCTTCGTTTCTCCTTCCGCCTCTGGGTCCTACTACCCCCCGGGGTGCCTTCCTTCCTGGACGCCTCGGATGCGGACCCCTCGGACTCCTCCCCCTCTCTTCGGCGGGCTTTGGGACCCGGCTCCCTCTCCGGGCTGCTCATTGCGCCACCCTCTTGTACATTTGAACTTGGCGCGCGCGCGCTGCCCCTGACCTTCCTTTTGACCGTTTCCTCGCTCTCTGATGCAGGCGTGGCTAACCCTGACTCATGTCCTTCCGCTGACGGAAAGCTGCCTGCTGCCGATGCCTGGGACTCCTCCCCCTTACTGCTCTCCGGTGGGGAAGCTGGTCCCGATTTCCAGCTGCTGCTCTCTGAGTCCCCTCTGGCCCCTCCTTCCTGAGGTGTTCCCTCTGGCAACCCCCTAGCTCTGACCACGGGAGCCCCTTTCTGTGAATCCTCTGATTCGTTGGAGAGACTTAGAGACCTCGGACGGCTATCATCGCTGACCTCTCCCTCGAATTCCTCTCCCTCGGTCTCTAAATCCTCCCTTTCCTGTCCCTCTGCTCCTGAACCCCTGACATCCATCCCCCCCTCGAAGCCCCCCCTTCCCCCCTCCCCTCCTTCCGGTGTGGGTACTGGGTGCTCCGTCGTAGCGGGGGTGCGTGCAGGATACAGTTCGTCCCCCATGTACTCGTCGACGTCGCTCTCCTCTGCTTCCATCTCTCTGTCTCCATGCTCGAACCCCACGTCTTCCCCCAACACGTCCATGTCCGTCTCGCCCCCCTCCCCCTCTTCGGGTGGTCCCAGCCAAGGACCCCTCAGCCACTTCCTGCGCCACTGCTCCTCTTGTCGATCGTCCCACCAATAAGATTGGTCTGAGGCAGACCCCGGTGGCGAACCCACCTGGGAGCTCGGGACTGGGGCCTGTTCCTCGTCCGAGTCGAACCCCTGGAATGTGCTGGCTGAAAGAGTGGGTGTGAAGAGCCAGTCGTCGAAATACTCGGCTGGCATGGGCCTGTGTGGGAAGAGGGCATGAAACTCCTCTTTGAGCAGAGGCTCCTCCAAGGCATAGTCCGGTACCCAGCTGTTGGCACTGGCCGGGGTACCCTCTCTGGCTAGGAGATATTCTACTCCCTCTTCCCCCCATCTTGAGTCTAAAATCTCTGTGACCTCGTTGATGTGCCCCCTTCTTGGCGACCCCCCCTTTCTGGGCCCTTCTCTGAGCGGGTCTGGTGCTGTGTCTGGCTCCTGAAATCTATGAGGTGCTTTGTAGGGCGTGAGCACCGATCTATGGAACACCGGATGCATTCTGGAACCCTCCGGAAGAGCCAACCGGAAGGCCACTGGATTGACCTGTGCCTGGACTTGGTAAGGTCCTAGCTGCTTATGTCCTAGCTTCTTCTTCGCTAACGATCTGGTCGGCACTGCTTGCGCTGCTAACCAGACCCAGTCTCCCACCTGTATGTCTTCCCCAACTCTTCTGTGTCTGTCGGCCTGCACTTTGTATGCGTGCTTTGCTAGTTCTAACTGCCTCCTGAGCTGTTCGTGGACTTCCTGCAACTCCGACGCTAAGGCTTCCGCTGCCTGTGGCTCCCCCTCCCCCACTCTCTCTAAACCCGGGAAGGTTCTGGGATGCCTCCCGTTGTTGGCGAAGAACGGCGTCACCCCCGTCGACACGTGCTTCGTATTGTTGTAAGCGAATTCGGCGAGTGGCAGGTAGTCCACCCATGTCGTGGGCTGCTGATTGGCGTAGCATCTCAGGTACTGCTGCATGATGGCGTTGACCCTCTCCGCTTGCCCGTTGGTCTGTGGGTGTCTCGCCGACGCTAACTTGACTTTGACGTTCAGAATGCCCATCAGCTTCTGCCAGAAGTTCGAGATGAACTGTCGCCCCCGGTCGGAGAGAATAGACCGTGGCAGACCGTGGACTTTGAACACGTGGTCTATGAACAGTTTGGCGGTTTGCTCTGCCGTGGCTACCTTCGCACACGGAATGAAGTGTGCCATTTTGGTGAACATGTCCACCACCACTAGCACTGCTGTCTTTCCCCTCGAACTGGGCAGATCCGTGACAAAGTCCAGGGCCACCCTCTCCCACGGTTCAGACGGTGTCTGCAGCGGTTCCAGCAGTCCCGCCGGCGGTTTGTGAACTGACTTGGCCCTTTGGCAGGTGTCACATCTCGAGACGTAATCCGCTACTTCCCCCCGCATCTTGGGCCACCAAAAGTCTCTGGCTACTAGTTCGACAGTCTTTTCTTTGCCAAAGTGCCCGGCGGTGGGAGCGTCGTGTAGCTGCTGCAGTACCCTTGCGCGGAGGTCGTCTCCCGGCACGTAGAGTGCTCCCTTGTGGAGGAGCAACCCATCGCGTATCTGGAACTCGGCCTTCGCTGTGCCCCTGTGCACCTCCTCCATCTTGGCCTGTGCGTAGGGGTCTTCCCGCAGCGCGCGACGTACGGCGTCCAGGTCCACGGTTGCCGACGCGCATGCCCACGCTTCCGGTGCGAAAATGTGCTTGGCTGCCGACGGTGCCGCCTCCTCAAGGTATTGCGGCTTTCTGGACAATGCATCCGCCATCACGTTGTTGTCGCCTGGAATGTACTCTATCTTGAAGTCGAAGTCCGCGAAGAACTCTGCCCATCTAATGTGTCTCTGGTTGAGGAACCTAGCCGTGCGCCAGTACTCCAGGTTCTTGTGGTCCGTGTGGACCTGCACTGTGTGTCTGGCTCCGATAAGGAAGTGCCGCCATGCCTTGAACGCTGCATGGATGGCTAGCAACTCCCTGTCCCAGATGGTATAATTCTGCTCCGACTTGCTGAGCTTCCTCGAGTAGAAGGCGCACGGCCTCCAGTCCCCCTGCTGGTCTTGTTGCAACAGGACGGCTCCCACGGCTCTGTCTGAGGCGTCTGTCTCCACCCTCATGGGTCTGCTGGGATTCACATGCAGCAGCTGCTCTTCGGACGCGAAGAGACGCTTGAGTTTCTGAAAGGACTGCTCCGCTTGCTCCGTCCAGATGAATTTCTTCTTCTTGGAGCTGAGCGTGTCGGTGATGGCCGCTGTCTGCATGGCAAATCCCTTGATGAACTTGCGGTAAAAGTTGGCAAAGCCGACAAACCGCTGGACTTCCTTCCGATTGCGTGGGCTTTTCCAGTCCAAAACTGCGTGAACCTTGGCACTGTCCATGGCGAGCCCCTTGTCCGACAACTTGTAGCCCAGGAAATCCACCTCCGTCATGTCGAACTGGCACTTCTCCAGCTTGGCGTACAGCCTGTGCTCCTTCAGTCTCTGCAGAACTTCCCTGACATCCCTCTCGTGCGCCTCTCGCGATTCTGAAAAAATCAGGATGTCGTCCAGGAAGCATACGCACTTCTTGTAAAGGAGTCCCGCCAGCACATGATGCATAAAGGCTTGGAAACAGTGAGAGCCATTTTGTAATCCGAAGGGCATAACTCTGTATTCGTAGGTGCCCAGTGGCGTGAACATGGCCGTCTTCCACTCGTCGCCTTCGCGCATGCGAATCAGGTTGTACGCCCCACGTAGATCCAACTTGGTGAAAACGCGTCCTTTCCTCACCGTCGCGAGCAGGTCGTCTATCTTGGGCATGGGGAAGGCTGAGGGCTTGGTTTTCGAGTTTAAAATTCGATAGTCCACTACCAGCCTCTTTTGGGGCGTGTCCCGCTTCTTCACAAAGAATACAGGACTGCCTCCCACCGCTTTTGACTCCCGGATGAACCCACGCTTCAAATTGTGATCTATGAACTCCCTGAGTTCCTGCAGTTCATCCTCAGACATGGAGTACAGTTTCCCAGTTGGCAGCGTCGCCCCCGGCAGGAGGTCAATCTTGCAGTCATAGGGTCTGTGAGGAGGTAGCTTGTCCGCCTCCTTCTCGCAGAATACCTCCAAAAACTCCGCATACTTGAGGGGTACTGCTTGCAGCGTGCCCAACTGTAACTGCGGGTCTTCCTCTTCCCCTTCTGGGCTGGGTATAATGCAGTGTTCCGCACAGTAGGAGGAGCCAAAAGTCAGTTGGCGCTGGTACCAAGCCAATGCTGGGCTGTGCCTGTGCAGCCAACTCATGCCTAATACTACAGGCGTGTCCGACAGTTGGGTGACATTGAAGCTGATGACCTCCTGGTGATTCCCAATTTGCATCACCATCGGCGGCGTCTGCTGTACCACCTGCCCCCCTAGCAGTTCCCTGCCATCCACCGTGACAACCTTCAGGGGCAGCGTGGCTGGCAGTAGCGCTACGTTGTGTTGTTGAATGAACTCCAGTCCTATAAAGTCTGCATTACTGCCAGAATCAATTGTAATAGGCACTTCTAAGATGAGTCCATTGGGCAGCTGGAGCGATGCGGTGAGCTGCACCACTGGTTTGGGCGGGAGGGGGTCTGTGGGCTGCAAAATCTCTGGGGACTTCCTCAGTGACTCGTCTGGCTGGGCCCCAGTGCCTCCGTTTCCAGCCAGACTCCGTCGTTTCCCTGCTGTGGTTCTCTCTGCTGAGTTGTTTCCAGTACTGTCACTGAAGCTGCAGTATGCTTGTGGAGCCTCTGGGGACACTCTTTCGCCATGTGCTGTCCACTATCACATATATAGCACTTCCTGTTCCCTCTAGGCAGCTTCGGTTTGACTGCTCCCGGTGTTAAGGCTCTGGTAGCTGAGTGAGCCCTAGCACCGCCAATTTCCATCGGCTCTTCGCCCCCTCCCTGTGGAGGCGTGGACTGCGCACGCGCTGCATCTCTGGGCAAGAGGGGGGGCACTCTCGCTGGTGTGCGTCCCCAACGCCCTTCTTCTTTGCTTCATGGGCGTTCTTCCTGCCTCACCCCAATCGATAGCGCTCTTTCAACCACTTGCTGAGTGGTTGTGGGTCTCTCTCCCCGTGCCATCTCATCCTTGATCTGTGGGCTCAATCCCTCCAAAAAAAGGTCTCTAACTGGCGGAGAATCCTTATCCCAATTCAGCGCGTTGACCAATGCAAAAAACCGGGAATGATACTGCCTTACGCTGGCTTTCCCTTGTCTTAGCCCAAATATGTCTTTCCGGGCAATGTCAATGTCTATGTTTGATAAGAAACAGGAATCCATTGCCTTAATGAATGCATTTGCGCTTTGGAGCGCTGGATCCTTATCCCTCCACAGATTGCGCAGCCATGCTTTCGCGTCCCCATGCAAATGGGACAAGATAAACCCCACTTTCTCTTGCTCATCTCTAAAGTCTCTATCCAGCAGCTGCAGCGCAAACAGCACGTCTGCTCGGAAATTGGGGTACTGCTGCAAATTCCCATCAAAATGAGATACAATGCTGCCTCCTCTCTTCCCCAACCCAATCCCCTCGGATCTGGGTCCCGGTAGCCCCTGCTTCGCAAGCCCTTCCAACCTGGCTTGAAGATCTTTGCAGGCAGCCGCCGCTTCTTCTTCTCTCTTTCTGGATGCGATTATTTCAGCGCTGAGTTGTGTCACCGCTTCTTGCAGGGAAGCTATTTGCTGTTCTGTAGTCATCTCGCCTGACTTTTGTGAGCTCGCAAGGCACCAGTCTTCTTCCCTCCCTGCCTCGCTCCCGTAGCGATGCTTGAGGCGAAGAAAACTGATGAAATTGGAGACGAGGCTTACTGTCAGAGACTGCCTCCAGGTCCCAGCTCACAGAAGACCAACGCTAGCCAGTGGAACTGTACAAAAGTCTTTATTGAAGTTTAGTTCCCATTTTCAAGCCCTAGCGTGCGTCTCTACGTCTAGACCCTAGACCAGCGAAGCCTCGTCTGAGTCTCCGCCCCCTGTACACCAGTTTAAGACTCTAGCCTTACTCCACCTTCTTCGTTTCTCCTTCCGCCTCTGGGTCCTACTACCCCCCGGGGTGCCTTCCTTCCTGGACGCCTCGGATGCGGACCCCTCGGACTCCTCCCCCTCTCTTCGGCGGGCTTTGGGACCCGGCTCCCTCTCCGGGCTGCTCATCGCGCCACCCTCTTGTACATTTGAACTTGGCGCGCGCCAAAATAACCTGATTTTTTTATTGATTTCCCTAAGATCCAAGAAAATCTGGACTTATGGCAGCCCTAACTTATCTACACCAAGTTATCTTGAAATTAGTGTTTGTTTTTAATAAATCAGTTGTACTCCACCTCACACCTCATTCTTCGCTACGTTGGGGGTGAAGTGTTCAGGTCAGAGTTCTGGGGTGGCAGTGGGAATAAGGGGGGGGGGGGGTTGGTGAAAGGCCCAGCTGTGCCCCTTTAATGCAGAGGGAAGAGGGAGCAGGAGGGGGTGGGCGCAACATGGGGCGGAAACAACCTCCGTGTGGTACATTTCAAAGTTCTTAATATAAAAAAAACTTTTATAACATTCCTATAAGGTAGACCAGTAGCATAGGCACAGCTTTCCTTAAACTTCAGTTGCTAAAATGAGCTGTTACACTTCAGGTAGATGTTCCTGTTTCTAGACTGGGTGGGAAAATGCTCGGCTCGGTTTCTGTTACTTCCCTTTTGTTCCTTTCCTTAGTTTTAGCAGGTGTAGCAGTTCAATCCTTTTGACCCAGACCAGGTTCCTTTCCCTCAGCCTCCCTCTCTCCTCTCAGCAATGCCCCTCCTGAGGCGTTTTCTTTTGGGCGCCAGACCCAGGGGATCCCTCGGCCCCCTTCTTTCTCTCAGACCCCCAGAGCCTGTCTCCCCCCGACTCAGCCCCTCTTCCTCTCTCCTTCTTCTCCTCAGGCCAGAGCCACTTCTCCCCCCGACTCAGCCCCTCTTCCCCTCTCCTTCTTCTCCTCAGGCCAGAGCCACTTCTCCCTCAGACTCAGCCCCTCTTCCCCTCTCCTTCTTCTCCTCAGGCCAGAGCCACTTCTCCCTCAGACTCAGCCCCTCTTCCCCTCTCCTTCTTCTCCTCAGGCCAGAGCCACTTCTCCCTCAGACTCAGCCCCTCTTCCTCTCTCCTTCTTCTCCTCAGGCCAGAGCCACTTCTCCCTCAGACTCAGCCCCTCTTCCTCTCTCCTTCTTCTCCTCAGGCCAGAGCCACTTCTCCCCCCGACTCAGCCCCTCTTCCTCTCTCCTTCTTCTCCTCAGGCCAGAGCCACTTCTCCCTCAGACTCAGCCCCTCTTCCTCTCTCCTTCTCCTCCTCAGGGCAGAGCCACGTCTCCCCTCAGACTCAGCCCCTCTTCCCCTCTCCTTCTTCTCCTCAGGCCAGAGCCACTTCTCCCTCAGACTCAGCCCCTCTTCCCCTCTCCTTCTTCTCCTCAGGCCAGAGCCACTTCTCCCTCAGACTCAGCCCCTCTTCCCCTCTCCTTCTTCTCCTCAGGCCAGAGCCACTTCTCCCTCAGACTCAGCCCCTCTTCCTCTCTCCTTCTTCTCCTCAGGCCAGAGCCACTTCTCCCTCAGACTCAGCCCCTCTTCCTCTCTCCTCCTCCTCCTCAGGCCAGAGCCACTTCTCCCTCAGACTCAGCCCCTCTTCCCCTCTCCTTCTCCTCAGGCCAGAGCCACTTCTCCCTCAGACTCAGCCCCTCTTCCTCTCTCCTCCTCCTCCTCAGGCCAGAGCCACTTCTCCCTCAGACTCAGCCCCTCTTCCTCTCTCCTTCTTCTCCTCAGGCCAGAGCCACTTCTCCCTCAGACTCAGCCCCTCTTCCTCTCTCCTCCTCCTCCTCAGGCCAGAGCCACTTCTCCCTCAGACTCAGCCCCTCTTCCCCTCTCCTTCTTCTCCTCAGGCCAGAGCCACTTCTCCCTCAGACTCAGCCCCTCTTCCTCTCTCCTTCTTCTCCTCAGGCCAGAGCCACTTCTCCCTCAGACTCAGCCCCTCTTCCTCTCTCCTTCTTCTCCTCAGGCCAGATCCACTTCTCCCTCAGACTCAGCCCCTCTTCCCCTCTCCTTCTTCTCCTCAGGCCAGAGCCACTTCTCCCTCAGACTCAGCCCCTCTTCCTCTCTCCTTCTTCTCCTCAGGCCAGAGCCACTTCTCCCTCAGACTCAGCCCCTCTTCCCCTCTCCTCCTCCTCCTCAGGCCAGAGCCACTTCTCCCTCAGACTCAGCCCCTCTTCCTCTCTCCTTCTTCTCCTCAGGCCAGAGCCACTTCTCCCTCAGACTCAGCCCCTCTTCCTCTCTCCTTCTTCTCCTCAGGCCAGAGCCACTTCTCCCTCAGACTCAGCCCCTCTTCCTCTCTCCTTCTTCTCCTCAGGCCAGAGCCACTTCTCCCTCAGACTCAGCCCCTCTTCCTCTCTCCTTCTTCTCCTCAGGCCAGAGCCACTTCTCCCTCAGACTCAGCCCCTCTTCCTCTCTCCTTCTTCTCCTCAGGCCAGAGCCACTTCTCCCTCAGACTCAGCCCCTCTTCCTCTCTCCTTCTTCTCCTCAGGCCAGAGCCACTTCTCCCCCAGACTCAACCCCTCTTCCTCTCTCCTTCTTCTCCTCAGGCCAGAGCCACTTCTCCCTCAGACTCAGCCCCTCTTCCTCTCTCCTTCTTCTCCTCAGGCCAGAGCCACTTCTCCCTCAGACTCAGCCCCTCTTCCTCTCTCCTTCTTCTCCTCAGGCCAGAGACACTTCTCCCTCCGACTCAGCCCCTCTTCCCCTCTCCTTCTTCTGGTCCCAGAGATTCCCCTCAGGCCAGAGCCACTTCTCCCTCAGACTCAGCCCCTCTTCCTCTCTCCTCCTCCTCCTCAGGCCAGAGCCACTTCTTCCCCAGACTCAGCCCCTCTTCCCCTCTCCTTCTTCTCCTCAGGCCAGAGCCACTTCTCCCTCAGACTCAGCCCCTCTTCCTCTCTCCTTCTCCTCCTCAGGCCAGAGCCACTTCTCCCTCAGACTCAGCCCCTCTTCCCCTCTCCTTCTTCTCCTCAGGCCAGAGCCACTTCTCCCTCAGACTCAGCCTCTCCTCCTCTCTCCTTCTTCTCCTCAGGCCAGAGCCACTTCTCCCTCAGACTCAGCCCCTCTTCCTCTCTCCTTCTTCTCCTCAGGCCAGAGCCACTTCTCCCTCAGACTCAGCCCCTCTTCCTCTCTCCTTCTTCTCCTCAGGCCAGAGCCACTTCTCCCTCAGACTCAGCCCCTCTTCCTCTCTCCTTCTCCTCCTCAGGGCAGAGCCACTTCTCCCTCAGACTCAGCCCCTCTTCCCCTCTCCTTCTTCTCCTCAGGCCAGAGCCACTTCTCCCTCAGACTCAGCCCCTCTTCCTCTCTCCTTCTTCTCCTCAGGCCAGAGCCACTTCTCCCCCCCGACTCAGCCCCTCTTCCTCTCTCCTTCTTCTGGCCCCAGAGATTCTCCTCAGGCCAGAGCCACTTCTCCCTTAGACTCAGCCTCTCCTCCTCTCTCCTTCTTCTCCTCAGGCCAGATCCACTTCTCCCTCAGACTCAGCCTCTCCTCCTCTCTCCTTCTTCTCCTCAGGCCAGAGCCACTTCTCCCTCAGACTCAGCCCCTCTTCCTCTCTCCTTCTTCTCCTCAGGCCAGAGCCACTTCTCCCTCAGACTCAGCCCCTCTTCCTCTCTCCTTCTCCTCCTCAGGGCAGAGCCACTTCTCCCTCAGACTCAGCCCCTCTTCCCCTCTCCTTCTTCTCCTCAGGCCAGAGCCACTTCTCCCTCAGACTCAGCCCCTCTTCCTCTCTCCTTCTTCTCCTCAGGCCAGAGCCACTTCTCCCCCCCGACTCAGCCCCTCTTCCTCTCTCCTTCTTCTCCTCAGGCCAGAGCCACTTCTCCCTCAGACTCAGCCTCTCCTCCTCTCTCCTTCTTCTCCTCAGGCCAGAGCCACTTCTCCCTCAGACTCGGCCCCTCTTCCTCTCTCCTCCTCCTCCTCAGGCCAGAGCCACTTCTCCCTCAGACTCAGCCCCTCTTCCTCTCTCCTTCTTCTCCTCAGGCCAGAGCCACTTCTCCCTCAGACTCAGCCCCTCTTCCTCTCTCCTTCTTCTCCTCAGGCCAGAGCCACTTCTCCCTCAGACTCAGCCCCTCTTCCTCTCTCCTTCTTCTCCTCAGGCCAGAGCCACTTCTCCCTCAGACTCAGCCCCTCTTCCCCTCTCCTTCTTCTCCTCAGGCCAGAGCCACTTCTCCCTCAGACTCAGCCCCTCTTCCTCTCTCCTTCTTCTCCTCAGGCCAGAGCCACTTCTCCCCCCGACTCAGCCCCTCTTCCCCTCTCCTTCTTCTCCTCAGGCCAGAGCCACTTCTCCCTCAGACTCAGCCCCTCTTCCTCTCTCCTTCTTCTCCTCAGGCCAGAGCCACTTCTCCCCCCGACTCAGCCCCTCTTCCTCTCTCCTTCTTCTCCTCAGGCCAGAGCCACTTCTCCCTCAGACTCAGCCCCTCTTCCCCTCTCCTTCTTCTCCTCAGGCCAGAGCCACTTCTCCCCCCCGACTCAGCCCCTCTTCCTCTCTCCTTCTTCTGGCCCCAGAGATTCTCCTCAGGCCAGAGCCACTTCTCCCTCAGACTCAGCCTCTCCTCCTCTCTCCTTCTTTTCCTCAGGCCAGAGCCACTTCTCCCCCCCGACTCAGCCCCTCTTCCCCTCTCCTTCTTCTCCTCAGGCCAGAGCCACTTCTCCCTCAGACTCAGCCCCTCTTCCTCTCTCCTTCTTCTCCTCAGGCCAGAGCCACTTCTCCCTCAGACTCAGCCCCTCTTCCCCTCTCCTTCTTCTCCTCAGGCCAGAGCCACTTCTCCCTCAGACTCAGCCTCTCCTCCTCTCTCCTTCTTCTCCTCAGGCCAGAGCCACTTCTCCCTCAGACTCAGCCCCTCTTCCTCTCTCCTTCTTCTCCTCAGGCCAGAGCCACTTCTCCCTCAGACTCAGCCCCTCTTCCCCTCTCCTTCTTCTCCTCAGGCCAGAGCCACTTCTCCCTCAGACTCAGCCCCTCTTCCCCTCTCCTTCTTCTCCTCAGGCCAGAGCCACTTCTCCCTCAGACTCAGCCCCTCTTCCTCTCCTTCTTCTCCTCAGGCCAGAGCCACTTCTCCCTCAGACTCAGCCCCTCTTCCTCTCTCCTTCTTCTCCTCAGGCCAGAGCCACTTCTCCCTCAGACTCAGCCCCTCTTCCTCTCTCCTTCTTCTCCTCAGGCCAGAGCCACTTCTCCCTCAGACTCAGCCCCTCTTCCCCTCTCCTTCTTCTCCTCAGGCCAGAGCCACTTCTCCCTCAGACTCAGCCTCTCCTCCTCTCTCCTTCTTCTCCTCAGGCCAGAGCCACTTCTCCCTCAGACTCAGCCCCTCTTCCTCTCTCCTTCTTCTCCTCAGGCCAGAGCCACTTCTCCCTCAGACTCAGCCCCTCTTCCCCTCTCCTTCTTCTCCTCAGGCCAGAGCCACTTCTCCCTCAGACTCAGCCCCTCTTCCCCTCTCCTTCTTCTCCTCAGGCCAGAGCCACTTCTCCCTCAGACTCAGCCCCTCTTCCTCTCCTTCTTCTCCTCAGGCCAGAGCCACTTCTCCCTCAGACTCAGCCCCTCTTCCTCTCTCCTTCTTCTCCTCAGGCCAGAGCCACTTCTCCCTCAGACTCAGCCCCTCTTCCTCTCTCCTCCTCCTCCTCAGGCCAGAGCCACTTCTCCCTCAGACTCAGCCCCTCTTCCTCTCTCCTTCTTCTCCTCAGGCCAGAGCCACTTCTCCCTCAGACTCAGCCCCTCTTCCTCTCTCCTCCTCCTCCTCAGGCCAGAGCCACTTCTCCCTCAGACTCAGCCCCTCTTCCCCTCTCCTTCTTCTCCTCAGGCCAGAGCCACTTCTCCCTCAGACTCAGCCCCTCTTCCTCTCTCCTTCTTCTCCTCAGGCCAGAGCCACTTCTCCCTCAGACTCAGCCCCTCTTCCTCTCTCCTTCTTCTCCTCAGGCCAGATCCACTTCTCCCTCAGACTCAGCCCCTCTTCCCCTCTCCTTCTTCTCCTCAGGCCAGAGCCACTTCTCCCTCAGACTCAGCCCCTCTTCCTCTCTCCTTCTTCTCCTCAGGCCAGAGCCACTTCTCCCTCAGACTCAGCCCCTCTTCCCCTCTCCTCCTCCTCCTCAGGCCAGAGCCACTTCTCCCTCAGACTCAGCCCCTCTTCCTCTCTCCTTCTTCTCCTCAGGCCAGAGCCACTTCTCCCTCAGACTCAGCCCCTCTTCCTCTCTCCTTCTTCTCCTCAGGCCAGAGCCACTTCTCCCTCAGACTCAGCCCCTCTTCCTCTCTCCTTCTTCTCCTCAGGCCAGAGCCACTTCTCCCTCAGACTCAGCCCCTCTTCCTCTCTCCTTCTTCTCCTCAGGCCAGAGCCACTTCTCCCTCAGACTCAGCCCCTCTTCCTCTCTCCTTCTTCTCCTCAGGCCAGAGACACTTCTCCCTCCGACTCAGCCCCTCTTCCCCTCTCCTTCTTCTGGTCCCAGAGATTCCCCTCAGGCCAGAGCCACTTCTCCCTCAGACTCAGCCCCTCTTCCTCTCTCCTCCTCCTCCTCAGGCCAGAGCCACTTCTTCCCCAGACTCAGCCCCTCTTCCCCTCTCCTTCTTCTCCTCAGGCCAGAGCCACTTCTCCCTCAGACTCAGCCCCTCTTCCTCTCTCCTTCTCCTCCTCAGGCCAGAGCCACTTCTCCCTCAGACTCAGCCCCTCTTCCCCTCTCCTTCTTCTCCTCAGGCCAGAGCCACTTCTCCCTCAGACTCAGCCTCTCCTCCTCTCTCCTTCTTCTCCTCAGGCCAGAGCCACTTCTCCCTCAGACTCAGCCCCTCTTCCTCTCTCCTTCTTCTCCTCAGGCCAGAGCCACTTCTCCCTCAGACTCAGCCCCTCTTCCTCTCTCCTTCTTCTCCTCAGGCCAGAGCCACTTCTCCCTCAGACTCAGCCCCTCTTCCTCTCTCCTTCTCCTCCTCAGGGCAGAGCCACTTCTCCCTCAGACTCAGCCCCTCTTCCTCTCTCCTTCTTCTCCTCAGGCCAGAGCCACTTCTCCCCCCCGACTCAGCCCCTCTTCCTCTCTCCTTCTTCTGACCCCAGAGATTCTCCTCAGGCCAGAGCCACTTCTCCCTCAGACTCAGCCTCTCCTCCTCTCTCCTTCTTCTCCTCAGGCCAGATCCACTTCTCCCTCAGACTCAGCCTCTCCTCCTCTCTCCTTCTTCTCCTCAGGCCAGATCCACTTCTCCCTCAGACTCAGCCTCTCCTCCTCTCTCCTTCTTCTCCTCAGGCCAGAGCCACTTCTCCCTCAGACTCAGCCTCTCCTCCTCTCTCCTTCTTCTCCTCAGGCCAGAGCCACTTCTCCCTCAGACTCAGCCCCTCTTCCCCTCTCCTTCTTCTCCTCAGGCCAGAGCCACTTCTCCCCCCCGACTCAGCCCCTCTTCCTCTCTCCTTCTTCTCCTCAGGCCAGAGCCACTTCTCCCCCCGACTCAGCCCCTCTTCCTCTCTCCTTCTTCTCCTCAGGCCAGAGCCACTTCTCCCTCAGACTCAGCCCCTCTTCCCCTCTCCTTCTTCTCCTCAGGCCAGAGCCACTTCTCCCCCCCGACTCAGCCCCTCTTCCTCTCTCCTTCTTCTGGCCCCAGAGATTCTCCTCAGGCCAGAGCCACTTCTCCCTCAGACTCAGCCTCTCCTCCTCTCTCCTTCTTCTCCTCAGGCCAGAGCCACTTCTCCCTCAGACTCAGCCTCTCCTCCTCTCTCCTTCTTCTCCTCAGGCCAGAGCCACTTCTCCCTCAGACTCAGCCCCTCTTCCTCTCTCCTTCTTCTCCTCAGGCCAGAGCCACTTCTCCCTCAGACTCAGCCCCTCTTCCTCTCTCCTTCTTCTCCTCAGGCCCGAGCCACTTCTCCCCCCGACTCAGCCCCTCTTCCCCTCTCCTTCTTCTGGCCCCCGAGATTCTCCTCAGGCCAGAGCCACTTCTCCCTCAGACTCAGCCCCTCTTCCCCTCTCCTTCTTCTTCTCAGGCCAGAGGCACTTCTCCCTCAGACTCGGCCCCTCTTCCTCTCTCCTTCTTCTCCTCCAGCCAGAGCCACTTCTCCCTCAGACTCAGCCCCTCTTCCTCTCTCCTTCTTCTCCTCAGGCCAGAGCCACTTCTCCCTCAGACTCAGCCCCTCTTCCCCTCTCCTTCTTCTCCTCAGGCCAGAGCCACTTCTCCCTCAGACTCAGCCCCTCTTCCTCTCTCCTTCTTCTCCTCAGGCCAGAGCCACTTCTCCCCCCGACTCAGCCCCTCTTCCCCTCTCCTTCTTCTCCTCAGGCCAGAGCCACTTCTCCCTCAGACTCAGCCCCTCTTCCCCTCTCCTTCTTCTTCTCAGGCCAGAGGCACTTCTCCCTCAGACTCGGCCCCTCTTCCTCTCTCCTTCTTCTCCTCCAGCCAGAGCCACTTCTCCCTCAGACTCAGCCCCTCTTCCTCTCTCCTTCTTCTCCTCAGGCCAGAGCCACTTCTCCCTCAGACTCAGCCCCTCTTCCCCTCTCCTTCTTCTCCTCAGGCCAGAGCCACTTCTCCCTCAGACTCAGCCCCTCTTCCTCTCTCCTTCTTCTCCTCAGGCCAGAGCCACTTCTCCCCCCGACTCAGCCCCTCTTCCTCTCTCCTTCTCCTCCTCAGGCCAGAGCCACTTCTCCCTCAGACTCAGCCCCTCTTCCCCTCTCCTTCTTCTCCTCAGGCCAGAGCCACTTCTCCCCCCGACTCAGCCCCTCTTCCCCTCTCCTTCTTCTCCTCAGGCCAGAGCCACTTCTCCCTCAGACTCAGCCCCTCTTCTTCTCTCCTTCTTCTCCTCAGGCCAGAGCCACTTCTCCCTCAGACTCAGCCCCTCTTCCCCTCTCCTTCTTCTCCTCAGGCCAGAGCCACTTCTCCCTCAGACTCAGCCCCTCTTCCTCTCTCCTTCTTCTCCTCAGGCCAGAGCCACTTCTCCCTCAGACTCAGCCCCTCTTCCCCTCTCCTTCTTCTCCTCAGGCCAGAGCCACTTCTCCCTCAGACTCAGCCCCTCTTCCTCTCTCCTTCTTCTCCTCAGGCCAGAGCCACTTCTCCCTCAGACTCAGCCCCTCTTCCCCTCTCCTCCTTCTCCTCAGGCCAGAGCCACTTCTCCCTCAGACTCAGCCCCTCTTCCTCTCTCCTTCTTCTCCTCAGGCCAGAGCCACTTCTCCCTCAGACTCAGCCCCTCTTCCCCTCTCCTTCTTCTCCTCCTCAGGCCAGAGCCACTTCTCCCTCAGACTCAGCCCCTCTTCCTCTCTACTTTTTCTCCTCAGGCCAGAGCCACTTCTCCCCCCAGACTCAGCCCCTCTTCCTCTCTCCTTCTTCTCCTCAGGCCAGAGCCACTTCTCCCTCAGACTCAGCCCCTCTTCCTCTCTCCTTCTTCTCCTCAGGCCAGAGCCACTTCTCCCTCAGACTCAGCCCCTCTTCCCCTCTCCTTCTTCTCCTCCTCAGGCCAGAGCCACTTCTCCCTCATACTCAGCCCCTCTTCCTCTCTACTTTTTCTCCTCAGGCCAGAGCCACTTCTCCCCCCAGACTCAGCCCCTCTTCCTCTCTCCTTCTTCTCCTCAGGCCAGAGCCACTTCTCCCTCAGACTCAGCCCCTCTTCCTCTCTCCTTCTTCTCCTCAGGCCAGAGCCACTTCTCCCTCAGACTCAGCCCCTCTTCCTCTCTCCTTCTTCTCCTCAGGCCAGAGCCACTTCTCCCTCAGACTCAGCCCCTCTTCCTCTCTCCTTTTTCTCCTCAGGCCAGAGCCACTTCTCCCTCAGACTCAGCCCCTCTTCCCCTCTCCTTCTTCTCCTCAGGCCAGAGCCACTTCTCCCCCCGACTCAGCCCCTCTTCCTCTCTCCTTCTTCTCCTCAGGCCAGAGCCACTTCTCCCTCAGACTCAGCCCCTCTTCCTCTCTCCTTCTTCTCCTCAGGCCAGAGCCACTTCTCCCTCAGACTCAGCCTCCTCCCTTCCTCCCATCTCGGCTCCAGCCTCCAAACTCCCTCAGAAAAGGCGCCTCTCATCTTCCCGCCAAAAGGGCTGGTGTCTCGGTAGCCAATCAGACTGCGCCACCAGACTCGGCCCGGGCTCAGCTGTTTTTCTCTCCACCTCCTCTGTCTCTCTCAGACACACTGCTTAGTATTGCTCCTTTCTGACACTGTGCCTTGAAAGGGGGGCTGCTCTGAGGGGGGCTGAGCTCTGTCTCCCCTGGAGCCGGAAAGGCGCCTGGGACTTGGCCCTCTTGCTGGGGGAGAAGGGAGGGGCAGGCAGAGAAGAAGAGAGAAAAGAACCCAGGGAGGAAATGGCGTATAAAATGTTCTTCTTCTGTTACAAAACTCCCTTATCCTTTAATAGAACCTGTTTTCTGATTATTCCCCCCTCCCGCATAAAAGGAGTGGCGATGGGGAGGGACAGGGGCCGCAGCTGGGTGAGCTCGGCTGGCCAAGGGTTAAGAGGAACTGAGCTGGGTTCCTAGAGAGGACCCGGAAGGAAGGCGGGGGCGGGTCCTCCAGAGGCCCTTCCTGTCCGAGGAGGCAGCTGTTGTCTCCTCGGAGGCGCCTTCTGCACCGAGTGAGTCTCTCTCTCTTCCCGCTTAGGGGGCGTTGGGGGGAAGGGGAGGGGGACCCCCCAAATCAGGGAGCAGAGGGTCCTCTCGGCACAGGATCCAGGGGGTGGGGAGGGAACCACCAGAGTCCTCCAGGCCAAAGATGAGCAGTGCAGGAATCTCCACCACTCAAAGGCTGGTCAGGATACGGAGGAGCCAGACCCATGGCTGCCCTTTGGAGCCCAGGGGGGGAAATGCCAGGAGGGAAGCCAGCCCCTAACTTGGTCCCTGCTTTCCATCGATTTCCGAGTCATCTTCAAGCGCAGCTCCGCATGGAGGGCATGGCAAATATCCCCCCAGAAGCAGAGCATGGAGTCCCCTGGCCACAAAGGGACTCATCCAGAAGGACCCCACACAGATGTGGGGGTTGTGCTGTGTCACATTATTAATGACACAGCCACCATCCTGAATTCCCAGGGCATATTTCAGGATTAAAACACAACATTGAAAACAGTTTAAAACAACTTACAATCACAGAAAGCAGGTAGGTCCTACTTTACCTGCTTTTGAGTTCTGTCCTTTGGCCTCACCCACTTGGCCCTCAGGGCGTTTCCCAGATGAGGATCTGGCCCTCAGAACAAGGGAAAAAGGACCCCATCTCAGTAGTTTGTCTTGAGGAGGTGGGAACTCCTCGCTATAGCCTGGTTTCCACGTTACACTTGGTCCAAATGACTCACTTGTCACTCACCGTTCTGACTTTATTCCTTGACTGCAAATACTGAAAAGCAGGATCAACCAGGCTGATTCATTTCACAGAAATCCCTTCACTTTCCTGCACATCTGGGACGGTCACTTTCCTTCTAGGAGGGCAAGAGCATTACAGGGAACCAGGCAGAGGGCCTTCTCGGTAGTGGCGCCCTCCCTGTGGAACGCCCTCCCACCAGATGTCAAAGAGAACAACAACTACCAGACTTTTAGAAGACATCTGAAGGCAGCCCTGTTTAGGGAAGCTTTTAATGTTTGATGTATCACAGTATTTTAATATTCTTTTGGAAG
Source organism: Podarcis muralis (assembly GCF_964188315.1). Taxonomy (NCBI): domain Eukaryota; kingdom Metazoa; phylum Chordata; class Lepidosauria; order Squamata; family Lacertidae; genus Podarcis; species Podarcis muralis. Next base: position 548,333 of record NC_135667.1, read on the forward strand.
CCGCCCAGAGTGGCTGGGGAAACCCAGCCAGATGGGCGGGGTATAAATAATAAATTATTATTATTATTATTATTATTCTCCTTTCTCTTCTTAAGCAAAGCTCATAGTCCAGCCTTGGTTCAGTCCAGCCTTGGTTCCTAGCGAGACTCATCCTCGCTTGCTCAGGGAACATTTTTCTCCTCTTGGCCGTCTTGTGATTTTATAACAGAACAATGCTTTTTCTTTGTTGGATTTTCTAGCGCCTATAATTTGGACAAACAGAACTTGGCAGAGGACCAAGGGGATCCTTCCTGTCTCTTGGAGGCTTCCTTAAAACACACATGGATGATCAAGACTCATTTGGCCCTGAAGCAGGAAGATGCCCGGCCATGGAAACGGGAAGCAGTGCAGGATTCTGGGAAGGCTCTGGGCAGAAGATCCTGGGAGAGGAGGACACCCTTCGCTCAGAGGTGCAGAGCCAGCAGTTCAGCTGGTTCTGTTACCAGGAGGCCGAAGGACCCCGTGAGGTTTGCAGCCGACTCTACCACCTTTGCCACCAGTGGCTGAAGCCAGAAAGGCACACGAAAGCTGAGATGCTGGACCTGGTGATCTTGGAGCAGTTCCTGGCTGTCCTTCCAGCGGAGATGGAGAGCTGGGTGAGGGAATGCGGAGCAGAGACCAGTTCCCAGGCAGTGGCCCTGGCCGAAGGTTTCCTCCTGAGTCAGGCAGAGGAGAGGAAGCAGGCGGAGAAGAAGCAGGTGAGAGAGACTTTCCTCTGATGCTCCCAAGGGGCTCCAAGGAGGGAGAAGATCCCTAAGTCCCATCCTTTTTTTAGAATGAGATTGGATACCCCTCAGGTTTTTGTCCCAGCCATTCCTTCTCAAACCCATCTCCACATTCTCTATTACAAATTCTTGTTGCTCTTTCAGGAAAGGGATCTGTCTTCAGAAACGGGTCCTGATTCCTCTGAGGCAGAGAGGACTTCGTTGGACACCAGAGAGAGGCTGCTGGGTAAGGAGGAAGGAGTTTTCCCTCTGTGTGGTCACATTCTGGAGATTCTCAAACTACTCTGTGGGTTCTTTCAGTGTTTTGGGGAAGCCACTTGGGGCCCAGAGGCCAAAGGAGAGGAGATATATTTCAGCATCACTAAAATATGAAATGGGTACAAAGGCCAGAATGCACCTCGAGAGAAGCATCCTGCACTCCTGTCTCCCCACTTCCCTTTGTCTCTCGCAGGTGAAAGAAGGATGCCGGCAAGACCTCCTCCTCCATCTCTTCATCCTGGTGGAGGGGAAGCAGCGGCTGAGGAACCGGATCAGGTGGGGGGAAGGAGCCTTGGGGGGAAAGGGGCTGGAGTGTGGGGCAGCCAGGGCGTTTCTGGGGACAAATGAACCCCCTCTTGACTTCTGTCAAAGCTGCCCTTAACAAAGGCTGAAAATGCCATTAATGAAGGTTTATGCACTGAGGATAAAGAGTAACCCCTTCACCTTAACTCTGAATGTCACTAGTATTATTCATTAGAAATTGTCTTTGGGACACCTGGGGAGTCTTTCCATCCCAGAACAACACACAGGGAGAGGAGAGAGGGATTCTTCCATTTGGCAAACTGGAATGCTTGCATAGACATATTGATCTGAATAAAACAAGGTGGAGTTCCACCCATTTTCACTAAGAGTCATACCTATCATTAAAATACGCTATCAAAGAACTCCATTAAAGTATTAAAATAAGCATCAATAATCAAAATGTGCAGCAGACCAATCTAATTAAAACAATCCAGGCAGGAAGCAAAAGAATAATATTTATGCTGCCTAAGAGAAGGATATTCTTCTTTCAGAGCTCAGTTTCTTTTGAAGATGTCACTGTTTGTTTCACGGCTGAGGAGTGGGCGTTGCTGGATCCTGCCCAGAGAGCTCTGCATAAGGAGGTTACAGAGGAGAATCGTGGTATCCTGGCCTCTCTCGGTAAGGCTCCTAGTTGGATCCTGAGATCTGTTCTGAAATTCCATACATATATCTCTATTGTGATGGAGCTCAATAGCGCTGCCTTCAGCAGCTGGGCTTCCAACACCTCCACAAGTCACCTTGAATGGAGGACTGTTTGGTCTTGGAATGTTCTTCCTCCAATTATGCCTTTCTAAACAGAGATATTAATTGTCAGGGGTCCCTTTACCTTAAACAGAGATCAGGCTGGTCTGAACTTCCCAAACCCTGAAATGAGGCTTCATTCTTATAAAAGGTAAAGGGAGCCTTTTTTACTTGCCAATCAGCTTTTGTTGGTATTGCTTTTTCTTTCCATCTTTGGGCGTATACCATTCAGGCAGCTGTGGTAGCATACATATACAGGTTTTTTCCTGATATTTGGGTACCTTCCTCCCATTATACCTGAAAGGGAAGCTTCCGGTTTTTTAACAAAGATTATTTTCAGCATTTTTTTCAACTCGTTATAAATCATTTCCCCGAAGACTTTTACTATCTTACATGAACACAACATGTGAAAAATGTACCTTCCTTCCCTTGACATTCCCAGCAGGCATTTGATTTGGTCTTGTACATTTTAGCTAAGTTACTAGGAATCAAATGCCATCTATACATCATTTTCCTATAGTGTTCTTTGAACTCATAACATGCTGTAAATTTCAATTCTCCATTCCACAATCTGTCCCAAGCTGCCATTTCAATGTTATATCATATATCCATTGCTGAATGTATCATCAGAAATTTGACCTGTTTGTCTTTCTCGGTCACCTTCAATGGTAGCCCCAAATAGAGCGCATGGCAGTAGTCTAAGCGAGAGATAACGAGAGCATGCACTGCTTTGGTGAGAATGTCAGCGGGCAGGTAGGGTCTCAGCCTGCGTGCCAGATGGAGCTGATAAACAGCTGCCCTGGACACAGAACTGACCTGCACCTCCATGGAAAGCTGAGGGTCCAAAATGACTCCCAGGCTGCACATCTGGTCCTTCAGGGGCACAGTTACCCCATTCAGGACCAGGGAGTCCACACCAGCCTGCCTCCTGTCCCCCAACAGTACTTCTGTCTTGTCAGAATTCAACCTCAATCAGTTAGCCGCCATCCATCCTCCAACCACCTCCAGAGACACTCATACAGGACCTTCATCGCCTTCACTGGTTCCGATTTGAAAGAGAGGTAGAGCTGGGTATCATCTGCGTACTGATGAACACCCAGCCCAAACCCCCTGATGATCTCTCCCATCGGCTGCATGTAGATGTTGAAAATCCATATCTCTCTTTGTTGCAGGTGGTGATGAATTAGAAATTAAGAATCAGCGAATCCATGACAAAATCCACACAGTGGAGAACCCCTATCAATATGTGGAGTATGGAGAGAGCTCTCATTCCTTATCCCACCCAAGAATTCCCACTGGGAAGAAGATGCATCGGTGCTTGGAATGTGGGAAGAGCTTCAGTCGCAGCTCTTATCTCACGGTCCATCAAAGATTTCATAAAGGAGAGAAACCTTATCAGTGCTTGGAATGTGGGAAGAGCTTCAGTACAAAGGCCAATGTCACTTCCCATCAAAGAATTCATGCAAGGGAGAAACCCTACCAGTGCCTGCACTGTGGGAAGAGCTTCAATCGGAACATTGATCTCACTTCCCATCAAAGAATTCATACAGGGGAGAAACCATATCAGTGTTTGGAATGTGGAAAGCGCTTCAGTCAGAGGTCCCATCTGACTACCCATCAAATAATTCATACAGGGGAGAAACCGTTTCAGTGCTTGGAATGTGGGAAGAGCTTCAGTTCAAAGGCCTATGTCACTTCCCATCAAAAAATCCATACAAGGCAGAAACCCTATCAGTGTTTGGAATGTGGAAAGAGCTTCAATCGGAATATTGATCTCACTTCCCATCAAAGAATTCATACAGGGGAGAAACCTTATCAATGTTTGGAATGTGGAGAGAGCTTCAGTTGGAAGATATATTTGTCTTACCATCAAATAATTCATAGAGGGAAGAAACCCTAATAATGCTTGGAATGTGGAAAGATCTTCACCCACAAGAAAAGTCTCACTTCCCACCAAATAATTCATACAGGGCAGAAACTACATCAGTCCTTAGAATGCACATTGGGCCTTCCTGCAAGAAGAGCGCTTCTGTGACATCAGAGAATTCACAGTGGGGGAAAACCATTTCAATGCCAAGTGCGGAAAGAGCTTCACCTTGAAGCAAACACTCACTTCCCATCAAAGAATTCATACGACAGAGAAACCCTAATAGTGCTTGAAATGTGGAAAGAGCTTCATCTTGATTGAAAGTTTCACTTCCCATCAAATAACTTGCAGTGGGGAATATAATAGAATTATCATCATCGTCAATCTTTATTACGGTCCAGAGACCCAACAAATCGTTACAAAGCAATACACAATTCATACAGCCTACCTCCAGGTTAAACAAGCATTTTGTTCAGAATATACTGATCATTTGTTCTTGCAACCACCGATAAAAACTTTGCCACTGCTAATGTTCTAGCATTTGTCCAGTCTTCCAATAGGAACCTGACATAGTGAGCCTCTGGTTTTCCTGGGAAAGGTACCAGCAAGGGTAGTATCAGTTCAGCCCTGGCTTGCTCATATTTTGCACAATGCAAGAAAATATGTTTTATGCAATCGATGTCTTGAGCACACGAGCAAAGTCTGCCCTAGTAGGGAACTCCTCGCAACCCACCATCCAACACTGCAGAAGGAAAGACGTTTAGAATTATAAGACTGTAGTGTTGGAAGGGACGCCGAGGGTCATTGCTAGGGAGGGGGAGGGGCCAGTTTGGAATGCTGGGGGTGAGAGCTGATTGGCGGGGAATTCAAAAGGATGGCCTTAGACTGATTTAATATCCAATGTAATATTAAATGCAATTATGGGAGTGAATTATTGGTTTGCTTCATTTTTTCTGGTTTCTATTCTTTATTCTGTGTTTTATTTTGCATTTTAATGCTGGAAACCGTCCTGAGATTTTCGGTTGAGGGCGATATACCAGTTTAATAGATCGTATCTAAGAAAGTGGCCGTATACAAGAAATGAAACATCAAAAAATACACAACCAAGCCCAGCAATTTCCACACAAATCACAACAACGACTTAAACAGATCCAAACAACCCCAGCTGCACATCCCTGTGGTCAGATGAGAAAAGGCCTGCAAGGCAGGGAGCAGGTCTTCCGGGACTCAAAGCAGCCAAGGAGAGACCCTTCAGGAGAGACCCTTGGAGGTGGAGAGCGAGAGGGAATGGTCAGCCGGGGTTGGTTGGATCAGGTGGAGAGGAGCAGCCTAAGAATGCCCATTGTTACAGTAGTAATAAAGGAATGGAAAAAGGAACAGGAACACTTGAAATGATATGTGCACAAACTTAGCCTGAACCTGTTTATTTTCTAATAAATTGATTGTATTCCACCAAATGCCTCATTCTTTGCTACTTTCTTTCTTTTTTTTAATCTGAAGTTCTGTTAAGCAATTGGTGAATCTGCAAAGTACCTGCTAGGCTAACCTGACTATTCTCTGGACAAAGGCCAGCTCCCCCGGCCTGAAAGCGAGATGAGCGCCGCTCCCCAAAGTCGCCTTTGGACTTAACCGCCCAGGGGTCCGTTACTTAAAAAAAATAGTGTTAGAAATTAGCCAGGTGCCAGGCGCATTTTGCTGCTGGCACAGGTCCAACTGTGACTACATGGAGATTTCTGGGCTCTGTCTTAGTCCATAGTTAATACAATTTCCATTTCCACTGTGTGTGTTTCTCCTTCTTGCATACTGGGAGCAATGAACTGTTGTAAGAGCAAACTAAAGTCCAGCAACGCAGCTGAGATAATAGAATCATAGAATTGAAGCGTTGGAAGGGACCCCGTTATGGTGACCAACTCAGGCTGAAAGTGCCCCTTGGCACCCAGCTGATATCGCTGAGTTTCTTACTCTGCTCTGCATGGCACATCATGAAGCATTAAAAGCGCTTCATGGAAACTAACCCAGCTGTCCTTAACACCCCATGATATGACCAAGGCTACAAAGACCACTGGAAGGGCACCTGCTTGGCATGTGGAAGGGTCCAGGCTTAACCCCCCCCCCCAATCTGGCCCCCTGGAGGGTCAAGGCTGCCAGTCAGTGCTGGCAACCCATAGCAGCAGCTTCTTCCTCTCATCTCCCGCTTCCCTCCTGAGCATAAATGAGCGCCCTCTGACTCAGCAGCAGCACCCCATCCTCCATCTCCTGCTGCAGGTTGCATGCCCCCTCCCACTTGCATGCCCCCCCTCAAATATATAATGGGGGTCGGTACATGGGGGAAAGATTCCTGCACTGCAGAGGTCGGACTCCTTTCTTGTAACTTGAATCCATTGGTTCTGGTCCTCCCCTCCAGAGCAGGAAAAGAACACAGGCTTGCACCATCTTTCATGGAACAGCCCTTAAGATATCTGAAGATGGCTCTCCTCTCTCCTCTCAGTCTCCTCTTTTCCAGGCTAAAGATACCCTGGTCCTTCAACCATTCCTCATCAGGCTTGGTTTCCAGACCCTTCATCATCTTGGCTGCCCTCCTCTGCACACCTTCCAGCCGGTCAACATCCTTCTTAAATTGCTTTGCCCAGAACTGGACACAGTATTCCAGGTGTGGTCTGACCAAGTCATAATGGTGCAGTACTATGTCTTCCCTTGATCTGGACACTGGACTTCTGTGGACGCTGCCTAGAATAGCATTCGCTTCTTCTCAGCTGCATCACACTGTGAACTCAGGTGGAGCTTGTGGTCCACCAAGACCCCTAGATCTTTTTCACATGCACTGCTATGTCCCCCATTCTATATTTGTGTATCTGGTTCTTCCTGCCTAAGTGCAGAATCTGACCTTTGTCCCTATGGAAATTTATTATGTTAGCTTGCTCCCAGTTCCCCAATCTGTAAATGGTAATCTTGAATCCCGATTCTGTACTTTGTGCCTTCCCTCTCAGTTTGGTGTTATCTGCAAACTGGATGAGCTCAATTCCTCCATCCAAGATCGACAGACGGAGCAACAACAGGCCCCGGACAGAGCCCTGCAGCCCCCCCTGGTCACCAATCTATGGCCTAACCTCCTGGGGGGCACAGTCGCCTCTCCTCATGAAGGAAGTTTGAGGAGTTGGAAAAGGTTCACAAAAGTGCTGCCAAAATGATCAAGGCAGACTTTGCTATGAAGAAAGGTTGCAGCCTTTGGGGCTTTTAGTTTAGACTTTAGAGCAGGGGTTCCCAATTAGCTAATTACTGAGCCCCCCCCCCCCCCGCTAATTTTCAAAAGCCAAGCCTGGCCTAGAGAAAGTGGGTGGAGAGTTGTATCTCCTGACAGTGGAACTCAAAGACATCCAAGGAGTCGGAAGATTCAGGACAGATAACATTAAGCTCTTCTTCACGCAAGGCAGAGTTCACCTGCGGAACTCCCCGGCACAGGACACCAGAGGGAGAGGGAGAACTGGCTTGCCAAGGGTTAAAAGGGATTGAGCGGGATTCCTAGAGGGGAGAGAAAATAAAGGCGTTGGGGGGGGGGTTGGGGGGGGAGAAGAAGCAGGTGAGAGAGACTTGCCTCTGGATGCTCCCAAGGGGCTCCAAGGAGGGAGAAGATCCCTAAATCCCATCCTTTTTCGGAAGGCTACCAGATGCTGCTAAAATTTTTGCCTCTGCCATTCCTATTCTGATTCTTTTCCCCATCTCTGTTTTGAATCCTTGTTGCTGTTTCAGGGAAAGGATCCGTTTGCTGAAATGGGTCCTGATTTCTCTGAAGTAGAGAAGTCTCTGTTGGACACCAGAGATAAGCGATTGGGTAAGAAGGAAGGAGTATTTTCTCAGTTTGGTCCCATTCTGTTGGTGTTGAAAGTAATCTAGTGGTTCTTTTGATCTTTTTGGGGAAGACACTTGAGGCCCAGAGCAGCCTGATATATAATTTTGCACAATTAAATCTGAAATAGGTACAGGGGGGTATTTCTTAATCTGTAGTTAGAGATGCACTGCTTCAGCTCTGAGAGAAGCATCCTGCACTCCTGTCTCCCCACTTCCCTTTGTCTCTCGCAGGTGAAAGAAGGATGCCGGCAAGACCTCCTCCTCCATCTCTTCATCCTGGTGGAGGGGAAGCAGCGGCTGAGGAACCGGATCAGGTGCGGGGAAGGAGCCATGGGGGGAAAGGGGCTGAGGGTGAGGGACAGAGGGCATTTCTGAGACGGAACAAATCTCTCCCCTCCTCATTGCTTCTGTCAAAGCTGCCCTTAACAAAGGCTGAAAATGCCATTAATGAAGGTTTATGCTCCGAGTAGCCCCTTCACCTTAACTCTGAATGTCGCTAGTATTATTCGTTATAAATTCTCTTTGGGACATCTGGGGAGTCTTTCCATCCCAGAACAACACACAGGGAGAGGAGAGAGGGATTCTTCCATTTGGCAAACTGGAACACTTGCACAGACATATTGATCTGAATAAAACAACGTGAAGTTCATTAAAATAAGCACCAGTAATCCAAATGTGCAACAGACCAATCCAATTAAAACAACCCAGGCAGGAAGCAAAAGAGCAACGTGCAGGAAATAATCTTTATGCTGCCTAAGAGAAGGATATTTTATTTCAGAGCTCAGTTTCTTTTGAAGATGTCGCTGTTTGTTTCATGGCTGAGGAGTGGGCGTTGCTGGATCCTGCCCAGAGAGCTCTGCATAAGGAAGTCATGGAGGAGACTTGGAGGACCATGATCTCTCTGGGTAAAGTTCCCTGTTGGGTCATCATCTCTGTTTTGGAATTCAGTAGATATTTCTCTGGGACAAACCTCCCATATTTGGATGGATCCCAACGTTGCCACTTAGAGTGCCAGGGATTCTCTTTTTTTCAAAAAAAATGAATATTTATTAGCATTTTCAAAAAAAGGAAAAAACATACAAAAACAAAAATAAAAAAATACAAAAAACCAAAACTTAAAAACAATTAAAAACACCTGAAAGTTCAAATACTTATTTTCTTTTAACTTGTTTCTCAGACCTCCTCACGCCTCCCTTTGTTGTATTCCAATTTAAATTATTAGCTCAGCAAATCCTTGACTTCTCCATTTTAACTTAATTTAATTTATTCTAACGTGTTATTATTTTACTTTTCTTCTTTCTTCCATTTCCTCAATTTATATTTACAAACCTTAATTTCATTTAATTTAGACCATTTTAAAAACCAATTTTAACTTCTCCAAATTTACACATCAATATTTATACCTCATTATTTTTTCTTAAACATTTTTCCTAAAGTTGACCAAAATTTCCCTTCCACGACTTTCCCAATTTCCATACTAATAGCAAAGCAAAGTTAAAACAAAACAAACTATATTTATATACCCTTTGGATTCCCAAACTCCACCCACCCTTTTCCCGGTTTTAGTCCTCAACAAAAATCCATCAGTCTCAATATACTGTTTAGCCTGGAGATCTCACGTCCGAGGCTCTCAATTCTCTCTCAGTTCCTCTCTGCCGGTCTTTTTGATAGTCCTTAATGTTAAACTCCAAATCTCGAAGAAGCTCCGGCCGAACAGGATCCATGTTTCTACCAGCCAGACCTCCATATTTAAAAGTAAAGCCTAGGGGGTACTTCAAATCTTGTTTTATACTCCTTTCAGGTCCAAATGTCCCCAGAGCTCCAACTTCCACCTCCAATTCAGGCCAGGCTCTCCACATCAGAATTTTATTTTCCTTTTTTGTCATCATGTCAGGCCTCAAAATGCAACTCTCCTTTAACTTCTGCAAAGTTTCAGCTCCTCTTCCTTTTCTTCAGGAGCAACATCTGTCACCTGCTCCATATTGTCAAAGCTCTCCGCTTTCTCTTATTTGTTCAGTTGGATAGGCTCCTTGTTTCAAGTCCTTATCAGATTCAACAATGTTCTTTACTGCTAAGTCCAGAGTTGTAACATTTGTAGCCAAAACATCAGATTGGCCTTGTAACTTTCCCAAGAGAACAAATGCTCTGTCCAATTCAGCCTGGATTTTCCTTCCTCCAGCCATTCCTGTAATGTCACTAAACCCCTCTAGGGGGATTTTAGTTCCTTAATATTCCTTTCAGCTCAAGTCCAAAAGTCAGGTTATTTTGTATCAGCCCTTCCTTATTTTCAACAGATTATTACAAATTAACCAACAGAAGCAACAGAAACAAGGTTCTCTTTTTCCGTCTTGACAGCTAACTTGACAGCTGTCAAACTTTTCAGTCTTTCATCAACAGGCTCTCTCGCGGGACACTCCCGGGTCCGGGGGGGTGAAACTTCAGCTCCCAAAATTAATCTACTTATCCTCCAGCAAAAATTCTTATGATGTCAAAACCGTGAAATTAAAGTCTTTTACTAAAAAGAAAGAAAAGATTCTCTCGACCTTAGCTAGCAGGTCCTTTGCTTTAAATTGTTTACAAGGGGGGGTGGACTTCCTTTTTAACCCTTCCCCGCTCGTTCCGGATCCACCAAATTTTTATTTAAAATTCCAGTTTCCGTATTACTCACGGGTTGGTGTTTTAGAGTCTGAATGTTCCAAGAGAAAGTCAGCGCTCTCCGATAATGGCTTGCGGCTTCACTCTGCAGATGAAGGAGTACTCTCAGCACAGTGCCGCACCCCGTCCCCGTTCCGAAGCCTTTAAAAAGGCTCCTTCATGGATTGGGGGGGCGCAAATGGTGCCTGCCGAGTCACTACGCTCACAGGCTTCTGCGCCTGTGATTTTAAGGGTCCCCGCGTCGCCGTCGCGGCAAGACCCAGTCTCTGCAGAGCCGATTCCCTCCGGAGCTCGGAGGGAATCCGCCATTAATCGATGGCGCCAACCCGGAAGTCCAGAGTGCCAGGGATTCTCACACTCCCACAGCTCACCCTTGCATGGAGGGCTATGGACTGTTTTGTCTGTGAATATGGTTCCTCCCCTTCTGCCTTTTTGCACAGGGATCAGGGTGTGGATAGGCTTTCTGAGTGTCTAGGGAAGTGGACGTCGCTTAATCTTTTGAAATCACCAATAGTTAGTTTAGAGCTTGTTGATCTATTTTCCAACCCATTTAGAATTCTGTCATTACACAGCAATTTAATTCTCCCCTGGACGCTAGGTAATTGGTAGACAGAGAATCCAATTCACATTCAAATAGAGTTCTGACCTTGCAGATGGAGTTGGTTCAATGATTGAGCCAAAGAAATTTCACCCCTGAAAAGAACAGGCTTTTTGAATATGAATTTCCCATAAATCTGACAGTAAATGTTAGTCAGCAAAGGCAGTTAATTCTGCAGTAAGACTTCCCATCTAACGCCCTTCAGATCTTCCTTTATCACAAATGTTCATGAGCGTTATTCAAAAACTGGGAACTCATTTCTTTCTTGGGCTCTGATCTGTTCCTCTCTTTGTTGCAGATGGTGATGAATTAGAAATTAAGAATAAGGGACAACAGGACAAAATCCACACAGTGGAGAAGCCATATCAAGATTTGGAGTGTGGGGAGAACTTCAGTCAGAGCTCCCATGCCACTTCCCATCAAAGAAATCCTATTGGGAAGAAACCCTTTCAGTGCTTGGAATGTGGAAAGAGCTTCAATCACAGCTCACACCTCAAAGCCCATCAAAGAATTCATTCCGGGGAGAAACCATATCAGTGTTTGGAATGTGGAAAGTTTTTTACTACAAGCAGATACTTCCGTCGACATTGGAGTATTCATAGCGTAGAGAAACCATATCAGTGTGTGGAATGTGGAAAGAGCTTCTCCAGGAAGGAGAATCTCACTTCCCATCAGATAGTTCATACAGGGGAGAAACCATACCAGTGCTTGGAGTGTGGGAATAGCTTCAGTCGGAAGATTAGTCTTACTTGCCATCTAAGAATTCATACAGGGGAGAAACCATATCAATGTTTGGAGTGCGGAAAGAGCTTCTCCAGGAAGGACCATCTCACTTCCCATCAAAGATATCATACAGGGGAGAAACCATACCAGTGCTTGGAATGTGAGAAGTTCTTTATTACAGGAAAAGATTTACATCGACACAAGAGAATTCACAGTGGGGAGAAACCATATCAGTGCTTGGAATGTGGGAATAGCTTCAGTGACATCTCACATCTCAAAGCCCATCAAAGAATTCATACGGGGGAGAAGCCCTATCACTGCTTTGAGTGTGGAAAGAGCTTCAGTGGGAAGACTAGTCTTACTTCCCATCAAAGAATTCATACCGGTGAGAAGCCCTATCACTGCTTTGAGTGTGGAAAGAGCTTCTCCAGGAAGGACAATCTCACTTCCCATCAGAGAATTCATACAAAGGAGAAGCCATACCAGTGCGTGGAATGTGGGAAGAGCTTCTCCAGGAAGGATAGTTTCACTTCCCATCAAAGAATTCATACAGGGGAGAAACCATACCAGTGCTTGGAATGTGGGAAGTGCTTCAGTTGGAAAATTAGTCTTACTTCCCATCTAAGAATTCATACAGGGGAGAAGCCATATCAGTGCTTGGAATGTGAGAAGTGTTTTGCTTCAACAAAAAACTTATGGCGACATAGGAGAATTCACACTGGAGAGAAACCATTTCAATGCCAAGAGTGTGGAAAGAGATTCACCTTCAAGGAAAATCTCACTTCCCATCAAATAATTCATACAGGGGAGAAACCATATCAGTGCTTGGAATGTGGGAAGAGCTGGAAGGAAATCTCACTTCCCATGAAATAACTCACAGCGGGGGAAATCCTGGAATTATAGAATAGTAGCTTTGGGATGAATCTTGAGGGTCATCTAGTCTAACGAACTGCAATGCATCTTCTTGATGTTTAGTCAGAATCTCCTTTCTTCTTCTGTTCTTGTGGGGTCACATGGTTCTTCACTTCCTTTTTGATCATGAGAATAAGTGTGAGGTAGGTTAGGCTCCCCAAGGCCACCTAGTGAGCTTCATGGCCAAGGAGGGATTTGAACCCAGGTCTCCCAGGGTGTTGTCAAATACTCTGGCACTATACTACACTGGCTCTCCTATGAGACTCTTAGAAATTGTTCATGCATTTGTGTCTGCCTAAAATTTGGGTGCCATATTCTGGTGTTTGTATTTAAAGCTGTGTACTCCTCTAGCAAAGTAATTTATGTAATAATAGTAAGTCAAGTTCAATATTATAATAGATTTAAGGTAATGTTATCTGGGGGAGGGGCTGTTGATTGGCTGAGAGTTTGGAAGGGTATTTAAGTAAGCACAACATAACCATCAGGCCTCTGGCTAATTAAACTTTATCATTTTAAGTGTCTTTGTGGGAGACGGAAATATTGGTGTGTTTCATTTTTGTTTTTATTATGTAATTGGTGTTTTTATTTTGAATGTTAATGCTGCATAATGCCCTGATATCTTCAAAGGAAGGCAGTATATGAATTTTAATAAATGAAAAATAAGGTCATAAATCATAAAGGAAAATATAAAAATACTCTGGGGTGGCAGCTGGAATGAAGGGGCTGTTTGGTGAAAGACCCAGTCAGGACACAGCTCACAGCTCTGCCCCTTGAGTACTCTGGGAAGGGCCACCATAGCTCAGGAGCAGGACACCTGCTTGGCATGCAGAAGGGCCCAGGCTCAATCTCCCTTGTGAGCATCTCAGGCTGGGAACATTCCCCGTCTTGAACCCTGGAGGGTCACGGCTGGAAACCTGGAGCAGCTGGAGGGACCCCCAGGGTCTGTCCTGGCAGGAGACACCAGGTTCTTCCTGTCCCCCTTCCGAGGGAGCTGGGGCCCTTTGCCCTGCTGGGGGTGGGCATGCAGAGGGGGCCCCTGTCCCCTGGGGACCATGACCCCAATAAAGCCTGTGGAGGCCCCCTGGCCGTTGAAATCTCTGGGTCCCCTTGCAAATGACCTCCGAATCCCTTTCTGATTTTACCAACCAGCAATTCCAACAAACCCAATTAATATTCTGTTGATCCGTTGTCGCGGGGCCCCTAAGAGGCGCAGGGCCCAGAGTCTGGTGCCAGCTCTGCCTGTTTGGCCCTCCTGCTCTGCTGGGGCGACTCCTCAGAGGAGAGGGCAGGGCTGGGAGAGGAGTTGGAGCCCCTGGTGTCTCCCAGCCCCACCCCCTTCGCCCCCATCTCCTGGGTCTCCTGGTTCTTCTCCTCCATTTCCTGGGTGGGGGAGGCTGACGGGATGACCCTGGGAGTCCCCCTTCCAGCTGCCCCTCCTGCTGCTGTTTCCAAGGGAGGGAGCAGCTCAGCTCGCCAGCCAAGAGGGGCCCCCAAATCCTCCTGCTTTGGAGAGGGAGAGAAGGGGTGCACGGCAGGACAAGGGTTAAGAGGAGCAGAGCTGCCTTCCTAGAGCGGACAGGAAAAGAAGTCCAAGCCCCTCCTTCCGCAGTGCCTTCCTTGAGAGGAAAGGATCTGCCCGCTCTCTTCTGGGATCTGGTGAGCCTCCTCTCCCTTCCCCAGAGGGTGAATTGGGGAGAAGGGGAGGGTGCATTGGGGGTCTTCCCTATCCATGCAGCGTGGGACCCCCAAGTGAGGGAGCAGAGGGTCCTGGGCCCTTCTTTTCTGCAAAGCAGAGCGGGAGGCGAGTTCCCCGCAGGTATGAAACTGTGTTCCTTATTGTGCCAACTCCTTGGGGCACCCACAAAATTCTGCATGAAGGAGCCGGACAAGGTGAGGTACAGGTGGGTAAAGGACCCCTGGACGGTTAAGTCCAGTCGAATTCAGCTTTGAGGTGTGGCTCTCATCGCTGATTTCAGCCTGAGGGAGCCGGCGTTTGACCAGGCAGGATTCAGGGTCAGGTGGCCAGCAGGACTAGACCGCTTCTGGCGCCACAGGACACCGTGATGAGTGCCAGAGCGCATGGAAACGCCATTTCCCTTCCTGCTGCAGTGGTACCTATTTATCTACTTGCTTTCAACCCTGCTAGGTTGGCAGGAGCTGGGACAGAGCAATGGGAGCTCAGCCTGTCACGCAGATTCGAACCTCCGACCTTACAATCAGCAGGCTCAAGAGGCTCTGTGGTTTAGACTACAGCGCCACCCCATCCACGACAGCCCAACACAACCCCAAATCAGAGAGTCCTCAGCAAATGAGCCTTTCATAGAATCACAGAATTCTAGAGTGGGAAGGGACCCTGCCAGTCATCTAGTCCACCTCCCTGCATTGCAAGAATCTCCACTAAAGCATCCATGACGCTTTAGAAATCTCCATGGAAGGAGAGTCCACCAGCCTTTGCAGGGAGGCTGTTCCATTGTTGAACACCCCTTACCCTCAGAGACTTAGACAGAAGCTCCTTGAAGCCACGAGTCAATTCCCCTCCTGTCAGGTTCCTCTTTCTCCATCTCAACCATTCCTCATATGGTTTGCCTTCCAGACCCTTGAACATCTTGGCTACCCTCCTCTGCACATGTTCCAGCTTGTCAACATCCTTCCGAAATTGTTGTCCATGTATGTCTAAAGTATTCCGTGTGTGGTCTGACCAAGCAGTATAGAATGCTGCTATTATTTCCCTTTATGCTGACACTACACTGGCTTCCCACTTACCTTTGTCTCTTGCAGGTGATATAAGGTTGCTGGCAAGACCTCCTCATCCATCTTTTCTTGGTGGTGGAGCAGTGACTGTGGAAGCAGCTCAGGTAGGGGAAAGCAGCCTTGTGGGGAAAGAGGTGGAGGGGTGGGGCAGTCAGGGTTCCTCTGGAGTCCCAGGAATTTCTCGCCTCTTCCTCTTCGCTTCTGTCAAAACTGCCCCTTGAAGTTGTTTTAGGGCATTGGGAGAGTCCTCCACCTACACAGAACAATGCACAGAACAAAACACAAAATAAAATAATTCCATTAAGACGTTAAAAGAAGCATCCATTAAAACAGCACAGCAGGAACAGGAAGGAAAGAGCAAAACAATTTGTGGTAATATGATCATTATACTGGCTAAGAGGAGGACCTTTCTCTCTCTCTTTTAAAGACGTCGCTGTTCCTTTCCCAAGTGAGCTCTGCATACGGAAGTCATAAAGGAGAATTGTGGGATCATGGCCGCTCTTGGTAAGGCTCCCTGTTGGATCTTAATATCTTTTTTGAAATTCCTTACTAATCTATCCATGTGAGGAACATCCCAGATTTTGATGGGGCTGAACAGCGCCACCTACAGCACCTGGGATTCTCACACACCACAGCTCACCTTGAATGGAGGGCTATCCAGCTGTATAGCAAGACAATACCCAGCTATTCCTCATTCTGCTAGGTGGTGTTTGCCCAGACAAAATCAATTCCAGAAAACAGCTAGGCTTTTGGAATCTTAGGTTCCCATATCCCTGAATGCCAGTAAATAAAGCCAGTGAACCCTGAAGACCTCTCATCTATCTCCCTTCTGTTCTTCCTCTCTTACAAGCGTTAATAAGCGTTGTTCAATAATTGCGGGCTCCATTTCTTGCTGAGCCTCTATTCATCTCTCTCTTTCTTGCAGGTGGTGATGAACTGGAAATGGAGAACAAGGGAGACCATGATGAAATTCACACAGGGGAGAAACCATATAAAAATTTGGAGTGTGCAAAGAGCTTCAGTCAAAGCTCCCATTCAACTTCCCATCAGAAGAATCCCATTGGGAAGAAACCTTTTCAGTGCTTGGAGTGTGGAAAGAGCTTTGGTTGGAGGGCTCACCTCACTGTCCATGAGAGAATTCATACAGGGGAGAAACCCTATCAGTGCTCTGAATGTGGGAAGAGCTTCAATCAGCAGGCCAATCTCACTACCCATCAGAGAATTCATACAGGGGAGAAACCTTACCAGTGCTTGGAATGTGGGAAGAGCTTCAAGGAAAGAGCCAAGCTCACTTCCCATCAAATAATTCACACAGGGGAGAATCCTTATCATTGCTTGGAATGTGGAAAGAGCTTCAACTGGAAATATAATCTCATTTCCCATCAGAGAACCCACACAGGGGAGAAACCATTTCAGTGCTTGGAGTGTGGAATGAGATTCAGTCACAAGGGAAGTCTCACTTCCCATGAAAGAACTCATACTTGGGAGAGTCCACACAAATGCTTGGAATGTGGAAGGAGTTTTAGTCAGGACTCCCATCTCATTTCCCATCAAATAATTCATACAATGGAGAGACCATATAAATGCTTGGAATGTGGAGAGTGTTTTAGTCAGGAGTCCTTTCTCACTTCCCACCAAAAAACTCACAGCGGGGAGAATCACAGTCTCCCAGAATCATTGGATTGTTGCATTGGATTGGATGGTGAGAGTCATCTTCTCCAAGCCCCTGCAATGAAGGATATTCAACAAAAGAATTCATGACAGATGGCCACCCAACCTTTGCTTGAAAACCTTCCAATTCAGGAGTGTCCCACACCACCTGAACTACTTTCTATCACAGTCAAACAGTTCTTGCTGCTAGAAAGTTCTTCCTGATGTTTAGTGAGAATCTCCTTCCTCCCATCTGAAATCCATTGGTTTGGGTCCTCCTTCCACCAGAGTAGGAGAAACCAAGTTTGCTCCATCTTCCATGGCACGGCCCTTCACATATTGAGTCAAAGGCAGATGTCAAGTCAACGAAGGCCACGAAGAGTCTGCTCTTATACGCTTTTGCATATTTAGCTACCAGGGTCTGTAGTACCATACAGTGACCTATCGTATTGTGGCCCTTTCTAAATCCTGCCTGTTCCTGGTTGAACAGGTTAGAATGGTCCGCCCAATCTACCAGCTTGTTTAATAAGTACCGGGTATAAAGTTTGTATGCAGTGTCCAGAAGGCTTACAGGGCGGTAGTTTGCTGGATCTTGAATGTCTCCCTTCTTGTAGATAGGGGCTACCACACTTAGTTTCCAATTTTCTGGGATTTTACATGTGTTGTTTATTGCCGTAAAAAGTTTGGCCAAAAAGATGGCCCACCCCATTGGGCATTTGATTTAAAAACCTCAGGGGGGATCATATCCTCACCAGGAGCTTTGCCATTTTTTAAAGTTTGGATTAGCTGTAGGCACTCTGATTCCGTAACCGGATCCCAACTAGCTAGATGATCATTCTTCAATAGGAGGGACGGACTCGAATTAGCAGTATTTGAGGGTGTGTATAGCTTGGAAAAGTGTTGATACCACACATCGGATGGAATACTGCTGTTTACAATTTTTCCTTTGGATGAGACTCCCTGTGCTACTATTGCCCAAAATTTTCTATCGTCTCGCGATTTAATCGCCTTATCAAGTGCCTCCCATTGTTCCTTCCTATAAAGGGATTTCTTGAGTTTTAAGGTGTTTTTATAGTAAGAGCGCCATCTGTGGAAGTTTACCATAGATGACAGAGTCCTCTCCTGTTTTACCTTGTTTTGTTGTTTCCTAAGCAGGGATCTTAGCTTCCGGCAGTCTTTATCAAACCAGACCCCCGATTTGTTGTGTTGTTTGGGAGGCCTGGTGTTTATAAGAAATGGGAAAAGAGACCCTGAGACCCGCTGATATAATGAAAAAGGATCAAAGTTAGGTAAAAGACACTGGTCTCTCAGAGCCAATAAATCTGGAGAGTGCAGGTGTTGTTTAATTTTAAGCTCCAGCTCGCTGTTCCATTTGCGCCTGCGTGGGGCCGGTGCTTGAGGAGGGACTGCACAATGTAGATGTTGTAATCCTCCTGATTCGAGGGGAGTTAGTGAGATTGCTCTAGGAAGATGGTCGCTCTCAGTTCTGTTAAAAGTGCTGAGACCCTGTGCCCTCTCCAAAATTGTTGGAGAGACCAGGATATGGTCAATCACACTTGCACCACGAGGGCCGATAAAAGAGAAGAAACCTCCTGACCTATCCATGTAAGTGCCATGCAGGTTGTATAAATTATGCTTAAAGGCAATCTCCAGTAATGTATTACCTGCCTTATTCAGGACCTTTTCATCAGAACTCCAAGGGATAAACCAGTCTGCCTCTGGTAAAAACTGGGTTTTGGAGCCATACGAATTGATGTCACTGCCTATCCTAGCGTTAAAGTCACCTGCCAGCAGGATGTTCCAGTCAGGAAATTCTATTTTGGCCTTCTCCAAGCATGACTCCAAATCTTCCCAGATTTGTACTGTCTGAGAGGAAGTACACATGGGGGGAATATAAACGTTGAAACATAGAAAATCTCCTCCTGTGTTATTGGAGATAAGTAAAATCTGAAAATTGTTACTCTTCATCCACTGCAGTTGTCGCACCCTGTACCCTTGCTCTATAGGAATAAAAGTGACCAAACCGCCGCTAGGTCGGCCACGGTTATTTAGTTTTTTCGCAGGGGTAGCAAAAGCCACATAGCCCTGTAAGTAAGGGGGATGAGAGTCTAGGCACCAGGTCTCTTGTAAACAAATAATCTGGAATTTTGAGAGGAAATCCAGAAAATCAGCATCACCCTGCTTAGACAGCCAGCCCGCCACATTCCACGATAAGATGTGGAAATATGGTGGTGAGGGGAACAAAGGTAGACTCCTCCGTTTGTTCTTTAGGATGATGGAATGAATGTTTTTGAGGTGGAGTGAGCTGTTAAGATCATTTGTGGTAGGTACTAACCTAGTGAGTTTTGTTTCCCCGGCATGGTGTTCCCTCGCTGTATCTGTCTTTCAATCCTCCACCTGAATGTCATCTAAGGATCCTGAGGCGTCCGCAAAGATTGAACCGTTCCTACTCATCGGCATGGCAAGGTCTGCCTGGTGTATTGTTGTTTGAGGTATTAAGGGTTGTGTGGGAGAACCCACTTCTTCGGGGGACAGGAACCGGCACCGCGTCCAGTCTTCGTTGGATAAGGGCTTTGTCGTGTTAGTAGCAAAATTAAATTCCAAAGGAGCAGAAAAGCCTTGGAGGAGTAAGGATTTTTTTATGGTTTGTAACCTAGCTATTAACGCATCCTGGGACTGTTGAATCTGCTCAAGGGAGGCTAAAAATAACATCTCCTTTTCGTTTGAGATATCTTTTTTGGGTTCATTGGAAGGGAGTAAGATTTTTTGGAGCCTAGCCTTCTGTTTGGAAATATTGACTGCCTCCAGTTGGCCTTGTTTGTAGTTTTCAGAAGCCATTTCCAATTCTGTGCGCAGACTAGTAGGCTTGCGTGTTCCTAAGAGGGATGGTGGAATGCCGGACTCTTCGAATAGGCGGGTCACCAACAGGCCAGCCCTCTGGATCCTGTCCCTCTTGTCCAAGATTTGTTTAGTTACCGACCAGTCTTTAAAGGTCACCACGACTCTGTTTTGGGCCTTATCAAAAGGAAGAAATTTCACGCTGACAATATTTTCTGCTGGAATAAGGCCTCTGATGACTAAGTCAATTTTCTTAAGTATATAAATTCTCTGTTGTGCAGGTGTGGAAAGGCCTCCATGCTTGAAGAGGGGGAGGAGGACTAGTTTATGTTTAATTAAAATTAAGTTCTGGCTCTTTTGTGCTCCCTTCTGGGGAGTTTCTTGCTTTGGGTCTGGAGTTTTCTTTAGTTTGCCACTAGAGGGCAGCGATTGTTTTACTAGCCTTGGAGGGCTAGCCACCATATTGAAAGATGTGAAGCAGTGCCTGGTCCCCCAGTGAGCATCATGGCTAAGTAGGGACTTGAACCCAGGACTGCCAAGTCATATTCTGACACTCTAACCACTACACCACACTAGCTTTGTCATGAGACTCTTGGAAAGCATGCATGCATGTGTGTCTCTTTAAGTTTAGGCACAGGGTTCTGGTGCTTGTATTTAACGTGTACACATGGGATCAAAATAATAATAGTGCATTTAAATTACTGTTAGCTAAGGAGGCAGATTCGAATCCCCTCGGCGAGGTGAGCTCCCGTTGCTCGGTCCCTGATCCTGCCCACCTAGCAGTTTGAAAGCACATCAAAGTGCAAGTAGATCAATAGGTACCGCTCCAGCGGGAAGGTAAACGGCGTTTCCGTGTGCTGCTCTGGTTCGCCAGAAGCGGCTTAGTCCTGCTGGCCACATGACCCGGAAGCTGTACGCCGGCTCCCTCGGCCAATAAAGCGAGATGAGCGCCGCAACCCCAGAGTCATTCACTACTGGACCTAATGGTCAGGGGACCCTTGACCTTTAAGGAGGCAGAAAGGGTGAGTTTGGGGTGCTGCAGCTGAGAAATGGGAATCATGCTTGTGTAACAACATCAAAACCAGAGCTTTGCTTAATTAAACCTATGTCCTTTCTAATTAAATCTATGTCCTTCCAAATGTGTTTGGGGGAAGGGGTTATTCTTTCTTTTATTACATATTTTGTGTTTTTATTTTGCATCTTTATGTTGTGAAACACAGTGAGATCTTCGGATGAAAGACGTCATACAAATGTAATAGATTAAATAAATAAATAGCAAAATGGTCATAAGCAATAAATAAAACATTAAAATACACAATCACACTGAAGAATAGCCACATAAATCACGAGAAGATCTAAAATAAAGAAAGAAAAACCTGTAGCAACAACAAACCTGCTAAGCCCAAGAGTTTGTTCAGCAGCCCCAGCTTTTGTAGCTGGAGTCAGTCTGGACTTTCCTAGGCCACATGGGGAAAGGCCTGCAAAGTAGGAGAAGGACTTAGATGAGGGGGCTGGGCCTCAGGCCGGTGGAGAAAGCCTGCAAGGAAACAGTTGGAGGTTGAAATCAGTACTATAGGATGGGCGCACAACCCTAGAGTCTGTCAAGACTGGCCCGTACGGGCAGGGGTATCTTTACCTTTACCTTAAGAAAAGAAAGAAAAGAAAAAACTGGAAGATTTGAAACCATACACTTATTAGTGTATTTTTGATCTTTGTTGGAAGCCGCCCAGAGTGGCTGGGGAAACCCAGCCAGATGTGCGGGGTACAAATAATAAATTATTATTATTATTATTATTATTATTATTATTATTATTATTATTATTATTATTATTATATTTCAAAAAGTAAAAACCAGGATACCCCGAAAGCTGTTGAGCATTTTTTAGTAAGACCTCAACATTGTTGTGCTTTTTTTAGGACCACCCCCCATTTTATGACAATGCCAAGATCGAGGAAAATCTGGACCTACGGAAGCCCTAACTTATCTACACCTAGTTATCTTGAAATTAGTGTTTGTTTTTAATAAATCAGTTGTACTCCACCTCACACCTCATTCTTCGCTAGGTTGGGGGTGAAGTGTTCAGAGTTCTGGGGTGGCAGTGGGAATAAGGGGGGGTTTGCTGAAAGGCCCATCTGTGCCCCTTGAATGCAGAGGGAAGAGGGAGCAGGAGGGGGTGGGCGCAACATGGGGGGGAAACAGCCTCCGCATGGCGCATTCTGAAGCCTTTTTCAAAGTGCTTTTATAACATTCCTATAAGGTAGACCAGTAGCATATGCACAGCTTTCCTTAAACTTCAGTTGCTCAAATGAGCTGTTACACTTCAGGTAAATTGATGTTCCTGTTTCTAGACTGGGTGGGAAAATGCTCAAATTGGTTTCTGTTACTTTTCCCTCGGTCCTTTCCTTAGTTATGGAGGTGTAGCAGTTCAATCCTTTTGACCCAGACCAGGTTCCTTTCCCTCAGCCTCCCTCTCTCCTCTCAGCAATGCCCCTCCTGAGGCGTTTTCTTTTGGGCGCCAGACCCAGGGGATCCCTCGGCCCCCTTCTTTCTCTCAGACCCCCAGAGCCTCTCTCCCCCCCCCCAGACTCAGCCCCTCTTCCCCTCTCCTTCTTCTCCTCAGGCCAGAGCCACTTCTTCCTCAGACTCAGCCCCTCTTCCTCTCTCCTTCTTCTCCTCAGGCCAGAGCCACTTCTCCCTCAGACTCAGCCCCTCTTCCCCTCTCCTTCTTCTCCTCAGGCCAGAGCCACTTCTCCCTCAGACTCAGCCCCTCTTCCCCTCTCCTTCTTCTCCTCAGGCCAGAGCCACTTCTCCCTCAGACTCAGCCCCTCTTCCTCTCTCCTTCTTCTCCTCAGGCCAGAGCCACTTCTCCCTCAGACTCAGCCCCTCTTCCCCTCTCCTTCTTCTCCTCAGGCCAGAGCCACTTCTCCCTCAGACTCAGCCCCTCTTCCCCTCTCCTTCTTCTCCTCAGGCCAGAGCCACTTCTCCCCCCGACTCAGCCCCTCTTCCTCTCTCCTTCTTCTCCTCAGGCCAGAGCCACTTCTCCCCCAGACTCAGCCCCTCTTCCCCTCTCCTTCTTCTCCTCAGGCCAGAGCCACTTCTCCCTCAGACTCAGCCCCTCTTCCTCTCTCCTTCTTCTCCTCAGGCCAGAGCCACTTCTCCCTCAGACTCAGCCCCTCTTCCTCTCTCCTCCTTCTCCTCAGGCCAGAGCCACTTCTCCCTCAGACTCAGCCCCTCTTCCCCTCTCCTTCTTCTCCTCAGGCCAGAGCCACTTCTCCCCCAGACTCAGCCCCTCTTCCTCTCTCCTTCTCCTCAGGCCAGAGCCACTTCTCCCTCAGACTCAGCCCCTCTTCCTCTCTCCTTCTCCTCAGGCCAGAGCCACTTCTCCCTCTGACTCAGCCCCTCTTCCTCTCTCCTTCTTCTCCTCAGGCCAGAGCCACTTCTCCCCCCGACTCAGCCCCTCTTCCCCTCTCCTTCTTCTCCTCAGGCCAGAGCCACTTCTCCCTCAGACTCAGCCCCTCTTCCTCTCTCCTTCTTCTCCTCAGGCCAGAGCCACTTCTCCCCCAGACTCAGCCCCTCTTCCCCTCTCCTTCTTCTCCTCAGGCCAGAGCCACTTCTCCCTCAGACTCAGCCCCTCTTCCTCTCTCCTTCTTCTCCTCAGGCCAGAGCCACTTCTCCCTCAGACTCAGCCCCTCTTCCCCTCTCCTTCTTCTCCTCAGGCCAGAGCCACTTCTCCCTCAGACTCAGCCCCTCTTCCCCTCTCCTTCTTCTCCTCAGGCCAGAGCCACTTCTCCCTCAGACTCAGCCCCTCTTCCTCTCTCCTTCTTCTCCTCAGGCCAGAGCCACTTCTCCCCCCGACTCAGCCCCTCTTCCCCTCTCCTTCTTCTCCTCAGGCCAGAGCCACTTCTCCCCCCCGACTCAGCCCCTCTTCCTCTCTCCTTCTCCTCCTCAGGCCAGAGCCACTTCTCCCTCAGACTCAGCCCCTCTTCCCCTCTCCTTCTTCTCCTCAGGCCAGAGCCACTTCTCCCTCAGACTCAGCCCCTCTTCCCCTCTCCTTCTTCTCCTCAGGCCAGAGCCACTTCTCCCTCAGACTCAGCCCCTCTTCCCCTCTCCTTCTTCTCCTCAGGCCAGAGCCACTTCTCCCCCAGACTCAGCCCCTCTTCCTCTCTCCTTCTTCTCCTCAGGCCAGAGCCACTTCTCCCCCCGACTCAGCCCCTCTTCCCCTCTCCTTCTTCTCCTCAGGCCAGAGCCACTTCTCCCTCAGACTCAGCCCCTCTTCCTCTCTCCTTCTTCTCCTCAGGCCAGAGCCACTTCTCCCTCAGACTCAGCCCCTCTTCCTCTCTCCTCCTCCTCAGGCCAGAGCCACTTCTCCCTCAGACTCAGCCCCTCTTCCCCTCTCCTTCTTCTCCTCAGGCCAGAGCCACTTCTCCCTCAGACTCAGCCCCTCTTCCTCTCTCCTTCTTCTCCTCAGGCCAGAGCCACTTCTCCCTCAGACTCAGCCCCTCTTCCTCTCTCCTTCTTCTCCTCAGGCCAGAGCCACTTCTCCCTCAGACTCAGCCCCTCTTCCTCTCTCCTTCTTCTCCTCAGGCCAGAGCCACTTCTCCCTCAGACTCAGCCCCTCTTCCTCTCTCCTTCTTCTCCTCAGGCCAGAGCCACTTCTCCCTCAGACTCAGCCCCTCTTCCTCTCTCCTTCTTCTCCTCAGGCCAGAGCCACTTCTCCCTCAGACTCAGCCCCTCTTCCCCTCTCCTTCTTCTCCTCAGGCCAGAGCCACTTCTCCCTCAGACTCAGCCCCTCTTCCTCTCTCCTTCTTCTCCTCAGGCCAGAGCCACTTCTCCCTCAGACTCAGCCCCTCTTCCTCTCTCCTTCTTCTCCTCAGGCCAGAGCCACTTCTCCCCCCCCCCCGACTCAGCCCCTCTTCCCCTCTCCTTCTTCTCCTCAGGCCAGAGCCACTTCTCCCTCAGACTCAGCCCCTCTCCTCCTCTCCTTCTTCTCCTCAGGCCAGAGCCACTTCTCCCCCAGACTCAGCCCCTCTTCCTCTCTCCTTCTTCTCCTCAGGCCAGAGCCACTTCTCCCTCAGACTCAGCCCCTCTTCCTCTCTCCTTCTTCTCCTCAGGCCAGAGCCACTTCTCCCTCAGACTCAGCCCCTCTTCCCCTCTCCTTCTTCTCCTCAGGCCAGAGCCACTTCTCCCCCAGACTCAGCCCCTCTTCCTCTCTCCTTCTTCTCCTCAGGCCAGAGCCACTTCTCCCTCAGACTCAGCCCCTCTTCCTCTCTCCTTCTTCTCCTCAGGCCAGAGCCACTTCTCCCTCAGACTCAGCCCCTCTTCCTCTCTCCTTCTTCTCCTCAGGCCAGAGGCACTTCTCCCTCAGACTCAGCCCCTCTTCCTCTCTCCTTTTTCTGGCCCCAAGATTCTCCTCAGGCCAGAGCCACTTCTCCCCCCGACTCAGCCCCTCTTCCCCTCTCCTTCTCCTCAGGCCAGAGCCACTTCTCCCTTAGACTCAGCCTCTCCTCCTCCTCCTCCCTTCCTCCCTTCTCTGCTCCAGCCTCAAAACTCCCTCAGAAAAGGCGCCTCTCATCTTCCCGCCAAAAGGGCTGGTGTCTCGGTAGCCAATCAGACTGCGCCACCAGACTCGGCCCGGGCTCAGCTGTTTTTCTCTCCACCTCCTCTGTCTCTCTCAGACACACTGCTTAGTATTGCTCCTTTCTGACACTGTGCCTTGAAAGGGGGGCTGCTCTGAGGGGGGCTGAGCTCTGTCTCCCCTGGAGCCGGAAAGGCGCCTGGGACTTGGCCCTCTTGCTGGGGGAGAAGGGAGGGGCAGGCAGAGAAGAAGAGAGAAAAGAACCCAGGGAGGAAATGGCGTATAAAATGTTCTTCTTCTGTTACAAAACTCCCTTATCCTTTAATAGAACCTGTTTTCTGATTATTCCCCCCTCCCGCATAAAAGGAGTGGCGATGGGGAGGGACAGGGGCCGCAGCTGGGTGAGCTCGGCTGGCCAAGGGTTAAGAGGAACTGAGCTGGGTTCCTAGAGAGGACCCGGAAGGAAGGCGGGGGCGGGTCCTCCAGAGGCCCTTCCTGTCCGAGGAGGCAGCTGTTGTCTCCTCGGAGGCGCCTTCTGCACCGAGTGAGTCTCTCTCTCTTCCCGCTTAGGGGGCGTTGGGGGGAAGGGGAGGGGGACCCCCCAAATCAGGGAGCAGAGGGTCCTCTCGGCACAGGATCCAGGGGGTGGGGAGGGAACCACCAGAGTCCTCCAGGCCAAAGATGAGCAGTGCAGGAATCTCCACCACTCAAAGGCTGGTCAGGATACGGAGGAGCCAGACCCATGGCTGCCCTTTGGAGCCCAGGGGGGGAAATGCCAGGAGGGAAGCCAGCCCCTAACTTGGTCCCTGCTTTCCATCGATTTCCGAGTCATCTTCAAGCGCAGCTCCGCATGGAGGGCATGGCAAATATCCCCCCAGAAGCAGAGCATGGAGTCCCCTGGCCACAAAGGGACTCATCCAGAAGGACCCCACACAGATGTGGGGGTTGTGCTGTGTCACATTATTAATAACACAGCCACCATCCTGAATTCCCAGGGCATATTTCAGGATTAAAACACAACATTTAAAACAGTTTAAAACAACTTACAATCACAGAAAGCAGGTAGGTCCTACTTTACCTCCTCTTGAGTACAGTGGTACCTCAGGTTATATACTTAATTCATTCCAGAGGTCCGTTCTTAACCTGAAACTGCTCTTAACCTGAAGCACCACTTTAGCTAATGGGGCCTCCTCCTGCTGCTGCACCGCTGCAGCACTATTTCTGTTCTCATCCTGAAGCAAAGTACTTAACCCAAGGTAATATTTCTGGGTCAGCGGAGTCTGTAACCTGAAGCGTATGTAACCTGAGGTACCACTGTACTGTCCTTTGGCCTCACCCACTTGGCCCTCAGGGCGTTTTCCAGATGAGGATCTGGCCCTCAGAACAAGGGAAAAAGGACCCCATCTCAGTAGTTTGTCTTGAGGAGGTGGGAACTCCTCGCTATAGCCTGGTTTCCACGTTACACTTGGTCCAAATGACTCACTTGTCACTCACCGTTCTGACTTTATTCCTTGACTGCAAACACTGACAGGCAGGCTGATTCATTTCACAGAAATCCCTTCACTTTCCTGCACATCTGGGACGGTCACTTTCCTTCTAGGAGGGCAAGAGCATTACTTCTCCTTTCTCTTCTTAAGCAAAGCTCATAGTCCAGCCTTGGTTCCTAGCGAGACTCATCCTCACTTGCTCAGGGAACATTTTTCTCCTCTTGTCCGTGTTGTGATTTTATAACAGAACAATGCTTTTTCTTTGTTTGATTTTTTAGCACCTCTAATCCCGAAGAACAGAACTTGGCAGAGAACCAAGGGGATCCTTCCTGTCTCTTGGAGGCTTCCTGAGAGCACAGATGGATGAGCAAGACTCAGCTGGCCCTGAAGCAGAAAGAGGCCAGGCCATGGAAACAGGAAGCAGTGCAGGATTCTGGGAAGGCTCTGGGCAGAAGCTCCTGGGAGAGGAGGACCCCCTTCGCTCAGAGGCGCAGAGCCGGCAGTTGAGGCAGTCCTGTCACCAGGAGGCCGAAGGACCCCGAGAGGTTTGCAGCCGACTCTACCACCTTGACCATCAATGGCTGAAGCCAGAAAGGCACACGAAAGCTGAGATGCTGGACCTGGTGATCTTGGAGCAGTTCCTGGCTGTCCTTCCAGCGGAGATGGAGAGCTGGGTGAGGGAATGCGGAGCAGAGACCAGTTCCCAGGCAGTGGCCCTGGCCGAAGGTTTCCTCCTGAGTCAGGCAGAGGAGAGGAAGCAGGCGGAGAAGCAGGTGAGAGAGACTTTCCTCTGGATGCTCCCAAGGGGCTCCAAACAAGAGGGAACGGGTCCCTAAATCCCATCCTTTTTCGGAAACATCCAAGGAAGGATATCAGATGCTGCTAAAGTTTTTGTCTCTGCCATTCCTATTCTGATTCTTTTCCCCGTCTCTGTTTTGAATCCTTGTTGCTGTTTCAGGGAAAGGATCCGTTTGCTGAAATGGGTCCTGATTCCTCTGAAGTAGAGAAGTCTCTGTTGGACACCAGAGATAAGCCACTGGGTAAGAAGGAAGGAGTATTTTCTCAGTTTGGTCCCATTCTGTTGGTGTTGAAAGTAATCTAGTGGTTCTTTTGATCTTTTTGGGGAAGACACTTGAGGCCCTGAGCCCAGAGGAGCCTGATAAATAATTTTGCACAATTAAATATGAAATAGGTATAGGGGGGTATTTCTTAATCTGTAGTTAGAGATGCACTGCTTCACCTCTGAGAGAAGCATCCTGCACTCCTGTCTCCCCACTTCCCTTTGTCTCTCGCAGGTGAAAGAAGGATGCCGGCAAGACCTCCTCCTGCATCTCTTCATCCTGGTGGAGGGGAAGCAGCGGCTGAGGAACCGGATCAGGTAGGAAGAAGGAGTCTTGGGGGGAAAGAGGCGGGGGGGGGGGGAGAGACAGGGTGTTTCTGAGACACTCTTTGCTTCTGTCACAGCAGCTCTTCAGAAAATGCCATCCCATAATGTTTTATCTGCTGAGAATAAGGAACAGTCCCCTCAACTTAGAATGACACTAGTGTTATTTCTCAGTCCTCGCAGTTTCATTTTTTATATTTATCACTGGGCACTAAAATCGGCTTCTCAGCAGTTAGCAAGCCATCTAATACAGTGGCGCTGATCCACTGCTTAAAGGCGTGACTGCGTCTGTTCTGAATGTAGGGCAGCAGGGAACCAAGCACCTGAGGCAAGTCAGGACCCTTGGGAACAACAACAACAATGCGAGGGATAACGCATCGAAGAACTCGGACTTATCCGATGTTTTGCATGGGATCCACTCCACCCCTAGGCTGAAGTCAGGGAACGAGTGAGGGGAGCCCAGCTGTGAACTTGGGTGGCCAGACAGAACATGACTCCCTCGCTCCAACAAGGAGAAGTGCTGCTGTGGCAGCGGGGGAATGGAAATCATTTTTGAGGCCTCAAATTTCAAAGGTCATCATGCACAATTGGCCAAATGCTTGCTCTGACCTTGAGGGACTCAAATAACATACACATCGAGCAGCGTCATTGTGCCCTGGTTTTACAACGGGACCCAAGTTGTGATGGATGTGTCTCCATTTAGCTCCTTACGGGAGCTCTATCTGTAGGGCTATGTAGGCTCTTAGCCACGAGATTAAGCAAGAACAGAAATATAGCAATTATAACTGGTCATTTGCCTTTTTTACCTTTATAAGAGAACAAAGGAGATGTTCCTGTTAAGTTCTGACACCTCCTTTCCTGAAAAATAGCACTGCCAACACATGTGGTGGGTGTGTCCAAAAATAGATGAGTTCTGGCAAAAGGTTTTTGCAAAGATCTCTTTGACCACAAGACAGACAGAACCTGTGACCCCAGGACTGGCTCTACTTAACCTGTACAGTCAGGAAACAAAGAATTCATAACTCATCTGGTAACCGTGGCAAGAATGACCTTTGCCTGAACATGGAATACATTGCAAATATGGACCTTTTTATTTCCTTTTAGGGTCTAGTGTGCTTTGAAGATGTCACTGTTTGTTTCACGGCTGAGGAGTGGGCGTTGCTGGATCCTGCCCAGAGAGCTCTGCATAAGGAGGTTACAGAGGAGAATCGTGGTATCCTGGCCTCTCTCGGTAAGGCTCCTAGTTGGATCCTGAGATCTGTTCTGAAATTCCATACATATATCTCTATTGTGATGGAGCTCAATAGCGCTGCCTTCAGCAGCTGGGCTTCCAACACCTCCACAAGTCACCTTGAATGGAGGACTGTTTGGTCTGGGAATATACTTCCTCCAATTACGCCTTTCTAAACAGAGATCTTAGTTGTCAGGGGTCCCTTTACCTTAAACAGAGATCAGGCTGCTCTGAACTGCCCAAACCTTTTAAAAGGAGGCTTCATTTTTAAAATGTAAAGGACCCCTGACCATTAGGTCCAGTCGTGGCCGACTGTGGGGTTGCGGCGCTCATCTCCCTTTATTGGCCGAGGGAGCTGGTGTCCAGCTTCCAGGTCATGTGGCCAGCATGACTAAGCCGCTTCTGGCGAAACCAGAGCAGCGCACGGAAATGCCGTTTACCTTCCCGCCAGAGCAGTACCTATTTATCTACTTGCACTTTGACATGCTTTCGAACTGGTAGGTGGGCAGGAGCAGGGACTGAGCAACGGGAGCTCACCCTGTCGCGGGGATTTGAACCGCCGACCTTCTGATCGGCAAGCCCTGGGCTCAGTGGTTTAGACCACAGCACCACCCGCATCCCTTCATTCACATATATATATTCATTTCTACATTCTACAATGTTTCAACAACAACATTTAAATCTAAACAAATTCAGCCTACATTTTCTGCCACTTCCCTCCCACCCCCAACTCTGGGGTTCCTTATTTGATATTCGATTCTTACTGCATAATCAATTCAAATCTATTTGCAAATGTATCCTTATACTTCCTTTAACTTATTTCTAATTGCTCATATTTATGTCAATCCTGCTAACATTTTCAATTGTTTTCAATTTGTCTTTATATAGTCAGCAAAATTTCCCCATTCTGTGAAAAATAAGTATCTCACGTTGATCTCTTATTCTTCTGGCAAGTTTGGCAATCTCAGCATGTTACGTCAGTTTTACTTGCCAGTCGTCTTTTGTTGGTACTTTTTCTTTCCGTCTTTGGGCGTATACCATTCAGGCAGCTGTGGTAGCATACATATACAGGTTTTTTCCTGATATTTGGGTACCTTCCTCTCATTATACCTGAAAGGGAAGTTTCCAGTTTTTTAACAAAGATTATTTTCAGCATTTTTTTCAACTCGTTATAAATCATTTCCCCGAAGACTTTTACTATCTTACAGGAACACAATATGTGAAAAATGTACCTTCCTTCCCTTGACATTCCCAGCAGGCATTTGATTTGGTCTTGTACATTTTAGCTAAGTTACTAGGAGTCAAATTCCATCTATACATCTTTTTCTTTTAACTCATAACATGCTGGAAATTTCAAATCTCCATTCCACAATCTTTCCCATGCTGCCATTTCAATGTTATATCATCTATCCACTGCTCGATGTATCATCAGCGATTTGACCTGTTCGTGTTTTGTCTACCATTCTAATAATATTTTGCCATTATGGTTTCTATTTCCCAGCAAGTTTTTACATTTATCCCAAACTATATATAAGTTTTTCCTAAGAACATGATTCATGAAAGCTTTATGCCTTTCAGTTTTTCCATACCACAAATATGCGTACCAGCCCAATTTATGATCATGCCCTTATAACTCCAAAATCTGAACAGTTCTCAATGTTAACCACTACTTTAACCAGTAAAGGCATAATAAACAGTGGTAACTTGGTTCTCAAATGGCTTAGTTGCCAAACAAATCAGCTACCAAACGCTGCAAACCCGGAAGTGTCCCAGTTTGCGAACATTTTTCAGAAGCCAAACGTCCGACGTGCCTTCCGCTTGAGTGCAGAAAGCTCCTGCAGCCAATCGGAAGCTGAACCTTGGTTTTTGAACACTGGGAACTCCATTTCTTTCTTAGGCTTTGATCTGTTCCTCTCTTTGTTGCAGGTGGTGATGAATTAGAAATTAAGAACCAGCGAATCCATGACAAAATCCACACAGTGGAGAACCCATATCAATATGTGGAGTGTGGAGAGAGCTCTCATTCCTCATCCCATCCAAGAAATCCCATTGGGAAGAAAACGTATCAGTGCTTGGAATGTGGGAAGAGCTTCCATCAGAGGTCCCATCTCACGGCGCATCAAAGAATTCACACAGGGGAGAAACCCTATCAGTGCTTGGAATGTGGAAAGAGCTTCAACATGAAACAAAATCTCACTACCCATCAAAGAATTCATAAAGGAGAGAAACCTTATCAATGCTTGGAATGCGGGAAGAGCTTCAGTACAAAGGCCTATGTCACTTCCCATCAAAAAATCCATACAAGGGAGAAACCATATAAGTGCTGGGAATGTGGAAAGAGCTTTGACTGGAAATATAATCTCACTTCCCATCAAAGAATTCATACAAAACCTTTTCAGTGCTTGGAATGTGGAAAGAGTTTCAGTGAAAGCATCAAACTCACTGCCCATCAAATAATTCATACAGGGGAGAAACCATTCCAGTGCTTGGAATGTGGAAAGAGCTTCAGTCGGAGTGACTCTTTCACTTTCCACCAAAGAACTCATACAGGGGAGAAACCCTATCAGTGTTTGGAGTGTGGAATGAGATTCACTCAGAAAGGAAGTCTCACTTCCCATCAAAGAACTCATACCTGGGTGAGCCCACATAAATGCTTGGAATGTGGAAGGACTTTTAGTCAGGACTCCTATCTCATTTCCCATCAAATAATTCATACAATGGAGAGACCGTATAAATGCTTGGAATGTGGAGAGTGTTTTAGTCAGGAGTCTTTTCTCACGTCTCATCAAAGAACTCACAGCAGGGAGAATCAGATTCCCCAAGAATCATTGAATTGTTGCATTGGATTGGACGGTGAGAGTCATCTTCTCCAACCCCCTGCAATGAAGGATATTCAACAAAAGAATTCATGACAGATGGCCACCCAACCTTTGCTTGAAAACCTTCAATTCAAGAAGAGTCCACCACCACCTGAACTTATTGTTTCCACAAGCAAACAGTTCTTGCTGTCAGAAAGTTCTTCCTGATGTTTCATGAGATTCCCCTACTTGTATCTTGAATGCTTTGGTGTGTCCTTCCACCGGAACAGAAAAAAGCAAGTTCGCTCACTCTTCCATGGCACAGCCCTTTCGATGTTGGAAGATGTCTATCACATCTCCTTCTCCATCTCCTTTTCTCCATAATAAATACCCTGGCTCCCTCAACCATTTCTCCAAAGTCTTGGTTTCCAGAGCCATGATCCCCTTGGTCTCCCTCCTCTGCACCCATTCCAGCTTGTCAGGGATGAAGCCGATCCAGAACTCTGGTTCCAAAGGTTTGGCCCCAGAGGTATCAAAGCCATTGTGGAGACAGAATGTGTGCAACATAACATTCCTGTATTGCAGGGGTTGGACTGGAGGACCCTTGGGGGTCCTTCCAACTGCATGATTCTATGATTGTATGTTGATGCAGCCTATAATAGCATTATCTGGGGTTTTTTGCTGCTGCACCTCACTGTTGACTCACAAGAAACTTGTGGTCTACTAAGAGGCCTTGATCCTTTTCCAATATATGCATGTTATTCCTGCCTACGTGCAGAACCTGATATTTGTCCCTACTGAAATTCATTTCTTGCATTCAAATACCCCTTCTCCCCAAGGTTCTCCCCCTCTTCTTTTAATCCTGACAATAACCCTGTGAGTTTGGTCAGGATGTGAAGCAGTGCCTGGCCCCCAAGGACACCTGGTGAGCCTCATGGCCAAGTAGGAATTTGAACCCAGGTCTGCCAAGTCATACTCTGACACTAACCACTATACCACACTAGCTCTGTCATGAGACTCTCAGAAATTGTGCCTTTGTGCGCTTCTGCTTCACGTTTAGGCGCAGTATTCCGGTCCTTGTTTTTAAAGTTGTGTACACATGTATCAACATGTGGACGCGGGTGGTGCTGTGGGTAAAAGCCTCAGCGCCTAGGGCTTGCTGATCGAAAGGTAGGCGGTTCGAATCCCCGCCGCGGGGTGCACTCCCGTTGCTCGGTCCCAGCGCCTGCCAACCTGGCAGTTCAAAAGCACCCCTGGGTGTAAGTAGATAAATAGGGACCCCTTACTGGCGGGAAGGAAAACGGCGTTTCCGTGTGCTGCGCTGGCTTGCCAGATGCAGCTTTGTCACGCTGGCCACGTGACCCGGAAGTGTCTTCGGACAGCGCTGGCCCCCGGCCTCTTGAGACCCTAGAGTCTGTCAAGACTGGCCCGTACGGGCAGGGGTACCTTTCACTTTACCTTACACATGTATCAAAACAATAATATAATAGTGCATTTAAGGTACTGTTAGCTAGGGGGGCAGAAAGGGTGAGTAACCATCTACCTTGGTTCTCGAACTTTATCCACTCTGGAAGTCCATTCCCAAACCAAAGCGTTCCAAAACCAAGATGCGCTCTCCCATAGAAAGTAATGCAAAATGGATTAATCCATTTCAGACTTTTAAAAACAACCCCTAAAACGCACACAAAAAAAGAGCCGCAAAAATAAATAGCAAAAAAAAAGACAGACCTCAGCATAACACTCAAAACGAAAGTGGGGCACTCGAAATGGAAGTGGGGCACTCGAAACAGAGCATGTTTGGCTTCCGAAAAATGTTCACAAACCGGAACACTTCCTTTCTTGTGGGTTTCAAGTTGTTTGAAGACCAAGGCGTTTGAGAACCAAGGTACTACTGTATGTCTTTACAAATGTGTTTGTGGGAAGATTGTTATTCTTTTGTATTGATTCTTGCTTTTATTATGTATCTTGTGTTTTTATTTTGTATTTTTATGCTGTGAAGCACTCTGAGATCTTCTGGTGAAAGTCATTATACAATTGTAATAAATGGCAAAGTAGTCATAAACAATAAACAAAACTTTAGAATACACAACCAGACTGAAGAATACCCGCATAAATCATGAGAATTTCTAAAATATACAAAAACCTACAGCTACAACTCCCCCCCCCCCCAACCTGCTAAACCCAAGCGTCTGTTCGGCAGCCTCAGCTTTTGAAGCTGGAGTCAGTCTGGACTCTTTTAGGCTACATGAGAAAAGGCCTGCAAGGATGGAAGTTTTGGAGACTTACAGCCAGGGTGGTCTCTGTCCTCTTCAGCAGCCTCAACCTTTGTAGCACTGGGTCCTTCTGTCCTAGGCCATGTGGAAAAAGACCTGCAGAGAGATGGTCTTCCAGGACTCTCAGCCAAGGTGGTTTCTGGCCTCTTCAGGAGAGACAGTTGGAGGTTGGAGTGGGGTGGGAGTTGTGAAGGAGGGTTGGTTAGATCAGTAGAAGAGGAACAGCATAATAAAGCCTCCTTTTGCAGTTTTAATAAAATAAAAGAAACAGGCATATCTGAAAGCACATGATGTACACAAAGTTACCTTGAACTTCCTGTTTATGTTTTAATAAAACGGTTATACTGCACAAGACACGTCATTCCTTGCTATGTTGGGGGAGAAGTGTTCAGATAGGAGTTCTGTGGGGTGGCACCAGGAATCAAGGGGGTGTTTGGTGAAA
This sequence comes from Podarcis muralis, assembly GCF_964188315.1. Classification (NCBI taxonomy): domain Eukaryota; kingdom Metazoa; phylum Chordata; class Lepidosauria; order Squamata; family Lacertidae; genus Podarcis; species Podarcis muralis. The sequence continues at coordinate 583,430 of NC_135667.1, forward strand.
GGCCCCTTGAATAAAAGTGGGAAGGTGGCGCAGGGAGGTGTGGGCACTGCCAGAGCACCTCTGAGTGATGGCAAAGGGGGCATAACATGGGGAGATAAACTAGACCTCTTCATGGGACATTCCGAAGTGTTCAAAGCACTTCATAAAAACAAACATCCATATAAAGTGGACCAGTAACATTTCTCCAATGCAGGCGGTTTGAGAAAATGGATGGAGAATCTTCCTTGCCCACCCAAAAATCCCAGTCTGATTTTAGCTGCCTATTGACACCTGTTTGGTGTCAATCCCAGGCATTTGCTGAACTCTCTTATGTGCTGGTTTTTTAGTATTGGATAGTTGTGGTTTTTTAAAAATGTGATTTTAAAGTGGGGGTGTCTTTGGAGGAGCGTTGAGCTATGTCTGCCAGCTTGAGCTGGAAAAGTGCCTGTGACTCACAGCCAGGATGGTCACTGTCCTCATCCGCAGCCTCAGCTTTTGTAGCTGGAGTCCATCTGTACATCCATCACCCTGGACCAAAGGATTAAAAGAACAAAAAAGATCGGCTGGCCAAGGGTTAAGAGGAGCGGAGCTGTATTCCTAGACTGGAGGAAAGGAAGGTAAAGCTGGCAGGTCCTCCAGAACCAAAGCCCCTCCCTCCGCTCCGCCTTCCTTCCTTGAGAGGAAGGGATCTGCCCTCTCTCTTCTGGGATCTGGTGAGCCTCCTTTCCCTTCCCCAGACGGTGCATTGGGGAGAAGGGGAGGGTGCATTGGGGGCCTCCCAAATCTATGCAGCGTGGGACCCCCAAGTGAGGGAGCAGAGGGTCCTGGGCCCTTCTTTTCTGCAAAGCAGAGCGGGAGGCGAGTTCCCCGCAGGTATGAAACTGTGTTCCTTATTGTGCCAACTCCTTGGGGCACCCACAAAATTCCGCATGAAGGAGCCAGGCAAGGTGAGGTACAGGTGGGTAAAGGACCCCTGGACGGTTAAGTCCAGTCGAATTCAGCTTTGAGGTGTGACTCTCATCGCTGATTTCAGCCTGAGGGAGCCGGCGTTTGACCAGGCAGGATTCAGGGTCAGGTGGCCAGCAGGACTAGACCGCTTCTGGCGCCACAGAACACCGTGATGAGTGCCAGAGCGCATTGAAACGCCATTTCCCTTCCTGCTGCAGTGGTACCTATTTATCTACTTGCTTTCAACCCTGCTAGGTTGGCAGGAGCTGGGACGGAGCAATGGGAGCTCAGCCTGTCACGCAGATTCAAACCTCCGACCTTACAATCAGCAGGCTCAAGAGGCTCTGTGGTTTAGACTACAGCGCCACCCCATCCACGACAGCCCAACACAACCCCAAATCAGAGGGCACTCAGCAAATGAGCCTTTCATAGAATCACAGAATTCTAGAGTGGGAAGGGACCCTGCCAGTCATCTAGTCCACCTCCCTGCATTGCAAGAATCTCCACTAAAGCATCCATGACGCTTTAGAAATCTCCATGGAAGGAGAGTCCACCAGCCTTTGCAGGGAGGCTGTTCCATTGTTGAGCACCCCTTACCCTCAGAGACTTAGACAGAAGCTCCTTGAAGCCACGAGCCAATTCCCCTCCTGTCAGGTTCCTCTTTCCCCATCTCAACCATTTCTCATATGGCTTGCCTTCCCGACGCTTGATCATCTTGGCTACCCTCCTCTGCACATGTTCCAGCTTGTCAACATCCTTCCTAAATTGTTGTCCATGTGTAGCTAAAGAATTCCATCTGTGGTCTGATCAAGCAGTATAAAGGCATAGGGACCCCTGACCATTAGGTCCAATCGTGGCCGACTCTGGGGTTGCGGCGCTCATCTCGCTTTATTGGCCAAGGGAGCCGGCGTACAGCTTCCGGGTCATGTGGCCAGCATGACTGAGCTGCTTCTGGCAAACCAGAGCAGCGCACGGAAACGCCGTTTACCTTCCCGCCGGAGCAGTACCTATTTACCTACTTTCACTTGACGTTCTTTCAAACTGCTAGGTTGGCAGAAGCAGGGACCAAACAACGGGAGCTCACCCTGTCGCGGGGATTCGAACCGCCGACCTTCTGATCGGCAAGTCCTAGGCTCTGTGGTTGAACCCAGAGCGCCACCTGCATCCCAAGCAGTATAGAATGCTGCTATTACTTCCCTTGATCCAGACACTAGACTGTCTTCCCACTTACCTTTGTCTCTTGCAGGAGATATAAGGTTGCTGGCAAGACCTCCTCATCCATCTTTTCTTGGTGGCGGAGGGAAAGCAGGGACTGTGGAACCAGCTCAGGTAGGGGAAGGGGGCCTTGTGGGGAAAGAGGCGGAGGGGTGGGGCAGCCAGGGTTCCTCTGAAGTCCCAGGAATCTCTCGCCTCTTTTTCTTGGCTTCTGTCAAAACTGCCCTTAACAAAGACTGACAATGTTATTGAAGAAGGTTTATGTGCTGAGAATACGGAACTTATTCACCTTAATTCTTCTTCTGAATGTTGTTACCATCATTTATTTATTGTTGCTGTTTTATTTGTCTGCTTATCATGAAATACTAAAATATGCTCCTCACTAGTTTACAAACCATTAAAAAATGTAACCAGGATTCACCTAACCAGCCCCATCTGTTGCACAACTGGCCTTTCTTCCTTCTGCCCCCCATGTGCCCCTTGAACTTGTTTTTAGGGCATTGGGTGAGTCCTCCACCTACACAGAACAATGCACAAAATAAAATAATTCCATTAAGACGTTAAAAGAAGCATCCATACTTAGAATGTATGGAAAACAAAACAATCCCATTAAAACAGCACAGCAGGTAACAGGCAGGAAACAGGAAAACAATTTGTGGTAATATAATCATTATACTGGCTAAGAGGAGGACCTTTCTCTCTCTCTTTTAAAGAGTTCACTGTCCTTTGAAGACGTCGCTGTTCCTTTCCTAGGTGAGGAGTGGGTGTTGCTGGATCCTGACCGGAGAGCTCTGCATACGGAAGTCATAAAGGAGAATTGTGGGATCATGGCCGCTCTTGGTAAGGCTCCCTGTTGGATCTTAATATCCCAGATTTTGATGGTTCTGAACAACGTCACCTACAGCATCTGGGATTCTCACACCTCACCTTGAATGGAGGGTTATCCAGCTGTATTGCAAGACGATACCCAGCTATTCCTCATTCTGCTAGGTGGTGTTTTCCCAGACAACTCAAGTTCGTTCATTTTCCTTTGCATGCAAAACCACCAATTCTTATTCTCACTCGCTATCAGGAAAATTCTTCCTCCGGTCCAGTACAATGAGTGTTCCTTATTAGGAATTCTTTATTGTATGTTCATTAATTTGTACCCAATCCCATTTCCTGTTGGTCATGATGTTCCACCTTAATTTAGGAAGGAAAGTCCTTCCAATTACTTTCCTTCCATCTTTCCCCCAGATGAGTCACCAGTTGCTTGGTGGTTTCCCCTCAGAGTTTACTTCAGCCATCACAGAATGTTTCTTACTGTTTCAGTCCATGGCTCCTCCATTCCTCCAGAATAATAGTTAAGAAATAGCCTTGTTAGAGGGCTTTGTGGTTTTTTTTTTCTTTTTCTTCTTCAACATCTTCTGTTTATCCAATCTACTTTCTTTTCCTACTTCTCCACTCTGTTTTATTTTTATTTAGTTTGACTTTCATTGTATTCTATGCTGATATCCCCTGAAAACAGAGCATGCGAGGTTCACCCCCAATTCATCTCCCTGTCTTCAAAGGGGGAGTGTGATACTGGTGTCTTTGCCCTGGCTATCCTAAATCATCACATAAGAATCTCTGCTGGCAGAGCGGCAACAGCCAAGAACTAGCCAGCCTCCCCCACCTTGGAAGTCACCGCTTCTGTCCGTTTTGCTTGACCAAAGAGATGTCTGACATTAGAGATGGAACCGAGTTGGTGATTGGGCCAGACAAAATCCATTCCAGAAAAGAGCCAGGCTTTTGGAATCTCAGGTTCCCATATCCCTGAATGCCAGTAAACAAAGCCAGTGAACCCTGAAGTAAGTCCTCTCATCTATCTCCCTTCTGTTCTTCCTCTCTTACAAGCATTAATAAGCGTTGTTCAATAATTGCGGGCTCCATTTCTTGCTGAGCCTCTATTCATCTCTCTCTTTCTTGCAGGTGGTGATGAACTGGAAATGGAGAACAAGGGAGACCATGATGAAATTCACACAGAGGAGAAACCATATAAAAATTTGGAGTGTGCAAAGAGCTTCAGTCAAAGCTCCCATTCAACTTCCCATCAGAAGAATCCCATTGGGAAGAAACCTTTTCAGTGCTTGGAGTGTGGAAAGAGCTTTGGTTGGAGGGCTCATCTCACTGTCCATGAGAGAATTCACACAGGAGAGAAACCATATCAGTGCTCAGAATGTGGGAAGAGCTTCAATCAGCAGGCCAATCTCACTACCCATCAGAGAATTCATACAGGGGAGAAACCTTACCAGTGCTTGGAATGTGGGAAGAGCTTCAAGGAAAGAGCCAAGCTCACTTCCCATCAAGTAATTCACACAGAGGAGAATCCTTATCATTGCTTGGAATGTGGAAAGAGCTTCAACTGGAAATATAATCTCATTTCCCATCAGAGAACCCACACAGGGGAGAAACCGTTTCAGTGCTTGGAGTGTGGAATGAGATTCAGTCACAAGGGAAGTCTCACTTCCCATGAAAGAACTCATACTTGGGAGAGTCCACACAAATGCTTGGAATGTGGAAGGAGTTTTAGTCAGGACTCCCATCTCATTTCCCATCAAATAATTCATACAATGGAGAGACCATATAAATGCTTGGAATGTGGAGAGTGTTTTAGTCAGGAGTCCTTTCTCACTTCCCATCAAAGAACTCACAGCGGGGAGAATCAGATTCCCCAGAAATCATTGGATTGTTGCATTGGATTGGATGGTGAGAGTCATCTTCTCCAACCCCCTGCAATGAAGGATATTCAACAAAAGAATTCATGACAGATGGCCACCCAACCTTTGCTTGAAAACCTTCCAATTCAGGAGTGTCCCACACCACCTGAACTACTTTCTATCACAGTCAAACAGTTCTTGCTGCTAGAAAGTTCTTCCTGATGTTTAGTCAGAATCTCCTTCCTTCTACTTTAAATCCATGGGTTTGGGTCCTCCTTCCACCAGAGTAGGAGAAACCAAGTTTACTCCATCTTCCATGGCACGGCCCTTCGCATATTGAAAGATGTGAAGCAGTGCCTGGTCCCCCAGTGAGCATCATGGCTAAGTAGGGACTTGAACCCAGGTCTGCCAAGTTGAATTCTGACACTCTAACCACTATCCCACACTAGCTTTGTCAGGAGACTCTTGGAAAGTGTGCATGCATGTGCGTCTCTTTAAGTTTAGGCACAGGGTTCTGGTGCTTGTATTTAAAGTTGTGTACACATGGGATCAAAATAATAATAGTGCATTTAAATTACTGTTAGCTAAGGAGGCAGATTCGAATCCCCGTGACGGGTGAGCTCCCGTTGCTCGGTCCCTGATCCTGCCCACCTAACAGTTCAAAAGCACATCAAAGTGCAAGTAGATCAATAGGTACCGCTCCAGCGGGAAGGTAAACGGCGTTTCCGTGCGCTGCTCTGCTTTGCCAGAAGCGGCTTAGTCCTGCTGGCCACATGACCCGGAAGCTGTACACCGGCTTCCTCGGCCAATAAAGCGAGATGAGCGCCACAACCCCAGAGTCAGTCACTACTGGACCTAATGGTCAGGGGACCCTTGACCTTTAAGGAGGCAGAAAGGGTGAGTTTGGGGTGCTGCAGCTGAGAAATGGGAATCATGCTTGTGTAACAACATCAAAACCAGAGCTTTGCTTAATTAAACCTATGTCCTTTCTAATTAAATCTATGTCCTTGCAAATGTGTTTGTGGGAAGGGGTTATTCTTTCTTTTATTGCATATTTTGTGTTTTTATTTTGCATCTTTATGTTGTGAAACACAGTGAGATCTTCGGATGAAAGACGTCATACAAATGTAATAGATTAAATAAATAAATAGCAAAATGGTCATAAGCAATAAATAAAACATTAAAATACACAATCACACTGAAGAATAGCCACAGAAATCATGAGAAGATCTAAAATAAAGAAAGAAAAACCTGTAGCAACAACAAACCTGCTAAGCCCAAGAGTTTGTTCAGCGGCCCCAGCTTTTGTAGCTGGAGTCAGTCTGGACTTTCCTAGGCCACATGGGGAAAGGCCTGCAAGGCAGGAGAAGGTCTTAGAGGACTCACAGCCAGGATGAGGGGGCCGGGCCTCAGGCTGGTGGAGAAAGCCTGCAAGGAAACAGTTGGAGGTTGAACTCAGTACTAGAGGAATAGCCTTGTAATACCCATTGTTACAGTAGTAATAAAGTAAGAAAAGAAAAACTGGTAGATTTGAAACCATACACTTATGTTAGGGTTGCCAGATTTCAAAAAGCAAAAACCAGGACACTCTGAAAGCTGTTGAGCATTTTTGAGGAAGACCCTAACATTGTTGTGCTTTTTATAGGAACCCCCCCCAAATGTTATGACAATGCCAAAATATCCTGATTTTTTTATTGATTTATCTAATATCCAGGAAAATCTGGACTTATGGCAGCCCTAACTTATCTACACCAAGTTATCTTGAAATTAGTGTTTGTTTTTAATAAATCAGTTGTACTCCACCTCACACCTCATTCTTCGCTACGTTGGGGGTGAAGTGTTCAGGTCAGAGTTCCGGGGTGGCAGTGGGAATAAGGGGGGGGTGTTGCTGAAAGGCCCAGCTGTGCCCCTTGAATGCAGAGGGAAGGTGGAGCAGGAGGGGGTGGGCGCAACAGGGGGGAAAACAGCCTCCGTGTGGTGCATTCTGAAGCGTTTTTCAAAGTGCTTTTATAACATTCCTATAAGGTAGACCAGTAGCATATGCACAGCTTTCCTTAAACTTCGGTTGCTAAAATGAGGTGTTACACTTCAGGTAAATAGATGTTCCTGTTTCTAGACAAGGTGGGAAAATGCTCAAATGTGTTTGTTACTTCCCTCTCGCTCCTTTCCTTAGTTATGGCAGGTGTAGCTGTTAAATCCTTTTGACCCAGACCAGGTTCCTTTCCCTCAGCCTCCCTCTCTCCTCTCAGCAATGCCTCTCCTGAGGCGTTTTCTTTGGGGCGCCAGACCCAGGGGATCCCTCGGCCCCCTTCTTTCTCTCAGACCCCCAGAGCCTGTCTCCCCCCCGACTCAGCCCCTCTTCCTCTCTCCTTCTTCTCCTCAGGCCAGAGCCACGTCTCCCCCCAGACTCAGCCCCTCTTCCCCTCTCCTTCTTCTCCTCAGGCCAGAGCCACTTCTCCCTCAGACTCAGCCTCGCTTTCCCCCCTAGCCCCTCTTCCTCGCTCAGCTCCCAGGCTCCTTCTTCTGGCCCCCGAGATTCTCCTCAGGGCGGATCTTCCACCCAGACCAGAGCCACTGCTCCACTGCTCCCTCAGACACAGCCTCTCAGTCTTCTTTATTATTATTATTATTATTATTATTATTATTATTATTATTATTATTATTATTATTATTATTATTATTATTCCTTCCTCCCGTCTCAGCTCCAGCCTCCAAACTCCCTCAGAAAAGGCGCCTCTCATCTTCCCGCCAAAAGGGCTGGCTCCGCCCCCGCCTCTCTGGGTAGCCAATCAGAGAGAGCAGTTCCAGCCCCCTGGTGGCGTTTCTGAGGGACTGCAGCTCCAGACTCGGCCCGGGCTCAGCTGTCCATCTCTCTCCTCCTTGCTCCTTTCTGACACTCTGCCTCGAAAGGGGGGCTGCTCTGAGGGGGCTGAGCTCTCATTGCTGGGGCAGAAGGGAGGGGCAGGCAAGAGAGAAGAGGAGAGAAATGCTGCCGCGAGATTTCTTCCAACGAGATCTCATCTGGGCCGTTCAGCCGGGTTCGGAGGAACTGAGCTGGGTTCCTAGAGAGGACCCGGAAGGAAGGCGGGGGCGGGTCCTCCAGAGTCCAGCCCCTTCCTGTCAAGAGGCAGCTGTTGTCTCCTGGGAGGCGCCTTCTGCACCGAGTGAGTCTCTCTCTCTTCTCGCTTAGGGGGCGTTGGGGGGAGGGGGAAGGGGGACCCCCCCCAAATCAGGGAGCAGAGGGTCCTCTCGGCACAGGATCCAGGGGGTGGGGAGGGAACCACCAGAGTCCTCCAGGCCAAAGATGAGCAGTGCAGGAATCTCCACCACTCAAAGGCTGGTCAGGATACGGAGGAGCCAGACCCATGGCTGCCCTTTGGAGCCCAGGGGGGGAAATGCCAGGAGGGAAGCCAGCCCCTAACTTGGTCCCTGCTTTCCATCGACAAGCGCAGCTCCGCATGGAGGGCATGGCAAATATCCCTCCAGAAGCAGAGCATGGAGTCCCCTGGCCACAAAGGGACGCAGATGTGGGGGTTCGGCTGTGTCACATTCTTAATTACACAGCCACCCTCCTGAATTCTCAGGGCAAATTCCCAGATTAAAACACAACCTTTGTAATCACAGAAAGAAGGTTGTTTTTTAATCGTTTAGTTGTGTCCGCCTCTTCGTGACCCCCTGGATCAGAGCATGCCAGGCCCTCCTGTCTTCCACTGCCTCCTGCAGTTTGGTCAAACTCATGCTGGTAACCTCGAGAACACCGTCCAACCTTCTCGTCCTCTGTCGTCCCCTTCTCCTTGGGCCCTCCATCTTTCCCAACATCAGGGTCTTTTCCAGGGAGTCTTCTCTTCTCATGAGGTGGCCAAAGTATTGGAGCCTCAGCTTCAGGATCCGTCCTTCCAGTGAGCACTCAGGGCTGATTTCCTTAAGAATGGATAGGTCTGATCTTCTAGCAGTCCATGGGACTCTCAAGAGTCTTCTCCAGCACCAGAATTCAAAAGCATCCATTCTTCGGCGATCAGCCTTCTTGATGGTCCAGCTCTCACTTCCATACATCACTACTGGGAAAACCATGGCTTTAACTATACGGACCTTTGTTGGTAAGGTGATGTCTCTACTTTTTAAGATGTTGTCTAGGTTTGCCATCGCCTTTCTCCCAAGAAGCAGGCATCTTTTAATTTCGTGACTGCTGTCACCATCTGCAGTGATCATGGAGCCCAAGAAAGTAAAATCTCTCACTGCCTCCATCTCTTCCCCTTCTATTTGCCAGGAGGTGATGGGACCAGTGGCCATGATCTTCGTTTTTTTGATGTTGAGCTTCAGACCATATTTTGCGCTCTCCTCTTTCACCCTCATTAAAAGGTTCTTTAATTCCTCCTCACTTTCTGCCATCAAGGTTGTGTCATCTGCATATCTGAGGTTGTTGATATTTCTTCCGGCAATCTTAATTCCAGTTTGGGATTCATCCGGCCCAGCCTTTCGCATGATGTATTCTGCATATAAATTAAATAAGCAGGGAGACAAAATACAGCCTTGCCGTACTCCTTTCCCAATTTTGAACCAATCAGTTGTTCCATATCCAGTTCTAACTGTAGCTTCTTGTCCCACATAGAGATTTCTCAGGAGACAGATGAGGTGATCAGGTACTCCCATTTCTTTAAGAACTTGCCATAGTTTGCTGTGGTCGACACAGTCAAAGGCTTTTGCATAGTCAATGAAGCAGAAGTAGATGTCTTTCTGGAACTCTCTAGCTTTCTCCATAATCCAGCGCATGTTTGCAATTTGGTCTCTGGTTCCTCTGCCTCTTCTAAATCCAGCTTGCACTTCTGGGAGTTCTCGGTCCACATACTGCTTAAGCCTGCCTTGTAGAATTTTAAGCATAACCTTGCTAGCATGTGAAATGAGCTCAATTGTGCGGTAGTTGGAGCATTCTTTGGCACTGCCCTTCTTTGGGACTGGGATGTAGACTGATCTTCTCCAATCCTCTGGCCACTGCTGAGTTTTTCAAACTTGCTGGCATATTGAGTGTAGCACCTTAACAGCATCATCTTTTAAAATTTTAAATAAAGAAGGTAGGTCCTACTTTACCTGCTTCTGAATTCTGTCCTTTGGCCTCACCCACTCAAGGGACTATGTTGGATCCAGAAGTACCCCACGCAGATGGGGGGGTTCTGCTTTGTCACATTATTAATTACACAGCCACCATCCTGAATTTTCAGGATTAAAACACAACATTTAAAACAGTTTAAAACAACTTACAATCACAGAAAGAAGGTAGGTCCTACTTTACCTGCTTATGAGTTCTGTCCTTTGGCCTCACCCACTTGGCCCTCAGGGCATTTCCCAGATGAGGATCTGGCCCTCAGAACAAGGGAAAAAGGACCCCATCTCAGTAGTTTGTCTTGAGGAGGTGGGAACTCCTCGCTATAGCCTGGTTTCCACGTTACACTTGGTCCAAATGACTCACTTGTCACTCACCGTTCTGACTTTATTCCTTGACTGCAAATACTGAAAAGCAGGATCAACCAGGCTGATTCATTTCACAGAAATCCCTTCACTTTCCTGCACATCTGGGACGGTCACTTTCCTTCTAGGAGGGCAAGAGCATTACTTCTCTTTTTTCTTTGTTGGATTTTCTAGCGCCTCCAATTTGGACGAACAGAACTTGGCAGAGGACCAAGGGGATCCTTCCTGTCTCTTGGGGACTTCCTTAGAACACACATGGATGAGCAAGACTCAGCTGGCCCTGAAGCAGGAAGAGGCCCGGAAAAGGGGAGCAGTGGGGGATTCTGGGAAAGCTCTGTACAGAAGATCCTGGGAGAGGAACACACCCTTCGCTCAGAGGCGCAGAGCCGGCAGTTCAGCTGGTTCTGCTACCTGCAAGTCAAAGGACCCCGTGAGGTTTGCAGCCGACTCCACCACTTCTGCCACCAGTGGCTGAAGCCAGAAAGGCACACAAAAGCTGAGATGCTGGACCTGGTGATTTTGGAGCAGTTCCTGGCTGTCCTTCCAGCGGAGATGGAGAGCTGGGTGAGGGAATGCGGAGCAGAGACCAGTTCCCAGGCAGTGGCCCTGGCCGAAGGTTTCCTCCTGAGTCAGGCAGAGGAGAGGAAGCAGGCGGAGAAGCAGGTGAGAGAGACTCTCCTCTGGATGCTCCCAAGGGGCTCCAAACAGGAGGGAGAATAAACCCAAATCCCATCTTTTTTAAGGAATGACATTGGATACCGCTCAGGTTTTTGTCCCAGCCATTCCTTTTCTCACCCATCTCCACATTCTCTATTACAAATTCTTGTTGCTCTTTCAGGAAAAGGTTCTGTTGGCAGAAACGGGTCCTGATTCCTCTGAGGCAGAGAGGACTTCATTGGACACCAGAGAGAAGTCGCTGGGTAAGGAGGAAGGAGTTTCTTCTCAGTCTGACCACATCCTGTTATTCTCAAACTACTCTGGGTTCTTTCAGTGTTTTGGGGAAGACACTTGGGGACAAGAATCCAAATAAAAGGAGATGTATTTTAACATAATATGAAATGGGGACAAACTCCCGAATGCACCTCTGAGAGAAGCATCCTGCACTCCTGTCTCCCCACTTCGCTTTGTCTCTCGCAGGTGAAAGAAGGATGCCGGCAAGACCTCCTCCTCCATCTCTTCATCCTGGTGGAGGGGAAGCAGCGGCTGAGGAACCGGATCAGGTGAGGGGAAGGAGCCTTGGGGGGAAAGGGGCTGGGGGGTGGGGAGACAGGGCATTTCTGAGACAGAACAAGTTTCTCTGCTCCTCTTTGCTTCTGTCACAGCAGCTCTTCAGAAAATGCCATCCCATAATGTTTTATCTGCCGAGAATAAGGAACAGTTACCTCACCTGAGCTAGCCTTCTGAATGACACTAGTGTTATTTCTCAGTTCTTGCAGTTTTATTTTTATATGTCTCACGGGACACTAAAATCGGCTTCTCAGCAGTTAGCAAGCCATCTAATACGGTGGCGCTGATCCACTGCTTAAAGGCCTGACTGCGTCTGTTCTGAATGCAGGGCAGCAGGGAATCAAGGACCTGAGGCAAGTCAGGACCCTTGGGAACAACAACAACAATGCGAGGGATAACGCATCGAAGAACTCGGACTTATCCGATGTTTTGCATGGGATCCCCTCCAACCCTGGGCTGAAGTCAGTGGACAAGTGAGGGGAGCCCAGCTGTGAACTTGGGTGGCCAGACAGAACATGACTCCCTCGCTCCAGCAAGAGGAGGTGCTGCTGTGGCAGCAGAGGAATGGATCTCAACGTCCACGGGTGGACGCAAAAATCATTTTTGAGGCCTCAAATTTCAAAGGTCATCATGCACAATTGGCCAGATGCTTGCTCTGACCTTGAGGGACTCAAATAACATACACTTCAAGCAGCGTCATTGTGCCCTGGTTTTACAACGGGACCCAAGTTGTGATGGATGTGTCTCCATTTAGCTCCTTACGGGAGCTCTATCTGTAGGGCTATGTAGGCTCTTAGCCACGAGATTAAGCAAGAACAGAAATGTAGCAATTATAACTGGTATTAAAAGCAAAGCAGGAGAAAGCTGTACCCCCAATAAACAAATCAAGTAATTTTCCTCTTGTTTGTACAAAATCGTCCCCTTCAGAAATAAGAATAAAAAATTAAGCACAGCCAGAATACCAACTGTATAAGAAACGGAGGCAAAATTCATGGAAGGGGCAATTACAGAACAAAAAAGAAGAATAAATAATTGAAAAAATGGACAAAAGTGCCATATAAACCTAGATCAGCAACAACCAGCGAAAGAGCCCTTAAAATTAGGCACGGTTGGTACTTCACACCTAGATGCCTAGCCTATATACTGTAAACCCAAAAAGTTTTCCCATGTGTTGGAGAGGGTGTACCAGTATGACGTACCGACACCCTTTTTTGAGTGGGAGCTTGCTGGAACTGAGTTATGGAACCTTTCAGGTGGGCACCTCTGCCATTATAAGAGCGCACTCTGGCCCTCGTCACGATGTTCCGTTGCGCCAGAAGCAGTTTAGTCATGCTGGCCACATGTTCCAGAAAGCTGTCTGTGGACAAACACCAGCTCCCTCGGCCTGAAAAATGAGATGAGTGCCACAACCCCACAATCGCCTTTGCCTGGACTTAAACGTCCAGGGGTCATTTGCCTTTTTTGCCTTTATAAGAGAACAAAGGAGATGTTCCTGTTAAGTTTTGACTCCTCCTTTCCTGAAAAATAGCACTGCCAACACATGTGGTGGGTGTGTCCAAAAATAGATGAGTTCTGGCAAAAGGTTTTTGCAAAGATCTCTTTGATCACAAGACAGACAGAACCTGTGACCCCAGGACTGGCTCTGCCTAACCTGTACAGTCAGGAAACAAAGAATTCATAACTCATCTGGTAACCATGGCAAGAATGACCATTGCCTGAACATGGAATACATTGCAAATATGGACCTTTTTCTTTCCTTTTAGGGTCTAGTGTGCTTTGAAGATGTCACTGTTTGTTTCACGGCTGAGGAGTGGGCGTTGCTGGATCCTGCCCAGAGAGCTCTGCATAAGGAGGTTACAGAGGAGAATCGTGGTATCCTGGCCTCTCTCGGTAAGGCTCCTAGTTGGATCCTGAGATCTGTTCTGAAATTCCATACATATATCTCTATTGTGATGGAGCTCAATAGCGCTGCCTTCAGCAGCTGGGCTTCCAACACCTCCACAAGTCACCTTGAATGGAGGACTGTTTGGTCTGGGAATGTACTTCCTCCAATTACGCCTTTCTAAACAGAGATCTTAATTGTCAGGGGTCCCTTTACCTTTACCAGAGATCAGGCTGCTCTGAACTGCCCAAACCTTTTAAAAGGAGGCTTCATTCTTCTAAAAGGTAAAGGGAGCCATTTTACTTGCCAGTCGTCTTTTGTTGGTACTTTTTCTTTCCATCTTTGGGCGTATACCATTCAGGCAGCTGTGGTAGCATACATATACAGGTTTTTTCCTGATATTTGGGTACCTTCCTCCCATTATACCTGAAAGGGAAGCTTCCGGTTTTTTAACAAAGATTATTTTCAGCATTTTTTTCAACTTGTTATGAATCATTTCCCTGAAGACTTTTACTATCTTACACAAACACAACATGTGAAAAATGTACCTTCCTTCCCTTGACATTCCCAGCAGGCATTTGATTTGGTCTTGTACATTTTAGCTAAGTTACTAGGAATCAAATGCCATCTATACATCATTTTCCTATAGTGTTCTTTGAACTCATAACATGCTGTAAATTTCAATTCTCCATTCCACAATCTGTCCCAAGCTGCCATTTCAATGTTATATCATATATCCATTGCTGAATGTATCATCAGAAATTTGACCTGTTTGTCTTTCTGGGTCACCTTCAATGGTAGCCCCACATAGAGCGCATGGCAGTAGTCTAAGCGAGAGATAACGAGAGCATGCACTGCTTTGGTGAGAATATCAGCGGGCAGGTAGGGTCTCAGCTTGCGTGCCAGATGGAGCTGATAAACAGCTGCCCTGGACACAGAACTGACCTGCACCTCCATGGAAAGCTGAGAGTCCAAAATGACTCCCAGGCTGCACATCTGGTCCTTCAGGGGCACAGTTACCCCATTCAGGACCAGGGAGTCCACACCAGCCTGCCTCCTGTCCCCCAACAGTACTTCTGTCTTGTCAGAATTCAACCTCAATCAGCTAGCCGCCCTCCATCCTCCAACCACCTCCAGAGACACTCATACAGGACCTTCACCGCCCTCACTGGTTCCGATTTGAAAGAGAGGTAGAGCTGGGTATCATCTGCGTACTGATGAACACCCAGCCCAAACCCCCTGATGATCTCTCCCATCGGCTGCATGTAGATGTTGAAAATCCATATCTCTCTTTGTTGCAGGTGGTGATGAATTAGAAATTAAGAACCAGCGAATCCATGACAAAATCCACACAGTGGAGAACCCCTATCAATATGTGGAGTGTGGAGAGAGCTCTCATTCCTCATCCCATCCAAGAATTCCCACTGGGAAGAAAAAGCATCAGTGCTTGGAATGTGGGAATAGCTTCCGTCAGAGGGCCCATCTCACGGCCCATCAAATGAGTCATAAAGGAGAGAAACCTTATCAGTGCTTGGAATGTGGGAAGAGCTTCAGTAAGAAGGCCTATGTCACTTCCCATCAAAGAATTCATACAAGGGAGAAACCCTACCAGTGCTTGCACTGTGGGAAGAGCTTCAATCAGAGGTCCCATCTCACTATCCATGAGAGAATTCATACAAGGGAGAAACCATATCAGTGCTTGGAATGTGGAAAGCGCTTCAGTCAGAGGTCCCATCTGACTACCCATCAAATAATTCATACAGGGGAGAAACCGTTTCAGTGCTTGGAATGTGGGAAGAGCTTCAGTTCAAAGGCCTATGTCACTTCCCATCAAAAAATCCATACAAGGGAGAAACCCTATCAGTGCTTGCATTGTGGGAAGATTCACTCAGAAAGGAAGTCTCACTTCCCATCAAAGAACTCATACCTGGGAGAGAGACCGTATAAATGCTTGGAATGCGGAGAGTGTTTTAGTCAGGAGTCCTTTCTCACGTCTCATCAAAGATCTCACAGCAGGGAGAATCAGATTCCCCTTGAATCATTGAATTGTTGCATTGGATTGGATGGTGAGAGTCATCTTCTCCAAGCCCCTGCTATGAAGGATATTCAACAAAAGAATTCATGACAGATGGCCACCCAACCTTTGCTTGAAATCCTTCAATTCAAGAAGAGTCCACCACCACCTGAACTTCTTTGTTCTACAGTCAAACAGTTCTTGCTGTCAGAAAGTTCTTCCTGATGTTTCATGAGATTCCCCTACTTGTATCTTGAATTCATTAGTGTGTCCTTCCACCGGAACAGAAAAAAGCAAGTTCGCTCACTCTTCCATGGCACAGCCCTTTCGATGTTGGAAGATGTCTATCACATCTCCTTCTCCATCTCCATAATAAACATCCCAGCTCCCTCAACCATTTCTCCAAAGTCTTGGTTTCCAGAGCCATGATCCCCTTGGTCTCCCTCCTCTGCACCCATTCCAGCTTGTCAGGGATGAAGCAGATCCAGAACTCTGGTTCAAAAGGTTTGGCCCCAGAAGCATCAAAGCCATTATGGAGACAAAATGTGTGCAACACAACATTCCTGCATTGCAGGGGTTGGACTGGAAGACCCTTGGGGTTCCTTCCAACTGCATGATTCTATGATTGTATGTTGATGCAGCCTAGAATAGCATTAGTTGGGGGGTTTTGCTGCTGCATCTCACTGTTGACTCAATACAAGCTTGTGGTCTACTAAGAGGCCTTGATCCTTTTCCAATACAGTGGTACCTTGGGTTAATAACTTAATTCGTTCCGGAGGTCTGTTCTTAACCTGAAACTGTTCTTAACCTGAGGTACCACTTTAGCTAATGGGGCCTCCACTGCTGCCGCCGCACGGTTTCTGTTCTCATCCTGAAGCAAGGTTCTTAACGCGAGGTAATATTTCTGGGTAAGCGGAGTCTGTAACCTGAAGCGCCTGTAATTCAAGGTACGACTGTATATGCATGTTATTCCTGCCTATGTGCAGAACCTGATATTTGTCCTTACTGAAATTCATTTCTTGCATTCAAATACCCCCCTTTCCCCCATTGTTCTCCCCCTCTTCCCCCCCTTCCTCCCAAGGTTCTCACAATAACCCTGTGAGGTTGGTCAGGATGTGAAGCAGTGCCTGGCCCCCAAGGACACCTGGTGAGCCTCATGGCCAAGTAGGAATTTGAACCCAGGTCTGCCAAGTCATACTCTGACACTAACCACTATACCACTCTAGCTTTGTCATGAGACTCTCAGAAATCGTGCCTTTGTGCGCTTCTGCTTCACGTTTAGGCGCAGTATTCCGGTCCTTGTTTTTAAAGTTGTGTACACATGTATCAAAACAATAATATAATAGTGCATTTAAGGTACTGTTAGCTAGGGGGGCAGAAAGGGTGAGTAACCATCTACAGTGGTACCTTGGTTCTCAAACTTTATCCATTCTGGAATGTCAGGGAACTGCCATCGGAGCCAGAGGGAGAGGGAGGGCTCCAGAGGGATTCCGAAGAGCGTCCTGGGAGGGAGAGAAGCAGCACATCTTCTGGGGAAGGAAATCAGCGTAACACCAGTGGAGAAGGGGGCAGATGGGGGAATCGGCGAGGTGGCTCCAAGACTCCTCGCCGGGAACCAGTGGGGAGAGCACGGGTCCTCCGATGCCCACACCCTCCCTGCGCAGAAGGCTTCCACGCAGAGAAAGTAGGCGGAGACTAGGCGTCAAAGAGCTTCTTTGCTGGAAGAAGTTCAAGAAATGCCCACTAACGGATTCTGCCAGCGATTGAGACAGCCACGGGCGCGTGGCTGTCCAGACAGAAAGGGTTTATTCAGGCAACCAGCCAAGGGTGGCGTTGATTTACACACAAGCAACCCCTAGAACGGACGTGGGTGGCGCTGTGGGTAAAACCTCAGCGCCTAGGACTTGCCGATCGCATGGTCGGCGGTTCGAATCCCCGCGGCGGGGTGAGCTCCCATCGTTCGGTGCCAGCTCCTGCCCACCTAGCAGTTTGAAAGCACCCCTAAGTGCAAGTAGATAAATAGGTACCGCTTTATAGCGGGAAGGTAAATGGTGTTTCCGTGAGCTGCTCTGGTGCCGGTTCGCCGGAGCAGCTTCGTCACGCTGGCCACGTGACCCGGAAGTGTCTGCGGACAGCGCTGGCTCCCGGCCTCTAGAGTGAGATGAGTGCACAACCCTAGAGTCTGTCAAGACTGGCCCGTACGGGCAGGGGTACCTTTACCTTTTACCTTTAACCCCTAGAACCATTACATGGAAGTCCGTTCCCAAACCAAAGCGTTCCAAAACCAAGCTGCGCTTTCCCATAGAAAGATAGATAGATATCTTTATTGTTATTGTCTCATGTAGAACAATGAAATTGAAAAACTACATAAAACTACATAAAACTACAGCTCCCAAACCACACACACAGACCATAAGTTAGTACGCTCTCCACAGTGGCAAATGGTAAAATGCCATCAACAGGTCCTTTGAGAGATTGTTTTTCCGGAGGATTCTCAGAAAATATAACCTCTGCTGTGCTCTCTTCACCAGGTCTTTGCTGTTTTCTCCCCAGGTTAGGTCGTTTCTCAGCTCCATTCCCAGAAATCGAAACACTGAGACCTGTTCCACGCACTTCCCCTCAATAATAAGTGGCTGAATATTCAATTTACATTTCCTAAAGTCCACAATGATCTCTTTTGTTTTCTTTAAGTTAAGGAGTAAGTTATTTTTCCTGCGCTACTCCCCCAACTGCTCAACTTCCTTCCTATAGGCCGCCTCCCCCTCTCCAGCCGTGATTAAACCAACCAGCGTTGTATCATCTGTGAACTTAATGATCTTATTACAGGGGTAATTGGGGGCACAGTCAGCTGTATAGAGTGTATATAAAAGCGGGCTCAACACGCACCCCTGCGGCGTCCCCGTATTCGTGATGAGATCCGCAGAGACGTGGGAACCCAACCTGACCCTTTGGGAACTGTTTGATAGAAAGTCTAATATCCACCTGCACAAACATGGTGGAAGTCCCAGGTCTAATAATTTGGGCACCAATCTATGCGGAAGAATAGTATTAAATGCAGAACTAAAGTCTACAAATAACAGTCTCGCGTAGTTCCCTTGCTTCTCCAAATGAGTCAGGACAGCATGTAAAGCCATTGCCACAGCATCCTCTGTGGATCTCTTTGCCTTGTACGCAAACTGGTAAGGGTCAAGTCCCACCGGCAGACAAGATAAGATGCGCTTCCTCACCAGTTTTTCGAAACATTTCTTTATAATGGGTGTCAACGCCACAGGGCGAAAATCATTCAGACTGTCTATCTTTGATGTTTTTGGCAGGGGTATAATGGTAGCGGATTTCAGACAGGGTGGAACAGTGGCTTGGGCCAGAGACTGGTTAAAAATCTTCGTAAAGATTCCTGCCAGTTGGTCCGAACAATCTCTTAGCACCCTGCCAGCCACCCCATCCAGGCCCATAGCCTTCCTCGTGTTTACCTCCTTTAATATTCACCTCACTTCTCCCTCTTCCACCCTGGCAGCAGTTCCAGTAGGTAGTGACGCCAATAGCTCTGGCATCCATGTTGGAGTCACTGCTGGTGTCATCTCAAATCGGGCAAAGAAGGTATTCAACTCTCCCACCAAGGAAGCAGTACTCTCTACCGCTGATGAATTCCTTGATTTATAACCAGTCAGATGTTGGACTCCCTGCCACATGCAAAATGGATTAATCTGTTGCAGACTTTAAACCCACCCCCCAAACAGCAATTTAACATGAATTTTCCTACTAGCGAGACCATTGATCCATAAAATGAAAGCAATAAATCATGTACTGCAGTCACACAATCAATCAGTAACTGAACTGGGTTCCACAAAGACACACACACAAAAAAGAGCCGCAAAAATAAATAGCAAAAAAAGAACAGACCTCAGCATAACACTCAAAACGAAAGTTTGGCACTGAAAATGGAAGTGGGGCACTCAAACCAGAAGCGTAACACTCGAAACAGAGCATGTTTGGCTTCTGAAAAATGTTCACAAACCAGAACACTTCCTTCCTTGTGGGTTCCAAGTTGTTTGAGGACCAAGGTGTTTGAGAACCAAGGTGCCACTGTATGTCCTTTCAAATGTTTTTTGTGGGAAGGTGGTTATTCTTTTGTATTGATTCTTGCTTTTATTATGTATCTTGTGTTTTTATTTTGTATTTTTATGCTGTGAGGCACTCTGAGATCTTCTGGTGAAAGTCATTATACGAATGTAATAAATTAAATGGCAAAGTAGTCATAAACAATAAATAAAACTTTAGAATACACAACCAGACTGAAGAATACCCACATAAATCATGAGAAGTTCTAAACTATACAAAAACCTACAGCTACAACTCCCCCCCCCCAACCTGCTAAACCCAAGTCTCTGTTCAGCAGCCTCAGCTTTTGTAGCTGGAGTCCATCTGTACATCCATCACCCTGGACCAAAGGATTCCCTGGGAAGCTGGCGGACTCTCCTTGCTTGGAGGTCTTTAAACAGATGACCACCCGTCGTGGATGCTTCAGCTGAGATTCCTGCATTGCAGGAGGAGGTGCGACTAGATGACCCTGGGAGTGCCCCCAACCCCCCGATTCCCCGCTGGGGTTTCCCCCTTCCAGCTGCTGTTTCCAAGGGAGGGAGCAGCTCAGCTCGCCAGCCAAGAGGGGCCCCCAAATCCTCCTGCTTTGGAGAGGGAGAGAAGGGGTGCACGGCAGGCCAAGGGTTAAGAGGAGCAGAGCTGCATTCCTAGAGCGGACAGGAAAAGTAGAGGAAGCAGGCTGGTCCTCCCGAGCCCCTCCCTCCGCAGCGCCTGCCTTGCTGGAGAGGAAGGGATCTGCCCGCTCTCCGCTGGGATCTGGTGAGCCTCCTCTCCCTTCGCCAGAGGGTGCATCGGGGAGAAGGGGAGGGGGCAGAGGGGGGGGGGGTCTTCCAAATCCATGCAGCGTGGGACCCCCCCCTGCCCCCTCCACGGTAAAAGGTGGAACCGTTCAGGGAGGGGGAAGGTTCCTCCTCCATCTTTTCTTGGGGGCGGAGGAGAAGCAGCTCAGGTTGGGGGCAGGAGCCTTGTGGGGGGAGAGGCGGAGGGGTGGGGCAGCCAGATCACCCGGGTCGCCCTCCTCTGCCCACCTCCCAGCCTGCCAATATCCTTCCTAAATTGTGGTGCCCCTAACTCCAGGTGGGGTCTGCCCAAGGCAGAATAGAGTGGGGCTGTTAATTCCCTTGATCTGGACTCTAGACCTCTGTGGGTGCAGCCTACGAAAACCCCTGCGCTCTCCATCTTACACTTGGGTAGCTGGTTCTCCCTTCCTAAGTGAAGAACCTTACATTTGTCCCTCTGGAAATTCCTGAGTGACATCTGTACTTTCTCTAAGGTCCACCTTTATTTAGAAAGGCAATGTATCACGTCTTGAGAGAAGCGTCATGCACTCCACTTACCTTTGTCTCTTGCAGGAGATATAAGGTTGCTGGCAAGACCTCCTCATCCATCTTTTCTTGGTGGCGGAGAGGAAGCAGCGGCTGTGGAACCAGCTCAGGTAGGGGAAGGGGGCCTTGTGGGGAAAGAGGCGGAGGGGTGGGGCAGCCAGGGGTCCTCTGAAGGAATCTCTTCCTCTTGGCTTCTGTCAAAACTGCCCTTAACAAAGACTGAAAATGTTATTGAGGAAAGTTTATGTGCTGAGAATGAGGAACCTCCACCTCACCTTAATTCTCCTTCTGAATGTTGTTACCGCTATTTATCAATCGTTGCAGCCTTATTTGTCTATTTATTGTGAAATCCTAAAATACGCTTCTCAACAGTTTGCAAACCATTAAAAAACCCCACAGTAACCAGGACTAAGGCTGGGCAATAACTGCTTTTCAACATCTAAGGTACCGCCAGCTAAACACCACACTAGGGTGGTATATCACTATATTGGAAAGGAGCCCATTTCAAAGCAGCAGTGGGTGACGCACCCGCTGCCTTAAGACAGGCAAGGGGGACTGGGGAGGCTCAGCTGGGGGGCAGGAGGGCTTCTTTGGGTCTTCTCGTTCCCCAGCTGAGCAAGCCCCATGTCCCACTGGTGCGCGTCCAGGCCTAACCAGGATTCGCCTAACCAGCCCCATCTGTTTCCCCAGCACCTGCGCATTGTCCCCCATGTGCTCCTTGAAGTTCACCTTGGGGCATTGGGAGAACAATGCACACAACAAAACAAACAATAAAATAATTCCATTACGATGTTAAAAGAAGCGCCCATACTTAAAATGTGCGGCAAAACAATCCCATTAAAACAGTGCGGTACTTAACAGGCAGGAAACGGAAAAAAACCCCCAAAATTCATAGAGGATAATCTTCATACTGGCTAAGAGGAAGACCTTTCTCTCTCTCTTTTTTAAGAGTTCACTGTCCTTTGAAGACATAGCTGTTCGTTTCCGGCGTGAGCAGTGGGCGTTGCTGGATCCTGGAGAGCTCTGCAAAGGGAAGCTATCGTTGAGAATTGTGGGATCATGGCCTCTCTGGGTAAGGCTGCCTGATGAAGCTTAATACAGTGGTACCTCGGGTTAAGTACTTAATTGGTTCCGGAGGTCCATTCTTAACCTGAAACTGTTCTTAACCTGAAGCACCACTTTAGCTAATGGGGCCTCCTGCTGCACAATTTCTGTTCTCATCCTGAAGCAAAGTTCTTAACCCGAGGTAATATTTCTAGGTTAGCGGAGTCTGTAACCTGAAGTGTATGTAACCTAAGGTACCACTGTATCTGTTTTGAAATTCCATACATATATGTGGTGAACCTCCCAGATTTTGATGGAGCTGAACAGCGCCACCTACAGCATCTGGGATTCTTGCATCCACACAATTTACCATATTTTTCGCACCATAGGGCGCACCGGACCATAGGGCGCACCCAGTTTTTAGGGGGGGAAATTCCCCCCCCCAGCCCCAAAGAGCAGCTTACAGGCTGCACACAACCTCTCCCTGCCAGAGGGGTTGCGCGCAGCTATGGAACAAGCCAAGGCAGCGAGTGGGATGGATCCCGCTCGCTGTTTTGGCTTCCCCTTTAGCCCCGTGCAGCCTCTACCTCCTGGGAGAGGCTGCGTGAGGCTAAAGAATCCATAGCCCCGTGCAGCCTCTCCCTGCCAGAGGGGTTGTGCACAGCTATGGAAGAAGGCAAGGCAGCAAGCGGGATGGATCCCGCTCGCTGTTTTGGCTTCCCCTTTAGCCCCGTGCAGCCTCTCCTTGCCGGGAGACGCTGCGCAGGGCTAAAGAAGCCATAGCCCCGTGCAGCCTCTCCCTGCCGGAGGGGTTGCGCACGGCTATGGCACAAGCCTGCATTCGCTCCATAGGACGCACACACATTTCCCCTCAATTTTGGGAGAGGAAAAACTGCGTCCAATAGAGCGAAAAATACGGTACCTTGAATGGAGGCTACTGAATGTTTTGCCTGCCAGTATTCTTCCACCACTTATGCCTTTTTAAACAAGGATCAGGCTGGTGTGAACTGGCCAGGCCTTTTTTTAAAGCAGGCTTCAGAGTGGTTATGGAAGTGGATGTAGCTTCAGTCCTTTTTATTATTATTATTATTGAAAGTTTTCAACATACAATGCAACAAAAACCAAGCTAATGTAAATATAGAGAAGAAAACAACAGAACTGAAAAAGACAAAAAAGTTAAGTATTATAAAAACGGAGAAGGAAAAGATGGAACCAGGTAATGCCTTCTTTCTTAAGAGGCATTAACGCTTTATATAAGGAACAATGGACAAAGATTATAATAAACAATGTTGTCTCAGCGAAATGTAACATTAGGAAAGGAAAAAAACCAGTGGTGCCCACTCTCTCTGTTATTATTTATCCTTACCTTAGAAATTTTACTGTAAATATTAGGAATAATGACAAAAATAGGGGAATAAAAGTCGGCAAACAAAATTATAAAACAAAAGATGATATTGTCTTAACCCTGGAAGAACCTCTAGAAGGTATATTAGAGTTATTAAAGGAGATAATTGAATTTGGAAAATTGGCGGGTTTTAAAATAAATAAAGATGAAACCAAAATGTTAGTTAAAAACATGGATAACCAAGCTAAAATGAATTTAGGGGAAATTACTGGCTGGGAAATAGAGAAAGAAGAGAAGTGTTTAGGAATGTGGGTATCGACAAACGATCATAATGTCTATAATGATAACTATGTGAAAACTGTTAGGAGTGTCCTACTCTTGTGTAGGACTCTGGCAGAGGCACATGCCTGACTGGCATGTTCTCTCCCTCCTGGTCGATCACTCGGGAGCTTCAAAAGCTTTCTTCTGCCCGAACATCACAGCAACTAATGCCAAAAGGCATCAGCACACTTAAGATCCGCAGAGTATTCGCAGTTTGCGTAAGAGAACCAGTAGCACAGCGTTTTGCCTAATCTATTGACATATAATACACTCGGAGCATTCTGACTCAGCTCCATCCTCTTTCTCATCACACAGCAGAGAGAGAAAACAAAGGACAATAGTCCCGCTTCACAGAACACAGTAGCACAAATATCCTGTCTCCGTCACTTCCCACATTGTGGAATGCAAAACATACACCGTCACATGATAGACAACAATCCCATGACTGCAGACACGGGAAATGAATCTCCAACAAAAACTTGGGGAAATTTTTAAAAAAGATTTAGATACACGGGACAGAATGCAATGGGGAGAATTGTGGCAATAAAAATGAATATTCTCCCAAAAATTCTATTTTTATTCCAAACAATCCCAATACTTAATGACACACGATGCCTAAAAGATTGACAAAAAGGACCTGTTTAAGTTTATTCAGAGGGGCAATAAACCTAGGATAAAACATAAGATTCTCATTGATATAAAAGACAAAGGAGGGTCTGCACTCCCATAGTTGGAATTGTATTTTGAAGCTGCCTGCCTGTGTTGGATAAAAGACTGGATACTGCTGGAAACACACAGCTCCTAGACTTGGAGGGTCATGATGTCAAACACAGCTGGCATGCTTGAATCTGGTATGGCAAAGTGGGAAGACGAAAAAGCTTCACCAACCATGCTATTAGAAAGAACTTAATTTAGGGCGTGGGAAAAATACAAAATAGAAAAGAAAACACTTTCAGGAATTGGGGGCTCCATTTCTTGCTGAGGCTCTAATCCATTTCTCTCTTTGCTGCAGATGGTGATGAAATAGAAATGAAGAACAAGGGAGACCATGATGAAATTCCCACAGAGGAGAAACCAAGTAAATATCTGGAATGTGGAAAGAGTCAAAGCTCCCAATTAGCTTCCCAAAAAAGGACTCCCACTGGGAAGAAACCCTACCAGTGCTTGGACTGTGGGAAGAGCTTCAATCAGAGGGGTCATCTCACTATCCATGAAAGAATTCATACAGGGGAGAAACCGTATAAGTGCTTGGAATGTGGGAAGAGCTTTAGTTACAGGTGCAGCCTCACTTCCCATCAAAGAATTCACACAGGGGAGAAACCTTATCAGTGCGTGGAATGTGGAAAGAGGTTCATTCGGGGGGAACAACTCATGATCCACCAAAGAATTCACACAGGGGAGAAACCTTTTCAGTGCTTGGAATGTGGAAAGAGCTTCAGTCAAAGCGCCACTCTCACTTCCCATCAAAGAATTCATACAAGAGAAAAACCTTATCAGTGTTTGGAATGTGGGCAGAGCTTCAACTGGAAATATAATCTCACTTCCCATCAAAGAATTCATAGAAGAGAAAAACCTTATCAGTGCTTAGAATGTGGGCAGAGCTTCAGGGAAAGCGCCAAGCTCACTTCCCATCAAAGAATTCACACAGGGGAGAAACCCTATCAGTGCTTGGAATGTGGGAAGAGCTTTAAACAGAAGGGAGGTCTAACTTCCCATCAAATAATTCATACAGGGGAGAAACCATTTCAGTGCAGGGAATGTGGGAGGAGATTCACTCATAGTGGCAATCTCACTTCCCATGAAAGAACACATACCTGGGAGAGCCCATATAAATGCTTGGAATGTGGAAGAAGTTTCAGTCAGGACTCCTATCTCATTTCCCATCAAATTATTCATACAGGGGCAAGACCATATAAATGCTTGGAATGTGGAAAGAGTTTTAGTCAGGAGTCCTATCTCACCTCCCATAAAAGAACTCATAGCGGGGAGAATCACAGTCTCCCAGAATCTTTGAGCTGTTGCATTGGATTGGATGGTGAGGGTCGTCTTCTCCAACCCCCTGATATTCAACAAAAGCAGTCATGACAGATGGCCATCCAACCTTTGCTTAAAATGTTCAATTCAAGAAGAGTCCACCACGTGAACTAGTTTGTTCCAAAGTCAAACAGTTCTTACTGTCAAAAAATTCTGCCTGATGTTTAATCAGACTCTCCTTACTTGTATCTTGAACGCATTGGTGTGGGTCCTTCCCACGAAAAAGCAAGTTTGCTTGGTTTGGGTCCTTTCACTGGAGCAGGAGAAAGCAAGCTTGCTCCCTCTTCCATGGCCCAGCTCTTTAGATACTGGAAGACGGCTTTCACATCTCCTTCTCAATCTTCTCTTCTCCATGATAAACATCCCCATCTCCCTCAACTGTTCCTCATTAGGCTTGGTCTCCAGACCCTTGATCGCCTTGGTCTCCCTCCTCTGCAGCCATTCCAGCTCATCAGGGATGAAGCTCATTCAGAATCTGGCACAAAAGGTTTGGTTCGAGACATCAAAGCCACTGTGGAGATACAAAGGAAGCAGCTTGCAAAAGGGATGGAGGTAACCCAAAATGCATCATCCGTAATGAAGTGCATAAACTGCGTTACTGAGAGGAAGCTGAAACCTCCTTTCCCGCCATGTTGGCAACATATCTTTCCTGCATTTCAAGGGGTTTGACTAAAGGACGCTATGTGCTCCTTCCAGCTCTACAGTGCTATGATTCTATTCTCCTGTCTTGATGCAGCTTAGAATAGCATTAGCCTTTCTTTGTTGGTGCTTCACTCTGTTGACATAAGAGCCCTGGATGCTTTCTATGTGTACTACTGGCTAGCTAGTTGTCCCTTATCTTATATTTGTGCAGCTGGTTGTGCCTGCCTAAATGCACATCCTGACATTTGTCCTTATTGGAATTCATGAATTGCATTCCTATAACACCCTGTCCTTGAAGGTGGTGTTACACGGTTCTTCCCTATCTCATTTAATGCTGACTATATAATCCTGTGAGGTAAGTTTGGCTGTGAAGCAGTTCCTGGCCTCCAAGTTCACACAGTGAGCTTCATGGCTGAGTGGGGATTTGAACCCAGGTCTGCCAGGTCATAGTCCAGCACTCAACCACTATATCACACTAGCTCTATAATGAAACTCTCAGAAAGTGTGCATGCATTTTTTATTTTTATATTGTATTTTTACACCATGAATCGCCCTGAGATCTTTGAATGAAGGGTGGTATAATATTTTACAAACAGCCAAATAAATAGATAAAATTAAAGTCGTTAGAAATAATTCATAAAAAATACACAACCAAACTGAAGAATAGCCACATAAATCACAAGATGTAAAATAAAGATACAAATACCAAGCTCAGAACGCCCGACCATACCTCCTAAGTCCACGGGTTTATTCAGTAGCCTCAGCTTTCGTAGCTGGAGTCAGTCCGTCCACCAGTCACTCTAGGGCCTACTCTTCCAGGCCACTTGTGAAAAGGCCTACAAGGCAGGGAGCAGGTCTTCCAGGATTCACGGCCAAGATGGTATCTGGCCTTTTCAGTAGAGACAGTTGGAGTGGGGAGTGAGGGGGTAGTAGCAGGGTTGGTTAGAGCAGTAGAACAGGAACAGCATAATAATGCCCCTTGTTTCAGTTTTAATAAAAAAAAGAAACAGGAACATCTGAAAGGAAACAGGAACATCTTTTTTTTTAAAAAAAAGGAACAGGAACATCTGAAAGCACATGCTTATGTACACAAAGTTACCTTGAACTTCTTGTTTATTATTTAATAAATCAGTTATACTCCAGACACCTCATTCCTTCGTATGTTGGTTGTGAGTGTTCAGATAAGAGTCATCGGGGTGGCAGCGGGAAGAAAGGGGGTTATTGGTGAAAGACCCAGTAAAGACTGAGCTCATAGCTGGGCCCCTTGAATACAGTGGGAAGGTGGCGCAGGAGGGTGTGGGCACTGCCAGAGCGAAGGTGGTGGCGGCACAACATGGGGAGATAAACTCAGCCTCTACCTGGTACATTCTGAAGTGTTCAAAATGCTTCATAAAAAGAAACTCTTACAACATACCGTATTTTTCGCCCTATAGGGCGCACTTTTCCCCCTCCAAAAATGAAGGGGAAATGTGTGTGCGACCTATGGGGCGAATGCAGGCTTTCACTGAAGCCTGGAGAGCAAGAGGGGTCGG
This sequence comes from Podarcis muralis, assembly GCF_964188315.1. Classification (NCBI taxonomy): domain Eukaryota; kingdom Metazoa; phylum Chordata; class Lepidosauria; order Squamata; family Lacertidae; genus Podarcis; species Podarcis muralis. The sequence goes on from NC_135667.1 coordinate 611,177, forward strand.
TGTCTGCACCCCGAAGCCTGGGGGGCGCTGAGCTCAGTGCCCCCCAGGCTTCGCGCAGCTCTCTGCAAGCCTTGCGGATAGCAGCCTGTTGTAGGGGCTGGGGTCGGGGGAAGCTCGGGCTTCCCCCGCCCCAGCCCCGCGCCTGGGGTGAAATAATTTTTTTTCTTTATTCCCCCCCAAAAAAACTAGGTGCGCCCTATGGGCCGATGTGCCCTATGGGGCGAAAAAGACGGTACCTGTGAGGTGAACCGGTAGCATGACCCCAATAATGCTACTGTGGCTTCACTGTCTTTCTCCTAGTTATGGCAGGTGTTGCAGTTAAATACTTTTGAAACAGCCCCACTCTTAGAGGAAGGGGGGTGCGGTGAGGGTGGGCTGCCCCGAGTGTCATCCCTGGGGGGGGGTGACATTGCCCCCCTGGACACTTGCCACAGGTAGCTCCCCTGTGGGTGGCTAGCCCTGCCCCAGGTGCACAGCTTGTGTGCTGCTCCAGGTGCCAGAGCAGCTAGCTCTGCCTCTGCATGGCCCTGGTTCCTTCACAGCCTAATACTTTCCCTCAGCCTCCCTCTCTCCTCTCAGCAATGCCCCTCCTGAGGCGTTTTATTTTTTGCGCCAGACCCAGGGGATCCCTCGGCCCTCTTCTTTCTCTCCCCTCCGGCCTGGAAGGAGACTCCCAGAGCCTGTCTCCCCCCCGACTCAGCCTCGCTTTCCCCCCTAGCCCCTCTTCCTCGCTCAGCTGCCAGGCTCCTTCTTTTGGCCACAGAGATTCTCCTCAGGGAGCATCTTCCACCCAGACCAGAGCCACTGCTCCACTGCTCCCTCAGACACAGCCTCTCAGTCGTCGTCATCATCATCATCATCATCATCATCATCATCATCATATTCTTCTTCTTCTTCTTCTTCTTCTTCTTCCTCCCTTCCTCCCTTCTCTGCTCCAGCCTCCAAACTCCCTCAGAAAAGGCGCCTCTCATCTTCCCGCCAAAAGGGCTGGCTCCGCCCCCTGCCTCCGGCTGGCCAATCAGAGAGAGGCTCCAGCCCCCTGGTGGCGTTTCTGAGGGACTGCAGCTCCAGACTCTGCCGAGGCTCAGCTGTCCATCTCTTTCTCTCCCCTCCCCCCGCCCCCCTTAGCATTGCCTCCTCGCTGCTTTCTGACACTGTGCCTTGAAAGGGGGGCTGCTCTGAGGGGGGCTGAGCTCTGTCTCCCCTCGAGCCGGAAAGGCGCCTGGGACTTGGCCCTCATTGCTGGGGCAGAAGGGAGGGGCAGGCAAAGAGAAGAAGAGAGAAAACAACCCGCGGAGGAAGGGGGTCCCCCCAACCCCCCCCCGATTCCCCGCTGGGGTTTCCCCCTTCCAGCTCCCCTCCAGCTGCTGTTTCCAAGGGAGGGAGCAGCGCAGCTCGCCAGCCAAGAGGGGCCCCAAATCCTCCCTGGCGGGGATGGCGAGGCTCCTGCTTTGGAGAGAGAGGGAAGGCGGCAGGCCAAGGGTTAAGAGGAGCGGAGCTGCCTTCCTAGAGCGGACAGGAAAAGAAGGGGAAGCAGGCTGGTCCTCCCGAGCCCAAGCCCCTCCCTCCGCAGCGCCTGCCTTGCTGGAGAGGAAGGGATCTGCCCGCTCTCCTCTGGGATCTGGTGAGCCTCCTCTCCCTTCCCCAGAGGGTGCATTGGGGAGAAGGGGAGGGGGCAGAGGGGGGGGTCTTCCAAATCCATGCAGCGTGGGACCCCCCCCTGCCCCCTCCCCGGTAAAAGGGGCAGGACCCAGTGAAGTCCAGTCCCAGGGGATTCTGATTGGAGGGAGCCGGCCTTTGTCAGGTGACCAGCAGGACTAACCCGCTTCTCCCGCAGCCGGACACCGTGCGGAGTCACAGCAGTACCTATTGATCTACTCGCTTTCAACCCTGCTAGGTTGGCGGGAGCTCCCCCCGTCTTGCAAATTTGAACTGCTGACCTCCTGATCAAGAAGCTCAAGAGACCCCAGGACAGTCCTCTAGTCCAACCCTGTGCAGTGCAGGAATCTCCACTAAAATGCCACCTGGATGTCCTTGGAGAAAGAGAGAGGATAGAAATGTCATAAATACAGAGTGGGACCTCAGCCAGTAATTAGTTTATAATTTGGCTACTGCATTTGGCTGCAGTTTCCAAGGCAGCTCCATGTAGAGGGCAATGCACTCAGCAGATGAGACTTCAGTAGAATCCTAGAATTGTAGAGTTGGAAGGGACCCTGATGGTCATCTAGTCCAACCCCCTGCAATGCAAGAATGTCAAAGCATCCATGACACTTAAAAACTATCCATGGAAGGAGAGTCCACCACCTTACAAGGGGATCTGTTCCACTGTCAAACACACCTTACCCTCAGATGTTTAGACAGAAGCTCCTTGAATACATTGAGTCAATTCCCCTCCTCTCAGGTTCCTTTTTCCCCATCTCCTTCAACCATTCCCCATAAGGCATGGCTTCCAGACCTTTGATCATCCTAGTTGACCTCCTCTGCACACCTTTCAGCTTGTCAATATACTTCTTGAATTGCAGTGTCCAGAACCAGACATGGAGCTCCAGGTGGGGTCTGCCCAAGGCAGAATAGAGTGGCGCTGTAACTTCCATTTATCTGAAAACTAGACTTCTGTGGGTGCAGCTTAGAATTGCATTAGCCTTTTTTGCTGCTGCAGCACACTGTTGACTCATGTTCAGCTTTTGGTCTACGAAAACCCCTACGTTCTCCATCTTACACTTGTGTAGCTGGTTCTTCCTGCCTAAGTGAAGAACCTTACATTTGTCCCTCTGGAAATTCCTGAGTGACATCTGTACTTTCTCTAAGGTCCACCTTTAGTTAGAAAGGCAATGAATCACGTCTTGAGAGAAGCGTCATGCACTCCACTTACCTTTGTCTCTTGCAGGTGATATAAGGTTGCTGGCAAGACCTCCTCATCCATCTTTTCTTGGTGGCGGAGAGGAAGCAGTGACTGTGGAACCAGCTCAGGTAGGGGAAGGGGGCCTTGTGGGGAAAGAGGCGGAGGGGTGGGGCAGGCAGGGCGCCTCTGAAGGAATCTCTCACCTCTTCCTCTTGGCTTCTGTCAAAACTGCCCTTAACAAAGACTGACAATGTTATTGAAGAAGATTTATGTACTGAGATTAAGGAACATCCACCTCACCTTAATTCTTCTTCTGAATGTTGTTACCATCATTTATTGATCATTGCTGTTTTATTTGTCTACTTATTGTGGAATACTAAAATACATTTCTCATCAGTTTGCCAACCATAAAAAACAGTAACTATGATTCACCTAACCAGCCAAATCTATTGCCCAGTGGGGCTTTCCCACCCCTTCTACGTTGTGCCCCATGGGGCCCTGGAGTTGGCCTAATGCACACAATGAAACACACAAAAATAATTCCATTAAGACGGTAAAAGCAGCATCCATACTTAAACAGTGTGGTAAAAGAATCCCATTAAAACTGTGCAGTACTTAACAGGCAGGAAACAACAAAACAATTCATAGCAGATAATCGTTATTCTGGCTAAGAGGAGGACCTCTCTCTCTCTCTCTCTCTCTTTTTAACAGTTCACTGTTCTCTGAAGACGTCGCTGTTTGTTTCACGGGTGAGCAGTGGGCATTACTGGATCCTGACCAGAGAGCTCTGCATACAGAAGTTATAAAGGAGAATTGTGGGATCATGGCCTTTCTCGGTAAGGTTCCCTGTTGGAACTTTGTTTTGATATTCCGTATATATACCTATGTGGTGAACCTCCTAGACTTTGATGGAGCTGAACCGCACCACCTACAGCATCTGGGATTCTCAAACCCACACAATTTACCTTGAATGGTGCACCGTTGACTGTTTTGCCTGTGAATATTATTACTCCATTTATGCCTTTTTAAACAAGGATCAGGCTGGTATGAACTGCCCAGACCTTTTTAAATGTAGACTTCAGAGTGGTTAGTGAAACGGATATAGCTTCTATAATAATAATAATAATAATAATAATAATAATAATAATAATAATAATAATTTATTATTTATACCCCGCCCATCTGGCTGGGTTTCCCCAGCCACTCTGGGTGGCTTCCAACAAAGATGAAAGATACACTAAAATGTCACATATTAAAAGCTTCCCTGAACAGGGCTGCCTTCAGATGTCTTCTGAATGTCAGGTAGATGTTTATCGCTTTGACATCTGATGGGAGGGCGTTCCACAGGGCAGGCGCCACTACCGAGAAGGCCCTCTGCCTGGTTCCCTGTAACTTGGCCTCTCGCAGGGAGGGAACCACCAGAAGGCCCTCGGAGCAGGACCTCAGTGTCCGGGCAGAACGATGGGGGAGGAGACACTCCTTCTGTCAGGTTTTATTTTTTAATTGAAAGTATTCAACATAGAATAAATACCAAGCTAATCTAAATAAAGATAGAGAAGAAAATAAAAACAAAAAAGAGAGAAACCAATATCTCTTTGCTATTCTCTGAAACTTGCTGCATTGTCAGTCACTGGAGCTGGTTGGAATAATTCGGGATTCAATGTGGTTACCTGGACTGTCAGATTTTCTGTTTCTGCTTGTCAGTTTTGGGTGACCAAAGAAACTACTGACCTTGGAGATGGTGCGGTTTCCATGATAAGGCCAAAAAAAACCCATCGTCCCAGAAAACAGCCAGGCCTTTTGAGTCAGGTTGCCATCAATATCTCAGTGAATGCCAGTCCAGAAAGGCAGTGATTCCTTTACTAAGACCTCACATCTAATTCCCCATAGGGCTTCCTACAATAGAAGCAGTGGTGTGCTTTATTCAATAATTGTGGACTCTCCTTCCTCCTGATGCTCAAATCCATATCTCTCTTTGTTGCAGGTGGTGATGAATTAGAAACTAAGAACCAGCGAATTCGTGACAAAATCCACACAGTGGAGAACCCATGTCAAAATGAGGAGTGTGGAGAGAGCTCTCATTCCTCATCCCATCCAAGAAATCCCATTGGGAAGAAACCGTATCAGTGCTTGGAATGTGGAAAGAGCTTCCATCAGAGGTCCCATCTCACGGCCCATCAAAGAATTCACACAGGGGAGAAACCCTATCAGTGCTTGGAATGTGGAAAGAGCTTCAACATGAAACAAAATCTCACTACCCATCAAAGAATTCATAAAGGAGAGAAACCTTATCAGTGCTTGGAATGTGGGAAGAGCTTCAGTACAAAGGCCTATGTCACTTCCCATCAAAAAATCCATACAAGGGAGAAACCATATAAGTGCTGGGAATGTGGAAAAAGCTTTGACTGGAAATATAATCTCACTTCCCATCAAAGAATTCATACAAAACCTTTTCAGTGCTTGGAATGTGGAAAGAGCTTCAGTGAAAGCATCAAACTCACTGCCCATCAAATAATTCATACAGGGGAGAAACCATTTCAGTGCTTGGAATGTGGAAAGAGCTTCTCTCGGAGCGACTCTTTCACTTTCCATCAAAGAACTCATACAGGGGAGAAACCCTATCAGTGCTTGGAATGTGGAATGAGATTCACTCAGAAAGGAAGTCTCACTTCCCATCAAAGAACTCATAGCTGGGAGAGTCCACATAAATGCTTGGAATGTGGAAGGACTTTTAGTCAGGACTCCCATCTCATTTCCCATCAAATAATTCATACAATGGAGAGACCGTATAAATGCTTGGAATGCGGAGAGTGTTTTAGTCAGGAGTCCTTTCTCACTTCCCATCAAAGAACTCACAGCGGGGAGAATCAGATTCCCCAGGAATCATTGAATTGTTGCATTGGATTGGATGGTGAGAGTCATCTTCTCCAACACCCTGCAATGAAGGATTTTCAGCAAAAGAGTTCATGACAGATGGCCACCAAACCTTTGAGACCTTTGGGTGAAAGCCATCATACAAATGTAATAAATCAAATAAATAGCAAAGCAGTCGTAAACAATAAAACAGCAGAATACACAACCGAATTGAAGAATAACCACACAAATCACAACAAGATCTAAAATAAATATTCAAAACCCTACAACAACAACCCCCCCCCCCAAAAAAAATATCCTAAGCCAAAGAGTCTGTTCAGCAGCCCAGCTTTTGTAGCTGGAGTCTCTCCTTCCATCCATCTCACTCGGCCCTTCTCTCCCTATCTAGGTGGGGAAATGCCTGCAAGTCAGGGAGATGGTATTCCAGGACTCGCAGCCAAGATGGTTTTTGGCCTCTTCAGGATAGACTGATGGAGGATGGAGTGAAGAGTGAGAGGGGGTGGTAGTTGTGAAGGAGGGTTGGTTAGATAAGTAGTAGAGGAGTAGAGGAACAGCATAAAGATGCACATTGTTACCATTGTAATTAAGTAAAAAAGAAGCAGGAACATTTGAAACCACATGCTTATGTACACAAACATGAATTTATTTTTCATTTTTCAATAAAACAGGTATACTACACCAGATTTGTAATTCCTTTCTACGTTAGGGGTGAAGTTTTCAGATAGGAGTTCTTTGGGGTGGCAGTGGGAATAAGGGTGTGTTTGGTGAAAGGTAGGGACGCGGGTGGCGCTGTGGGTAAAACCTCAGCGCCTAGGACTTGCCGATCGCATGGTCGGCGGTTCGAATCCCCGCAGCGGGGTGAGCTCCCGTCTTTTGGTCCTAGCTCTTGCCCACGTAGCAGTTTGAAAGCACCCCCGGGTGCAAGTAGATAAATAGGGACCGCTTTCTAGCGGGAAGGTAAACGGCATTTCCGTGCGCTGTGCTGGTGCTGGCTCGCCAGAGCAGCTTCGTCACGCTGGCCACGTGACCCGGAAGTGTCCTCGGACAGCGCTGGCCCCTGGCCTCTTAAGTGAGATGGGCGCACAACCCTAGAGTCGGACACAACTGGCCCATACGGGTAGGGGTACCTTTACCTTTAGGGTTGCCAGTCAAGTAGGATTCCTGACACCTGCAAAGTTGTTGAAGAAACCCAAATTGTTGACTTTCTTGTGGAAATCTCTCCCCCCCCCATAGTGATGTTTAACTTTTTGAGCTGTTTCCACTGCTTTTTCCATCACGTTGCCATACATCTGGTTTTTCCCTGACATTTTGCCAATTTGGCAAAACCCCCAACACCAATTTTACACCCGGAAACTAAGACATGTCAGGAATTTTCCTGACGTATGGCAAGCCTAGAAAGGCACAATAAAGTCCCAGCTTCTAGCTGTGCTCCCTGAATGGATTGGGAATGTGGCACAGGAGTGTGTGGGCCCTGCCAGAACAAAGGGGGTGGTGGCACAACACAAAGAAATAAACTTTGCATTCTGAAATGTTTAAATGTGCTTCAGAAAAACAAACTCTTGCAACATCCCTAAAAGATGGGCCAGTAGTGTTACCCAAATAATGCAGGAGGTTGAAGAGAAGGAGAGGGGTGTAAGTCAGATACTGTTCCCTGCAAGTTGCACACTGTAGCGGATTCACTCTGCTAACTGCCCCCAGTGAAATTTAGCACACCCACCGCATGGTACGCCAATTAAATGAATTTCTGCAATTTTTGTGGGGGTCTTGTGTGAGGGAAACTTCAACTAAGGGAGTCTCAGACAGAATAAGAAAAGTTTGATTTACAAAAAAGCGGTTGGTTGAAACAGTTGGTTCAGGAGATGCATACTTTCAGGTAGAAGTTAGCTTATTTCTTAAATATAAGGATGTCACAGGCTTAAACACAGTACCATATGAACAACTTTTCTTAAACTTCAGTTGCTAAAATGAGCTGTTACACTTCAGGTAGATGTTCCTGTTTCTAGACAAGGTGGGAAAATGCTCAGATCAGTTTTTGTTACTTCCCTCTCGCTCCTTTCCTTAGTTATGGCAGGTGTGGCAGTTCAATCCTTTTAACCAGCCCAGGTTCCTTTCCCTCAGCCTCCCTCTCTCCTCTCAGCAATGGGTTCTTTTGGGCGCCAGACCCAGGGGATCCCTCGACCCCCTTGACTGGCTGGGGATCCTTCTCTCCCCCAGACTCGGCTGTCAGTCACACACACAATCCAGTCTGATATTTGCTGCCTCTTGGCTCCTCTTTGGGGCCCTGGGGCGTCTGCTGAACCTCTTTAGGTGCTGATTTCCTAGTATTGTCTAGTTGTGGCTTTTTAAAATTGTGGTTTGAAAGTGGGGGTGTTTTGGAGGAGCGTTGCGCTCTGCCTGCCTCCTTGAGCTGGAAAAGTGCCTGGGACTTTGCCCTCTTCCTGGGCCAGAAGGAAGGGAATTGCGATGAAGAATGGGCGGAGGGGAGAGAAGAGAAAACAAACCAAAATTAATGAATGCTAGAATGATGTTGGATTGAAATTAAGTGGTTTCTAGCTGTAATGGTACAAAAGAATATGAAAAAATGGTTTTTTATAAGTAAAATTTAATGTTATAATAATTTAAGATTAAAGATCAGGGTAAAATAAAGAGGGAAAGAAACTGCTGAGCTAATAAATAGACCTGGAATACAAAAAAGGGAGGTACGAGGAGGTCCGGGAAACAAGTAAATGAAAAATAAGTGATGAAAAGATTGATTGTTTTTAACTATTTTTTTATTTGTATTTTTTCTTTTTTCTTTTTCTATTTTTGTAATATTGTAAAAACCATAATAAAAAATTTATATAAAAAAAAAGAGAAGAGAAAACAACCCGCGGAGGAAGGGGGTCCCCCCAACCCCCCCCCCCCCGATTCCCCGCTGGGGTTTCCCCCTTCCAGCTCCCCTCCAGCTGCTGTTTCCAAGGGAGGGAGCAGCTCAGCTCGCCAGCCAAGAGGGGCCCCCAAATCCTCCTGCTTTGGAGAGGGAGAGAAGGGGTGCACGGCAGGCCAAGGGTTAAGAGGAGCGGAGCTGCCTTCCTAGAGCGGACAGGAAAAGTAGAGGAAGGAGGCTGGTCCTCCCGAGCCCCTCCCTCCGCAGCGCCTGCCTTGCTGGAGAGGAAGGGATCCACCCGCTCTCCTCTGGGATCTGGTGAGCCTCCTCTCCCTTCCCCAGAGGGTGCATCGGGGAGAAGGGGAGGGGGCAGAGGGGGGGGTCTTCCAAATCCATGCAGCGTGGGACCCCCCCTGCCCCCTCCCCGGTAAAAGGGGCAGGACCCAGTGAAGTCCAGTCCCAGGGGATTCTGGGGTGCGGCTCCCAGCCGGATTGGAGGGAGCCGGCCTTTGTCAGGGGACCAGCAGGACTAACCCGCTTCTCCCGCAGCGGGGCACCGTGCGGAGGGCCAGAGCGCACGGGGTTTACCTTCCCGCTGGAACGGTGCCTATTGATCTATTGCACTGGCATGCTTTCGAAATGCTAGCTTGGCAGGAACCGCCGACCTCACGATCAGCAACCAGAAGAGGCTCAGGGGTTTAGACCACACGGGTCTTCTAGTCCAACCCTGTGCAATGCAGAAATTTCCACTAAAATGTTGGGCGAAATGGGTAGGGGGGTAGACCCAGGGCCGGCTTCAGCATATCCGGCGCAGTGGTGCAAAGATCCCTCCGGCACCCCCCAGACCTTTTATAAGGGGGGGACCCCAAAGTTGTTGACCTTTTTTAGGAAAGGCTGCTCCCACCCTCGCACACAGCCGGACATCGGCTGCCGTGGTGAGATCGTGGTGTGGGGCTGGGCAGCAGCCAGGCGCAATGGGGGCGGCACGGGAGGCAGGCAGGCAGGGGTCTCGTTCGGGCAGGGACAGGCGAAGCAAGCCAGGCCGTCTGCATCGCTGCAGCAGAGAAGCACGCTCGCTCAGCCACAGTCTCACCATCCTTGCTTGGGGAGGAAGGGGGGGGAGCATGACACAGTTCATGTGAAGGAGTGCCGAGGTGGTGGGGGTCAGCGGGAGGAGGTAGGCTCCATGCAAGGCGGTGGAGAAGCAGGGGAAGGAGGGAGGGGTGCTAGGGGCAGCAGTTGCAGCACGTAGCCTTGAGCCCAGGGATCTCTGTTGGAGTGGACGGGGGAAGTGGTGGCAGAGTCAAGTTTATTACAGTGGTGCCTCGCAAGACGAAATTAATTCGTTCTGCGAGTTTTTTCGTCTTGCGAAGCACGGTTTCGGAAAAGTTTTGGAAAAGCTTCAAAAATCACCAAAGTCTTCAAAAACCTCAAAAAAGGCTACCACACCGCGTTCTATGAGTTGCTCCTCGAAGTCAAGTCGCAACTGTATTAACGGTGTTAAGAAAAAGGAAACAAACTTGCAAGACGTTTTCGTCTTGTGAAGCAAGCCCATAGGGAAAATCGTCTTGCAAAGCAACTCAAAAAACCAAAAACCCTTTCGTTCTGCAAGTTTTTCGTCTTGCGAGGCATTCGTCTTGCAAGGTACCACTGAACGTGCAGAGCTTGGGATGTAAGCAGCCGAGGAGGTGGTGTGTTGCGGAGCCAGCAGAGAGAGCTCTGGCCTGTGCGGAAGCATCCGGAGCCTTCCTGCCTCCAACAGGTGCTGGAGGCGCACAGGCACCAAGCCCCCGCTCCGCCTCTCATACCTCCCCGCTCTCCCCTCCCTGGACACTTCGCCTGGCGCCCTCCACTGCTTGGCACCCTGGCTCGCAGCACCACTACGCCCAATAGAAAAGACGTCCCTGGATAGACCCATGGATGCCCCCTGGATCTCCTTGGAGAAAAAGGGGGGGGGGATAGAGATGCCATAAATCAAGTGCGGGAGCTCAGCCCGTAATCTGGCTGCTACATTTTGGACCAGTCTCCCAGTCCTCTTCAAAGGCAGCTCCACGTAGAGTTAAGGTTACCAGATTTTTTTCAATTACTCCGGGAACACTTTTCAACTTCAATGGATTTTGTATGGGGACTGATTTGTAAATCCGGGGACTGTCCCCGGGAAACAGGGACGTCTGGTAACCTGGCAACGCACTCGGCAAAGGAGACTTTAATAGAATTGTGGAGTTGGAAGGGACCCTGAGGGACATCTAGTCAAAACCACGGTAATATAGCCATTTCAATGATAGTATCCATGACGCTTTAAAAACCTCCATGGTAGGAGAGTCCACCACCTTCTGAGGGAGGGTGTTCCATTGCTGAGAATAAGGAACAGCCCCCTCCCCTTATTTTTCCTTCTGAACGTCGCTAGCATTATTTAACAGTAGTTTCTGTTTTATTTTTCTAAATAGTAGAAATACTAAAATATGCTTCCCACCAGTTTCCAGTCCATAAAAAACCGTGGCCAGGATACACGTAACCACATGGGTAGGCAAACTAAGGCCCGGGGGCTGGATCCGGCCCAATTGCCTTCTCAATCCAGCCCATGGACAGTCTGGGAATCAGCATGTTTTTACATGAGTAGAATGTGTGCTTTTATTTAAAATGCATCTCTGGGTTATTTGTGGGGCTTAGGAATTTGTTCATATTTCCCCTTCAAAATATAGTCCAGCCCCCCACAAGGTCTGAGGGACAGTGGACAGGCCCACGGCTGGGAAAGGTTGCTGACCTCTGCCTAACCAGCTCCACCTGTTGCAAAACTGGGCTCCCCCCCCCTCCACCTTGTGTCCCCGTATGCCTCTTGAAGTTGGCCCAATGTACACAACAAAACACAAAATAATTCCAGTAAGATGTTAAAAGGAGCACCCATACTTACAATGTGCAGCAAGAGAATCCCATTAAAACAGCCCAGGTGGGAAACAACAAATCAGTTCATAGGAGATAATCTTTATACTGGCTAAGAGGAGGACCTTTCTCTCTCTTTTTCTTCTTAGATTTCACTGGGCTTTGAAGGCGTCATTGTTCGATTCCTGGGTGAGGAGTGGGCGTTGCTGGACTCTGACCAGAAAGCTCTGCATACAGAAGTCATAGAGGAGAATAATAGGTGATAATTGTGGGATCATGGCCTCTCTTGGTAAGGCTCCCCGCTGGATCAATATGTTTTGAAATTCCATACACATATACCGTATTTTTCCCTCTATAACACGCAGATTTTTTCTCCTAAAAAGGAAGGGGAAATGTCTGTGCGTGTTATGGAGCGAATGTGTGGTCCCTGGAGCCAAAATATCAAGCAAAAGTCAAATCGCGAGTCACGGAGAAGGGAAACCTGAAAAGAGGAAGTGGCAGCTTTCCTGCATTCTGCCTCAGGGTCTTACTGCCCACCCTCCTCTGTTTCGTTGCTGTGATTGCTGAAACGGAACAAAGAGCAGGGAAAGCCCCTCCCCTCCAGGCAAGCAGAGGGGAAAGTGTCGTCTCTGTGCTCCGGTACTGCTGGGGGAGAGGGAGAGAGAGTGGGGGAGGGAGAGGGGGGGAGGGAGAGGAGAGAGAGAGAGAGAGAGAGAGAGAGAGAGAGAGAGAGAGAGAGAGAGAGATGGCTGGCTTGGGGGGGGGAACTTTTGCCTCCCACCCGTTAAATCCCTCTCCAGCATTCTTAGCCAGCTGCTTCTCTGCACACCCCTCTCATGTCCCTTCTTTGTTTTTCCTTCGCTCCCCACTTAAAATGTGGTTACAAAGCATAGATCAACATGGATCCTCTGGATCTTTGCATTGGGTCACCCCAAATTCACCATCAGATCACATAGCATGTCCATGGCTACAGCCTGCACCAAAAAAATCACGCACCCACTGTTGCCAGGGGCTGCAATGGTGCAAAAACGTGGTTAAAAAGCATGGATCCACATGGATCCTCAGGATCTTTGCATTGGGTCACCCCAAATTCACCATCAGATCACATAGCATGTCCATGGCTACAGCCTGCACCAAAAAAATCACGCACCCACTGTTGCCTGGGGCTGCAATGGTGCAAAAACGTGGTTAAAAAGCATGGATCCACATGGATCCTCAGGATCTTTGCATTGGGTCACCCCAAATTCACCATCAGATCACATAGCATGTCCATGGCTACAGCCTGCACCAAAAAAATCACGCACCCACTGTTGCCTGGGGCTGCAATGGTGCAAAAACGTGGTTAAAAAGCATGGATCCACATGGATCCTCAGGATCTTTGCATTGGGTCACCCCAAATTCACCATCAGATCACATAGCATGTCCATGGCTACAGCCTGCACCAAAAAAAGCACGCACCCACTGTTGCCTGGGGCTGCAATGGTGCAAAAACGTGGTTACAAAGCATGGATCCACAGGGATTCTCAGGATCTTTGCATTGGGTCACCCCAAATTCACCATCAGATCACATGTCTGTGGCCACAGCATGAAGCACAAAAATGATACATCCACTGTTTCATTCAGAATGTTTTTTCCCTTGTTTTCCTCCTCTAAAAACGATGTGCGTGTTATGGTCAGGTGCGTGTTATAGAGCGAAAAATACGGTATGTGACGAACCTCCCAGATTTTGATGGACTTTGACAGCGCCACCTACAGCCTTTTTAAACAAGGATCAGGCTGGTCTGAACTGCCCAGTCCTTTTTAAATGTAGGTTTCAGAGTGGTTAGGGAAAGTGAAGTAGCTTGTTGTTGTAAGTTTTCAATAGAATTAAAAACCAACTAATCTATATAAACATAGAGAAGAAAAGAACAGTAACAAAGAGAGAAAGAAAAAACAGAAAACAGGGGAAAGAGAGTGAGCGAGAAGAAAAATAAAATACAGTGCCCTCTACCAGTGGTAGATCTTAACCCTTATCGAGGCTTCCAGCTCTCACCAGGGAACTTCCCTTTCTTCTCCCAACCTCCTTCCCTGGGAGATGATCCCTTCCCTGCCTCTCCCGCAGAGTCCTTCATCAGTAATACAGCAGCTTTCTGTGAATATCCTCATCAGACCAGCGTAGAGCACTTCAAAATACGAAATAAAACAAGGACAAAAAGATAACTAACAAAACAAAAAAAAAATGGAGTAAAGCTACAGTAAGTATCATTGAAAAAGGAAAACAGAAATAAAGGAAATAAATAGAGAAGACTTCCCATTCTCCCTCTGCCCATTATGTACTGTATATTCAGATGGTTCAAAGTATTCAGAGCATTCGCTCCAGGATAATATCCAGCTGCATTGCAAGACAGTGCCCAGCTGTTCCTCAGTCTGCTAGGCGGTCTTTTCTCAATCATCAACCCCAGACACCTCAAGTTCGTTCATTTTGCTTTCTACGCAAAAAGTCCAGTTGTTATTATCACTAGCTATCAAGAAAATTCTTCCTCCAGTCCAGTATAACAAATGTTTCTTATCTGGATAATAATCAATAATCCTTTACTTATTATATGTTCATTAATTTGTCCCCAATCCTATCTCCTGTTGGCCATAATGTCCCACCTTGATTTAAGAAGAAAAGTCCTTCCATTTCCACTTCTTTCATTTATTTTTTCTTGTTCTTCCAAATTGCTGCAAATCAATTGCAAACCAATTCATAGAATCATAGAATCATAGAGTTGGAAGAGACCACAAGAGCCATCGAGTCCCTGCCAAGCAGGAAACACCATCAGAGCACTCCTGACATATGGTTGTCAAGCCTCTGCTTAAAGACCTCCAAAGAAGGAGACTCCACCACACTCCTTGGCAGCAAATTCCACTGTCGAACAGCTCTTACTGTCAGGAAGTTCTTCCTAATGTTTAGGTGGAATCTTCTTTCTTGCAGTTTGGATCCATTGCTCCGTGTCCGCTTCTCTGGAGCAGCAGAAAACAACCTTTCTCCCTCCTTATTAATTCAGTTTCATATAATTTTCCCAAACCGGCTTTCCATTCCATGTATATGCCCAAGATGAACCCCTATTGCTGTTTATTGTTCTCAGTTAATATCTAGATAACATCCTCTAAAGGTAAAGGGACCCCTGACCATTAGGTCCAGTTGCAGACGACTCTGTGGTTGCGGCACTCATCTAACTTTATTGGCCGAGGGAGCTGGCGTACAGCTTCCGGGTCATGTGGCCAGCATGACTAAGCCGCTTCTGGCGAACCAGAGCAGCGCACGGAAACGCCGTTTACCTTCCCGCCAGAGCGGTACCTATTTATCTACTTGCACTTTGACGTGCTTTTGAACTGCTGGGTTGGCAGCAGCAGGGACTGAGCAATGGGAGCTCACCCCGTCGCGGGGATTCGAACCGCCAACCTTCTGATCGGCAAGTCCTGGGCTCTGTGGTTTAGACCACAATGCCACCCGCGTCCCTAGTATTAACCAAAATCATTATACATCAGCTGCTCCTTTACATCCCTGCATACAGAAAAAGTGAACCTTAATAAGACTCACCCTGTATATATATTCAATGACAACAGGTGGTTATTATTCCATCTTCCCTTTAAACATTGGCTTGAATTTTAATAAGTTCCATTTTTCAGAGTTCATTGTTGTCTTCCAACTTGTACCTCCGCATTTTCCTTGTTCAGATCCAGTTTTTTTGCTGCTTAACTGCAGCTCTTATGTTCCTGCTCATGCTGCCCAAGGTCACTTCAGATATTCCTCCACAGAGATTACAACCTCAGATAAATCTGGCTCTCAAACAGGATAATTTATCAAACAGCCCGGCCATTAGAGTCTCTGTCCCTCTCCAACACACAGCAGGCACATCCTGTCCTGTACCTCCAGGTCACCTGTTTCGCCTCTATGCCAAGCTGCGTCACACTCCTCTCAACCTCTTCATGGCCTGAGGTCCTTCCATAGTAACAGAGTAGACTGCATTCTTGCTAGTCTGAAGAGTCGTAAATTGCAATTCCTGCGTTTCTCCCTCCAGAAACAGCAAACAATGATTGTAAACACAAATCGAATGACCAATCAGTCAGTCCTTCGTCAGAGGAGGGCAGGCATAGTAAGACTTTTTCAAATTCCCAGTAAAACATAAAAGCATCTGCCCTCCTCTTTCCTCAGCCAAAAGTCCCACATTCTCGACACTTGCTTCTTCTTTTCACTAATCAGGAGAGGGCAGGGAAAGCACAGGGGGAAATAGTGTAACATAAAACAGTCTGCCCCCCCTCCTTCTCTATTCAGGTCTGCTGCAGGGGTTTTCCCATGTTAAAATTCCATTTAAATATCTTCAGAAATTCCAGTTCCTACACGACAGCTGGTTAAGTCGCAGCCTGCGTTGCATATCTTGTCCAGAGAGGGCTCTTAGTTTCATTCAATTAGCCAAATTGAAGGAGGAATCTTTCCACGCTTCATAAAAAGGCTCTGGAGGCTGGTTCTTTGGCAGAGAACTCACTCCCAGTGTCCCCTTCATTTCTTCTTCCATGGAGGCAGTCATGGGGTCAACCAACATCTAGATGCACCTTAGTCTCTCTGATTCTTCCCAGAGACGTCCGGGAGAGGACATGCCTCGTTCTCTCCCTCCCTCTGCCTGAACTTATTCACAATCCCCAGAAGGGTTCTAAAGAACTGCCACCCTTGAATCTGGGTGTTGACCAGAAGCGTAAAAGTCCTTCCATTCCACTTCTTCCATTCCCCCCCCCCCCGACAAGTTTACCAGCTGCTTGGTGGCTTTTCCCCCTGAGTTTACCTCAGTTTGAACAAAAGATCATTTTTCTGCCAGCTCTTTCTCTCCCATCACAGAATGTTTCTTAGTGTTTCTGTCCATGGCTCCTCCATTCCTCTGCTCCAGAATAACGGTTAAGATACAACCTTGATAGAGGGCTTCTTTCTTTTTCTCTTCTTCTGTTATTTGTTTGTTTCTTTTTCCATTTATTCTCTCTGTTTTATTTTTATTTAGTTTGGCTTTCATTGTATTTAACGTTGAAAATCCCTGAAAAGAAACTTCTTATCTCAGTGTGAAAAGTGGCGCCTTCAGAGCATGTGAGGTTCATCCCAATTCATCTCCCAATCTTCAAAGGGAGAGCGTGATACTGGTATCTTTGCCCTGGCTGTCATAAATCATCACATAATCTCTACTGGCAGGGTATTGACAGCCCAAAACTAGCCAGCCTCCCCCACCCTGGAGTCATCACTTCTGTCAAAGACAACTGATATTAGAGATGGAACAGATTCCATGATTGGGCCAAGCAAAATCCATCCCAGAAAAGAGCCAGGGTTTTGGGATCTCAGGTTCCCATAAAGATGTCTCTGAATGCCAGTCAACAAAGGCAGTGAACCCTAAAATAAGTCCTCCATCTATCTCGCTCCAGTTCTTCCTCTCTCACAAGCATTAATGAGCATTGTTCAATAATTAGGGTTCTCCATTTCTTGCTGAGCCTCTAATTCATCTCTCTCTTTGTTGCAGGGGATGATGAATTGGAAATGGAGGACAAGGGAGACCATGATGAAATCCACACAGAGGAGAAACCATATAAAAATTTGGAGTGTGCAAAGAGCTTCAATCAAAGCTCCCATTCAACTTCCCCTCGAAGAAGTCCCATTGGGAAGAAACGCTACCAGTGCTTGGAATGTGGGAAGAGCTTCTGTCGGAGGGGTCATCTCATTATTCATGAAAGAATTCATACTGGGGAGAAACCATATCAGTGTGAGGAATGTCAAAAGTGCTTTAGTCACAGGTCCAGCCTCACTACCCATCAAAGACTTCATACAGGGGAGAAGCCTTATCAGTGCTTGGAATGTGGAAAGAGCTTCAGTCAAAAGTTCCAGCTCATTTCCCATCAACGAATTCATACACGGGAGAAACCTTTTCAATGCCTGGAATGTGGAAAGAGCTTCAGTCACAGGTCCAGCCTCATTTTCCACCAAAGAATTCATACAGGGGAGAAACCTTTTCCATACTTGGATTGTGGAAAGAGCTTCAATCAAAGCTCCCATTCAACTTCCCATCAAAGAAATCCCATTGGGAAGAAACCCTACCAGTGCTCGGAATGTGGAAAGAGTTTCACTCGGAGCGGTCATCTCATTATTCATGAAAGAATTCATACAGGGGAGAAACCATATCAGTGTGAGGAATGTCAAAAGTGCTTCAGTCACAGGTGCAGCTTCATTTCACATCAAAGAATTCATACAGGGGAAAAACCTTATCGGTGCCTGGAATGTGGAAAGAGTTTCAGTCGGAGTGACCTACTCACGGTCCATCAAAGAATTCATACAGGGGAAAAACCTTTTCAGTGCTTGGAATGTGGAAAGAGTTTCAATCAGAGTGCCACCCTTGCTGCCCATCAAAGAATTCATAAAAAACCTTATCAGTGCTCAGAATGTGGAAAGAGCTTCAATGAGAGCACTAAACTCACTTCCCATCAGATTATTCATAGAGGGGAGAGACCTTTTCAGTGCTTTGAATGTGGAAAGAGATTCACACAGAAGGCAGGTCTCACTTCCCATCAAAGAACTCATACCTGGGTGAGCCCACATAAATGCTTGGAATGTGGAAGGAGTTTTAGTCAGGACTCCCATCTCATTTCCCATCAAATAATTCATACAATGGAGAGACCATATAAATGCTTGGAATGTGGAGAGTGTTTTAGTCAGGAGTCCTTTCTCACTTCCCATCAAAGAACTCACAGCGGGGAGAATCAGATTCCCCAAGAATCATTGAATTGTTGCATTGGATTGGACGGTGAGTCCCATCTGCTTGAACCCCCTGCAATGTAGGATTTTCAACAAAAGCATTCATGACAGATGGTCATCCAACCTTTGCTTTAAAACGTTCAATTCACGAAGAGTCCACCCCCACCTGTACTTGTTTGTTCCAGAGTCAAACAGTTCTTGCTGTCAGAAAGTTCTGCCTGATGTTTAGTCAGATTTTCCTTACTTTTATCTTGAATGCATTGGTTTGGGTCCTCCTTCCACCAGAGTAGGAGAAACCAAGTTTACTCACTCTTCATGGCACAACCCTTTAGATATGTCTATCACATCTCCTTCTCCATCTTCTTTCCTCCATAATAAACATCCCAGCTCCCTCAACCATTTCTCCGAAGTCTTGGTTTCCAGAGCCATGATCCCCTTGGTCTTCCTCTTCTACACCCATTCCAGCTTGTCAGGGATGAAGCCGATCCAGAACTCTGGTTCCAAAGGTTTGGCCCCAGAATCATCAAAGCCATTATGGAGACAAAATGTGTGCAACACAACATTCCTGCATTGCAGGGGTTGGACTGGAAGACCCTTGGGGTTCCTTCCAACTGCATGATTCTATGATTGTATGTTGATGCAGCCTAGAATAGCATTAGTTGGGGTTTTTTGCTGCTGCACCTCACTGTTAACTCAATACAAGCTTGTGGTCTACTAAGAGCCCTTGATCCTTTTCCAATATATGCATGTTATTCCTGCCTACGTGCAGAACCTGATATTTGTCCCTACTGAAATTCATTTATTGCATTCAAATACCCCCTTTTCCTCCAAGATGCTGCTACATGGTTCTCCCCCTCCTCTTTTAATCCTTTGTTTCTGTTTTCTGTTGTTACTGTATTTCACCAGATCTTAACCTGTTACAATATTTGTAAGAATGGAATCCCGTCCTTTTTTAATCCTGACAATAACCCTCTGAGTTTGGTCAGGATGTGAAGCAGTGCCTGGCCCGAAAGGACACCTGGTGAGCCTCATGGCCAAGTAGGAATTTGAACCCAGGTCTGCCAAGTCATACTCTGACACTAACCACTATACCACTCTACCTCTGTCATGAGACTCTCAGAAATCGTGCCTTTGTGCGCTTCTGCTTCACGTTTAGGCGCAGTGTTCCGGTGCTTGTTTTTAAAGTGGTATACACCTGTATCAAAATAGTATAATAGTGCAGTTCAGTGCTTTTTTTTGGGGGGGGGGTACACAGGGTACACATACCCCTAAACATTTTGTGAATCCTTGTACTTTTGTCCATTTACTGTATTTATTTTTCCTGATTTGAACTATAAAAATTTTCTTGAGTCAAAATGAGAGCACACCTAAACCTTCTTTTAAGTAAAAAAAAACTGGTGCATTTAAGGTCCTGTCAGCTAGAGAGGCAGAAAGGGAAAGTTTGGGCTGCTGCGTCTGAGTGTTGATTGACTGATAGTCAGAAAGGGGGGTTGAGTTACTACAGCATAATAACCAGGGCTTTGTTTAATTAAACCGTCTATGTCCTCTCAGATGTGTTTGTGGGGAGGTGGTTATTCTTTTGTTTTGATTCATGTTTTTATTATGTCTTTTGTGTTTTTATTTTGTATTTTTATGCTGTGAAGCACTCTGATATCTTCAGGTGAAAGTCATCATACAAATGTAAAAAATTAAATAAATAAATAGCAAAGTAGTAGTAAACAATAAATAGAACATTAAATACACAACCACACTGAAAAATAGCCACATAAATCACGAGAAGATCTAAAATACAGATAGAAAAACCTATAGCAACAACAAACTTGCTAAGCACAAGAATTTGTTCAGCGGCCCCAGCTTTTGTAGCTGGACTCCATCTGTTCATCACCTTGGACCCGGCCCCCTCAGGCCGGTGGAGAAAGCCTGCAAGGAAACAGTTGGAGGTTGAACTCAGTAGTATAGGAACATCCTTGTAATACCCATTGTTACAGTAGTA
Source organism: Podarcis muralis (assembly GCF_964188315.1). NCBI lineage: Eukaryota > Metazoa > Chordata > Lepidosauria > Squamata > Lacertidae > Podarcis > Podarcis muralis. The sequence goes on from NC_135667.1 coordinate 631,380, forward strand.
CTAAAGTAATGAAGAATGAACAGAAAAAACTGGAAGATTTGAAACCATACACTTAATGTTAAGGTAAAGGTAAAGGTACCCCTGCCCGTACGGGCCAGTCTTGCCAGACTCTAGGGTTGTGCGCCCATCTCACTCTATAGGCCGGTGGCCAGCGCTGTCCGGAGACACTTCCGGGTCATGTGGCCAGCGTGACATCGCTGCTCTGGCGAGCCAGAGCCACACACGGAAACGCCGTTTACCTTCCCGCTAGTAAGCGGTCCCTATTTATCTACTTGCACCTGGGGGTGCTTTCGAACTGCTAGGTTGGCAGGCGATGGGACCGAGCAACAGGAGCGCACCCCGCCGCGGGGATTCGAACCGCCGACCTTTCGATCGGCAAGCCCTAGGCGCTGAGGCTTTTACCCACAGCGCCACCCGCGTCCCACACTTAATGTTAGGGTTGCCTTATTTCAAAAAGTAAAAACCAGGACATCCTGAAAGCTGTTAAGCATTTTTTGAGGAACCCCCCTCAAAAAGATTTATGAAAATGCCAAATTTCCAATTGATTGGCCTAAGAGCTAGGACAAAGCACTGCATTCCAGAAATTCCCCCCAGACGTCAGTTCCACTTTTAAAATCCTGGTAATGTCTGGGGAAATCTGGACCTACGGAAGCCCTAACTTATCTACACCAAGTTATCTTTAAATTGAGTGTTTGTTTTTAATAAATCAGTTGTACTCCACCTCACACCACATTCTTTGTTACGTTGGGGGTGAAGTGTTCAGGTCAGAGTTCTGGGGTGGCAGTGGGAATAAGGGGGGGTTTGGCTTAGCTGTGCCCCTTGAATGCAGAGGGAAGAGGGAGCAGGAGGGGGTGGGCGCAACATGGGGGGGAACAGCCTCCGCATGGTACATTCTGAAGTGTTTTTCAAAGTGCTCTATAAAAACAAAATTTTATAACATTCCTATAAGGTAGACCTTTCCTTTCGGGATGCGGGTGGCGCTGTGGGTAAAAGCCTCAGCGCTTAGGACTTGCCGATCGTCAGGTCGGCGGTTCGAATCCCCGCGGCGGGGTGCGCTCCCGTTGCTCGGTCCCAGCACCTGCCAACCTAGCAGTTCGAAAGCACCCCCGGGTGCAAGTAGATAAATAGGGACCGCTTACTAGCGGGAAGGTAAACGGCGTTCCGTGTGCTGCGCTGGCTCGCCAGATGCAGCTTGTCACGCTGGCCACGTGACCCGGAAGTGTCTCTGGACAGCGCTGGCCCCCGGCCTTTTAAGTGAGATGGGCGCACAACCCTAGAGTCGGACACGACTGGCCCGTACGGGCAGGGGTACCTTTACCTTTTTATAAGGTAGACCAGTAGCATATGCACACCTTTCCTTAAACTTCAGTTGTTAAAAATCAGTTTGTACCCTTCAGGTAGATGTTCCTGTTTCTAGACGAGGTGGGAAAATGCTCAGCTCGGTTTCTGTTACATCCCTTTTGTTCCTTTCCTTAGTTATAGCAGGTGTAGCAGTTCAATCCTTTTGACCAGCCCAGGTTCCTTTCCCTCAGCCTTCCTCTCTCAGCAATGCCCCTCCTGAGGCGTTTTCTTTTGGGCGCCAGACCCAGGGGATCCCTCGGCCCTCTTCTTTCTCTCCCCTCCGGCCTGGAAGGAGACTCCCAGAGCCTGTCTCCCCCCAGACTCAGCCTCGCTTTCCCCCCTAGCCCCTCCAGCCCCTCTTCCTCGCTCAGCTCCCAGGCTCCTTCTTCTGGCCACAGAGATTCTCCTCAGGGCGGATCTTCCACCCAGACCAGAGCCACCACTTCTCCACTGCTCCCTCAGACACAGCCTCTCAGTCATCATCTTCTTCTTCTTCTTCTTCTTCTTCTTCTTCTTCTTCTTCTTCTTCTTCTTCTTCTTCTTCTTCTTATTATTATTATTATTATTATTATTATTATTATTATTATTCCTTCCTCCCGTCTCAGCTCCAGCCTCCAAACTCCCTCAGAAAAGGCGCCTCTCATCTTCCCGCCAAAAGGGCTGGCTCCGCCCCCGCCTCTCTGGGTAGCCAATCAGAGAGAGAGGCTCCAGCCCCCTGGTGGCGTTTCTGAGGGACTGCAGCTCCAGGCTCGGCCCGGGCTCAGCTGTCCATCTCTCTCTGCCTCCTTGCTCCTTTCTGACACTGGACCTTGAAAGTGGGGCTGCCCTGAGGGGGGCTGAGCTCTGTCTCCTCTGGAAAGGCGCCTGGGACTCATTGCTGGGGCAGAAGGAAGGGGCAGGCAGAGACAAGAGGAGAGAAAAGAACCCGCGGAGGAAATGGCTCGTGAAATGCTGCCGCGAGATTTGTTCCCACGAGATTTCATCTGGGTCTTTCAGCAGGAACTTTTCATGTTTCAAAAGATTTTATCAGGAGATTATTATCTTGTAAAAACTATCATCCATGTCTCAAGCATAGAAGAGAAAAAAAGAGGAAACAACCCATTGAGGAAATGCCTTAGGAATGAAGACAAGTAAATGTGTCCCAACGAAAATTTGTATAGTTCTGTAAGCAGTCCATGCTACAAACCCCCCTTCCCCTTTAATATAACTTTTTCACGGGAACGTCTTATCATGCAAAACTACGATCCATGTCTCAAGAGTAGAATAGAGTTAGGTTTCATCTGGAACACAAAATAATGGATCCAAACTAAAGGGTTAAAAGGAGAAGAAAGGAGATTGCAAGGAAATACTGGGGGTCCCTCCATGGGCGTAGCAAAGAGGAGGGCCCCCAAATGAGGGTGCGCTCGGCAGGCCAAGAGTTAAGAGGAGCCGAGCTGGATTCCTAGAGAGGAGCGGAAATAGAATCGAAGGAGGGCGGGACATCCGGAGGAAAAGCCCCACCCTCCCCGGAAGAGGGGGGGGGTCTTGTCGCCTTTGCAGAGCTTCTCCGCTGGGTGAGTCTCCTCTCTCTCCCCCCAGAGGGTGCCGTGGGGAGAAGGGGGGGGGGGTCCCGGGGCTGCGGGGCAGGGTGCATGGGGGGCTCCCCCCACAACCCGCAAAGTGGGGGAGCAGAGGGTCCTCCCCTGCAGCTGCCCCCCTTTGCTACGCCCATGCCCCCCTCCCCCTCTGCAAACCAAGGGAGGGGCGAGATCGCAGGAGCTTTGCAGCTGTTGTTGTTGTTGAGTCGTTTAGTCATGTCCGACTCTTCGTGACCCCCTGGACCAGAGCACGCCAGGCCCTCCTGTCTTCCACTGCCTCCCCCAGTTTGGTCAAACTCATGCTGGCGGCTTCGAGAACAGCTGGCAGCTCTGGAATCTCAGAATCGGAGACTTGGAAGGGAACCATGAGACTCCTCGAGTCCAACCCTGTGCAATGCAGGAATCTCCACTCAAATGCTGGGCAATATGGAGAAAAAGTGGGGGGGGGGGGCGTGTAGAAATGCCATAAATAAAGGTAGGGAGCTCATTCCATAATCTGGGTGCCGCATTTGGTGCAGTTTCCGATTCCTCTTCAAAGGCAGCTCCATGTAGAGAGAAATGCACTCAGCACAGGAGACTCCTAGAATCGTAGATTTGGAAGGGATCCTTACAGTCATCTAGTCCAACCCCGTAAAATGCAAGAATGTCAACTAAAGCATCCAGGACAGATTTAAAACCTTCATGGAAGGAGAGTCCACCAGCCTTCACAGGGAGGCTGTTCCATTGTTGAACACCCCTTACCCTCAGAGACTTAGACAGAAGCTCCTTGAATCCATTGGATACAATCACATTAGCCTTTTTTGCTGCTGCATCACACTGTTGGCTCATGTTCAGCATTTGGTCTACGAAAACCCCTACGTTCTCCATCTTATACTTGTGTAGCTGGTTCTTCCTGCCTAAGTGAAGAACCTTACATTTGTCCCTCTGGAAATTCCTGAGTGACATCTGTACTTTCTCTAAGGTCCATCAATAGTTAGAAAGGCAATGTATCACGTCTTGAGAGAAGCGTCATGCACTCCACTTACCTTTGTCTCTTGCAGGTGATATAAGGTTGCTGGCAAGACCTCCTCATCCATCTTTTCTTGGTGGCGGAGAGGAAGCAGCGGCTGTGGAACCAGCTCAGGTAGGGGAAGGTGGCCTTGTGGGGAAAGAGGCGGAGGGGTGGGGCAGCCAGGGGTCCTCTGAAGGAATCTCTCACATCTTCCTCTTGGCTTTTGTCAAAACTCCCCTTAACAAAGCCTGACAATGTTATTGAAGAAAGTTTATGTGCTGAGAATGAGGAACATCCACCTCACCTTAATTCTCCTTCTGAAAGTCCCTATCGCTAGTTGCAGTTTTATTTCCCTATTTATCATGAATACTAAAACATGCTTCTCATCAGTTTTGTTGCTGTTGTTTAGTCGTGTCCGACTCTTCGTGACTCCATGGACCAGAGCACGACCAGAGCACGACAGAGGCACTCTTGTCTTCCACTGCCGCTCATCAGTTTAGAAGCCATAAAGAGCAGAAGCCATGATTCACCTCACCAGCCCCCTCTGTTGCAGAATGGGACTTTCTCCACCCTCCCTCCCTTGTGCCCCATGTGCCCTTAGAGTTTTCTTAATTCACACTGCAAAACACACATAAAAACAATTCCATTAAAACGTTAAAATAAACATCCATACTTAAATTGTGCAGCAAAACATCCCATGAAGACAATGCAGAAAACAACCAAACAATTCGTAGTAGATAATTGTTATACTGGCTAAGAGGAGGACCTTTCTCTCTCTCTCTCTCTTTTAAAGATTTCACTGTCCTCTGAGGACATCGCTGTTTGTTTCACGGGTGAGCAGTGGGATCCTGACCAGAGAACAGAAGTCATAGAGGAGAATTGTGGAACCATGGCCTCTCTTGGTAACCTTGACACAGGGCTTTATATTTTCCTTTTCTTTTGCTTCTTCTTCACCTTTTATTTATCCAATTTGCTTTCTTTTTCTATTTATCCTATTCTATTTAGTTTCATTTTTACTTAGTTTGGCTTTCATTGTATCCTAAATGGAAAACTTTTAGTAAAAATATATTAGTAAAAAAAATATTGAAACCCCTGAAAACAAACTTCTTATCTCAGTATAAAAAGCGGCTCCTTAAGAGCATGCGAGGTTCACCCCCAATTCATCTCCATAACTTCAAAGGGAGAGTGTGATACTGGTGTCTTTGTCCTGGCTATCCTAAATCATCACATAAGAATCTCTGCTGGCAGAGCGGCAACAGCCAAGAACTAGCCAGCCTCCCCCACCTTGGAAGTCACCGCTTCTGTCCGTTTTGCTTGACCAAAGAGATGTCTGACATTAGAGATGGAACGGATTTGGTGATTGCCCAGACAAAATCCATTCCAGAAAAGAGCTAGGTTTTTGGAATCTTAGGTTCCCATAAAGATGTCCCTGAATGCCAGTCAACCAATTCAATGAAACCTCAAGTAAGACCTCCCATCTATCTCCCTTCAGTTCTTTTCCTGTCACAAGCGTTAATGAGCATTTTTCAATAATTAGGGTTCTCCATTTCTTGCTGAGGCTCTAACCCATTTCTCTTTTCTCTGCAGGTGATGATGAATTGGAAATGAAGAGCAAGGGAGACCATGATGAAATTCACACGGGGGAGAAACCATATAAAAATTTGGAATGTGGAAAGAGCAGTCAGAGCTCCCATTCAACTTCCCATCAAAGAAATCCCATTGGGAAGAAACCTTATCAGTGCTTGGAGTGTGGAAAGAGCTTTGGTTGGCGGGCTCACCTCACTGTCCATGAGAGAATTCACACAGGGGAGAAACCATACAAGTGTGTGCAATGTGGGAAGAGCTTCAGTCAGCGGGCCAATCTCACTACCCATCAGAGACTTCATACAGGGGAGAAACCCTATCAGTGCTTGGAATGTGGAAAGAGCTTCAATGAAAAGGCCAAGCTCACTTCCCACCAAATAATTCATACAGGAGACAATCCTTATCATTGCTTGGAATGTGGAAAGAGCTTCTCTCGGAGTGACTCTTTCACTTTCCATCAAAGAATTCATACAGGGGAGAAACCCTATCAGTGCTTGGAGTGTGGAAGGAGATTCAGTCAGAAGGGAAGTCTCAATTCCCATGAAAGAACTCATACCTGGGAGAGTCCACATAAATGCTTGGAATGTGGAAGGAGTTTTAGTCAGGACTCCCATCTCATTTCCCATCAAATAATTCATACAATGGAGAGACCATATAAATGCTTGGAATGTGGAGAGTGTTTTAGTCAGGAGTCCTTTCTCACTTCTCATCAAAGAACTCACAGCGGGGAGAATCAGATTCCCCAAGAATCATTGAATTGTTGCATTGGATTGGATGGTGAGAGTCATCTTCTCCAACCCCCAGCAATGCAGGATATTCAACAAAAGAATTGATGACAGATGGCCACCAAACCTTTGCTTAAAATCCTTCAATTCAAGAAGAGTCCACCACCACCTGAACTTATTGTTTCCACAAGCAAACAGTTCTTACTGTCGGAAATTATTCCCCATGTTTACTCAGAATCTCCTTTCTTCAATACACCAGAGCAGGAGAAAGCAAGCTTCCTCCCTCTTCCATGGCACAGCTCTTTAGATATTGGAAGATGTCTATAACATCTCCTTCTCCATCTCCTTTTCTCCATAATAAACATCCCCCACTCCGATCAACCGTTCCTCATAAGGCTTGGTTTCGAGACCCTTGATCACCTTGGTTGCTCTCTGCAGCCTTAACTTGTAGCTGGAGTCTCTCTTTCCATCCATCTTCCTTGGCCCTTCTGTCCCAGGCCATGTGGAAATAGGCCTGCATGGCAGAGAGATGGTCTTCCAGGACTCTCAGCCAAGGTGGTTTCTGGCCTCTTCAGGAGAGACAGTTGGAGGTCAGAGTGGGGTGGGAGAGCGGTGGGAGTTGTGAAGGAGGGTTGGTTAGATCAGTAGAAGAGGAACAGCATAATAAAGCCTCCTTTTGCAGTTTTAATAAAATAAAAGTAACAGGCACATCTGAAAGCACGTGCTTATGTACACAAAGTTACCTTGAACTTCCATTTTTATGTTTTAATAAAACGGTTATACTGCACCAGACACGTCATTCCTTGATATGTTGGGGGAGAAGTGTTCAGATAGGAGTTCTCTGGGGTGGCACCTTGAATGAAAGGGATTTTTGGTCAAAGGCCCCTTGAATAAAAGTGGGAAGGTGGCGCAGGGAGGTGTGGGCACTGCCAGAGCACCTCTGAGTGATGGCAAAGGGGGCATAACATGGGGAGATAAACTAGACCTCTTCATGGGACATTCCGAAGTGTTCAAAGCACTTCATAAAAACAAACTCTGACAACTGGGGGACCAGTATAATTTCTCCAGTACTGCAGTATGCTAAAGAAAATGGATGGAGAAGGGTGTGAACCGGGACTCTCTTCCTTGCCCCCCCCCCATCCCCCAAATCCAGTCTGATTTTTTTCTGTCTGTTGACACCTGTTTGGTGCTGAACTGTGTTAGGTGCTGATTTTTTAGCCTTTGATCATTGTTGCTTTCTTAAGCTGACTTTAAAGTGGGGCTGTTCTGGAGGGGGCACTGAGCTATGTCCGCTGCCTTCAGCTGGAAAGGTGCCTGTGACTTTGCCCTCACTGCTGGGGCAGAAGGAAGGGAGTTGCTGTGAGGGATGGGTAGTCAGAAGAGAAGAAGAGAGAAAACAACCCACGGAGGAAATGGCTTATAAATTGCTGCAATGAGTTTTGCTCCAACAGAATTTCATCTTGTTCTTTCAGCAGGCGCTTTTCCTGTTGTTCCCTTGTCCATTAATTTAACTTTTCCCCAAGAGCTGATTATCATGCAAAACTATAGACCAAGTCTCAAAAATAGAAGGGATTGAGGTTTCATCTGGGGCTCCCTTGATGATCCAAAATAATGGATACAGGTTAATAATAATAATTTATTATTTATACCCCGCCCATCTAGCTGGGTTTCCCCAGCCACTCTGGGCGGCTTCCATCAAAATATTGAAATACTGTGGTCTGTTAAACATTAAAAGCTTCCCTGAACAGGGCTGACTCCAGATGTCTTCTAAAAGTCTGGTAGTTGTTCTTCTCTTTGACATGTGATGGGAGGGCGTTCCACAGGGAGGGCGCCACCACCGAGAAGGCCCTCTGCCTGGTTCCCTGTAACTTGGCTCCTCGCAGGGAAGGAACCGCCAGAAGGCCCTCGGAGCTGGACCTCCGTGTCTGGGCTGAATGATGGGGGTGGAGATGCTCCTTCAGGTATACAGGACAGAGGTCATTTAGGGCCTTCAAGCTTGGCACCAACAGGAGAAGAAAGGAGATTGCAAGGAAATACTGGGGTCCCCTCCATGGGCGTAGCAAAGAAGGGGCAGGGAGGGGCTGCTGCCCCCCAAATCAATAACTATCCATCTAAATGCATAGCTAACTGAGGTCCCCCCCCCCAAAAAAAAAAAAAAAATCCTGGCTGCGCCCTTGGCTCCTTCAGAAGATGAGGCTTCCAAGCTTGGCTGCTTCGGCTGAGATTCCCCAGGTTGGGGCTCCCTGCTTCTGGCAGAGCCTCCCCCCCCCCCCAGCCAGCTGCTCCTCCTGCAGCTCCTCTCGCCAGCCCAGAGGGTCCCCCAAATCCCCTCTCTGGGGGTGCGCAAAGCACGCGCCTCCTGCTCTGGAGAGGGAGGAAAGGGGGCTGGGGGTGCGCTCGGCAGGCCAAGAGTTAAGAGGAGCCGAGCTGGATTCCTAGAGAGGACCGGAAATAAAATCGAAGGAGGGCGGGACCTCCGGAGGAAAAGCCCCTCCTTCCCCGGAAGAGGGGGGGCCTCTGGTCGCCTTTGCAGAGCTGCTCCGCTGGGTGAGTCTCCTCTCTCTCTCCCCCCAGAGGGTGCAGTGGGGAGAAGGGGGGGGGTCCCAGGGCTGCAGAGCAGGGTGCATGGGGGGCTCCCCCCACAACCCGCAAAGTGGGGGAGCAGAGGGTCCTCCCCTGCAGCTGCCCCCCTTTGCTACGCCCCTGCCCCCTTTGCAAACCCAGGGAGGGGCGAGATCGCAGGAGCTTTGCAGCTGTGAAATCTCAGAATCGGAGACTTGGAAGGGACCCTGTGCAATGCAGGAATCTCCACTCAAATGCTGGGCAAGGTGGAGAAAAAGCGGGGGGGGGGGATAGAAATTGCATAAATAAAGGGAGGGAGCTCAGTCCATAACCTGGGTGCCGCATTTGGCACCAGTTTCCGACTCCTCTTCAAAGGCAGCTCCATGTAGAGGGCAATGCACTCAGCACAGGAGACTCCTAGAATCGTAGATTTGGAAGGGATCCTCACGGTCATCTAGTCCAACCCCGTAAAATGCAAGAATGTCAACTAAAGCCTTCAGGACAGTTTTAAAACCTTCATGGAAGGAGAGTCCACCAGCCTTCACAGGGAGGCTGTTCCATTGTTGAACACCCCTTACCCTCAGATGCTTAGACAGAAGCTCCTTGAATCCATTGAGTCAATTCCCGTCCTCTCAGGTTCCTCTTTTCTCATCTCCCTCAACCATTCCTCATAAGGCTTGGCTTCCAGACCCTCAATCACCCTGGTCGCCCTCCTCTGCCCACCTCCCAGCTTCCCACTATCCTTCCAAAATGTTGGTGCCCATAACTCCAGGAGGGGTCTTTTGGCTTCTGTCAAAACTGCCCTTAACAAAGACTGACAATGTTATTGAAGAAAGTTTATGTGCTGAGAATAAGGAACATCCACCTCCTTAATTTTCCTTCTGAATGTCCCTATAACTAGTTGTCCCTATCACTAGTTTATCATGAATACTAAAACATGCTTCTCATCAGTTTTGTTGCTGTTGTTTAGTCGTGTCTGACTCTTCGTGACTCCATGGACCAGAGCACAACAGAGGCACTCCTGTCTTCCACTGCCGCTCATCAGTTTGCAAACTGTAAAGAGCAGTAGCCATGATTCACCTAACCATCTGTTGCACAATGGGACTTTCCTCACCCTCCCTTCTTTGTGCCCCATGTGCCCTTGGGGCTTCCTTAATGCAAACAGCAAAACACACATAAAAATAATTCCATTAAGATGTTAAAAGAAACATGGGATTGTGCAGCAAAACAATCCCATGAAGACAATGCAGAAAACAACAAAACAATTCGTAGTAGATAATTGTTATACTCTCTCTCTCTCTCTCTCATTTAAAGAGTTCACTGTCCTCTGAAGACATTGCTGTTCGTTTCACGGGTTAGCAGTGGGAATTGCTGGATCCTGACCAGAGAACAGAACAGAGAACAGAAGTCATAGAGGAGAATTGTGGAATCATGGCTTCTCTTGGTAACCTTGACACAGGGCTTTGTGTTTTTCTTTTCTTTTTCTTCATCATCTTCATTATTTATCCAATTTACTTTCTTTTCCTATTTATCCACTCTGTTTTATTTTTATTTAGCTTGACTTTCATTCTATTCTATGCTGATATCCCCTGAAAACAGAGCATGCGAGGTTCGCCCCAGTTCATCTCCCTATCTTCAAAGGGAGAGTGTGATACTGGTGTCTTTGCCCTGGCTATCCTAAATCATCACATAAGAATCTCTGCTGGCAGAGCGGCAACAGCCAAGAACTAGCCAGCCTCCCCCACCTTGGAAGTCACCCCTTCTGTCCGTTATGCTTGACCAAAGAGATGACTGACATTAGAGTTTGAACAGATTTGGTGATTGCCCAGACAAAATCCATTCCAGAAAAGAGCCAGGCTTTTGGACTCTCAGGTTCCCATATCCCTGAATGCCAGTAAACAAAGCCAGTGAACCCTGAAGACCTCTCATCTATCTCCTTTCTGTTCTTCCTCTCTCACAAGCATTAATGAGCATTTTTCAATAATTAGGGTTCTCCATTTCTTGCTGAGGCTCTAACACATTTCACTTTTCTCTGCAGGTGATGATGAATTGGAAATGAAGATCAAGGGAGAGCATGATGAGATTCACATAGGGGAAAAACCAAATGAATATTTGGAATCTGGGAAGAACTTTAGTCAAATCCCCCATTCACCTTCCCATCAAAGAAATCCAGCTGGGAAGAAAACCTATCAGTGCTGGAAATGTGGAAAGAGCTTCAGTCGGAGGGGTCACCTCATTATCCACGAAAGAATCCATACAGGGGAGAAACCATATCAGTGTGTGGAATGTGGGAAAAGCTTCAGTCACCGGTCCAGCCTGACTTCCCATCAACGAATTCATACAGGGGAGAAACCTTTTCCGTGCTTCGAATGTGGAAAGAGCTTCACTCGGAGCGACTCTTTCATTTCCCATCAACGAATTCATACAGGGGAAAAGCCTTTTCGGTGCTTGGAATGTGGGAAGAGCTTCAGTGAGAAGTCCAATCTCATTTCCCACCAAAGAATTCATTCCAAAGAAAAATCATTTCAGTGCTTGGAGTGTGGAAAGAGTTTCAATGTAAGAGCCAGTCTCACTTTCCACCAAAGAAATCATACAGGGGAGAAACCTTATCAGTGTGTTGAATGTGGAAAGAGATTCACTCAGAAAAAATGTCTCACTTCCCATGAAAGAATTCATACAGGGGAGAAACCATATCAGTGCTTAGATTGTGGAAAGAGATTCACATGGAGCAACTCTCTCACTTCCCATCAAAGAATTCATACAGGGGAGAAACCATTTCAGTGTGAGGAATGTGGGAAAAGCTTCGGTAAGAAGGGTGATCTCACTTCCCATCAAAGAATTCATACGGGGGAGAAACCATTTCAGTGTGAGGAATGTGGCAAATGCTTTGCTCGTAAGGAATGTCTCACTTCCCATGAAAGAACTCATTCCTGGGAGAGCCCTTATAAATGCTTGGAATGTGGAAGGAGTTTTAGTCAGGACTCCTATCTCATTTCCCATCAAATAATTCATACAATGGAGAGACCGTATAAATGCTTGGAATGTGGAAAGAATTTTAGTCAGTATTCCTATCTCACTTCCCATCAAAGAACTCATAGCTCGGAGAATCACAGTGTCTCAGAGTCATTGAATTCTTGCATTGGATTGGATGGTGAGAGTCATCTTCTCCAACCCCCTGATATTCAACAAAAGAATTCATGACAGACGGCCATCCAACCTTAGCTTAGAATCCTTCAATTCAAGAAGAGTCCACCACCACCTGAACTTGTTTGTTCCAGAGTCAAACAGTTCTTACTGTCAGAAAGTTCTGCCTGATGTTTAGTCAGACTCTCCTTACTTGTATCTTGAATGCATTGGTGTGGGTCCTTCCCACGAAAAAGCAAGTTTGCTTGGTTTGGGTCCTTTCACTGGAGTAGGAGAAAGCAAGCTTGCTCCCTCTTCCATGGCCCAGCTCTTTAGATATTGGAAGACAGCTTTCACATCTCCTTCTCAATCTTCTCTTCTCCATGATAAACATCCCCATCTCCCTCAACTGTTCCTCATTAGGCTTGGTCTCCAGACCCTTGATCGCCTTGGTCTCCCTCCTCTGCAGCCATTCCAGCTCATCAGGGGTGAAGCTCATTCAGAAACTGGCACAAAAGGTTTGGTCCCATCAAAGCCATTGTGGAGATACAAAGGAAGCAGCTTGCAAAAGGGATGGAGGTAACCCAAAATGCATCATCCGTAATGAAGTGCATAAACTGCGTTACTGAGAGGAAGCTGAAACCTCCTTTCCCGCCATGTTGGCAACATATCTTTCCTGCATTTCAAGGGGACGCTCTGTGCTCCTTCCAGCTCTACAGTGCTATGATTCTATTCTCCTGTCTTGATGCAGCTTAGAATAGCATTAGCCTTTCTTTGTTGGTGCTTCACTCTGTTGACATAAGAGCCCTGGATGCTTTCTATGTGTCCTACTGGCTAGCTAGTTGTCCCTCATCTTATATTTGTGCAGCTGGTTGTGCCTGCCTAAATGCACATCCTGACATTTGTCCTTATTGGAATTCATGAATTGCATTCCTTTTTTTTTTTAAATAAATTTTTTTATTAGTTTTTCATAAGTACAAAAGAAACAAAGCAAAAACATAAACAAACACAAAATCGACTTCCCCGTACCACCCCTTTTCTGCATTCTTGTTTCAAGATTTTTCAGCAACCCTTTCGTAATAAACTTGTTTATATTTCATAAATTTAACTTCCATAAGTTATTAATACAACTGTAGTTCTTTATCTCTTATTACCCTGAGCCCCTAATTTTCCAAATTACAACAGTTTTTAAGATAAACTTTGAATTTGTTCCAATCTTCGTCCACCGCCTCTTTCCCCCGGTCTCGAACTCTGCCAGTCATCTCTGCCAGACCCATATAGTCAATCACCTTCGTCTGCCATTCTTCCAACGTGGGTAGATCTTGCGTCTTCCAATACTTTGCTAGAAGAATTCTTGCTGCTGTTGTGGCATACATAAAAAATGTCCTATCCTTCTTTGGCACCATTTGGCCCACCATGCCCAAGAGAAAGGCTTCTGGTTTTTTAATAAAGGTTCTCTTCAGAACTTTTTAAATTTCATTATAGATCATTTCCCAGAAAGCCTTAATCTTCGGGCAGGTCCACCAAAGGTGATAGAAGGTTCCCTCCGTTTCATTACATTTCCAACACTTGTTATTGGGCAGATGATAGATCTTTGCTAACTTAGCCGGAGTCATGTACCACCTGTAGATCATTTTCATAATGTTTTCTCTTAAGGCATTACATGAATTGCATTCCTATAACACCCTGTCCTTGAAGGTGGTGTTACACGGTTCTCCACATTTTCATTTAAGGCTGACAATAACCCTATGAAGTAAACTAGGCTCTGAAGCAGCGCCTGGCCTCCAAGGTCACCCAATTAGCTTCATGGCTGAGTGGTGATTTGAACCCAGGTCTCTCAGGTCATAGTCTGGCACATAACCACTATATCACACGAGCTCCGTTTTGAAACTCAGAAAGTGTGCATGCGTGTGCCTCTGCTTAACATTAAGTGCAATATTCTGGTCTTTATATTCAAAGTTTTATGCACATGTACCAAAACAATTGTGGTGAGGATAGTATAATCGTAGATTTAGGGTAATGTTAGCTAGGGAGCGGGAGAGAGGTGAGTGTTGATTGGCTGAGAGTTGGAAACGGGTTGGAGTAATTCAACAATATATGTGATTGTAAATTGTTTTGGCAAGGGGGAGTTACTGGTTTGCTTTGTTCTTGTTCCAATTTTTATTATGCATTTTGTATCTCTATTTTGTGTTTTTATGCCATGAATTGCCCTGAGATCTTTGGATGAAACGTGGTATAAAATATAATTAACAAAGAAACAAATACAATTAAAATAGGTAAAGGTAAAGGTACCCCTGCCCGTACGGGACAGTCTTGCCAGACTCTAGGGTTGTGCGCTCATCTCACTCTAGAGGCCAGGGGCCAGCGCTGTCCGCAGACACTTCCGGATCATGTGGCCAGCGTGACAAGCTGCATCTGGCGAGCCAGCGCAGCACACGGAACGCCGTTTACCTTCCCGCCAGTAAGCGGTCCCTATTTATCTACTTGCACCCGGGGGTGCTTTCGAACTGCTAGGTTGGCAGGCGCTGGGACCAAGCAGCGGGAGCGCACCCCGCCGCAGGGATTCGAACCGCCGACCTTTCGATCAGCAAGTCCTCGGCACTGAGGCTTTAACCCACAGCGCCACCTGCGTCCCAGAATTAAAATAGTCATATTCAAAGTTAGTACCTTCTATACTTCCTGGTTTTCCAGTCATTATAGTCCCTGTACTCTTCAGCAGCCTCAGCTTTTGTAGCTGGAGTCAGTCTGGACTCTCCCAGGCCACATGGGAAAAGGCCTGCAAAGCAGAAGGTCTTCCAAGACTCACAGCCAGGATGGCCTCTGGCCTCCTCAGTAAAAGTCAGAAGTTGAACTCAGTACTATAGGAACAGCCTTCCAATACCCATTGTTACAGTACAAATAAAGTGACAAAAGAAAAGCAAACTGAAGATTTGAAACCATACAGCTATTAAGAAGAGTTTGGATTTGATATCCCACTTTATCACTACCCTGAGGAGTCTCAAAGCGGCTCACATTCTCCTTTCCCTTCCTCCCCACAACAAACACTCTGTGAGGTGAGTGGGGCTGAGAGACTTCAGAGAAGTGTGACTGGCCCAAGGTCACCCAGCAGCTGCATGTGGAGGAGCGGAGACACGAACCCGGTTCCCCAGATTAGGAGTCTACCGCTCTTAACCACTACACCACACTGGCTCCCTATTGTACACTGTTACCTTGAACTTCTCGTTTTTAAATAAATCAGTTGTACTCCACCTCACACCTCATTCTTCGCTAGGTTGGGGGTGAAGTGTTCAGGTCAGAGTTCTGGGGTGGCAGTGGGAATAAGGGGGGGGTGTTGCTGAAAGGCCCATCTGTGCCCCTTGAATGCAGAGGGAAGAGGGAGCAGGAGGGGGTGGGCGCAACATGGGGAAAGAAACAACCTCCGTGTGGTACATTCTGAAGCGTTTTTCAAAGTGCTTCATATAAAAAAACTTTTATAACATTCCTATAAGGTAGACCAGTAGCATATGCACAGCTTTCCTTAAACTTCAGTTGCTAAAATGAGCTGTTACACTTCAGGTAAATAGATGTTCCTGTTTTTTAGACGAGGTGGGGAAATGCTCTAATTGGTTTCTGTTACTTCCCTCTTGCTCCACTGTTAACGGGAAAATCCGAGGGCTCCCTTGGACAAAAACAAAGACACCAACCAGGATAACCTGGAGCAAAACAGCAGCCTGTAGGCTTGGCCTTTATTGAACTCTTGCAACAGGGTGCTCCCCTCACTTGCAGGAGAGGGGAGGGACCCAGAAAAATGGTGTGCAAGGCCTTACAAAGACTTTTGAAATTGCCGCCCTGTAGATCAAGCCCAACATCATGCATACATTACAGAAAGGAGGGGTTGAGGGAGGAGTTGTGATGGTAACCTGAGTGTCCTGTCACCTGGCTGGTTCCTCCTTTCCCCCTCCCCATGAGTCCTTCCCAGGTGACAGAGGGGAGTTTCCAGTTTCCTGCCCCCAGAGGGAAGAGCTGATTATTGTCCTTTGTTTCAGTCCATGCTGAATCCACTCCCATATGCAAGTTCTTTGTGATCTTCTGTCTGGGATCATCAGGGTTGGCATAGCAACTGGGCAGGGCTCCTGTGGATGTGCTGGGATGGTGAAGGGATTATGGCTGCCCTGTATCAAACCTTCCCCATTTTGTAGTCCTTCCTTCATGGAGTCAAATAAAAGTGGAACAGTGCAAATCCGATGTATGGTTGATTTTCTATGAATTCATAACAGAAGCACAGCGTATGTAGAGTGTGTGTGTGTGTGTGTGTGAAGTTTGTACAAACTGAATGATTGGGGGGGGGGTTTCCTGCTACAAGCCCCTGGTGTCTCCCAGTCCCACCCTCTTCGCCCCCATCTCCTGGGTCTCCCGGTTCTTGCCCTGGAGCCACCACGACCAAGACCCTGCGAGGCTCCCATTTCCTCAGGAAGGGGAGGATGACGGGACCCCCCATGTCTCACGACAGCAAGAACAGGGGACGCGGAGGGAGCGGAGCTTTTCCAGCAGAGCTTGGCTGCCGTCTCTCCGGGATGCTTTGGATGCTTTGGGGCTAGACTGGATGGCCCCTGGGGGTCCCCTTGCAGGGTTCACTGCTTCTGTCTCCAAGGGAAGAAGCACCTGAGCCTGTCTGCCAAGAGGGTCCCCCAAAGAAATCCTCTCTGCTGCGGGTGCACAAGGCGCGAGCCCCTCCACCCCTGCGGCTGAGCTGGGTGCGCTCGGCTTGCCAAGGGTTAAAGGAACTGAGCTGCATTCCTAGAGGGAAGGAGAGATGGAAGGGGGAGCCGGGTCCTCCAGAGCCAGAGCCCCTCCCTCGCTGCCCGGTCCTTCCTGCAAGGCTTTTGTCTCCTCTGCAAGCCCAGCCTGGGGGGCTCCTTCTGCAAGGGGGGGGCAGCTGTCTCCCTGCCCCTTCTGGGCGCTGGTGAGTCTCTTCTCTCTTCTTGCAAAGGGTGCAATGGGGAGAAGGGGGGGGACCCAGGGATGAAGGGGGGCTGCCGAGCTCCTGCCTGGGGAGACCCCCAAATCACACCCAAGGTTCCTGCCACCCTCCTCTTGGTAGAGACCGAGTTGGGGGCGAGGTCACAGGCTTGCAGCTCGAGTCTTCCTTTGGATCCCTGCGCGGATTTCCTCTCTGGGGGACAATCAGGCCCATTTGCTAGCAGAGGTTGTAGCCGGACGGAAATAATTTTACGTAAAATATAAGCAAAAAATATAAAGGAAAACCTGACTTATGCAAGAAAGAAAGTCTGTGGGAAGATGGAGGGCAGAGAAGAGAAAGCGCTTCTTGGTGCGGTGCAGAGTCAAGCCTGCGGAACTCCCTGCCCCAGGAGGCGAGGCTGGGACCAGGGCAGCGAGGAGGAAGAGGAGGGGCTCCGGGTGGCTTCATGCAGGAGGGCTGAGCTCTTGTCTCCCCAGAGATGCTGCTGCATCCCAGTTGCTGGAAGGAAGCGCAGGGGGAGAGGGGGGGGCTCTTGCGCCCCAGTCCTGCTGGGGGGCTTCCCCTTGAGGCCCCAGGGGGAACGGGAAGGGGGAGCTCCAGAGGGGCCCACTGGCCTGATCCTGCAGGGCTCCTCTCCCGCTCTGATGCTGAGCTCCTCAGTTGTCCTGGAAGTAAAGCTTTCCCACACACAACCCATGCATCAGACCGGGGTGTTATCCAGACTCCAGGCTGACACTTGTGTGCCCATTCAGACATGCAGCCGCTGAGGTGTTCAGGGGATCTTTAGAGACTGAGCAGAAAGCCCTGCTGTGATGGACAGCTGAGACCGGCCGAGTCGGGAGCTGCAGTCCCTCAGAAACGCCACCAGGGGGCTGGAACATCTCTCTCTGATTGGCTACCCAGAGAGGCGGGGGCGGAGCCAGCCCTTTGGGCGGGACGATGAGAGGCGCCTTTTCTGAGGGAGTTTGGAGGCTGGAGCTGAGATGGCCTGAGGAGAAGAAAGAGAGGGGAAGAGGGGCTGAGTCTGAGGGAGAAGTGGCTCTGGCCTGAGGAGAAGAAGGAGAGAGGAAGAGGGGCTGAGTCTGAGGGAGAAGTGGCTCTGGCCTGAGGAGGAGGAGGAGAGAGGAAGAGGGGCTGAGTCTGAGGGAGAAGTGGCTCTGGCCTGAGGAGAAGAAGGAGAGGGGAAGAGGGGCTGAGTCTGAGGGAGAAGTGGCTCTGGCCTGAGGAGAAGAAGGAGAGAGGAAGAGGGGCCGAGTCTGAGGGAGAAGTGGCTCTGGCCTGAGGAGGAGGAGGAGAGAGGAAGAGGGGCCGAGTCTGAGGGAGAAGTGGCTCTGGCCTGAGGAGAAGAAGGAGAGAGGAAGAGGGGCCGAGTCTGAGGGAGAAGTGGCTCTGGCCTGAGGAGAAGAAGGAGAGAGGAAGAGGGGCTGTGTCTGAGGGAGAAGTGGCTCTGGCCTGAGGAGAAGAAGGACAGAGGAAGAGGGGCTGAGTCTGAGGGAGAAGTGGCTCTGGCCTGAGGAGAAGAAGGAGAGAGGAAGAGGGGCTGAGTCTGAGGGAGAAGTGGCTCTGGCCTGAGGAGGAGAAGAAGGAGAGGGGAAGAGGGGCTGAGTCTGAGGGAGAAGTGGCTCTGGCCTGAGGAGAAGAAGGAGAGAGGAAGAGGGGCTGAGTCGGGGGGGAGAAGTGGCTCTGGCCTGAGGAGGAGGAGGAGAGAGGAAGAGGGGCTGAGTCTGAGGGAGAAGTGGCTCTGGCCTGAGGAGAAGAAGGAGAGAGGAAGAGGGGCTGAGTCTGGGGGAGAAGTGGCTCTGGCCTGAGGAGAAGAAGGAGAGAGGAAGAGGGGCTGAGTCTGAGGGAGAAGTGGCTCTGGCCTGAGGAGAAGAAGGAGAGGGGAAGAGGGGCTGAGTCTGAGGGAGAAGTGGCTCTGGCCTGAGGAGAAGAAGGAGAGGGGAAGAGGGGCTGAGTCTGAGGGAGAAGTGGCTCTGGCCTGAGGAGAAGAAGGAGAGAGGAAGAGGGGCTGAGTCTGAGGGAGAAGTGGCTCTGGCCTGAGGAGAAGAAGGAGAGGGGAAGAGGGGCTGAGTCTGAGGGAGAAGTGGCTCTGGCCTGAGGAGAAGAAGGAGAGAGGAAGAGGGGCTGAGTCTGAGGGAGAAGTGGCTCTGGCCTGAGGAGAAGAAGGAGAGAGGAAGAGGGGCTGAGTCTGGGGGAGAAGTGGCTCTGGCCTGAGGAGAAGAAGGAGAGGGGAAGAGGGGCTGAGTCTGAGGGAGAAGTGGCTCTGGCCTGAGGAGAAGAAGGAGAGAGGAAGAGGGGCTGAGTCTGAGGGAGAAGTGGCTCTGGCCTGAGGAGAAGAAGGAGAGAGGAAGAGGGGCTGAGTCTGAGGGAGAAGTGGCTCTGGCCTGAGGAGAAGAAGGAGAGAGGAAGAGGGGCTGAGTCTGAGGGAGAAGTGGCTCTGGCCTGAGGAGAAGAAGGAGAGGGGAAGAGGGGCTGAGTCTGAGGGAGAAGTGGCTCTGGCCTGAGGAGAAGAAGGAGAGAGGAAGAGGGGCTGAGTCTGAGGGAGAAGTGGCTCTGGCCTGAGGAGAAGAAGGAGAGAGGAAGAGGGGCTGAGTCCGGGGGAGAAGTGGCTCTGGCCTGAGGAGAAGAAGGAGAGAGGAAGAGGGGCTGAGTCGGGGGGAGAAGTGGCTCTGGCCTGAGGAGAAGAAGGAGAGAGGAAGAGGGGCTGAGTCTGAGGGAGAAGTGGCTCTGGCCTGAGGAGAAGAAGGAGAGAGGAAGAGGGGCTGAGTCGGGGGGAGAAGTGGCTCTGGCCTGAGGAGAAGAAGGAGAGAGGAAGAGGGGCTGAGTCTGAGGGAGAAGTGGCTCTGGCCTGAGGAGAAGAAGGAGAGAGGAAGAGGGGCTGAGTCTGAGGGAGAAGTGGCTCTGGCCTGAGGAGAAGAAGGAGAGAGGAAGAGGGGCTGAGTCTGGGGGAGAAGTGGCTCTGGCCTGAGGAGAAGAAGGAGAGGGGAAGAGGGGCTGAGTCTGAGGGAGAAGTGGCTCTGGCCTGAGGAGAAGAAGGAGAGAGGAAGAGGGGCTGAGTCTGAGGGAGAAGTGGCTCTGGCCTGAGGAGAAGAAGGAGAGAGGAAGAGGGGCTGAGTCTGAGGGAGAAGTGGCTCTGGCCTGAGGAGAAGAAGGAGAGAGGAAGAGGGGCTGAGTCTGAGGGAGAAGTGGCTCTGGCCTGAGGAGAAGAAGGAGAGGGGAAGAGGGGCTGAGTCTGAGGGAGAAGTGGCTCTGGCCTGAGGAGAAGAAGGAGAGAGGAAGAGGGGCTGAGTCTGAGGGAGAAGTGGCTCTGGCCTGAGGAGAAGAAGGAGAGAGGAAGAGGGGCTGAGTCCGGGGGAGAAGTGGCTCTGGCCTGAGGAGAAGAAGGAGAGAGGAAGAGGGGCTGAGTCGGGGGGAGAAGTGGCTCTGGCCTGAGGAGAAGAAGGAGAGAGGAAGAGGGGCTGAGTCTGAGGGAGAAGTGGCTCTGGCCTGAGGAGAAGAAGGAGAGAGGAAGAGGGGCTGAGTCGGGGGGGGGGGAGAAGTGGCTCTGGCCTGAGGAGAAGAAGGCGAGAGGAAGAGGGGCTGAGTCTGAGGGAGAAGTGGCTCTGGCCTGAGGAGAAGAAGGAGAGAGGAAGAGGGGCTGAGTCTGAGGGAGAAGTGGCTCTGGCCTGAGGAGAAGAAGGAGAGAGGAAGAGGGGCTGAGTCTGGGGGAGAAGTGGCTCTGGCCTGAGGAGAAGAAGGAGAGAGGAAGAGGGGCTGAGTCGGGGGGGGGGGAGAAGTGGCTCTGGCCTGAGGAGAAGAAGGAGAGAGGAAGAGGGGCTGAGTCTGAGGGAGAAGTGGCTCTGGTCTGAGGAGAAGAAGGAGAGGGGAAGAGGGGCTGAGTCTGAGGGAGAAGTGGCTCTGGCCTGAGGAGAAGAAGGAGAGAGGAAGAGGGGCTGAGTCTGAGGGAGAAGTGGCTCTGGCCTTAGGAGAAGAAGGAGAGGGGAAGAGAGGCTGAATCTGAGGGAGAAGTGGCTCTGGCCTGAGGAGAAGAAAGAGAGGGGAAGAGGGGCCGAGTCAGGGGGAGAAGTGGCTCTGGCCT
Source organism: Podarcis muralis (assembly GCF_964188315.1). Lineage (NCBI taxonomy): Eukaryota > Metazoa > Chordata > Lepidosauria > Squamata > Lacertidae > Podarcis > Podarcis muralis. The sequence goes on from NC_135667.1 coordinate 652,321, forward strand.
GAGGAGAAGAAGGAGAGAGGAAGAGGGGCTGAGTCTGAGGGAGAAGTGGCTCTGGCCTGAGGAGAAGAAGGAGAGGGGAAGAGGGGCTGAGTCTGAGGGAGAAGTGGCTCTGGCCTGAGGAGAAGAAGGAGAGAGGAAGAGGGGCTGAGTCTGAGGGAGAAGTGGCTCTGGCCTGAGGAGAAGAAGGAGAGAGGAAGAGGGGCTGAGTCTGAGGGAGAAGTGGCTCTGGCCTGAGGAGAAGAAGGAGAGAGGAAGAGGGGCTGAGTCTGAGGGAGAAGTGGCTCTGGCCTGAGGAGGAGAAGAAGGAGAGGGGAAGAGGGGCTGAGTCTGAGGGAGAAGTGGCTCTGGCCTAAGGAGAAGAAGGAGAGAGGAAGAGGGGCTGAGTCTGAGGGAGAAGTGGCTCTGGCCTGAGGAGAAGAAGGAGAGAGGAAGAGGGGCTGAGTCTGAGGGAGAAGTGGCTCTGGCCTGAGGAGAAGAAGGAGAGAGGAAGAGGGGCTGAGTCTGAGGGAGAAGTGGCTCTGGCCTGAGGAGAAGAAGGAGAGAGGAAGAGGGGCTGAGTCTGAGGGAGAAGTGGCTCTGGCCTGAGGAGAAGAAGGAGAGAGGAAGAGGGGCTGAGTCTGAGGGAGAAGTGGCTCTGGCCTGAGGAGAAGAAGGAGAGAGGAAGAGGGGCTGAGTCTGAGGGAGAAGTGGCTCTGGCCTGAGGAGAAGAAGGAGAGAGGAAGAGGGGCTGAGTCTGAGGGAGAAGTGGCTCTGGCCTGAGGAGAAGAAGGAGAGAGGAAGAGGGGCTGAGTCTGAGGGAGAAGTGGCTCTGGCCTGAGGAGAAGAAGGAGAGAGGAAGAGGGGCTGAGTCTGAGGGAGAAGTGGCTCTGGCCTGAGGAGAAGAAGGAGAGGGGAAGAGGGGCTGAGTCTGAGGGAGAAGTGGCTCTGGCCTGAGGAGAAGAAGGAGAGAGGAAGAGGGGCTGAGTCGGGGGGGGGGAGAAGTGGCTCTGCCCTTAGGAGAAGAAGGAGAGGGGAAGAGAGGCTGAGTCTGAGGGAGAAGTGGCTCTGGCCTTAGGAGAAGAAGGAGAGAGGAAGAGGGGCTGAGTCTGAGGGAGAAGTGGCTCTGGCCTGAGGAGAAGAAGGAGAGGGGAAGAGGGGCTGAGTCTGAGGGAGAAGTGGCTCTGGCCTGAGGAGAAGAAGGAGAGGGGAAGAGGGGCTGAGTCTGAGGGAGAAGTGGCTCTGGCCTTGGCTCTGGCCTGAGGAGAAGAAGGAGAGAGGAAGAGGGGCTGAGTCTGAGGGAGAAGTGGCTCTGGCCTGAGGAGAAGAAGGAGAGAGGAAGAGGGGCTGAGTCTGAGGGAGAAGTGGCTCTGGCCTGAGGAGAAGAAGGAGAGAGGAAGAGGGGCTGAGTCTGGGGGAGAAGTGGCTCTGGCCTGAGGAGAAGAAGGAGAGAGGAAGAGGGGCTGAGTCTGAGGGAGAAGTGGCTCTGGCCTGAGGAGAAGAAGGAGAGAGGAAGAGGGGCTGAGTCTGAGGGAGAAGTGGCTCTGGTCTGAGGAGAAGAAGGAGAGGGGAAGAGGGGCTGAGTCTGAGGGAGAAGTGGCTCTGGCCTGAGGAGAAGAAGGAGAGGGGAAGAGGGGCTGAGTCTGAGGGAGAAGTGGCTCTGGCCTGAGGAGAAGAAGGAGAGAGGAAGAGGGGCTGAGTCTGAGGGAGAAGTGGCTCTGGCCTGAGGAGAAGAAGGAGAGGGGAAGAGGGGCTGAGTCTGAGGGAGAAGTGGCTCTGGCCTGAGGAGAAGAAGGAGAGGGGAAGAGGGGCTGAGTCTGAGGGAGAAGTGGCTCTGGCCTTGGCTCTGGCCTGAGGAGAAGAAGGAGAGAGGAAGAGGGGCTGAGTCTGAGGGAGAAGTGGCTCTGGCCTGAGGAGAAGAAGGAGAGAGGAAGAGGGGCTGAGTCTGAGGGAGAAGTGGCTCTGGCCTGAGGAGAAGAAGGAGAGAGGAAGAGGGGCTGAGTCTGGGGGAGAAGTGGCTCTGGCCTGAGGAGAAGAAGGAGAGAGGAAGAGGGGCTGAGTCTGAGGGAGAAGTGGCTCTGGCCTGAGGAGAAGAAGGAGAGAGGAAGAGGGGCTGAGTCTGAGGGAGAAGTGGCTCTGGTCTGAGGAGAAGAAGGAGAGGGGAAGAGGGGCTGAGTCTGAGGGAGAAGTGGCTCTGGCCTGAGGAGAAGAAGGAGAGAGGAAGAGGGGCTGAGTCTGAGGGAGAAGTGGCTCTGGCCTTAGGAGAAGAAGGAGAGGGGAAGAGAGGCTGAATCTGAGGGAGAAGTGGCTCTGGCCTGAGGAGAAGAAAGAGAGGGGAAGAGGGGCCGAGTCAGGGGGAGAAGTGGCTCTGGCCTGAGGAGAAGAAGGAGAGAGGAAGAGGGGCTGAGTCTGAGGGAGAAGTGGCTCTGGCCTGAGGAGAAGAAGGAGAGGGGAAGAGGGGCTGAGTCTGAGGGAGAAGTGGCTCTGGCCTGAGGAGAAGAAGGAGAGAGGAAGAGGGGCTGAGTCTGGGGGAGAAGTGGCTCTGGCCTGAGGAGAAGAAGGAGAGAGGAAGAGGGGCTGAGTCGGGGGGAGAAGTGGCTCTGGCCTGAGGAGAAGAAGGAGAGGAAGAGGGGCTGAGTCTGAGGGAGAAGTGGCTCTGGCCTGAGGAGAAGAAGGAGAGAGGAGGAGAGGCTGAGTCTGAGGGAGAAGTGGCTCTGGCCTGAGGAGAAGAAGGAGAGGGGAAGAGGGGCTGAGTCTGGGGGAGAAGTGGCTCTGGCCTGAGGAGAAGAAGGAGAGAGGAAGAGGGGCTGAGTCTGAGGGAGAAGTGGCTCTGGCCTGAGGAGAAGAAGGAGAGGGGAAGAGGGGCTGAGTCTGGGGGAGAAGTGGCTCTGGCCTGAGGAGAAGAAGGAGAGAGGAAGAGGGGCTGAGTCTGAGGGAGAAGTGGCTCTGGCCTGAGGAGAAGAAGGAGAGAGGAAGAGGGGCTGAGTCTGAGGGAGAAGTGTCTCTGGCCTGAGGAGAAGAAGGAGAGGGAAAGAGGGGCTGAGTCTGAGGGAGAAGTGGCTCTGGCCTGAGGAGGAGAAGGAGAGAGGAAGAGGGGCTGAGTCTGAGGGAGAAGTGGCTCTGGCCTGAGTAGAAGAAGGAGAGGGGAAGAGGGGCTGAGTCTGAGGGAGAAGTGGCTCTGGCCTGAGGAGGAGGAGGAGAGAGGAAGAGGGGCTGAGTCTGAGGGAGAAGTGGTTCTGGCCTGAGGAGAAGAAGGAGAGGGGAAGAGGGGCTGAGTCTGGGGGAGAAGTGGCTCTGGCCTGAGGAGAAGAAGGAGAGAGGAAGAGGGGCTGAGTCTGAGGGAGAAGTGGCTCTGGCCTGAGGAGAAGAAGGAGAGGGGAAGAGGGGCTGAGTCTGAGGGAGAAGTGGCTCTGGCCTGAGGAGAAGAAGGAGAGAGGAAGAGGGGCTGAGTCTGAGGGAGAAGTGGCTCTGGCCTGAGGAGAAGAAGGAGAGGGGAAGAGGGGCTGAGTCTGAGGGAGAAGTGGCTCTGGCCTGAGGAGAAGAAGGAGAGAGGAAGAGGGGCTGAGTCTGAGGGAGAAGTGGCTCTGGCCTGAGGAGAAGAAGGAGAGAGGAAGAGGGGCTGAGTCTGAGGGAGAAGTGGCTCTGGCCTGAGGAGAAGAAGGAGAGAGGAAGAGGGGCTGAGTCGGGGGGGGGGGAGAAGTGGCTCTGGCCTGAGGAGAAGAAGGAGAGGGGAAGAGGGGCTGAGTCTGGGGGAGAAGTGGCTCTGGCCTGAGGAGAAGAAGGAGAGAGGAGGAGAGGCTGAGTCTGAGGGAGAAGTGGCTCTGGCCTGAGGAGAAGAAGGAGAGGGGAAGAGAGGCTGAGTCTGAGGGAGAAGTGGCTCTGGCCTGAGGAGAAGGAGGAGAGAGGAGGAGAGGCTGAGTCTGAGGGAGAAGTGGCTCTGGCCTGAGGAGAAGAAGGAGAGAGGAAGAGGGGCTGAGTCTGAGGGAGAAGTGGCTCTGGCCTGAGGAGAAGAAGGAGAGAGGAAGAGGGGCTGAGTCTGAGGGAGAAGTGGCTCTGGCCTGAGGAGAAGAAGGAGAGAGGAAGAGGGGCTGAGTCTGAGGGAGAAGTGGCTCTGGCCTGAGGAGAAGAAGGAGAGGGGAAGAGGGGCTGAGTCTGAGGGAGAAGTGGCTCTGGCCTGAGGAGAAGAAGGAGAGAGGAAGAGGGGCTGAATCTGGGGGAGAAGTGGCTCTGGCCTGAGGAGAAGAAGGAGAGAGGAAGAGGGGCTGAGTCTGAGGGAGAAGTGGCTCTGGCCTGAGGAGAAGAAGGAGAGAGGAAGAGGGGCTGAGTCTGAGGGAGAAGTGGCTCTGGCCTGAGGAGAAGAAGGAGAGGGGAAGAGAGGCTGAGTCTGGGGGGGGGGAGACAGGCTCTGGGGGTCTGAGAGAAAGAAGGGGGCCGAGGGATCCCCTGGGTCTGGCGCCCAAAAGAAAACGCCTCAGGAGGGGCATTGCTGAGAGGAGAGAGGGAGGCTGAGGAAAAGGAACCTGGTCTGGGTCAAAAGGATTGAACAGCTACACCTCCATAACTAAGGAAAGGAGCGAGAGGGAAGTAACAGAAACCCAGCTGAGCATTTTCCCACCTCGTCTAGAAACAGGAACATCCATTTATCTGAAGTGTAACAGCTCATTTGAGCAAGTGAAATTTAAGGGAAAGTGTTCATATGCTGCTGTGTTTAAGCCTCTTGACATTCCTATATTTCGTTTAATAAGCTAACTTCTACCTGAAAGAACGCATCTCCCGACCCAACTTTGTTTCACAAACCTCTTCTTTTTGAAAATAAAACTTGTTTGTGCCGCTTCTGCCTAAGGCTAAGTTTTCCCTCACGAAGACCCCCCACAAGATAGCTTGTGGTAAATTGTAGGAATTTCTGTAACTGGTGTACCGTGAGGTGGGTCCACTATATTTAATTGGGGTTACTTGGGGGGTGAGTCCACCACATTTTAATTGGGGGCTGGGGCTGGGGTCTGCCACACCTGCTGAGAGGTACGGGAGGTCTCAGCATCCAAGACAGGAAAGGTCCCTGTGGAAAGAGGAAAGGACTCCCTCAGAAAGAGGCGGATTCTCCTGCCTTGGAGGTTTTTAAACAGAACTTGGATGGCCACCTGTCAAGGGTGATTGAGTTGTGATTTCTGCATTGCAGGCCGTTGGGCTAGATGATCCTTGGGGTCCCATCCAACTCCACAATGCTCTGTTTCTACTGAAAGGAAGCAAACCCGTGGTGTGGGGAGGGGTGAAATAGGCCACCCCCCAAGTGCTGAGAGCGCTAGGGAGACCCTCTCCCACCAGCCCCTTCTGCCCAAAATAGCATCTTTAGCAAACTACAGGTCCAAGGATTCTTTGGAGGAAGCCATGGCTCTTTAAGGGACGCGGGTGGCGCTGTGGGTAAAAGCCTCAGTGCCTAGGACTTGCCGATCGAAAGGTCGGCGGTTCAAATCCCTGCAATGACGGGGTGCGCTCCTGTCGTTCGGTCCCAGCGCCTGCCAACCTAGCAGTTCGAAAGCACCCCCGGGTGCAAGTAGATAAATAGGGACCGCTTACCAGCGGGAAGGTAAACGGCGTTTCCGTGTGCTGCGCTGGCCTGCCAGAGCAGCGATGTCACGCTGGCCACATGACCCGGAAGTGTCTCCGGACAGCGCTGGCCCCCGGCCTATAGAGTGAGATGGGTGCACAACCCTAGAGTCTGTCAAGACTGGCCCGTACGGGCAGGGGTACCTTTACCTTTACCTTATGGCTCTTTAAAGTGGACTGATCCTGCTTTGAAGATGCTCTCTTTGCTTTCTTGAGGTTCCATATGTATGTTGAAGCTTAATTTTCCACCCCCAGACTTGAGGCTTTATGGTACTGTTCTTCTGGTTGTTAGTCTTATTGCTCTTCCTGCTGCTGCCCGTTTATGGAATGTTCTCCCCAAGGAGATTCGCCTGGCGCCTTAATTGCAAATCGTTAGGCAAGAGGGGAAACCTTTCCCACCAGGCATTTGGCTGATCAACATTCTATGGCGGTTTAAATGTGTCAGTGGAAAGGGCGGGGGGTATTGGTATGCTTTGATTTTGTTTGGCCTTTGTTATGTATTTTGCATTTTCATTCTGTATTTTTATGTTGTGAACTGCCCTATGGCCTTCAGATGAAGGGCAGTAAACAAAAACAAAAAAATAAGATGATGATGATGATGATAATAATAATAATAATAATAATAATAATAATAATAATAATAATAATAATACAACATTTATTACCCAGGGCGGGTTACAACCAATTTAACCATTAGAACTAATGACAGTCACAAGAATAGGGTGGGTCCTGAAAACAAGTTTTGAATGGTGCCTCTGTGGGGAGGGAATTCCCCAACCAAGGAACTGCCCCCAGGATGCCCCCTCTTGAGCCATTTTTCACCCAAACCATGGAGGGTGGTGGAACTAGCAAGGGGGCTCCCTCCGCCAACATCAACCTGAGAACCCAGGAGGGCCTGTAGGGAAGGAAGCGGTTCTCCAGATATTTGGAGGCCTAAGAAAGGAACTGACCAACAAGGCAGCTGTTTTGAAATAGGAATTAAATGTGCTCTCAAGAGTTGTTGTGGGGATTTGGTGGGGAGGGGTAGACCCATGGATGCCACCTGGATCTCCTTGGAGAAAAAAGCGGTAGACCCATGGATGCCACCTGGATCTCCTTGGAGAAAAAAGCAGGATAGAAATGCCATTAATAAATGTAATGACAGTGTTTAAATTTTACAACAGAATAATGTATTTGCTTTGTAGGATTTGCCAGCACTTCTGGTTTGGATGGACAGAACTTGACAGAGGACCAAACAATTCCTTCTGATCTTTTGGAGACTTTCTGAGAGCACAGATGGATGAGCAAGACTCAGTTGGCCCTGGAGCAGAAAGAGGCCATGGCACTGACACTGGGAGCAGCGGGGGATTCTGGGAAAGCTCCATGCAGAAGATCCCGGGTGAGGAGGACACCCTCCTCTCAGAGGTGCAGAGCCGGCAGTTCAGGCAGTTCTGCTCCCAGGAGGTCAAAGCCCCCCGTGAGGTTTGCAGCTGGTTCTACCGCCTTGACCTTCAGTGGCTGAAGCCAGAAAGGCACACGAAAGCTAAGATGCTGGACCTGGTGATCTTGGAGCAGTTCCTGGCTGTCCTTCCTCTGGAGATGGAGAGCTGGGTGAGGGAATGCGGAGCGGAGACCAGTTCCCAGGCAGTGGCCCTGGCCGAAGGTTTCCTCCTGAGTCAGGCGGAGGAGAGGAAGCAGGTGAGAGAGACTTTCCTCTGGATGCTCCCAAGGGGCTCCGAGGAGGGAAAACATTTCCAAATGCTCGACTAATGGCCCATCCTTTTTTGGAAAGTATCCAAGGAAAGATATCTGATACCCCTAAAGATTTTGCCTCTGCAAAACTCTCTGTTTGAAATCTTTGTTGCTCTTTCAGGGAAAGGATCTGTTTGCAGAAATGGGTCCTGATTCATCTGAGGCAGAGAGGATTCCATTGGTCGCCAGGAAGTGGCCGCTGGGTAAGGAAGGGGCTTTGATTCTGTTTGCTGCATTCTATGGATTTTGAATCTAACCTGCGGATTCTTTTCGACTTTTACTGGAAGGCACTTGGGGCCCAGAGAAGGGGAGATGTATTTTTTACACAACTAGAATATGAAATAGGTTGGGACATTGAAGTGGACTCAGCTGGCGAGACATTCATAGAACCCTAAAATTGTAGAGTTGGAAGAGTGACCCCAAGGGACATCTAGTCCAGTCATCTGCAATGCCATCGTTCTCAACTAAAGTATCCACAACCAATTAAAACCCTCTGTTGAAAACCTCCGAGAAAGGAGAGTCCACCACCTTCCAAGCGATAAATGAGTTTTTTCTCGGTTTTTTCACATTCTGTGGATTTTGAAACTAATCTGTGGGTTATTTTCATCTTTGCCAGAAAGATATCTCAGGCCAAGACCCCAGAGGAGGGGACATGTATTCTTGCACTACTAAAATATGAATTGGATAGAAATGCTAAAATGCACTCAGCAGGGGAGACTTTTCTAAGGCCCACCTGCAGTGAGAGATGCATTGCTTCACCTCTGAGAGAAACATCATGCACTCCTGGCTTCCCACTTACCTTTGTCTCTTGCAGGTGACAGAAGGATGCCAGCAAGACCTCCTCATCCTTCTTTCCATGGTGGCAAAGTGCAAGTAGCGGCTGTGGAGCCAGATCAGGTAGGGGGAAAGAGCCTTGTGGGCAAAGAGGCTGAGAGGTGGGGCAGCCGGGGGGCCTCTGGACCCAAACGAATCTCTCTCCTCCTCTTTGCTTCTGTCACAACTGCCCTTAAAAAAGTCCGAAAATGCCATTTGAGAAGGTTTATCTGCTGCAACTAATGAACGGCCACCTCACTTTAACTTGCCTTTTGAATGTTGCTAATTTATCAGTTGTTGCAGTTTTATTTGTCTATTTTTTTTGTGAAATACTAAAATACACTTATCACCAGCTTACAGACTGTAAAGAACAGGAACCAGGATTAACCCTTACCAGCCCCATCTGTTGCAAAATAGGGCTTTCCCCACCCTCTCCTCCTTGTGACCCTATGTACCTCTTGAAGTTGGCCTTAGGGCATTGGGAGGGCCCCCCCCCCAAACAATGCACACAATAAAATACACAATAAAACAATTGAATTAAGATATTCAAAGGAGCATCTATACTTAAAATATGTGGGGAAACAATCCCATGAAAACATCAGAGCAATTAATACGCAGGAAACAAAAGTGCAATGTGAAGTAGATGATCTTTATGCTGTCTAAGTGGAGGAACTTTTTCTTTTAGTGTTCATTGTGCTTTGAAGATGTCGCTGTTCATTTCACGGAGGAGGAGTGGGCATTGCTGGATCCTGACCAGAGAGCTCTGCATAAGGACGTCATGGGGGAGAATCGTGGGATTATAGACTCTCTTGGTAAGGCTCCCTGTTGGATCATAATTTCTGTTTTGAAATTCTCCATGAGATGAACCTCCAATATTTTGATATTCAAGAGTGCTACCGGCCACATCTGGGATTCTAACGCCCCTACAGCACACCTTGAATGGAGGGCTATCAAGTGTTTTGTCTGTGAATACTCTTCCTCGGGTGGTGCTGTGGGTTAAAACCACAGAGCCTAGGACTTGCCGATCTGAAGGTTGGCGGTTCAAATCCCCGCGACAGGGTGAGCTCCCATTGCTCAGTCCCTGCTCCTGCCAACCTGGCAGTTCGAAAGCACGTCCAAGTGCAAGTAGATAAATAGGTACCGCTCCGGCGGGAAGGTAAACGGCGTTTCCGTGCGCTGCTCTGGTTCACCAGAAGCGGCTTAGTCATGCTGGCCGCATGACCTGGAAGCTGTACACCGGCTCCCTCGGCCAGTAAAGGGAGATGAGCGCCACAACCCCAGAGTCGGCCACGACTGGACCTAATGGTCAGGGGTCCCTTTACCTTTTACCTTCCTCCAATTCTGCCTTTTTAAGCATGCTTCAGGCTGGTCTGAACTGGCCAGGCCTTTTAAATGTAGGCTTCAGGGTGGTTAGGGAAACTGAATAGCTTCTGTCAGGTATTTTTATTTAATAAAATCCTAGAACTGTTAGTTTGCTTCTGTCCGTTTTTGGTTGAGCAAACAGATGACTGACATTGGAGATGGAGTGGATTCCATGACTGAGCCAAACAAAGTTTGTCCCAGAAAACAGCCAGGCTTTTCAAATCTCAGCTTCCCATAAATATGTCTGTGAATCTAACTCTCTTCCTGTATCACCACTGTGTCCAACCAGTCCATGGCAAACCACCTACAGCGCATCCATGACAGGTGGCTATCCTACCTCTGCTTGAAAACCACCCATGAAGGAGAGCCTACCACTTCCCGCTGAAGACGTTCCACAGTCGAAAAGCTCTTACTGTCAGAAAGTTCTTCCTAATGTTTAGTCGGAGTCTCCTTCCTTTAATTCATTGGCTTGGATTCTACTCTCTGGAACAGGAGAAAACAAGCTTGCTTCATCTTTCATATGACAACCCTTTAGATATTTGAAGATGGCTATCATATCTTCTTTCAGTTTTCTCTTTTCCAGGCTAAACATACCTAATCCCCTCAACCATTCCTCACAAGGCTTGGTTTCCAGACTGACCACCTTCTACACACGTTCCAGCTTGTCAACATCCTTCTTAAATTGTGGTGCCAAGAACTGGTGTGGTCTGACCAAGGCAGAATAGAGTGGGTCCATTCCTTCCCTTGATCTGAACACTTGATGCAGCCTAGAATAGCATTAGCATTTTTTGCTACTGCATCACACTTATGCCACGTGGTAAGCTTGTGGTCTGCTAAGAGCCCTAGCACCTTTTCCTATGTACCACTTGCGAGCCAGGTGTTCCCCATCTTGTTTCTGCAGCTCTTATTCCTGCCTAACCAAAGGCACAAATATAGGCTGGCAGTCAAAAAAAGGCACTGAACCCTGTAGTAAGTCCTCATTTCTAACTCTCTTCAGTTCTCCCTCTACCACAAGTGTTGATTAGCCTTGTTCATAGTACGTTTCCGAGCACAATTCAAAGTGCTGGTGTTGACCTTTAAAGCCCTAAATGGCCTCGGCCCAGTATACCTGAAGGAGCGTCTCCACCCCCATCGTTCTGCCCGGACGCTGAGGTCCAGCGCCGAGGGCCTTCTGGCGGTTCCCTCATTGCGAGAAGCAAAGCTACAGGGAACCAGGCAGAGGGCCTTTTCGGTAGTGGCGCCCGCCCTGTGGAATGCCCTCCCATCAGATGTCAAAACGATAAACAACTACCTGACATTCAGAAGACATCTTAAGGCAGCCCTGTTCAGGGAAGTTTTTAATGTATGATATTTTAGTGGGGTTTTTGGTTTCTATGGAAGCCGCCCAGAGTGGCTGGGGCAACCCAGCCAGATGGGCGGGGTACAAATAATAAATTATTATTATTATTGTTGTTGTTGTTGTTGTTGTTGTTGTTCTGTAATTTGGGATTCTACCTCTTCCTGAGGATCTAATCTGTTCCTGTCTTTCTTGTAGGTGGTGATAATTTGGAGATTAAGAACAAAGGGGACAACGGCAAAATCCAGAAAGTGGAAAAGCCACATACATATTTGGAGTTGGCTGAGAGCTCCCATTCCACTTCCCGTAAAAGAAACCCAGTGGGGAAGAAGCTATTTCAGTGCTTGGAATGTGCAAAGAGTTTCAGTCAGAAGGCCAAGCTCACTTCCCATCAAAGAATTCACACAGGGGAGAAACCCTATCAGTGCTTGGAATGTGGACAGAGGTTCAGCCGGAAGGATAGTCTCACTTCCCATCAAAGAATTCATACAGGGGAAGAACCGTATCAGTGCTTGGAATGTGGAAAGAGCTTCAGTCAGAGAGCCCATCTCACCGCCCATCAAAGAATTCATACAGGGGAGAAACCCTATCAGTGTCTGGAATGTGGAAAGAGCTTCACCTGGAAGGTAAATCTCACAGCCCATCAAATAATTCATACAGGGGAGAAACCATATCAGTGCTCAGAATGTGGAAAAAGCTTCAGTGGGAGGACCAATTTTGTTGCTCATCAAAGAATTCATACAGGAGAGAAACCATATCAGTGCTTGGAATGTGGAAAGAGCTTCATCTGGAAGAAAAATTTCACTTACCATCAGAGAATTCATACAGGAGAGAAACCATATCAGTGCTCTGAATGTGGAAAGAGCTTCAGTGTGGGGGCCAATCTCATAGCCCATCAAAGAATTCATACAGGAGAGAAACCATATCAGTGCTTAGAATGTGGAAAGAGGTTCAGTGCAAGGACTAATCTCATGGCCCATCAAAGAATTCATACGGGAGAGAACCCATATCAGTGCTTGGAATGTGGAAAGAAGTTCAGTCGGAAGGAAAGTCTCACTTCCCATGAAATAATTCATACAGGGAAGAAACCATATCAGTGCTCTGAATGTGGAAAGAGCTTCACTCAGAAGAAAAGTTTCACTTCCCATCAAAGAATTCATACAGGGGAGAAAGTAAATCAGTGCTTGGAATGTGGAAAGAGCTTCACTGAGAAGCAAAGTCTCACCTTACACCTAAGAATTCATATTGGTGAGAAACCATATCAATGCTTGGAATGTGGAAAGAGGTTCACTCAGAAGGGAAGTCTCACTTTACATCAAAGAATTCATACAGGGGAGAAACCATATAAATGCTTGGAATGTGGAAAGAGTTTCACTCAGAAGGGAGGTCTTACTTCCCATCAAAGAATTCATACAGGGGAGAAACCATATCAGTGCTTGGAATGTGGAGAGGGCTTCACTTACAAGGAAAGTCTTACTTCCCATCAAAGAATTCACACAGGGAAGAAACCATATCAGTGTTTGGAATGTAGAAAGAGCTTCAGTCAAATCTCCTCTCTCAATTCCCATCAAAGAATTCATACGGGGAAGAAACCGTATCAGTGCTTTGAATGTGGAAAGAACTTCAATACGAGGGGCCACCTCAGTTCCCATCAAAGAATTCATACAGGCGAGAAACCGTATCAGTGCTTGGACTGTGGAAAGAGCTTTACTTGGAAGAGTAATCTCACTTCCCATCAAAGAATTCATACAGGAGAGAAACCGTATCAGTGCTTGGACTGTGGAAAGAGCTTTACCCACAAGGAAAGTCTCACCTCCCATCAAAGAATTCATACAGGGAAGAAACCATATCAGTGCATCGAATGTGGAAAGAGCTTCGCTCAGCAGGAAAGTCTCACCTCCCATCAAATAATTCATACAGGAAAGAAACCGTATCAGTGCATCCAATGTGGAAAAAGCTTCACTTGGAAGAAAAGTTTCACTTCCCATCAAAGAATTCACACAGGGTAGAAACCATATCTGTGCATCAAATGTGGAAAGAAATTCAGCGGTAGCTGTCATCTCACTTTCCATCAGATGATTCATACAGGGAAGAAACCGTATCAGTGCTTCGAAAGTGGAAAGAAATTACCTGGAAGAAAAGTTTCATTTCCTATCAAAGAATTCATATAGAAAGTTTTGATGGAGAAAACAGGGTTTCAAATTGAATGAAAAGTTAAATACTTGGGTATTACTATGACAAAGAGATTCATCAAAGTTTTTATGTCAAGGGAAAAAACCATGAGTCAAAATGAAAATATTGCAAGATGAGAATGAAAGGGGAGGATTGGGTTTAGCTGATATGAAATTGGCCTTTGCAGCCCGTTGTTTAGTGTGGATGAAGAAGAGAGTGACATTGAGAAATAAGAGACTTCTGGAATTAGAAGGTCATGATTTAAAAGCATGGATATTTGTGCTATGATAAGGTCAAAGTTAATGTGGATTTCAAAAACTATTCATTGAGACATACCATATTGAGAATTTGCAATAGATATAAACCTAAGTTATATGTGAAGATACCTTTATGGATTTCAGTGCAAGAAGCGTTTATAGAAAAGAGGCAATAGGCAAAGAGAAATGGTTAACTTATCAGGAGTTCAATAGGGAGTCAAGGAGACTGTAAAATTAAAACAAGGGAACAACAAACAAGGGAAGTTTATAGATTCTAGTGGTTTTCTTATTACAACGAACAAAGATTTAAGTTGGATAAAAAGACTTTGGGTACAGAAAAAAGACAGGTTTTGAAATATAGTTGTGTACAGACAAATATGTTATTGTGAAAACATTTGTTGTTGTTTAGTCGTTTAGTCGCGTCCGCCTCTTCGTGACCCCCTGGACCAGAGCACGCCAGGCCCTCCTGTCTTCCACTGCCTCCCGCAGTTTGGTCAAACTCATGCTGGTAACCTCAAAAACACTATCCAACCATCTCGTCCTCTGTCATCCCCTTCTCCTTGTGCCCTCCATCTTTCCCAATATCAGGGAGTCTTCTCTTCTCATGAGGTGGTCAAAGTATTGGAGCCTCAGTTTCAGGATCTGTCCCTCCAGTGAGCACTCAGTGCTGAGATCCTTCAGAATGGATAGGTTTGATCTTCTTGCAGTCCATGGGACTCTCAAGAGTCTTCTCTAGCACCATAAGCTTTTATTGAAATTTGAAATGCAAGAAGAACAAATTAAAGAATATATCTGAAATAAATAAAAAAAAGTCCAGTAGCCCCTTAGAGACCAACTAAGATTGTTCTGGGTATAAGCTTTTGTGTGCATGCAAACTTCTTCAGATACACTGAAACAGAAGTCACCAGACCCTTATATATAGTGGGAGCGTGGGGTGGGGTTTTTCCTCAGAAGGGTAGTAGGAGATGGGTGATTGACTGATTGATGGGTATGGTAAACCGGTTGATGACTGCAATTAGTCCTACAGCAGAAGAATTTCAGAAATAGACTTGGAAGAGAAGTTGCTGAATTACCACTTATTACTAAACTGTAGGGACGTTGGTGGCGCTGTGGGTTAAACCACTGAGCCTAGGGCTTGCCGATCAGAAGGTTGGCGGTTCAAATCCCTGCAACGGGGTGAGGTCCCGTTGCTCGGTCCCTGCTCCTGCCAACCTAGCAGTTCAAAAGCACATCAAAGTGCATGTAGATAAATACCGTATTTTTCGCTCTATAGGACGCACTGGACCATAGGACGCACCAGGCCATAGGAGGGGGAGAACAGGGGAAAAAAAAATCTCCCCCAATAAAGCAAGATGAGCACCGCAACTCCAGAGTCATCAGCGACTGGACCTAATGTTCAGGGGGTTCCTTTACCCTTTACATTTTACTAAACTGAAAACTATGGAGAGACCTGGTTTGAACAGAGATATTGGATTCTTGTCTCATTACACATGCTAAAGCTATTTTTGGTCGTCTGCATACTATCCCTTGCTTTTTCCTATACCCATTGAGTCAATCACCCAACTCCTACTACCCTTCTGAGAAATACCCCACCCCACCCTCCCACTATATATAAGGGTCTGGTGACTTCTGTTTCAGTGTATATGAAGAAGTGTGCATGCACACGAAAGCTCATACCAAGAACAAAGTTGGTCTCTAAGGCGCTACAGGACAATTTATTTATTTATTTCGACTGCGTTAGACCAACACAGCTACCGACCTGAATCTTAAAGAATACATGATTATATTTGTGGGGAAAATTGGGTTATATACAGAGGGAACAGCGGGAACATATGTGGACCAAAGAATTACAATATACATTGTGTTATGATTTAAAAGAGAATGTGTACAAAGTGATGTATCCTTGGCACTTAACTCCTTTGAGGTTATTTAAAATGTATAAAAACGTTCCAAATACTTGTTGCAGGTGTAAAGAACATGAAGGGACATTTCCTCCTGCTTGGTGGACATGTATAAAAAGATTTAAAATGATTCAGAGAATTTTGAAGATATTTTCAACTGAAACCAGAATTGATCCTGTTGGAAGTTAGGGATATACAATTAGGAAAAGACTATGGAACTTTATTTCACTATATGATTACCACTGAGAGACTTTTATATGTAAAAAGATGGGAAGACTCATTACCTACAATGGAGGAATGGTTGTTAAAATTACTGGATTTAGCTGAGATGTCAAAGTTGACATGTTTAATCAGAGAAAAGTCATTGTCAACGTTTACTAAATATTGGAAACTGCAGACTTCTTGCATGATAAAGAAAATGAACTTGTGATATTTTGGTTTGAGGAATCACCCTTCTTGTAACTTGAAGCCATGAGTTTGGGTCCTAGCCTCCAGAGCAGAAGAAAACATGTTTACATGGGACAACCCTTGAGATATTTGAAGTTGGCTATCCTATCTCCTCTCAGTCTCCTCTTTCCCAGGCTAAACATCCCCAGCTCCTTCAACTGTTCCTCATCAGGCTTGGTTTCCAGATCCTTGATGATCTTGGTCACCCTCTTCTGGATACATTCCAGTGTGTCAATATTCTTCTTAAATTGTGGAGCCCAGAACTGGAGACAGTACTTCAGGTGTGAAAGGCAAAACAGAAAGAACTTACTTCCTTTAATCTGGAAATTCTATTTCTGTTGATGCAGCCTAGGATAGCACCACACTGTTGACTCATATTAAGCTTGTGGTCTACCGAGATCCTTTCCCCATGTACTACTGGCAAGCCAGGTGCTCTTCATCTAATATTGGTGCATCTTTTATTTGGTTATTCATATGCCAGGAAACCCCTGACATGCCTTTCATTTGTCCTTTTGGAAATTCATCTTGTAAGTTTTGGCCCAGTTCTCCAATCTGTTAAGGTCAACTTGAATCCTGATTCTGTTTTCTGCGGCATTAGCTGCCCTCCCACTTTGGTATCATCTGCACATTGGATGAGCATCCCCTCAATCTCTTCATGGAAGTCATTTATAAAGACATTGAACAACAACAATTCTTAGCAGAGTTGGGAGTCCCAACAGATATGGTGGTAGTCAAAGTCACCCATGACTCTCTGAACCTCTGGTAGTCTGCTCTAGGAAGGCATCACCTAAGTCTTCAGTCTGGCTTGGAGATCCCTGTGTTGAACCAAAGTGAAATGTCCTGGAAGGGCCTGCAAGCACCATCTTGGTAGTCAAGATAACCCTAAAAATATTTGGTAATTGTGAGAATGAGCTCATATGTTTTCTTGCTTGTATACATGCTAATTGGCTTGCTTTGATGCTGCCTTTATTGGTAGGCCTTGGGGTGCTGGGCTCTCAGCCCGGAGAGGGGAAATCCTTTGGACAGCTGCCACCAGATGTGTCAGGAGGTGCTGGGCAAACTGACCTATGCTGCTTAGTGCATAAAGTGTGCATAAACATTGGATTGAGAGCAGACAAGTTATGGCGACCTCTCACTGATGTGGTGTCCGTTCTGCGTCTGTAGTGGCAGTGAGATCTAGCAGGCTGATTTACTGTAAGCTTACCCTTTCTTACAATAAAGCACTAGAACCAAACACTCTGGTGTTTTTGACATCCTCCTTTGGCATACCTGCAGCAAACCACTCCCATGAACCCACCTTTGGGCCAGTGGACAAGGATACACCCACAGTAAGGCCACTGTTGTTTCCCTCTCCTACAATTTCTACCCAGATACTGTCAGTCTGCCTTCCATGCTCCGTGTCACAGATCTCTTCACAAGTATACACATCCTTTACGTATAATGCCCCTACTCCTCCCTCCCCATTTGGTCTATTCCTTTTGAACAGTTTATACCCCCCCCCCCCGTTGATACATTCCAGTCATGAGTCTCATCCCGCCAGGTTTCAGAAGGAAGGGGTTGTGGTCCGTGGCCTTTATAAGACTTGGCAATTTCTCTGATTTTTTGCTCCTGGAAGACAGCACACCTCCCAGGACATCCTGTTACCTCTGCACCCTGTGGCCTCTGCCCCCCTCAGTAGGGAGTCGCCTATCACCACCACACATCCCTTCCTCCTCTGGGGAGTGGCAGGAATCGTTCTGTACGCTGTCTCTTTCACAGCCACCTTGGTGTGAGGTTGGCAGCTGCTGTACTAGCTTCTCTGGCCCAGAGTCGGTGTCTGAGGTGAGGGCATGGAATCGATTTTGCAGCTTCAGTGACGGAGCCTGGCTCCTGACAGTTCTGTGTTTCACATTTCTCCAGGGGTTCGTCCATTTGCAATAGGCGATCTTCCTCTTCCCTCGGGGCACCCCACCTGTGGTGCTGTTCCAGCACAGTCCACTCTGCTCCATTGAGAAATTCCTCATCTTGCCAGGTAGCTCGAAATGTGGATAGGAAGGCCTCACGTTCCTGTGCCTCCTCTTCCAGCGAGGCAACCGGCTGGCACTTGGCTGCAGATGCAGTTTTGAACATTCTTGGGCAGGAAGACAAACATGGCACAGGTGTTGTGGGTCACTTATCAGCTCCCTTGCCATCGATGTCTCTTGGTCCTAAGGACACAGCCTCTCCCTCAAACTCCCCTGGACATGAACTCCTGGTCACAAGCTCCCAGAGGCTGCAGTCAGCCAAGTAGGACTGCTGCTGGCTACCAACTTCCTCCTCCAGCCTGGCTTCCTCTTGGCAGCAGCTCCTCTTCCTCTGATCATGTGCTGTAGCAGAACACACAGCCACACCCGCAAACAGAGAAACAATAATAGAATCGTGGAACTGTACTCCACAGAGGAAGCCCGCCTACAGAGACTCCTCAACCTTCTTGCCCAAGCCTGCAGGGAGTTTGGCCTGAAGAAGACCAACATCTCTGATCAGGACATCGCCATCAGCATTGGTGACCACATGCTGGTTCCACCATAACCAGCAGCCTCTCCCATCAATGCTGAGCTGGACAAGCGCATTGGCAAGGCAGCCACAGCTACGACTCTCCTCTCCAAAAGGGTACGGGAGAATGTGATGCTAAAGTCCAACACCAAGATGAAGGTCTACCAGGCTTGCGTGCTGAGCATTTAAGGAAGTGAGTCGTGGGCAACTTACACCTGCCAGGAGTGACGTCCACACACACCTCAATATGTGCTGCGTCAGGAGGATTTTGGGTCTCACATGGCAGGACGGAGTCTCAAAGATGTGCTCTCCCAAGCAGCCGACATTCCCAGCATGTTCACCGCTGGGAGGAGCGCAGATTGAAGAGACACCCTGGCGCATCTGCCGCAGCACAACCGGCCACCTTCCTCTGCCCCGGCTGCAACAAAACATGTCTCTCCTGCATCGGTCTCTGCAGCCACGGCAGGCGCTGCAACTCTCCAAGGGTTTGACTTCGCCCCCCCAATGCGCCCTCTCCCATTGTCTCCCTAGATGGAATTGTAGAATTGGAAGGGCTTCCCAAGGGTCATCTAGCCCAGCCCCCTGCTATGCAGGAACCAGCAGCCTCCAAGCAGCTCAGGCAGGCGACCTGCCTCCCTCCAAAAGAGCTGCTTCTATTTTTATTTCAGTATAGAAAGCTTTCGCTTGGTCGGAAGGGTCCTCCTCTTCTTGGCTGCGTCCAGAACCCCCCCCCCCCGCTCTTGCAATGGGACGCGCCAAGCCCAGCCCAAGGCGCGCCTGCGCCGAGAGCCGGCCCCGCCCCCCGGCCTCTTCCACTGCTCAGCGGGAGGGGGAGCCGGCAGCAAACCCCTCCTCCTCTGGCGCCATTGGTGGCGCCCGGCAGCTGACCCGCCAAGGGCGTCGGGAGGGGCGGGCTCAGTCTGCTGCGTCGGCTCGGCCAGGCAGCAGCTCGAAGCAGGGGGTCCCTCGCTCGCTCTCCGTCCCTCCGCCGGGCTTTCCACGGGAGCCATGGTCTCCCTCCTCTGCTGCGGGCCGAAGATGGCCGCTTGCGGGATCGTGCTCAGCGCCTGGGGCGTCATCATGCTGGTGAGGAGCGAAGCGTGTGTGTGCGAACGCCCAGATGCGTGTCGGGGCCGGGGGGGGGGGCTGACAGCCCTTGCTGCTTCTTCTCTTCCCCTCCATTAACCCATCCGAGTTTGGGCCTTGATCCGGGGCTGCTGCACCCAGAGCGGCTGATTCAGACGTGCAGCAGGAGCAGCAACCGGAACTGCCAGGAGCCCTTTTTTGCGGGGAGGGTGCAATGAAGGGAAGATGGATTTTGGGGGCAAATTTTTGGGAGCAAGGGCAGAATGCGGGGGGAGGTGATGGGAAGAGGTGCCCCCTGCCACGAATTTAGTAATTAAACTTATTTTCGGGCGCCTTGGCCACTGGCAGTCTCCACTTCCTCCTCCAGCTTCCCCATGAGAGGCTTGGAAAGGGTGACTGTGGCTCAGGCGGGTGTCAGTCACTGGGCGAGGGGGGGCCACCAGGGAGAATCCTCCCTCCCCCCCCCCCCCACACGCACACAGCCCGGGGGAAAACCAGGCCTGTCTAAATAGAGGCATGTTGGGTAAACAGCAGAGGAGGAGGTGGGGTGACAGAGCATGTGCAGAGAGCAGCAGGTAACTGGCCAGAGGGCAGGAATACCTTCAGGGTGGACACCTGAGTGGCTTTGTAGGGGTGGGGCTCCTCTCCTTCTGGGAGTTCAGGGTTTCCTTCATGTGCAGTTGGAAGAACTGGGCGATCTTTTTTGGGGGGTGGCAGGTGGCGAAGGAGACCTGAGCAAGCAGCTGGCATGTAGTTTGGGGTCTGTTTTTGGAGGGGGCTTGCCACCCCACTGCAGAGGGTGCTGGGCGCCTCAGGCCTAGATTGTGCCTGCTGCAAAAGGAGATCTGGCCTGGTTTCTCCTCTCAATTCTGTGGCTTGCTCTTTGCCCCCCTTTGGGGGACAGTGTGTCTGGGGGGCTCCCTCATCCTGAATGGGACAACTGTGCCCCTGAAAGACCAGGTGCACAGCCTGGGAGTCATTTTGGACTCACAGCTGCCCATGGAGGCGCAGGTCCATTCTGTGTCCAGGGCAGCTGTTTATCAGCTCCATCTGGTACGCAGGATGAGACCCTCCCTGCTTGCCTGTGTACTGTTTGGCCAGAGTGGTGCATGCTCTAGTTATCTCCCGCTTGGACTACTGCAATGTGCTCTACCTGGGGCTACCTTTGAAGGTGACCCAGAAACTACAACTAATCCAGAATGTGGCAGCTAGACTGGTGACTAGGAGTGGCCACCGAGACCATATAACACATGTCCTGAAAGACCTACATTGCCTCCCAGTAGGTTTCCAAGCACAATTCAAAGTGTTGGTGCTGACCTTGAAAGCCCTAAAGGGCCTCAAAAGCCCAGTAGACCTGAAGGAGCGTCTCCACCCCCATCGTTCTGCCCAGACACTGATGTCCAGCACCAAGGGCCTTTTGGTGGTTCCCTCACTGCGAGAAGCCAAGTTACAGGGAACCAGGCAGAGGGCCTTCTTGGTGGTGGCGCCCGCCCTGTGGAACGCCCTCCCACCAGATGTCAAAGAGATAAAGAACTACCTGACTTTTAGAAGACACCTGAAGGCAGCCCTGTTTAGGGAAGCTTTTAATGTTTGATGTTTTATCGTGTTTTTAATATTCTCTTGGGAGTGGTCCAGAGTGGCTGGGGAAACCCAGCCAGATGAGTGGGGCATAAATGAATGAATGAATGAATGAATGAATGTAATAATAATTACTAGTACTACAACTATTGTAGGTGGGTGGCCATCATGGCTCCCCCTGCCCTCCACTCCCCGGAGAGACCACCCCTGTTTCTCCTCTGCTTTTTTAGGTGTTGCTGGGCATCTTCTTCAATGTCCACTCAGCGGTCCTTATTGAGGACGTTCCCACCACCGAAGAAGACTTCACGTGAGTAGGGCAGGGTGGGGTCCTTCTTTTCCTGTGGGGTGGTGGGCAGCAGCAGCCTTGGGGCTGGCAAGAGGGGCAGAGGGGGGAGGATCAGCCTGGAAGGAGGGAAGGAGAATTTGTTCCCATCTCCCACCCACCTACCCACACCTGATGGGTGCCAAGCACACACAACCCCCCCCCCCCCCCGCCGCTGCCTTGGGTTAGCTGCTGCTCCAGGAGGGAAAGGGAGCTGTGAAGTGGGACTCTGGAGGAACTGTGGGGCAGGGCTGGGTGTGTCCTGTGGGAGCTGGGAACCTTACCACCCTCTTCCTCTCTCTCTCTCTGCCCCCCCAGAGGTGGTCCAGACAAGATTTACGCCCTGTATGAGCAAGTCAGCTACAACTGCTTCATCGCGGCCGGCCTCTACGTCCTCCTGGGGGGCTTCTCCTTCTGCCAAGTGCGCCTCAACAAACGGAAGGAGTACATGGTCCGCTAATGGCGCCCCCCCCTGCCCAGCCCCCAGGCTCCAGCCTCCTGCCGGTGGGGACGGCCCACCCTCTCCTTCTGCCTCTGATATTTATTTCCTCTTTGGACATTGGGGCCCTGTTTTGGGGTTCCTCAGCTGTCGCTCTCCACACAACGGATCCCCTGGTCGCTCCAGGTCTAGGGTCTGGCGGCTGGGGAAAGGGCTGGTGGGTGGGGAGAGAGGGCAGAATATTTCCTTTTAAATCATATATATATCCGTGTGTGTTTGTGTGCGGGTAAAGTGCAGTTTCCCAACTTGGTCTGGAGCACCTAGTTTACGAAAGGGACATATCCAGGGCTGCTCTTGGCTGCTGCACCTTCTCTCCCGCCCCCCCCCCAGTGCATCACATGGCCCACTTCTGCCTGCCAACGCCCTCCCTGCGACGGCCTCTCCTCGCCATCAAAGACCAGCAAGGGCTGGTTTCGGCTGGCAGGACCTCTGTGCCAGGGTTGTTGTGTAAATAGCACAAGGCGCACCCCCCCCCGCAGTATGTGTACAGTGAAAACAGCCCCCACCTCTTCTTTTCCAAGTCTCTGTTGTCTCTTTAACCGGGGAGGTTAGCTTGAAAGAGCCAGCCCATTCCAGTCCCAGTCCTTTTTGTGTCTCGATCCTAGAACTTGGGTGTTTCTTCCCCAGTGTTCGTTGTGCAGACGTTGACTCTCTTCTTGTTGTAGGACCAAGGGGAGGCCAGACAGCTTGCCCTAGTCTCTGCCCCTGTTGCCAACAGCCCCCCCCCCCAAGCTGCGCATGGGGCTACAAGCTCAGTTGCCCCTTCACGCTTGACTTGGAGACTTGGCCTGGAAGTGGCTGCTCAGAGCCGCGGATTTGAGAGTGGAATGCTTGTATGCTGTACGACGGGGTGTCCCCTGAGCAACTCCCTCGATCAGGATGTGGTGTTGGGAGGGAGGGGCTCTGGGTTGGGGGTGCAGTGGGGGGGGTCTGGTTGTGCACCCAGGGGACTAACGTGTTGAAAGCTGTCCTCTCTCTCTGTTTGGTCACCTGTGCAATAAACAGCATTTGATCTGTGTGGGCTGCTTTGTTTTTCTGTTCCTCTTCCTCAGTGCCCTTCCACCCCCCTCCCCAATTTTGGGGAAGGGGGGGCATTGGCCAAGGCTGCTAGTCCTGCCATTCTCTGTATTTGGCTTTCAGGGAGAGAGGGAAGCCTGTGATGCTATAAGAACATCAGAAGGTCCTGGCTGCTGGGTCAGGCCAGTGGGGACCTATGGACCTCACAGTGGCCAAATACCCCAAAGGTCTTGGGTATTGAGATAGACTGCCTCTGGACCTGGAGGTTCCATAAGGACACCAGAAGATCCTGGCTCCCGGATGAGACCAAGGGGGGCCCGTCTGGTCCAGCATCTTGTCCTCACAGTGGACAGCCAGGTGCCCCAGAGGGAATAAGCCCACAGGGAGGCATCTGAGTGCAGCAGCAACTCACCCCACACGTTCCCCGGGAACTTGTACTCAGAGGCATTCACTGCCCAGATAGTGGAGGCAGAACATGGCTATCGTGGCTGTTCGCCATGTATTGCCGCCTTCTCCCTCAATTTTTTTGACGTTGCCGGTTGCTTCCACACAGAAGCAAGTTTGTGCTTTGTTGTGAATCTAATGAAATGTTGGGGCTCACAGGAGGCTCAAGTTAATAAGAAGCTGTCAAAACTACAATAACCCATCAATCCCAGTTTAAACCATTCATGTGGGGCCCTCTCTAGGTCCACGCAAGGCAGGAGGATGCCAAGACTCAAATGCGGAAAGGGCAGGAAGCTCTTTGGACCACTGAGTCGTGCGGGGGGGGGGGGGGAGGAGAGTTTTTGCCCACCACACACCTCACAGTCTCCATTGGTGCTGCCCACCTGTAAATGTTGCTGGCAGCCTTCTGTCCCTGGAGGCGATGGAGGAGTGTGCCTCTGGGGTGGTCCTTCTGGCACAGTTGTGCATCCTGTATTTTCCCTTCCTATTGTTACAGGAAAAATCCGAGGGCTCCCTTGGACAAAACAAAGACACCAACCAGGATAACTTGGAGCAAAACAGCAGCCTGTAGGCTTGGCCTTTATTGAACTGATGCATCAGGGTGTTCCCCTCACTTGCAAGAGAGAGGAAAGACCCAGAAAAATAGTGTGCAAGGTCTTATAAAAACTTTTGAAATTCCCCTCCTCTAGGTCAAGCCCACCCCCAGAAACATCATGCATACATTACAGAAAGGAGGGGTTGAGGGAGGAGTTGGTGGTAACCTGAGTGTCTTGTCACCTGGCTGGTTCCTCCTTTCCCCCCTCCCCATGAGTCACTTCCAGGAGACAAAGGGGAGTTTGCAGTTTCCTGCCCCCTGAGGGAAGATCTGATCATTGTCCTTTGTTTCAGTCCGTGTTGAATCCACTCCCATATGCAAGTTCTTTGTGGCCTTGATTGTCTTCTGTCTGGGATCATCTGGGCAGGGCTCCTGCAGATGTGCTGAGACAGTGAAGGGATTTTGGCTGACCAGGGTCAAACCCCCCTCCCCTTTTGTTAGTTCTTGTCATATGGAGTAAAATAAAAATGGAACAGTGCAAATCCAATGTATGGTTGATTTTCTATGAATTTATAACAGAAATGTGACGTATGTAGTGTGTGAGTGTGAAGTTTGTGTGAAGTTTGTGCAAACAGAATGATTGGGGTGGGGGGGTTCCTGCTACAGTTCCCCCCTTCGGAGATAAGATTGCAAAGGTGGCTACTTTGCAATCCTTTTCTCCGCACAATTTAAGGTGGTAAATAATAACCTGGTATTCTCCGTGTGTCCATGTGAACGTGAAAGGGACTTGGATGTCATGCTTCTTAAGGATATTTGCATAGAAATATAATGGTGTAACAGTGCACATAGTTAGACATAGGATATCATGTAAAATTAATATTTTGTTGCTCAGTTACTTGTGGCATTCTAGTACCTTGGAAGAAATATTTCCTCAATAGTGATCTATGCTTTACATTTAGGCAGGAAGGTCCACTAATGACTGAAAAGTGCAGTTTGCTTCCCCCCCCCCGCCATTTGTGTGTTCTCAGGTGTCAAGGTAGCTCTTCTGTGGTCTCACATCGGCATGGTGTCGCAGTAGTGGCAATCCCTGGTGAATCCACTTAGGGCTTTCATATTTATAATGTAGCCTGGCACCCACCACAGCTGGCACAGGTTTCAGACACGTCCTGAGAGAAATGCCTTTGCCTTGGCCAAAATCCATGGGATTTCTTATTATTATTACAGGCTCTGGTCTTGCATCCTGGGAAGTTGCTCACTTGCACTTTAAGGACCAAAAAGCTAATTGCAGCCTGGATACACTTGCCCAATTCAAACTGAGTCCAATTTGAATTTATGTGCCCATGGTTCTCAACGTTTCAAACCAATCTGTTAAAGGAAAACCGTTCTTAAAAGGGCACTTTGTCCAAATAAGTCAATTTAACTCTCTAAGGGATCATTCCTGCTAAACCAAAGCATTTGCACCTTCATGTACCTGGTGTTTTATGGATCCAGAAGCTTGTCCTTGGCAAAACGAGGTTTAACACATTTTAAAATGGATAGGGAAAGTTGGCAGAGTGCCAGGTGGAACAATGAAATGTGGTTATAAATTGAGCTAAACATTGGACTACACAATAGTGTGAGCTATTAGAAAGTATAAAATGCATGAGAATTCTCCATTGGTGTGTAAGCAATAAGACATTAAACATAAAAACAATTACACACAAAAATTGCCCCCCTTTGTGGAAATCACACTGTCAGACACATTTCAACATTCTTACATAATAACACATAATACAAAAAAAACTAATTAAATATCAGTTGCATATCTTGACACAATTGTGATATTTTACACATGTATCTTTTGAATCCTGGAGCACAGTCTTAAGGTTCAAAAGTGGGAAAATGTCCTTGCAATTCAAGTCCTCCCCCCTTTGTCAGCCCCACTCCCCATCAGTCTATATCATTTTAAAGAGATAGCTGTGGCCACTTTGAAAACTCTGGTGTTGCAGGTCTTGTGATGGCGAAGAACTGAGGGGTTGTTGCTGCTTTTCATCATTGCACATCTGTAGAAGTGATATCCTGTAAGGGGGCAGGGTTTTTTGGGGAGACTTAAAGACACAGTTAGACAAGGAAGGGGCAAAAGGCAAAAAGGATGTCCTCCAGTTTCCATGGGAAGCTGCAAATAATAACAATCTTAGCACATTAAGCATTTTATTCATTTCAATATTATTATCACATTTCCACATAATTACTGTTATTATCTGCTAAGTTTGTTTGCTTTCCTTCACTTAGTTTTTGTTGTTGTTGTTCTTTTCATATTATAAAATAAAAATTACTCCACATGTATAGAAAGAGAACTGTAAAAAATACAAAGGTTAAAAAATACAAAGAAAGCAAAAAATTAGATTACCAGTCAGATGAAAACAAACTTGACACAAAGACATCAGATTTAGAAAAGAATTATTATTAAATATATTATCAAAACCACGCAGATTACTACTAGACTGAAAAAAATGGGAAAACCATGGGGAAAAAACTTTAAATTCACCATGTGCTATCTGATAAAAGAACTTCATGAAACTGACTTTCAACATGTGATGAACATGTCCCCAAAGTAGAACACACAGATACAAAATGACCTATGAGGAACCAAAAATAAATAAATGCTAAGACACACAATTTGTTTTTTTTTTTTTTTTTAACCTGAAGTCACCTGAAGCAACTTGTTTTGGCATTCTAACATCCCAATGAAAAACTGATTAATAAATGAAAAACAGATTATTTGTAACCTAAAAAAGTGTCAGAGATAGAGGAAAATCAACTAATATAGCAGGGATTCAGACTTGTTTTGCTGAACAGAAAGAAAGTGACTGTTTGGCTTTAAGGGAAGAAAGACAAAAGAAATACAAATGCAATTACTTTTATAGAGTATTTAAATCACTGTTTGCATCCCCTCATTATCATTTGTGCTGTGGGAGAAAAGAAGGGACAAACACTTTGTTAATGGGGTTCACATATCCTGTTAAAAGGGGAAATTATTTCATGTGAGAAGTCTGTCAGGAAATGCTGTTCCTAAAATGCATAGGCATATACACACACACAAAAAAAAACTGTTATAAAATTTAAATCCCATTGGGGAGGCAAACTACTCAAGAGAGGAACTCACAGTGGGAGTGCTTTGATATTTACCTGTGAAAAGAAATCGGCATGTCAAGACCTGAAACCTGGCAACCTCTTGACCCTTGATGGTCCAGTACCCAACCCCTTTGTCTTAATTAGCCCCTAGAGCAAAAGACACATCAAGGATGATCTCCCCCAATGGTTCCAAGTTCTTTTCATAAGGAAATTTGGATAAGCTTCTCCCTGCAGGCAAGCTCTCAAAACCTCCTCTCTCCACCCTACAGTTCCCCCTCCTTCCTCTCTCTCTCTCTTTTTTTTTTTTTTTTTTTGACTGATCTAGCCTCTGTGTATGTGCAGAGTTCATGTCTCAGCAAACCTTTTATACTATTGAGAATGTTGCATCCTTTGGCTAAATTACCATTTGAATAAGGGAAAGGAAGGGTAAGGAGTAGATTTTGAAAACAGGGTTTGATTTTATTCACCAAAGCTAGCAATTTCAGCCCAAGCAAACGAGACTGCTTCCTTTATGTACAGGAAAGGGCTAATATCCCTCTGGCTATTCGCAGAACAATGCCACGCCCTTATATATGGGGAAAATGGCCAGAGGATCAGAATTCATAGGATTTTTTCTTTATTATTTTTTTTTTTTAACATTCTCAGCCATTTCAGCCTTACCATTTGCAGACAAAAAATATTATTATTATTATTAATATTATTATTTACTGCCCTTTATTTACAGGAATGGTCAAGGCTAATTCTACTTGATTATTCATTTGTATGTGCTTAAACTTTGAATTGACTCTGAAGTCTGATCCCCCCCCAATGATAAACACTGTAATCAGCTTGATATTACCAGTTGTGCTTCAAAACATCACAGCTTCACCTCTCACCTTTTAAGACTAAAGAGCAAAACTAGGCTGAATTTCAACTCCATCAGCACGCCAGAATTTAAGAATTACCCTCCAATGCTTGCAGACACATGTTCCTTCCACACAGCCACAAATTGGGAGAGTTGAAAGAGACCCTGGGGTCATCTAGTCCAACCCTCCAAATATAGAGTTCACAGCAAGATTCCACAGCAGGATTTGTACTATCAAAGAGACATACACATTTAAGTACAGATTTACAAATGGGAAAGGAAACATCTATGCTCCTATCATGTACTAAGGAAGAGGAAAATAAAAGGACCCAACTTTACACAGAACCCCTTTTAGCAGATCTTGAGATAGTTTGAGTGAGTTTGCTTCCTTAGACTAAAGAATGCAAGTTCTTAGAGAAATTATCTTTAAAGGAAGATGGAAGTGAACATTTTTCCTAAGATAGGGAGAGGATCTCTTATAAAGCAAAGTTAATTCGATTGATATAACCACTCACAAATAATTAAAACAGCCATAGATTTGATTTAAAGGGAACACAAAAGTGAGATGCAGGGTACCTTGGGAAAGATTGCTCCCCCCCTCTTTGCAGTTTCCTTTAAAGGAAGCTTACTCGGGAGTAAATTTACCTGGCACAGAAGTAAGAAGGGAGGAAAAAACCTGAAACAGATAGAATGAAACAAGGGGGGGCATTTTCTGAGAAAAGAGGCCAGGAAGTCTTATAGAGACTGATATTTGGACTGGACTCATAGAATTTTGCTGGCCATGGAAGCCTCTACATTTAATAACAATTTTCTTAGAAAGAACACCATCCTTTCATAGGCATGTGCTTAATGAAATACATACACTGCATTTTAGCTTGAGAGAGCAGTTGGCTCAACTAGGCTTTTGCAGCAGAAACATTAGGTTTTTTTCACAGCACATTTCAAAATACTGAAACAAAAGACTGGAACACGGATGTAGACTCACAAACTCAAAAGTTACAACAAAACATTATTTACCACTAGACTTAAAATCACCCTCCTCTTTTAAACTAGTGGAAGGAGGGGAGGTAATCCTCCTTTCAGAACACAGGTAGCATGTATACAGGATTTTACCACTTGGGAGGAAAACTCTTTTTTTTTTTTTTTTTTTTTAGAGCTTTTCTCAAATAACAAACATTTGCACACTTCATATGTAAATACAAACCCTTGGAATATTTCTAAATCCTTGAGATCATCTCTTATTCATTTATTATTATTATTTTATTAACTAAGATCTCTAATGCATGGGCTCTCAGGCTGGGCTGTTATTATATCTACTGCCTTCTGAGCACCATTAAGTTTTCGTTTTATGTTCTAGCTTTAGGTCATAGTTTAACAACACAAATTTGATGTTTTCAGCTCTCCCTATGGGTTCACACCCTGATTTTGTTGAAGGATCCCTGAGGTGGCTGCTGTGCCCTGGGTTCCAGGTGGTGAGCCTAAGCCACCCACTAAAAGTTACAACAGTCTCATACTTTGTACTTGAAAGACCATATTGCCCCTTTATTTTTATTTTTTTTATTATTTTTTTCCCAATTGGAGATGACAAGCTGGAGGGGCATATTAGAATCCTCTCTGGGGCAAAAAGGCTTCATGGAAGCTTTGTTGCCAGGAGGAGTCCAGCTAGGGTGTTTAGTGAGCTCCCATTCTCTCAAATGTTATTATTTGGCTTTTTTTTTTTTTTTTTTTCCGTTAACGAAGTACACTAAAGACAGAAAGAGTGGAAACACACACACAAGGGAGGAGGGGCAATGGGAAAGAAAGGGGGGACAGAAAAAAGATCCTTTCAGTACTCAAAGTACCCTTGACTAACACAATTCCTACTTATCTATAAACCACGAATTAATTTCTGGAAATCTCAAACCTGAACCTGAAACAAACCACGGGTCCCTCTGCCCGGAAACTCAAAACCACGGGTCCCTCTGCCCGGAAACTCAAACCACGGGTCCCTCTGCCCGGAATTCCTTCACCTCAGCGCTGTTTACAAGACTAAACCCCCTCTCCCACCCACGACAGCCTCCTGCCTAGCCTTTGAGACTAAGTTCGGAATCCCCTACTGAACGCCTGCGCAGTGCAGTGCCAGATCGGGGTCCAAGAAAACAACCAAGGTTTGAAAGGAAGCAAATGACCTTGCGTTGAAATACTTTTGAAAAGACGCCACCGGACGACTCCGAGGGAAGGACGTCAGAGAAGTAACAAAGAGCCACGCTTTCCCGGACCAATTCCAAGACGGAAAACGGGGGAGAAAAGGAGAGAGAGAGATTAAGGCGTCCCTGGACGACTCCGAGAGGTAACGCCGGAAAACAGTAAAAGTACCACGATTTTCCCGGTCACACACCGCAAAAAGAAAATCGGGGGAGAAAAAGGAAAGTTTTAGACGTCCCTAGACGACTCCGAGAGGTAACGCCTGACAGAAAAGTTCCGCGATTTCCCTGGCCACTCTCCGAGGGGGAACATCGGGGGAGAAAAGGGGAGAGAGAGAGAGCGTTCCCGGCCGACTCCGAGGGGCAACGCCAGAAATGAAAGAAGGAAAGTCTGGCTGTCGTGGGGACATTACTTTTCCACCCCCCTCCCAATGTATTTACTTCAAACCATACTCACGTTCGAAGATGTCCCCCCGCAGATCCCGGGATCCTTTTCCCTTAGCCGGCTTGACCTCGCCTTTGCTCCCCTGGTTGAGCTTTTGGTGACGATTGATTACCGCCCGCAAAGAGGAGGCAGGGAGAGGAAGAAGGATCCCTGGGCTAAGGTTGCCCAGTGGCGCCCGATCCCTTCTATCTCCCCTCTCACCTTTACAGGAGAACCAAGTGTCCCTGAGAATGGTCGCCAACTGTTACAGGAAAAATCCGAGGGCTCCCTTGGACAAAACAAAGACACCAACCAGGATAACTTGGAGCAAAACAGCAGCCTGTAGGCTTGGCCTTTATTGAACTGATGCATCAGGGTGTTCCCCTCACTTGCAAGAGAGAGGAAAGACCCAGAAAAATAGTGTGCAAGGTCTTATAAAAACTTTTGAAATTCCCCTCCTCTAGGTCAAGCCCACCCCCAGAAACATCATGCATACATTACAGAAAGGAGGGGTTGAGGGAGGAGTTGGTGGTAACCTGAGTGTCTTGTCACCTGGCTGGTTCCTCCTTTCCCCCCTCCCCATGAGTCACTTCCAGGAGACAAAGGGGAGTTTGCAGTTTCCTGCCCCCTGAGGGAAGATCTGATCATTGTCCTTTGTTTCAGTCCGTGTTGAATCCACTCCCATATGCAAGTTCTTTGTGGCCTTGATTGTCTTCTGTCTGGGATCATCTGGGCAGGGCTCCTGCAGATGTGCTGAGACAGTGAAGGGATTTTGGCTGACCAGGGTCAAACCCCCCTCCCCTTTTGTTAGTTCTTGTCATATGGAGTAAAATAAAAATGGAACAGTGCAAATCCAATGTATGGTTGATTTTCTATGAATTTATAACAGAAATGTGACGTATGTAGTGTGTGAGTGTGAAGTTTGTGTGAAGTTTGTGCAAACAGAATGATTGGGGTGGGGGGGTTCCTGCTACACTATCACACTATGGGATCGCTCTGGCAGGAGAGCATGAGACTCATTTGTATATCGACCTAATTTTTTATTGGAACTTTTCAGCGTACAATACAATAAAAACCAATCTAATATAAACAAAACATAGAGGGGGGAAAGAGAAAGCGGGAAGAAAGAAGAAACTGCAGAGGCATTAACCCTTTGTGGATCTTCGCCTTCTCTCGCACCAAAGGGGCTGCACCCTCGCAGCTCCTCACCCCCCGCAGAAGATGTTCCCTTCCCTGCCTCCTGCGAAGGGTCCTTCCTCAGCCTCCCATCGCCTTCCTCACCAGCCCAGCGCGGGGGCATCAAAAGATGAAATAAAACTGTGGGTTCCAACCCCGTGTGGGGCTAGGAGACCCTGGGGGTCCCACCCCCCGACTCTGCGCCTCCCGCTCCCGGGGCTGGAGCTCGCAGCTAGACTGCCTCTGGGCCTGGAGGTTCGGCGGAGCCCAGGCGACCCCCTCCCCGCCTGAAGGCCTGTCTCGGGGCAGGGAGTTCCACAGAGTCACAAGGGCTTTCCTTCAGGTTTTCTTGCTTTCTTGGGGCGGGTGTCACGTGCCTCCATGAAGAGGGAGAGGCCGGGCAGCGGCGCCCATAGAGCCTCGAGTCCTCCTCGGGCTAGAGGAGCCTATTTTTCCCGCCAGAACGAGGCCGAAGTCCCGCCCCTTCCTCCGAGGCCTTGCTCCCCATTGGCAGCGCCAGGAGGGGGGAGGAGCGTCCGCGGCATAGAGGAGCGCGAGTCCTAGAAGGGTGGAGAGGAAGCGCGGTCGCCATGGAGACGGGCGAGGGCGGGACCATAGAGTGTCGGCGAGGGGAGGCAGCAGAGCGGCCGGGTCGCCTTCCCGGAGCAGCGGAGGCGGAGGCGGAGGAGGAGGAGGCGGCGGGGTCGCCATGACGTCCGCCTCCACCAAGGTACCCGGGGAGGCGGGGGGGGGGGGGGAGCGCCGCCGCCGCCAGGGATTCTGGGAGGAGGGGGAGGGTGCCTCTGAGCATGGGCCGAGTGCCGCGCGGCGGGAGGAGGAGGAGGCGGAGGGCAGAGCTCGCTCCCTCCCGGGGCTGCTTCGCCCTCCTTCGGCCTGGGGCCTCTTCCCCAAGGGAGGCGGGGGGGGGGAGGCGACGGGGGGCCACGTTCCCCGCTCCTTCCGCTCAAGGGATGGGGAGCCCCACTTCCCGCACTGCGGCGGGTTGGGCTGGATGACCCCTGGGGGCCCCACGCAGCTCAGGGCGGTCCGGGAACAGGGCAGAATTCAGGGCCCAAGAGGGTCTGAGTTGGGACCCCCATCCTGGCCCTTCTGCCCTGGCTCCCCATTCAGAGTGCTGGTTTTGAGCTATAAAGCCTTACACAGGTTGGGACCCCCAAGGGCCGCCTCTCTCCCTACCCGGACCCTGAGATCCTCCTCCTCGCCGGAGCCCCTTCTTCGCGTTCCTCTCCCATGGGCATCGCCAGAACGGGGCCTTTTCTGCAGTGGCTCCCCGTTGGCGGAAGACTTGCCTGCCGCCTCCTTTATCTACCTTTCCGCACCAGGCAGAAAGCATTCCTCTCCTCGCAGGCCTTTGGCCTTCTAAAAGTGTTTGGGGTTATCTGCAGTTGTTCTAGAAGAAGAGGCACCAGAGCTCACCGCAAGCTTCTCCCTTGTTCTCTTAGCACGACAATGGCGCCACCTGAGAGGGGCCTGAGCTGAGATCCAGCCGGAAAAAAGCCCTTGGTTATTGTTTTGTTTTCCCTTAAGCTATTTATTTTGTGTTTTGATGTTGCAAACCGCCCTGCGATCTACAGACAAAGGGCGGTATACAAATTAAATAAATGAACGAACAAACAAACAAATAAATAAATAAATAACATACTCTGTGCATGCTCAGAGGCACCCAAAGAAGCACGGCTCCTGGCAGGTGTGGTGGGTTGTGTGGGGGGTGCCTCCTGCATGCCTCCCCCCTCTCTCCTCCACCCCCTTATTTCCACAAGCAAAAACACATTTCGTGGAGGATGGAGAGCAAGAGGGCTCTCCGCAAGGGGGCTTTGCAGCTGCCCACCCCCTGCCCACCCTTTCTCCCCTCTGCCTTCTTCAACCAACTTCTCTCCCCTCCACAGGTGGGCGAGATCTTCTCTGCCGCTGGCGCCGCGTTCACCAAGCTGGGCGAGCTGACCATGCAGCTGCACCCCGTGGCCGACTCCTCGCCAGCCGGGTGAGCCCCTAGGAGGGAGGGAGGGAGGCCCCCCCACCTATGCTTCTGTGGTCTCAGTCAGGGGGCTGCCCATCTCTTCCAAGGGGTGGCGGCAAGATGGGATGCATGCTCCACAGGCTGCACCCAGAGGTGCCCCTGGGCTCCCTTGCACCTTGGCAAGGAAATGCGCCCTCACCATGGACCGGAAACTCAAAAAGGCTGCGTTTTGTCAGCTTTTGTGCTCCTCATAGCGCGCAGGTGAGCTGGTGGGTTCCTAGCCACTCCGAGCCACAGCGGAGAGCAGTGGTTTTTAATAATAATAAATAGGGCGGCTAACACCAGTAAAATTACAGTAAAAACATAATAGGGGAAAAAACCCCAATTTGAAATACAGGTTAAAATGCAATTTCAAATGCAGCCTCATTTTAAAAGTAGCCCATAGATCAAGACCATAAGAGTCAGACTGAGTCCAAACTGAAGGCCAGGCGGAACAGCTCCATCTTGCAGGCCCTGCGGAAAGATGTCAAGTCCCACAGGGCCCTAGTCTCTTGCGACAGAGCGGGGCCAGTACTGAAAAGGCCCTGGCCCTAGTTTTTGCACTAACCCCTAGGTGTGCCCCCCTCTGAGCACTAAAATCATCACATAGCTGGGGACGACCTTTTTCCATGTGCCCAACTGACGTGCCTCTGCACTGGCCTGTGATTCTGTCTATACTATATGTATAAATTGCAAGTTGCCATATAGATCTAGGTGTGTGTAGTATAGAACAGTATTAAATATATCTTGTATATTGTGTTAAGAACATGCAGATAACTGCATAGCCCAGCACCAGTTCTGAGGTCCCAAGTGCCATGGAAACGCATTTGGGCCCCTCTGCGGACCCCACCCAGCACCCAAGCCCTCCCACCCCTAGGCTCTCCCTGTGCACTGGGGTCAAGGGTTTGCATGCCCCCTTTTGCATTTTGGGGGTGGGAATGTTGCTTGAAGGGCATCCCTGGCAGCAGAAGGGGCGGGAGGAGGAGGAGGAGCAGGTAGCAGCGGTGCAAGAATCCTGACCCCCCACTCCCCACTATCCCCCCAGGGCCAAATGGACCGATGCGGAGATCTCCCTGCTCCGGGCCTCCGTCCAGCGCTTTGGAGATGACCTAAACCGCATCAGTGCTCTCATCAAAGACCGGACTGTGTAAGGGCTGTTGGGGGGCGGGGGGGGGGGGGTCCTTGCACAGCTCTAGAGAGGCCGTTCCCCAGGGCAGCGTAGGAAACAGGTGCTGGACGCATCAAGCTTCTTTATTTCCGTTTTGCGTCCTGTTCCTGCTCTCCTCACAGCAGCCCTGTGAGGTAGGCCAGGCCCAGAAGCCCAGGCTTTTGAATGGCGGTGTCCGGCTCTCTAACCACTGCACCGCGCTCCTGTTGAGGGAATCTGACCTCTCCTCTCCCCCCAACCCCCAGGGCCCAGCTGAAAGGGGCGGCCAAGCGGAAGGTCTACGAGGACAGCGGGCTGCCCCTCCCCTCGGAGTCCCCCAAGAAGGGGGCCCGCAAGGGGCAGCCACAAGGCCCCCCCTCCACCCACGGGGCGGGCGGCCACCCCGACCCTTCGGCTCCCCCTGCGAAGAAGCAGAAGGCGTCTGGTGAGTGGGACCCGGGGGGGGGGGAAGGCTTTCTCTCTCTCTCTGTCTTGGGGGGGGGGTCTCTCTCTGTACCAGGAGCCGGGGTCTGCGTGCTCACCCCCCCATTAAACCAGGGTCTCTTCCCCTTCCGACAGACGTGACCCTCAGCGCTTTGAACGACTCTGACGCCCACAGCGACCTGGTGGACATTGAAGGCTTGGGAGACGCCCCCCCTGCCAAGAAGCTGAACTTCGACCAGGGTAAAGACACGGGGGTCCCGAGTGGGTGCTGGGGGGCCCTTCCCTCCCTCTCTTTCTCCCCCCCATGGGGAATTGGCTCCCCACACCTACTTTGTGGGGTTTGGTTGGTGGGCTGGGTGAGAGGTGCTGGGTGCGAGATGTCCCTGTGTTAGGGGGCTGGGCTCCCCCCGCTGGGTGGGGCAGGAGCCTTATGGGTGGATTGGACTGTGCCCCCCCCCCCGTTCCCCCCTCCCTCCAGCTCCCTGGTCCTTTCTCTCTCTCTTTCTAGACAGCCTGAATCTGGACTCTGGACTCCTCATGACCCCTGGCACAGACTTGCCCCTCCTCTCCCGCTGACGGACCGCTTGCCCCTGCCCTCCGGTGGGGGGCTCTCCCCCCCCCCGATCTCGTGGCCCCCCATGCAAGCACTGCCACTCCAGGCCAAGGACTGGTCCTCCTCCTCTGGTCCTGCCTCTGGGAAGGGGGGGTATCAATCTCAGCTGCTCAACCTCCTCCTGGATCTTTGCCCCCCCCCCAGTGGGGAGAGGAGAGGTTGAGGAGTTGGGGGGCTGCCCCCTTCTTCCCCACCTGGGCGGTCTCATGCTCCACTCCTCACCTGTCTGCCATGATTGATGCGGCTGCCCTCAGTCCCTGCTGACCCACGGAGGCCCCCTTGACTCCCTTGCTGTGCCCCATGGGGCAGGACTCCTCTGCAAATGGGGGGGGCCCTCCTTAGCTTCACCCCACTCCCCCCCCAAGTGTGGTTTTGTCTTTTTGTATGATGATGATGATGGTAGCAATAAAAGCCTCCTGCCTCCCTCCTGGGTCTCCTGTCTCTTTGAGCATCCCGTCTTGCGCCCGAGGCCTCTGGAGACAGCAGCACCAGGGATTGGGGGGGCACTGATGACACACAGACCTCCCCCCCCAGCAATTTGGGACCCAGGGGCTGAGAGAGGGCGGCCTGGCCGGTGCGGAGGGAGAGTCCTTTGGTGGGAGAATTTCATTGCATTGTTCTGTATGGGACAATGACAATAAAGATATCGTATTGTATTGAGAAGGTGAGCAGAGCAGGACGTCCCCTCGCCATTTCCTCTCCCCAGCCTCTTTTCACGTGCCCCCCCATTTCCTCACCCCACATTTCCAGCCCCCCCCCCCGGCGAGTGTGCCAGGCCCACGGGAGCAGCGCAAGCAATACTGGCTGGACAAGGCAGTGCCAATATTTCTGTGCTGCTACGGCGGGACGAGCCTCAGCGTGGAGGGGGGGGCGCAGTCCGCTGGGGGTGTGTCCGGAGGGGACATCTGCTTTCCATCATGTGAGGGGGGTGGAGAGCCCCCCCCACTCTCTTCCCCCCTTGAAGTCCTGCCTGCGCTCGCGTCAACACCACAAGACGGTTTGTGGATTCCCAGACCACCAAACAAACCATGTTGTGCTGCTTGGGCGGACGCAGGATCCAGTCCAGAATTGTTGGGGGCGGGGCGGGGTGGAGTCAGTGCTGGGGGCTCCGGAGCATTGCTTGTTCTGCCCCCACCCCCCCAAACACGCTCACCTTGCAAGTTCAGTTCTGCCAACCTCAGCACCTTCGGTTTCGCTTGTGCCATTTCCCACTCCTGGGGGTGGAGAGAAGAGGGGTGGGAAGAAGGGGGCCTGTATCTTGGGGGGGGGGGTGTCAGGAAGGAGCTTGTGAAACTGGGATAAAATCACAGTGTCTGTGTTTGTTGGCAGGGGGACCCTCTTATCTTATCTCTTATCATAAGAATAACGAATAATAATTTTATTGTTTATACCCCTCCCCCCTGGCCAGTCTTGAACCCGTGCTTGCACTGCGGAGGGTTGGACTAGAGGACCCTCAGGTCCCTGCCTGGCTCGGCAGTTCTGTGCAACGTCTGCATTTTGGGAAACGCATCCCTGTGTGTCCCCCCACCCCAAACCCCTTCCCACAGTAGCTGGTGGGCTCGCCACCCCCACCCCACGAGGAACACGGAGCGGCCAGGGTCCCCCCCCCAGGAGGAGGCCTTGCAGCCCCCCCCCCCCCAAGGGCAGCGGCATAGCAGGAGAAAATGGACCGGGCGGAGGGCAAGGCCAGCACCCCCTTTCTGGTTGCAGAAGGGGCATCGCCCCCCCGGCCACAATTTGCACACAAGCAATTCATGCCAAGGGAGTGGGGGGGGGTCATGCAATTGTGCACACATCCGGCTGCACCCTCAAAAGGCCCTGGGTCCGGGGGGGGGCATTTGTCCTCCCCAAAAGAGCCCATCCCTCCCTATTGGGGGTAGGTAACATATTTGATAGATGGGGCAGGCCGACGCCTAAGAACTTGGGACACCCCCCCCCCCTTTGTGGAGAGCCGGTGGGTCAGTGAGTAGTTGGGACAAAGCCCTGCCTTCCCCATTATTCCCGAAATCTCTTTTGCAGACCTTAGTTCAATAAATAAAATAGCATTTTTGTCCTGTAAAACTACCGCCACCCTCCCAACATGCTGGGCAGCCCAGTTTAGGGAAGTTTTTAATGTTTGATGTATTTTTTTTTTTTTTTAATATTCTGTTGGGAGCTGCCCAGAGTGGCTGGGGAGGCCTGGCCAGATGGGTGAGGTATAAGTAATAAATTATTATAAATAATAATAATAATAATAATAATAATAATAATAATAATAATAATAATAATAATAATAACAACAACAACAATAAAAAACAATTGCTCCCCCCCGTTTCGCCATGTTCCATTTTAACTGGAAAGGAAGTATTCACTTTGAGTCCATTATTAATTTTTGCAGGGGTATCTAATTCTCCCACCCCCTCAAAAAAAAGTGACCCCCAAACTATTTCCTAAGAATTCGCCACGCGTCCATTTTCTGTCTCTCCACCCTCCCCACCTATTTTCTCCAACGTTGCAAATGGCCGAAGAGAAGTTTCGAGGCGCCTGGAGCCTTCGCCTGGCCGGCCTCCTCCTCAAGAGCCAAAGGGTGTGATTTGCTCAAAAGGAAAACCGGGGAAATTAGAGGAATTGGAGAGGGGTGTCCCTGGAGGGCTGGGGGTGTGGGGTGTGGGGTTTTTTCGGAGTGGGGGGTCTCATTTGTGGGCGATGAGTTGAAAGGACACCCACAAAATCCTGTTTTTGGGGTACAGGGACTGGCAGTGGGGCAGATGGCAGTCAAATCATCGATGGGCCCAAGCCTTACTCTCAATATTCCCCTGTTTTCAGGGTTGGAGGCTCTGAAAGCTTATAGACATATTTTGTTGGGTGGGGGATCAAAATATTTTTTGGGGGGCTTGATTTATTTATTTTTATTGTGGAGGGAGAGTGAAAAGGAACCTGTTTTGCTTCAGAGGTGTCCAGCTGCTGTTTTGGTGTGTGGTGGGTGCCCTTAAATTTCAGGATTCTCGGGTGGGGGGTGGCGTGATCCCCCCCACCACTGGAAAACAACAACCCCACCCCTTTGTTTTGCAGTGAGGCACCCAAGGGGTGTCCGGGGCCCGATCCTTCCTCTGGGAGGAAGAGGCTGACGCCTTTGAGGGCAGGATGTGGTGTATTCTGTAAATGACGGGTTCCTTCTTCAAGGAGGGGGTCCGCAGGGGGGGCCGGGCTCCTCCCTTTTAATTGTGGGGTGTCTTGCGGTCTAATTCTGGGGTTCCCGGGGGCTTCACCCCCGCAAGATCCGAGCCTTTGTTGTCCTGGGAGCCTCTTTCTGCTGTTTTCCAGCCACACAGGGTGTGCTTTGGGGCTATTTTGGCGAGATGAGGTTTCACCCTTCTCTGTTTCAGGATCGGACCCCCACCCCCTTTTTTTTGGCCCACGAAGCCAATTTCGGGGTGTCCTCTGGGGGTTGGCCCCCCCTGGATTTTCTGGATCCTGTCTGGGGCCTGCCAGGCCTCTCAGCTGCCTGCACCACTCTCTGCCCAGCTTGCAGCCGTGGAAAGGAACACACCCATCTCCTCCCGGGGCAAGGACAGTCCTGAGCCGGCCCCAATCCCCACGCCACCTCCCTGGGCACCTCCAACTTACCTCCTCTGCTGCCCCATTGCCCCCATCCGGGCGCTGGGGGGGGGCGAGTTTTCCAGAAGCCCTTAAAAAGCACTTTTACACCCACGGAGAGATAGCAAGAGGGGGCCCTGGTGTCTTTGCCACCCAGTCCTGGCACGCTGCCCGCTCTGGATCCGCGTGGGGTTTGTGTGCGTGTGGCCCCCCCTCCTGCGAAAGGGAGGAAAAACTGGCCCCCCGCTTTTTGTTCAGGTCCCAGAATCGGGGGACCCCCTTCCAGCTCGCCCCACTCTTAGATTTTTCCTGGGAGTCCAGATTCGGAGGGTGTGGGGGGCAAAAGGAAATAAAAGAAAATAAGAGGGGGCCCCTCCCCAAGCAGGCCCCCCCAGGAGCTGCCAGCCCTTTTCCGTGCGATTGTGGAGGCAACGAGAGAGGGAGAGAGAGAAAAAAAGAGCAGGGGTGAACGGAGAAAAGCCTGGTCCTTTTTCCCCCTACGCAAGTTTCTACACTTGAAAAAGCCCCTTTGGGGCGCTTGGAAAAATCTGAAAAAAATTCAGGGGGGAGCCTTGGTGCCCCACTGGCGGCGTGCGGAGTTTGGGGCGGATCCGGGCAGGCGCTCCCCGGGGAAAAAATAGCTTTTGAGCGGCTCCGTCTCCCGCCAGCTTCAACGTCCCCAGCTGACTTTGACACGGTGCCAACTTGCAAGGCTGGCTTGGCAGCGGCTCAGCTTTTCAAACGGCCACTCTGGCTCCCTCCCCCCCCCTCCCTGGACGGAGGGCGCCCCACGGCACGGGGCCAGGCTTTGGCCTTGCAGCCCCCCCAGGTCCCCCCCCCCGTGTGAGTGTGCTTTTCACCACAAGCCAGGCCAGTGTGTTTGTGTGTGTGTGAGTGTGTTGTGCGCCTCTCGCTTTCCTGCCACAGAGGCTGTTGAATCTGCCGATGCAAAACGCCAGCCGTCTTTACCGGGCAGCGCCAAAGCCCCCCCACCCTGCCCAAAACGGGGCCTGGGCAAGGCAGGCAGGCCTCCCCTGGCACAGGGCATGCGCCCCCTCCCAGGCAGGGGCTGGGGGGGGCACCCTGAGCCCCCTCCCCACCTGCAAACAGCCCCCCTCCCTGCCTTCTTCACAGAGCGGCCCCCCAAAAAAGCTGCTTGGCCTCCCCTAGCAGGAGAGGTCAAAGGGCAACGGCCTCCGTTTGACCTCTGGGGAAGCCAGGCCTGGCCCAGGGCGGGGGAGGGGCAGCAGGTTCCCGGGAGGAAGTGTCAATCAACCTGCGGGCGGCAAAGGTCAAAGGGCAGCGGGGGGCTTCTGTGCGCGCGCAGAGCGTTTCCTCCAAGGCAGGGAGCCCCAATAGTCACAGGAATTGATCACTGGGGGTCCTGCGGTTCATGGAATTGGAGCGTGGGGACCTCAAGGGACATCTAGTCCAACCCCCTTTTGCTTGTGGATCTGGGCCCACCAATTGCATATGATTTTTTTTGCAGGGGGTGGTGGGCACAGCTGGTTGGTTGCTAGGGCAGCAGTGGCATTATTCCTTTTTTTTTTTTAGGGGGGCAGCTATATGTGTTGGGAAACGAGATTCCTTTCCAGGCCTCGGTTGGTTTTGCGAGATGACACTCCCCCCCCCCCCCAGCTGGCAGGGCCTCTTCCTCCTCTTCCGCTGGGCTTTCATTTCCTGCAATTCGGCCCCCCCCCCAAACCACCTTGTGGGGCACATTCTTCTTGCCTGCAGGCATTTTTAAACTCGCCCCCCCCTTCCAAAAATGCAAAGCCAATCAGGAGCCCGTGGGGTCCTTGCTTCAAGGTCCTTTTATTACAGAATTGCAAAATGCACAGCAGATCCACCAGCAGTGGCAAGGAGGGGGGGGAATGCCCTGTTTCAAGCAATGCCCCCCCCTGACCCCCAGGGCAACCCCCCTCCCCGATTCCCTAACAGAAAAGTATATATTATATATTTATAGAAGATATGTACAAATTATATATATATACATAGAATAGAAAAATAATCCTGCAAATGCCCCCCCCCGAAAAACATGGTTTATACAGTACATGATTTGGTAGCAGAAGGGTGGGGGGTGGGATAAGAGACCCCTTTCAGTCCATCTTGGTACACAGTACTGGCTGGGGGGGGGGACATCCTTGTCCCAGTGAAGTCAGGGAATATCATTTCTGGGGCCCCCCAATGCAACGTCACTCCTGGGCTTCCCCACCTGAGAAACTCCAAGGGTGCCCCCCCACTTTGTGTGGGGATGTTGGGGGGAAGTTTGAAGAAGAAGACTCCCTTATTTCCTGCTGGAGGGTATCTCCCCCCCCCCAACGAAGACCAGCTCCGAGCACAGCCTGACGCGAACCCCCCAACACAAGGAATGGAGCTGGAGTGCCCTTTGCCGTCGCCTGGGGGGGTCAGCTATGGGGCTGGGGGCGTGAGGGGGACCCCCGCCACAAAGAGCTTTTTCGGGGGGGAGTCGATGTCCAGTCCTCCTGCAACGAGAAGCAGAGATGGGGGTGAGGGGTAGAGAATCAGTATCGTGCCCCCCCGTAACTGCCCCCTCCCAGGTACCCCCCCCATTTTGCTCACGCTCTTGGAGCCCCCCACAAATGAGAGTGCCCCCCCCCACCGGCAATGCTCATGTTCTTCCATGTTTTCCCCTTTTCTTTTTCTACCTTTCCTCTTCAGGGTTTCCAGCGTTGGGGGGGTCCTTGGGGAGGAGGGGAGCCTGGAAGAGGGGAGCAGATGGGGGGGGGCAAAGGTCATGTCAGTTCAGCTGCTATAGCAGAGGTGGGACCCCGAGGGTCATCCATCCCAACCCCCTGCAACCCTCCCCCTCCGACCCACCTCTGGAGATGCCAGGAGTGGGG
This sequence comes from Podarcis muralis, assembly GCF_964188315.1. NCBI lineage: Eukaryota > Metazoa > Chordata > Lepidosauria > Squamata > Lacertidae > Podarcis > Podarcis muralis. The sequence goes on from NC_135667.1 coordinate 694,314, forward strand.
GGTCACAGCACTGGGGGGGCTGGAAAACTGGGGGAGAGAGAGAGGGAAACAATTAGGGGGGCCCCGCCCTGCCCCTGAGAACCCCCTTTCCCCCCTCCCGTCTTCCCTGCGCCCCACACTCACCCCATAGCTGGTCCCGGGTCCGGGGCTGCCGCCGTGGAGGCCGCCAGGGGGCGCCCTGCAAAAGCAGGACAAGCTGAAGCTGGAGCTGCGGGGCCAGGTCCCCCCCATTTTGCACCCCCTAAAAGAAAAGCCTCACCTGCTGCTGGGGGGCCCCCAAACTCTGGGGAGCGTCTCGCTCATGGCCTCAACCTTGCAAGAGAAAAGGGGAAAGGGCAATGAGCCTTTGCAAGCGGGGGCTTTCTTTTTTTGGGGGGGGCCACATGCAGAGCCCCCCCTTGCAATGCGGCTAGGGGGGGGCGCTCACCCCCAGCCCGCTGTCCAGGCAGACGCTGCTGCGGCGGCTCCGGGGGGGCCCGGCCGGCTCCTCCTTCCGCGGGGGGGTCCTGCAAGGAAGGAAAGGCGGGGGGGGGTGAGTTGCGTCACGGGCTGCGCCGGGACCCCCTGCCCCCCCCGCCGCGGGACCCCCCTCTCCTACCCGCAGGGCCCCGGCAGGAGGGGGGCGCTGTTGGACCTCCGCAGGGCCCCCCCCGCCCCGCTGGGCTCCACTTCCATGCGCTCCATGGGGCATCCCAGCCCCCCCGGAGGAAGAGGCGGCGAGCCAGCCGCGAAGTGGGGGGGGGGCTCTTCTGGCAGCTCCGCCTCTTCTGCCGCCCCCCCCGTTTCTTTTCAGTGCAAATACTTCCTCGCGGGGGGGGGGGCAGGCCGGGAGGGGGAGCCGCCCCTAGGGGAGCCCCGCCCCCGAGAAGACTCCGCCCCCTCCTCCCCCCAGTGGTCGCGGGAAGGAAGTGCACGGGGAGGAGGGGGGGTTCTCCTTCCCACCCCCAGAATACACGCGCGCATGCATACACACCTGCACGTGAAAAGGAGCCCGGGCAGGGTTGCGGAGCCCCCCCCCCCGCGTGGGACCCCCTACCCTGCGAGACCCCCTCGGGAGGCATCCTCTACAGGCCGCCCCTCCTGCCTTGCGGCGGGTTGGGCTAGATGACCCTGGGGTCCCTTGCAAGGAGAGCTGCAGGCACTTGCCCAAAACGGGGAACGGGCACAGACCGAGTGCCATCTGCCCACCCTGTGGAACTCCCCGCCACTGGGGATGCCGTCCACTTCCAAACACCTGCTGGTCAGGTTTCTATTCCGACAAGCCCCGGCAGGCAAGACTTCGCTCCACAAAGGTTAGCTGATTTCTGAGTTTAGCTTTTTAAATGGTTTTTATTGTTTGCATTTATTATTATAAACAGCAGCATACAACTTAAAAAAATAAAAATGGATAAAATGGATACTGTAGAGTTGGAAAAGCTTCAGAATCAGATGACAAAGGCGATGGAGGGAATGGAGAAATCCTGCTAGGAGGAAAGGTTGCAAAATTTGGGTTCCACACAGTCACAAAAACAAATTAAACTAAAAAGCCTTAAAAAAAAGAAATAAAAATAGGAAAAACAAAAGTGCCAAACTTAATCTGTTCTGGAAGTCCATTTGACTTCTGAAAGGTTCAAAAACCAAGGTTTAGCTTCTGATTGGTGCAGGTGCCCTGGAAACAATAGCTGACAGCCGCATTGGATGTTCGGCTTCCGAAAAATGTTCAAAAACCGGAACACTTACTTTGGAGTTTGAGAACCAAAGCGTTTGAGAACCAAGGTACCACTGTACTTTGCTGGAAATTCCTTCTTTTGCTGACAAGACCAGTGGGAAGTGGCAACCCAGCGAACTGAGCAGCGGAGTAAACCTGCACCCAGAATTTTTCCGTAACAGACTTCATTGGGGTGTTACCAATGTGGAGAGAAACGTCACATCCAATGGAATTGGCCCCAGTTATCTCATGACGCAGGTGGCACTGTGAGTTAAACCACAGAGCCTAGGACTTGCTGATCAGAAGGTCGGCTGTTCGAATCCCCGCGATGACGGGGTGAGCTCCCATTGCTTGGTCCCTGCTCCTGCCCACCTAGAAGTTCGAAAGCACGTCAAAGTGCAAGTAGATAAATAGGTACCGCTCCGGCAGGAAGGTGTGCTGCTCTGGTTCGCCAGAAGCGGCTTAGTCCTGCTGGCCACATGACCCGGAAACTGTACGCCGGCTCCCTTGGCCAGTAAAACGAGATGAGCGCCGCAACCCCAGAGTTGGCCACGACTGGACCTAATGGTCAGGGGTCCCTTTACCTCGTGAGTAGGGCCAGGTGAGACCAGCTTTCCAACGTCGCGATGTGTCAGCAGCTAAATATTCTGAAAGAATGCTACATTGCAATGTTGAAAAGGAAGGCGCAAACCATTGAGTTTTGGCAATTATTTGATTCTATAGTGGATAGTCGGGGGGAACAGTACAATACATGGTATTCACTTATTGCTACGGTTTTCTGAGCTTTTTTCCTGTTGTGTGTGTCTGGTGCCTGTGTCAATGGCCATTGTCCTGGCCTTAGTTAGAGGCTGTGGTGGGGACTTGGGACTTTGGGGGAGTCGTTTAACTGCCCACCCCCTGTTCCTGGTTTCAACAAGTCCATGACCAGCGGAGGCTGCTGTTGCCATTCCTCCTCCTGTTGTGAGAACTGCGGCTGCTGCCTCCTCCTCCCCGTCCTCCTTCATCGCCTCCTTTTCCCTTACATCTCTGCTGTTAAAAATGGACCTTGCTTGGGAAAGATCAGCTTCCTCTCATAGCCTGGCTGGATACTCCCGACCTTTTCGGTGTCAGGGGCTGATTGATCTTTAAAGAAAACTCTATGGGTGAGCTGGCTGTCTGCCTTCTCAGGGTCTTGTCCTCTCCAAATCTTTTATCGCTGAGCACAAACGGGTATAATAAGTTGACCACAAACTTGACATGAGCCAACAGTGTGACGTGGCAGCTAAAAAAGCCAATGCAATTCTGGGCTGCATCAATAGGAGTATAGCATCTAGATCAAGGGAAGTAATAGTGCCACTGTATTCTGCTCTGGTCAGACCTCACCTGGAGTACTGTGTCCAGTTCTGGGCACCACAGTTCAAGAAGGACACTGACCAACTGGAACTTGTCCAGAGGAGGGCAACCAAAATGGTCAAAGGCCTGGAAACGATGCCTTATGAGGAACGGCTAAGGGAGCTGGGCATGTTTAGCCTGGAGAAGAGGAGGTTAAGGGGTGATATGACAGCCATGTTCAAATATATAAAAGGATGTCATATAGAGGAGGGAGAAAGGTTGTTTTCTGCTGCTCCAGAGAAGTGGACACGGAGCAATGGATCCAAACTACAAGAAAGAAGATTCCACCTAAACATTAGGAAGAACTTCCTGACAGTAAGAGCTGTTCAACAGTGGAATTTGCTGCCAAGGAGTGTGGTGGAGTCTCCTTCTTTGGAGGTCTTTAAGCAGAGGCTTGACAACCAGATGTCAGGAGTGCTCTGACGGTGTTTCCTGATTGGCAGGGGGTTGGACTCGATGGCCCTTATGGTCTCTTCCAACTCTATGATTCTAATATTCGGACGGACGCTTGTTGGGTTTTCATATGACTGCTTGAATGTTAGTCTGATTGATGGATTGCTGCCCTGCAGGCAGGGGTGTATGCAGTGGGGGGTGGAGGGGGTGGGCCGCCCCGGGTGCCACTCTGGGTGTGTGTGTCACAAGATGGCCCCTGCTCCCCCCAGCTGTAGAGCGGCTGAGGGTGCATGCAGTCTGTACGGACGCCGCGCTGCCGCTCTCGCGTGCCATCCATATGGGCGTCCGCACGGGCTGCCTCTTGCACGGCAACTGTACGGGCTGCTGCGTGTGCATACTCAGTACAGGATGCCGCACATGCGCAGCCTGTACGGACATCGTGCGTGCGTCACCGGGCAGTTTGCCCCGCACAGGATGCCGGGGAGGATTCCTCCATCGCTGCCTGCAGGTTTAATTCTGTCTCATACTGCTTTCTTAAAGCTCCAGCACCCTTCGAGGGTGTTATAGGGAAATCCTTGGGCTCACTTGGATTACCAAAGACACCAGCCAGGAATAGAGGAGCAAAGCAGCAGCCAGTAGGCCTGGTCTTTATTTTCAAACGACTGTGGCAACAGGGCTCCCAGCTAACACATTGGAGAAGCAGGAAGAAGCCCAGAACAAAGGGCGGCTCCCACTTTTATCAGTTTTACAAAGATACCCACAACACCCCTAAAATTACATCACAAATACATCACAAATTGGGAGGGTCTGGTAACAGAAACCTGAGCATCAGGTTTGTCCCCATCCTCCTCTTGACCTCCACCTCACACCCATCAAGGAAGACAAAAGAAATATTTACAAGTTCCTGGTTTCCACCCGTTATTCCCACCTCTTTGTCCCGACCAAGAACCTAACCCATTCAAGCTCTGGGAGGAAGACCTTTCATTGCCTACAGACAGCCACCCAATCTTAAACAACTCCTAACCCACAATAATACTACAACCAGACTTAACACGGACACTGGCACCAGAGCCTGCAATAAACCCAGATGCCAACTTTGCTGCCACATACACCCAGACAACACCATCACTAGCCCCAACAACATCACACATACCATCTCGGGACTATTTAATTGCTCATCGTCTAACATTGTGTATGCCATCAAATGCCAACAGTGTCCTTCAGCTCTCTATATTGGACAAACAGGCCAAACCTTATGCCAAAGAATAAACGGACATAAATCTGACATCAAGAATCACAAGACAGAGAAACCAGTAGGAGAACACTTCAATCTCCCAGGACATTCTATACAAGATCTCAAAGTAGCTGTTTTACTACAAAGGAATTTCAGAAATAGACTGGAAAGAGAAGCTGCTGAATTGCAACTCATTACCAAACTTAAAACCATGGAGAGACCTGGTCTGAACAAAGACATTGGATTCTTATCTCATTATACATGACAAAGCCATTTTTCACCTTCTCTTTTTTTTTTTTTAAATAATCTTTATTAATTTTCCAAAAAAAAGTTACATTAAAAATCAAAACTCAGGAACATAGAAACATACACCCAAAGAAGAAAAGGAAAAGAAAAAGAAAGAAAAAGAAAAAGAGGTTCTCCTCTTCACACTTATTTTCAATAACTTCTTTTCAGGACTTCCCCACGTCTCCTCCTATTGTTTCCCGACTCCAGTTTATTTATTCTAGCAAGTTTTTCCCCTAGACATCCTATACCTTATTTTATTAAAATTACTTAACCCTAGTTTGATTAAATTCATTTTAGTTATAAAATTATACTTTAGTTCATTGTTGTGCTAGCATTTTATTAACGTATATCCCTTAATCCTCTATATAGAAATAAAAGAACAGACAAAAATATAAGCATATTTCTAAGAAAGAAAAGAAAGATACCTTTCCTAAAATTGCCACCCTTTCCCTCCCACAGATTCCCCATTCTTATCAAATATTCTTTATTCTATAAAAAATAAAAGTAGAAGTAGAAAAGGAACTTCAACCCCCTTCAGACTGTTAAGTCCCACCCTTCTCCCCCGGTTTCAATCCTTAATCAAAGTACATTTAATCCATCTTTCTAGCCTGGTGATCTCACGTCCGAGGCGCGTAAATCTCTCACAGTTCCTTTCAGCTGATTTCTTCGAAAGTCTCTCATGCTTAACTCCCAGGATCGAAGACTTGTTTTCTCAGTGTTGGCGGTGATTCTTTCAATTAGACCTGTTTGCTTGTATCCCATATTCCAACGCTGTTTCATAAGTCTATATGTCCCAAATAGTCCTGTTTTCACCTTGGTCAGTTTGGGTTTCTTCTTAGCAGGTCTTGGTCTCTCCTCTCTTTTATATGGTGTCTCAGCCTTCCCTTCCTTCGGCTCTTTTTGCTTGGCAGATGTCTTTTCCTCCTCAATCTTGGGTTCTTTCCCTTGTCCAGCTGCCTGTGTTTTGAACAACGAGTCCCTTTCCAAGTCAGTTAGTGTATTTTCAGATAGCTTCGGGTCTGGTGGGCTCGTAGACAAAGCAAGGCCTTTCTCATTCTTCTGTATCAGTTTTCCCACAAGAGAGATCAGCTCTTTCAAGTCAGCACGTATTTCCTGTATTCCTTGTTTTAAATCCATTCTTGCAATGTCCAAGAGTCCCCTCTAGAGGGATTCTGGTTTTAATGATCTTTCCCTCTCCGATCCAAAAGTCAGACTTGTTTGTGTCGATCTTTCCTTATTTGTAATATTTTGTAGCAATTTAATCGGTTAAAGTTTCAATTTTCAGTTCTTTCAACTTTGACAGCTAGTTTGACAGCTGTCAAAAGTATCTATGTCTCAGCAGGCTCTTGACTCGGGTTGCTCCCGGGCTTGAGTTGCCATAGAAGCAACAAACGTCCCGCTGCCTCTGTCCTTGGCAGCGTCCGAAACCGCAACATCCTGCGTTGCTCTGAAGACCGGACTTATCTCAGAGTTCCCAGACAACTCTGCAGCACGTATCTCCCTCTGCAGCAGATGGCTGGCCTTGAAGCCTGTACCCCTGCTGAGCGAAGCCGCATGCCATTCTTCAGTCAGCGCTGACTTCTTCCTGCTAAATTCGGACTTAAAACTAAGAGCAACAACCCGTGAGTAATTTGAAAATTGGATTACAAATTTTTCGGTTTGGATTTGGTACGAACGGAGGAGATGAAAAAAAAGGGAAATCCGCCTCCTCCATATTGTTAACAGCGCAAGCAAGGATTTGACAACTAAAGTTGCGGGACAATTTGTGAGATTGGATAAAAGATACAAAGATACAAACCTCACGGATTTTAAAAGAGCTAAACTAAGGTGCTGGAGGACAAGAGATTATTTTGTTTGAAATTAAGTATCACCCTCACCGCACCACGCCGCTCCCTGGCACCCGATCCTTAGCCTTTAAAAAGGCTCTTTCACGGGTCGGGGGGGCGCTTACGATGCCCGCCGAGTCACCATGTCCACGTACCCAGTGTACGTGGTTTGGGAGGGTCCCCGTGTCGCCGGCACGGTAAGACCCGATCCCCTGCCGAGCCGATTCCCTCCGGAGCTCGGAGGGAATCCGCCATTAGCCAGACGCGCCAACCCGGAAGTCCCATTTTTCACCTTCTCACCCCTTGCTTTTCCCTGTAAGACCTATTGCAGTCGTTAAGAGTCGTCAACAGGCTCATCACAGCTATCTGCCAATCACCCATTCCCACCACCCTTCTGAGTAATACCCCTCCCCACCTTCTCACTATGTAGAAGGATCTGGCAACTTCTGTTTCAGTGTATCTGAAGAAGTGTGCATGCACACGAAAGCTCATACCAAGAACTAACTTAGTTGGTCTTTAAGGCGCTACTAGAAGGAATTTTTTTTGTTTTGACCATTCCTGGATGGTTTGCTGTTGTCCACAGGGTGGCTACCTGCCTGGCACCCATTTGCCAGGATGCCAGGGATTGTCTCTTGTGCAAGAGGCTGCTGTGTACCTGGATCCCAGGTTTCAGGGATTACGGCTGCCCACATCCCAGGCTCCCCCCTTGGTAGCCATTCCTTTCCTGAACAGAACAAAGTTGGAAAGATGCAAATCCAATACTGGAGCGATTTTTTATGACTTTCTAAAAATCAGGATGTAAATACATTTATCAGTGCATTGTTACATTTGGTGATGTGCAGCTGAGGCCCTTTTGAATAGAGATAGGGAAAAACCGATGAAGTGTTTTGTGGGGACATTTGCAGGAGTGATTGTGTTGAAATTGGTAGTTGGTGTGTGTGTATGATATCTGCTGGAGGGGCACCCCCCCCTTTACATAAATTCCTGCAACAAGGGTGTTGTGATTCGACTGTGGTTCGTCCTGAGATTTGTCTGGTGGGCATTCTGGCTGCCTTTGAGCCTCTCCTGCTGTAGTCATAGTTTCGCCTCTTTCTGCTTTGTTAAGTAGGGCGCTGAGGAGCATCCGTACATCTGCCCACCACAGGTGGGGAAGGTGGGGTACTTATTTGTCTGAGGCACCTATCTTGGTCGAGTTCCTCCCGCGTCAGCTGGGGGAGAGGGGGCAGCCTCTCAAAAGGCGCATGCTGGGCACCCCCAAAACAGGTGGACCGAAAGTCCTTTCGTGGTCGCCAAAGCAGTTGTAAAAAAACAGGGATCACCGTTTCAGCTCAAACCCAATCAAAGGATTTGCACACCTTCAATGTTTGCTCATCGGCCAAAGTAAAACGAGAGACCCTGTTTTAAGGTGTGGGTTTTGCAAGCTCCTATGGGTTTGCTTTCTGGGTTCTCTGATTCTGGGTGTGTGTTTAATGCACTTATTTATACCTAGTGCACTTATTTCATTTTTCTTACATCACTCCCATCATGTGACCCATACTGGCTGGGGCTGATGGGAGTTGTAGTCTGAAAGTGGAGGGTGCCAGGTTGGGAATAGGCTGCTCTGAGGGCCTTCCAAGTGCAGAGGCAGAGCAGAAACTGTGGAACTCCCTGCCGCCACAGGAGGCAGGGAAGGCCAGCAACTTGGGATGGCTTTAGAAGAGGATCAGGCAGATTTGTGGAGGAGGAGAGAGCGATCGATGGCTGAAAAGCTGGCCAGAATTTGTGAGCCTCTGGATCCCAGCTGCTGGAGACCACAGGAGGGAAGAGTGTTACTCTTGAACTCGGATCCTGCTTGTAAGTTTCTGGTTGGCCGCTGTGGGAACAGGATGCTGGACTTGGTGGGCTCTTGGCCTGATCCAGCAGGCTCTTCTTATGTTCCTACAAGGCAGCAACCTACTTCTGTGTAGGAGCCACAGGAGAGGACTTTTTTGGAGAGGACTTCTTGCGGGCTTCCCAGAGGCGAAAGGTATTTTAAAAGGCAAGGTATGAACCCCATGGAATACTGCAAGCTGTCTGCTCAGCCACTCTGAGAAAGAGGGTGCTGAGCCTCTGCATATCTCCATCCTTATTTCGGGCACCACAACATATTGGTACTGGATATCACAATGTTTAGCTGGCGATATATTGCGATGCTGAAAACAAGATATCGCCCAGCCCTAGTCTGAACCCGCTGGGTGCCTCTTCACATGCCCATAGAATCATAGATTTGTAGAGTTGGAAGGGATCCCCCAAAGGTCATGCAGCCCAACCCCTTGCAATGCAGGAATCCCTGCTCAAGAACCTCGGCCACCCAACCTCTGCTTAAAAGCTTCCAAGGAAGGAGAGACCCCCGCCTTCCCAGAGAGTCCCTCCTGCTGTCCATCGACTCTTTCTGCATTATCCCTCAGAATGATCTAGTGGTCATGTGGGATTGCTATGAGGAATTATGAAAAACGAAGCGAGCCATTGTGTCAGCGGTGAAAGCGTCACTTTGACTGGGTTTGGGTCATTGACATGATTTCTGATCGATCCCACAAGCCTCTGCATCTCTGCCCCATTTTCTCTATGTCTGTCAGTCACGTGTAAAGCATTCTAACACAGACCAGTTGCTCACCAGGCCTCCTGGGTGCATAAAAAGAAGGAGGTAGCTTTGATGTAGCTTTTGTTAATCTTCAGGTAGATCTTAGGGCCAGGAACAGGGTTCACATGGAGGTGGTAAAATGCCTGTCTTTCCTTTCCTTACCTCCGGGGTTTGCTAAACGCATTCCTCATTGGTTCCTGTTTATTTAGCCTAAACATGTATGGATGCTCAGATAGTAAATAGTTCTTTGTAGTTAAGAGGCTTCCTCTGATCTGACCTTGTCCCCACGTGGGGATTTTTGGAAATGATCAGAGGAAATCTGATTGGTTCTTACAAACGCTGTGTTAAAGTTCTTTTGTTAATAAAACAGCCTGGGCCAGGGAGTGGGATGCACACTTTCTCCCAGAGTCTTGCTGGTCAAGCCTCGTGTCCATTGTATTAATCAGGGTCCAGTCCTTCCTTTGCCTTCAGAGCGCAACAGTACTTTCTCGAAGTCGAACAGAGGTTGGCTGGTTTCCCGCTTGCTGAGCATTGCTGCCTCATATTGCCTGCCCCCCCCAGCGCCCCCCTCCCTGGGTCCGGCCCACTTTGCCCTCCCCTCCCCGCCCATCACAGACACACACAGACGCCGCACCAGGTTAACTCTTTTTATTGGGTTTTGCAGGAGTTCACACACAGGTCGGAGTTCCACAGGTGATGGCCATGCAGGCGGAAGAGGTGGGAGGCTGGGGGCAGGGAAGGGGGGGGCAAACTGACTTGGCGGGGGACCCAGCTCTCCAGGGGTCTGCGAGTGGGTCTGTCTCTCTCTCTGTTTCCGAAGGGGCCCTTGAGTCACGGGGCTTGTCCAGAGGTCGGGGCTGATAACAGGGACAGCAGGTCAGTTGGGCTTTTGGGGTGTCAGGGGGTGTGTGGATTTGGGAGAGCAGTTGCTTTGAGGGGTGGGGGCTAGGCCCTGGAGCTGGCCAAGGCTCTATGGTAATAAGTCTTTGGGGGTGGGCTCTGAGGATGGCTTGGGGGGTGGATTCCCTTGGGGTGCCTCGTGACGTGTGGGGAAATCAGAGTGAATGATTGGGGGGGGGGGATGCGTGTGGAGGGCGGGGAGTGTTGCCTGTAGCTCCGGTCGCTATACAGTCCAAATATAGATATATATTTATATTTATACTTATATATATGTGTGTGTATTTATTTATTTATCACATTCCCCCCCTTTAAATAAACATTATATACAAATCACAGCAAAGAGTCAGGAGTTGGGCGGGGGGGGGGTCCCAAACAGCAAAGGGGAGGAACCACAGGGGGTGGTGGGTTCAACGAGTTTGGGGTGCTACGTTGGGGGGGGTGGCAGTTGGTGGGGGGGTCTGGGAACTGGTGACTGCGGGGACCACGGAGGGGCCTCGGGAAGGCCGGGTGCTGTGTCCCCCACCCCAGTACGGAAGCAGTAGATCAACTTGCTGCCTGGTTCCTGTTTCTGGGGGTGGTGGAGATTTGGGGTGGGGGGTGTTGGCAGGCTGGGCCAGCTAGATTGATGGGGGCGCCCAGAGGCTGGAGGAGCTGCTTGGATTGGTTGGCTTGCGTTGATGGGCACAACTCTTGGCTTTGGGTGGCTGGACGGGTGGTCAGGGGAGAGGGAAGTTGGACGGGGGGGGGGGGGGTCCATTAGGGACGCTCAGATCGGCTGGGATCCAGCTGCAGTGGAAGGTGTTTGGGTTGGGGTGAGTGTCACCAGAGGGGCTGACGGGGGGTTTCCTTGAGCTGCTTGAGTGAGTTGGGGCTGAGGGGCCATTCCCTCGTCTCCCCCCTCTGCGTCACAGCTCTGAGCACCGGTCCTGTTTGCTGTAGTGGTCGAACTGGCTCTTCCAGTGCATCATGTAGGCGCTCCAGAGGTGGAACTCCAGCTTCCACTGGCGCTCAGCCTCCTCGATGTTGTCTGGGGGGGGGGGCAGGCGCGGAGGGGAAGCAAGAAGGGCGGAAGGGAAGGAGAGAGAAAGAAAGGAGGAGAAAGGAAAGAGAGTTAAGCGGCAGGAAGAGCTGCCAAGAGGCCAAAGTGCATTTGCAGGGGGGGGGGAATGCAGACTCACCAGGCTCCAAAGCCCCCTCCCCACTGCAGAACCCCGGACTCCACACCTGGGGTCAGACGGGGACATGTTCCTCCATCTCTCTTGTCCCTCTGTCTGTGGGGAGTTTTGAGGATGCAGTTCAGCTTTCACTGGGGGGGGGGCTGCGCGGCCAAGGGGAGATGGAGCCCCCCAGCTTCTCTCCTGACCTCATCCTCTCGCCATGACTTCCCCACCAATGCTAAGCTGATACCTCTTAGGGATGCTGGCCTGTTTCCTCCTTCCTCCGTCCTCTACCTTCCAGAGGAGGGGACATTTGTGTCTCTCCTGCTGCGATGGAAGAGGTGGCCTGGCTCACAGCACCTCTGCCTCAGGGACCTTTCCCCTCAAATGATGATTTCCCGTGATGAATGTAGCTTTTTCAGGGGGTTGGGCTAGATGACCCTTGGGGTCCCTTCCAGCTCTACAATTTCGTGAAACCCAGAGTCTCAGTGTACAAATCGGACAGGGGAAAGTGGGTTCCTCCGGCAGAGATTTCACTGTGAAGTTTTACCTTTTTTTAACTTTTCTCCAGAGCAGCCTGCATAGAATCGTAGAATCCTAGAGTTGGAAGGGACCCCAAGGGCCATCGAGTCCAACCCCCTGCCAAGCAGGAAACACCGTCAGAGCACTCCTGACATATGGTTGTCAAGCCTCTGCTTAAAGACCTCCAAAGAAGGAGACTCCACCACACTCCTTGGCAGCAAATCCCACTGTCGAACAGCTCTTACTGTCAGGAAGTTCTTCCTAATGGTTAGGTGGAATCTTCTTTCTTGACTCTGTCCGCCCCCAATTCTATCCTCACAAAAACAAAGTTGGCCTGAGAAGCAGTAACTGCCCCAAAGCCACCCTGGTGGGCTTCATAGCTAGGAATGCAATGCAGGACCCCCCACTCAAGAATCCCTGACAGACGGCCAGCCAAGCTCTGCCTAAAAACCTCCAATGAATCCTGGAATTGTAGAGTCAGAAGGGACCCCGAGGGTCATCCAGCCCAACCCCCTGCAAGGCAGGAATCCCAGCTGAAGAATCCCCGAGAGAAGGCTACCCAACCTCTGCTTAAAAGCCTCCAATGAAGGAGAGTCCATGAAGGGGTGGTATACAAATTTCATAAATAAAATAAAATAAAATAAATAATAATAATCCAGTGCTGTAACCACTGCACCTCGCTCACTGGCAGGCGGCAGCTTCCTTTCCATCATGCACCTGCTGCTAGCCTGTGGAATGCACTGCCACTGGGTGGGAAGCCTCTTGGGATCTGAAAGGGGGGCAGTTTGATTTTGGCTCAGAGCTCTGGGGCCGGGAGGGGAGTCTTTGGGTGGGCCAAGCAGAAGATTTATTGAGGGTGGGGAGATGCACTGAGGACACCCAGGTGTAAGAAAGAGGTGGTTAGCATTAGCAAGCCAAAGGCAGCTGCGGCAGCATTGCGGTTAAGAGCGTGATCTGCGGGCCAGGAGCTCGGAGGTTCATCACTCAGCTCCATTTATTTTCTGGGCTGGAGGATAGACATGTCTCTCTCTCCCTTTCTCAGAATCTATCTCTATCTCTCTATCATCTATCTATCTATCTATCATCTATCATCTATCTATCTATCTATCTATCATCTATCTATCTATCTATCTATCTATCTATCTATCTATCTATCATCTACCTACCTACCTACCTACCTACCTACCTACCTACCTATATACCTACCATATTTTCCGGCGTATAAGACGACTGGGCGTATAAGATGACCCCCAACTTTTCCAGTTAAAATATAGAGTTTGGGATATACTCGCCGTATAAGACTACCCCCACCCGTTTCTGGTCTTCCTCGTGGGGTGGGGGCGGAGAGGAAGGGGTGGGGACTGGCCGGCTGCTGCCGCCACCCCACACGACGCTGGGGCTGATGGCGCCCCCGGTGGGCTCCCCGCGCACTCCGTGTCCCTCTTGCCATGTTTGTGGTTTGGGACGAGGTGGTGAGTCCGTGCACCAAGAAAAGCCGTGCGCCCTCGAGCCCTGCCGCAGACCACAGACAGCACGGGCCCCGACCTCTGGCTCCGGACGCCGCTTTGCTCGCCACTCCTTGGAGCGAGGGAGACGGGCCCAGAGCTGCCAGACCCTCGGCAAGGCGAGGCGAGGAGCAGGCACAGGCCGGAGCCCCCCAACCTAAAGCCCGCCAAGTGCCACCAGGGGCAGAGCGCGCACCCCTCCGCTTCCGCTGCCTCTGCCGTCGCAGCAGCAGCAGCCCGAGGCGAGGTGAGCGAGCCCCAATCGGCCATCCAGCAAAGCGGCGGGCTGCGCTCACCGGCTCCCTCTCCTCCTTCCCAACAGGTGGCTCTGCGTCGCCACAACCATACCCGCCCTAAAAGACGACCCCCAACTTTGGAGAAGTTTTTCCTGGGTTAAAAAGCTGTCTTATACACCAGAACGTACGGTATCTATCTATCTATCTATCTATCTATCTATCTATCTATCTATCTATCTATCTCTGTCTATCTATCTATCTATCTATCTATCTATCTATCTATCTATCTATCTAGCTAGCTATGTGCCTTGCCTCCGAACCCCATCTTACAGCCCTGACTCCTTGGCTAAACGAAGGGTGACCCCAAACTTCACATCTAACACACTCCCCACAACCAAAGCTGCAGCCATCTCTGCAATTGGCATTTTGGTGGCCCCCAAGAAGCCCCTGTGAAAAGGGGTCCGGGGCCACAGCCAGGCTGAGAAAGGGATCACCCACCATGGAATGAAGCCCCCTCCCCAATATCTGTGTGCCTATAAGTCCAGCAGAACATGGAGCATGCTTCCTCCTGCAGCCTCTCCCTTCACCCCAAAAGGCCTTCCCTGAACCCCCCTTTGCAGACACATTATGCACTCCCCATGCACCCTCCTCTTCACCCCCCCACCTCTGTTTCCCCCCTCTGGTCATGCAGTTGGAGAGCAGATGGAAAGAGTGGATCTCCCACTTGCTTCGTGCCTCGCCCCCCCCCCCCCAAATTGCAAAGCGCCAAAGACTGTGTGTGCTTGAAATGATTGATTCTTATTGCAATTCCCCCAAACAGGGACCTCAGGAACCCACAACCCACAGAGTTTCAAGCATGTGAACATGAAACGAGAACAACCAAACGCCAGACAGGAGCAGAACCATAAAACCATTGAAAACGAGCTATACAGACACACACAGAGACCCTGACTCATCCCGACACTGTGCCTGAACCAGACATTTGCCGCAAGGTGGATGGGAGGTCTGGTTTGGGCCGCCTGAGCAGGGGGTGCTGAGCCCCCTCACACAATGGCTCACTTCCCTGCCTCTCTCCCGCCACAAGCTTTTCTCAAAGGCAGACACTGGTGCTGAGGGGGGTGGGGTGGACTGGGAAGATGTGAGAAGGGGCTCAGTGTCTCCCAGTCTGCCTGCTTTGCCCTTAAAGCCAGAGACACTCTTCACTCCATCCTGCTGCAACTGGGTGGAAACCCTCCACTCAGTTGCCGAAATCTGAATTTGCGTTTGTGTGTCCCGCTCCCGAAATCCAACTGTTCTACCCCAAGCCCAAAGGGGAAGCACTGCTGGGCTCTCAGGGGTCCAGATGCTGGTTCCGGGACAAGCAGGATTGTCACGGAAGAACTGCGGGGCTCAGTTGCCTAGACGGCTCATTCCGGTTTGCAGCACGCCTCAGAATCCATGCTGGATGGCTCATGGGTCTTTGTCTCCCAAAGTCAATCTGCCGCAATGCCAAAGGGCAGCCTGCCTTTGCTGCCTGCGGGCTCCTGTGGGGCTGCGTGCCCAGTGAGTCCCTGCCTCCTGCCCACCCTTCTGCCCTTCTGCTCCCATGACACCCCTGGGCATAGGCCCCTCTTGACCTCCCAGTCCATGCATAGCAGCAGTGGCAGCAGCTAGGCTGAGGCCCCCCCCCTCCACCAAGGCCCAGCCCTCCGCCAGTCTGCCGCAGGCAGCAGCGGCTTCCACGTGCTCTTCTCTCAATGTGATCCGTGGGGCACTCAGGGCAGGAAGTGCCATGGGGGGAAGAGGAGGAGGAGGAGGAAGAGGACCACCAGTGGGGCGGAGGGCCCCCCGGGCCCCCAGCTGGACTCAGCACAATGCCTGGAAGACTCTACAAGGGAGAAGAGAATGAGGAGTTAAACCCTTGGGCAAAGGGGAGAGAGGGGTGTGTGGGGTGCAAGGCCCGTCTCGACACTCATTGGAAAAGTTGCCATTTCCCCAGATTGCAATGGCGGCAGGGAGGGAGGAGGCAGCCACGGGCTGCCCACAAACGCATCACCTGCTGTGGTAGTGAGAGGTCAGTTTGGTCAAGACAGAGAGAGAGAGAGATAGAGAGGAGTCTGGAGAAGCAGGTCGTTCTTGGTGGGAAGGGGTGGGAAGTAAAAGATCGGATTTGGGGAGACTTAGTGGGTGGGGGGCGGTCAAGAGGCCGGCTGAAAAAGACCTGGGGAGGGGGCTGGATTTTCTGCATCTGTTTCGATGGAGCGGCCCAATTCCTGGGCTGGGTTGTGTTTTTCCTGTTTCTCCCCCCACCCATGCTCCTGCCCACTCTCAGCAGGCCCCGCCCCCCCCGCCAGGGGCCCTGACCCACCGGTCACGTTGAGGAGCTTGGGGAGGAAGTGGTTCCAGAAGGCGCAGATCTGGGCCCGGAGGCTGCGGTCGGTGCTGAGCGGCTGCGTGTTGAGCTTGACGTACTGCTGATCGGACAGGTTGTAGACGGGCCAGGACTCCTCCTTGTCCGAGGGGTCCGTGGGGTTCCTGCATGGGGAAGGTGGGGGGAGAGAGAGTGAGAGGTCAGTTTCTGGACCAGCCCCCCCCCCCAGAATTCTTGTACCGGCCTCTGTGCTTGGGTCAACCTGGCAGCAGATGCTGCATTTTATCTTGTGTTTTTATGCAGTTAACTGCCTTGAGATCCATGGATGGAGGGCGGTATACAAACCAACAACAACAACAACAGTAGCAGTACAGGGCCAGGACTAGCCCAGTATTCTGGCTCAGTGCTTCGTTGTTCTTTTAAGTACTTGCTCTCCTCCTTTCCCCTGCTGTGGGTTTGAGGTATAATGGGGGGGGGGGGTCAGTCTGGATGATGCCTCGAGTCCCTTGAGGTCCAGGACCCAGGGAGGGTTAGAATTTCATGGCAGATTCTGTTGCTGAACTGGCCAGACAAGTTTCTTTGTAGGACAACGACCTCAGCTGGCTGCTCAAGTGTCCTCCTCAACATCCCAAAAGAACCGGCCAGGTTGCAAGAGCTGCGACTAAGTGCGGGGGCCCTCCAGGCTGATGGGTGGTCCCCTCACCTAGGGGGAGCCAGAGAAGATGTGTGAGCCGAGCTGGAAGACACAGAGACCTGCTTGCTCTGTGCAGAATGCAGAGCTGCGACTAACCGAGAAGCAAGATCCGTTGAGGTCTTAATACTGTGAGCCCCTCCATCACATTCTAAAACCATGTCTGCTGTCCCTCATTCCAAGGAAGCTGAGCCCTGGGGAAGCGGCTGGAGTCCCTTGCCGCTCAGAGACTGATTTGTATTAATCCCTTCTCTTCCTGCTGTTTGCCCAGACAAACTCACACAGACTCAAGACACACCTGGGCAGAAATCGAAAGTGGTGGGTCTGTATATTTTAAATTTCAAACCCAGGTTTTTCTCATCATGGTCAAGGGCCAACATTTTGAAATTTGAATATCTATATTGAGGGACAGAATAGCCTGGTTGCTACATATAAATCAAAACTAAGGAAATATTGCTAATTCCTGATTGCCCCAATCAGTAATTCTCACTTAAAACCGGCCAGACAATCAAACCCCATCCATAGCCAGGAATATTTTTCATCTTTCTAGTTGTGCGCACAGGGGATACAGTGGTGCCTCGCAAGACAAAATTAATCCGTTCCGCGAGTCTCTTCGTCTTGCGGGTTTTTCGTCTTGCGAAGCACGGCTATTAGCGGCTTAGCGGCTATTAACGGCTTAGCGGCTTTAAGAAAAAGGAAAAGAACTCGCAAGACGTTTCGTCTTGCAAAGCAAGCCCATAGGGAAATTCGTCTTGCGGAACGACTCAAAAAACGGAAAACCCTTTCGTCTAGCGAGTTTTTCGTCTTGCGAGGCATTCGTCTTGCGGGGTACCACTGTATAAATAAATCCAATCAAGTCCTGCAAATAAACCTGAATCCTGAGAATCTTCCAAAATTCATTCCCCCAATTGACCTATGCCCAGGGCCCTGTTTGTGACCCCACTGGCAGCTTCTTCAAGCATTTAATGAATTAACTAATTAATGAAATACCTGCCCTGGTCGCAGGGCAGATTGCAGCATTAAAACACAAGATTAAAAACAGTTCAAGAAAGCAACTGTAAAATAAGGTGGGACCTAAAAACATGCACCTCAAGTGCCAAAAGGCAAAGAGGGGCGTCTCCGGCATTCTCCAGAAGCTGTGCAATGAAGGGGCCAGGTGTACCTCTGTGGGGAGGGAGTCCTGCAGCTCAGGGGCCGCCACAGAGAAGGCCCTCCCCTGCATCCCGCCACCCCCGAGTGGGAAGGGACCTTTGCCCCCTTCCCTCCCTCCCTTGGAGGGCAGCCTCCTCCCTTCTCTGCCCCCACCTGCCCCTCCGCCAGCCTCGTTACCCTGTGCGGGCAAAGTTGACCCAGTAGCGCATCATCCTGCGGCTGAGCTCCTTCTCCTCGGGGGTGTAGTTGAGGCTGTCGTTGAGCGGCAGCCCGAAGACGAACTCGATCTCGTAGCCGTGCGGGACGCCCATCCAGAGCGGCCACATGAGGTTGGAGGCGCGGTGGTCGAAGAAGTAGGCGTAGACCTTGTTGCCGTGCTCGGCGTAGCGCCGGGCAAAGTGCATGGCAGGGCAGATGACGTTGTGGTCGCCCACGATGTCGTCCATGGCCTCCCGGTTCTTCTCGCGGTTGTCCTCGTCCTCCCAGTCCGTGTACTGCAGCACCACGGCCTCGGCGGCGATGTCGTTGGCGTGCGGCACCCCGATGCGCACGCCGTCCAGGAAGTCCTCTCGGCTGATGAGACTCTCGTTGTCCTTGCTGAAGCCGGGCGCCCCGTAGATGAGGAAGTAGGTGCCCTCATCCTTCACCACGCCCAGCATCACCTGCGTCTCCTTGAAGTTGCCCGTGCTGAGCATGGCCTCGGGGGTGTCCGGGAAGAAGTCCCCGTCGATGACGGGCACGAAGGAGAAGCGGAAGATGCTCTTGTAGGGCAGCACCGACCACTCCTCGTCCACCAGCTCTTGCGGGTGCTTCGTGCGCAGGCAGCTCACCAGCTCAGAGTCGTTGGTGAAGTGGCAGCCCACCCGCTTGCCCAGCAGCGTGGCGCGGCGGCGGCTCTCTGCTGGGGTGATGGTGGCCCACGGAGCGTTGGCTGTCCCGCTTTGCAGGATGGCCCGTTGGAAAAGGGGCCGGCTCTGGGCCGAGAGGAGGTGCATGCTGACTGAGGCACCGCCGGCGCTCTCCCCAAAGATGGTGACAGCCTTGGGGTTGCCCCCGAAGAACTGGATGTTGCTCTGGACCCACTGCAGCGCCAGGCGCTGGTCCAGCAAGCCCATGTTGCCTGGGGCCTCCTGGCTGCCCAGCAGCGCCAGGAAGCCGAAGGCGCCCACCCGGTAAGTGATGGAGACCAGGACCACGTTCTGAGTGTAGGTGAGGAAGCGCCCGTCGTAGACGTCCAGCGAGGACGAGCCGCTGTAGAAGCCGCCTCCGTAGATCCAGACCAGGACGGTGGCGTTTTTGGGGCGGGGAGAGGGCACCCAGACGTTGAGGTAGAGGCAGTCCTCGCTCATGTTGTGGTTGGGGTTCCACATCTCCGTCCCGTGGAAGCCAGGGTAAGTGTTGTCCACCAACTGGTAGCAGGCGTGCCGGTAGGACGAGGCGTCCAGCTCATGGCTCCAGGGCTTGACCGGCTCCGGGCGCAGGAAGCGGCGTGGGCCCACGGGGGGCTCTGCAAAGGGGATGCCCAGGAAGGCCGAGACCTGGCCATCCAGCACCCTCAGACGGATGCCACGCACCCGCCCTGTCTGGGTGGCCACCAGCAGCTCATCCGCCTGGGCCAAGCCGACGAGGAAGGCCAGGAGGAGGGGGAAGAGGGGCTGCAGCCGCGAGGCGGGCATTGTGCCAGCCTGCCTGGGGGGCACCTGTGGGAGAAAGGGGAGAGGGTTAGAAGAGGCCTCTGCCTAGCCGCCTGCAGTTGCCACAGAGTCAGGGCCCGGCCTGCCCAGCCCTCCTTCTGCTGTCTGATAAAGGGAGCGCAGGCTGATATCAGCACAGGCCAAGCCACAGGGGGAGGAAGCAGGGAGACTAGCAGGTTCCTTCTCTGCCTCCGATTCAGGGGCGGAAGGAGAAGGGCAAGGCCCTGGGTTCAAGTGGAGGAGGGAGCCTGACACTCAGCTGTGCGGATAGCTCAGTTGGTTAGAGCGTGGCGTTGATAATGCCAAGATTGCAGGTTCAATCCTCACAGGGGACAGCTCCATGTTTCCTACCTCACAGGATTGTGGTAAAGAACAAATGTGTGAAGGAAGGGATCAAATACAACACCTTCCACAGATAAATGGAACGAAAGGAAATTTTAGCAGTAAGCTGCCTTGAGTCCCTGTCAGGGAAAGAGACAGTATGTAACAACAACAACAACAACAACAACAACAAGAGAATGATCAACAACAACAACAACAACAGAATGATCAATAGCATACCAGAGAATAAATCCTATTTAACTCAGTGGGACTTATTTCTGAGTAGAAATGTCTAGGATTGCATTGGAAGGCTGCCCAATCTGGACCCAGTTACCTGGGAGTAAGCTCCACTGAACACAGTGGGACTTACTTCTGAGTAGACAGTGTAAGGCTCCATTTACAATAAAGGAATGAACACTCCACATGTTTCCTAAGAAATGGCTGGCTGTGGAAGCCTTGCAATTAAAGAATTTAAAGCCGATTGGTGACCTTCTCCTTCCAAACCGTAGGAAGGGTTTTGCATGCCAGCGTCACCATTTCCTTCATTTGATGCAGGGATTTTATTGTCAGTTACTCAAACTGGACTTTTGGACCAACCAAGCAAGAAAAACAAAAACAAGCAGGAAAAGTGGGACATTCTGGGATCAAATCAGAAACCAGGACACTTGGAGGTCATGCCAACGTGGGAGTCAAAAGACTTGTTTTTGCCCTAAAAGAAGCCAGAAAGCCCCACTCTCAGGTGCCTCAGTGCCCCCCATCTGAGAGGCCCCCTTCCCCTCCTTCAGCCCCCTCCAGTCTCCTGGGAGGGTGGGGGTTTGACTCAAGGTCTTTCTAGGGGGTGGAGGAAGGAACCCAGACCCTCAGTGCCACCCAGGGTGGGTGAGGGGGCTGAAGCCACAGAGGAGGGGGTGGCACATGCCTGGGTGTGTGGCCTCTGACACCCAAGACTTGTGCTTTTGTGGTCCCACCCTGCTCTTGTGGACGTAATAGGTTTCTGGCCTGGGGAGTCTCGCTAGCCTTTCAGAGTCCTCGGTTAACACCCTCAAGCCTTTGTGTATTTAGACATTCAGAAAGCTTTCTTTGCTTAAGTGCCTCTCCAAAGGCTGCTGAGAAAGGTTAGCAGTCGTGGGAGGAGAGGAGAGGCCTGCTACGGATCAGTGACCAGCTAAGAAACAGGAAGCAGAAAATAGGAATAAAGAGGGCATTCCTCCACAGAGCGTGGAGTCCCCCAGGATTTGATATCGGGATGAATCATAGAATTGTAGGGTTGGAAGAGACCCCCAGCGGTCATCTAGTCCAGTCCCCTGTAAGGCAGGAATCTTAGCTAACCTCAACAGATGGCCAAACAACTCTCTGCTTAAATTCCTCCGTTGGGTGTTTGCTCATAAGCCACACAGAGAGCGAAGCCGCCAAGTTTACCGGTGATACCAAATTGCTTAAGGACCTCTCAAATCATGGGGGGCAAGATGGCAAATGCAATTCAATGCACCCGTAATTTTCGCTCCATAAGACGCACCTTGTTTTTAGAGGATGAAAACAAGAAAAAAATATTCTGAATGAAACAGTGGATGTATGATTTTTGTGGTTCATGCTGTGGCCACAGGCGTGTGATTTGACGGTGAATTTGGGGTGACCCAATGCAAAAAGGATCCTGAGGATCCAAGTGGATCTGTGCTTTGTAACCACGTTTTTGTGCCATTGCGGCCCCACGAAACAGTGGATGCGTGTTTCTTTCGGTGCAGGCTGTAGCCATGGACATGCTATGTGACCTGATGGTGAATTTGGGGTGACCCAATGTAAAAATCCTGAGGATCCATGGGCTTTTACCTCCCCCTCCCAGGCAGCCTCCTTTATCTCTAGCTTCCCTTATCTCTCTCCCGATAGCAAAGATCAGCTGCTTCCTTTCAACACTCCCTTCCCTCTTGTTTGCCTTAGTGTCTTTTCCTTAGCTGGAGGAGTTTTTTGCTCGTCCTTTTCTTCTAATTTCTCTCCTCATTGCTTTAGTCTTCCTGTTCCCCCCCCTTTGCAAGTTTGCTGTCTTTCCCTCCCCCCTCCCAGGCAGCCTCCTTTATCTCTAGCCTCCCTTATCTCTCTCCCCGATCCGGCAAACGATCAGCAGCTTTGTTTCAACACCCACTTCCCTCTTTCAAAAAAAGAGAGCATGATCTGCTTTTTGCCCCTGGGCAATTCAACTCATTCGCTCCATAAGACGCACAGACATTTCCCCTTACTTTTTAGGAAGAAAAAAGTGCATCATATAGAGCAAAAAATACGGCAAGCAAGCATGAGTTGATGCAGATCACGGCAAAAATATATTCCATATATATGCTCCTGGGGTCAGGAATGAGGGGATTGCTCGTAGGCAGCTGCATCGTACAGAGTCAGACCACGGATCCATCAGGCAGTGGGATCCATCCTGGCCTACCTGGAGAGCAAGTGCTTTAACAAATTAGAGATGAGCTTGCAGTTCCTCAAATCTGTTTTTTTTTTTTATTAAATAATTTTTATTAACCGACCAATCAAATCACATCACATAAATTCCGAATTACAAAGCCGAATTTTTAAATTTTGTTGAGGGGACCCATATTTCAAGATCCGAAGGGGGATTCTGATCATCTTCTTGCTACTGTGTTAATGTCCAAATCAGTCCAAACAAAGTTCATAATTCTATCCAGTCTTATCTTGCTGTTTCCACATCTCATCTTGTTCGTATATTTTCTCTTTTTTCTTTATGATCTCTTCTGATAATCTCCTTAAGCCGATAAACACCAATAATAATCCTGTGTGAATTTTTCCGTTCGTCCAATCCTCAAATCGAGATGGTTTCCATATATCATCGCATTCATAGATAACATCGCTCTTTCAATCATTAATCACAGAACTGTCGTTCTTAAGTCCCTCTGAGGAGTTTCACCCACAATATAAAAACAGCTCTATTTCTCCTCCCAGACTTAAGTCCTCTGACAGAACTTCCCAATATGGCGACAGTATTTTTAACTGCGTCATTCCAAAGCCCTTATACATTCCACGCTCTTCTTAAAGCATGCTTTGGTTAGAAAGTTTATCTCCACACAGACATAAATCCACAGCTTAAGTCCTTCAAACGACATTTCTGACTTGGGGGGGGGGGGATTCTTGTTTAATCACATAGAGGAAAGAAAGGAAAGTTTTCCCCCCTCCCCCATCCAGTCCTTTTGCCATGCCGAGTCTTGGTGTATCTTCATCTGGTTAATTCTTGTTCCTCCGACTCGTCTTGTTTATCAGCGATCTCTTCTGTTAGCAGTCTTTACTCCCCCTCCTTCCTTGAAATATGTGCATTCACTTCCTCCTAATTGTTTCTTTTGAAGTTCTTGCAGCTAGTGGCGCGGATCAGAGACAGCGTCCAGGAGCGCCGAGATCCCACAGGAGGGCATTCTGCCTAGTGCCCCCATCCCCACAAATTCAGGGGTGGTATAGGGCACAGCAGGCAAGGGCAGCCCCCCCAATCCTGGGGGGGGGGTAGGGAGGCTATTTACTCCCATCACAGCCTCCAAATTACCTTGTATGGGTCGGAGAGATGTTATTGTCAGCCATCTTCTGATGCGCCCCCAGTGGCCCCTCCAGTATCCTCAAATGTGGGAGAGTTGTGTACAGCTCTTAACCAAATGAAAAACAAAAAAGCCAGCGGACCTGATGGGATTCCTGCCAAAGTCTTCAAAGTGGGCAGAATTGAACTTACACAACAACTTCACAAGCTCATCGAAAAAATCTGGGAGGAGATCCCAGCAGATTTAGGAATGCCAAAATTATCAAAATCTTTAGAAAAGGTGATAGAACGGATTGTGGAAACTATCGAGGCATCTCTTTATTCTCTACGGATGGCAAAATTATTGCAAGGATCTTAGCAAACTGTCTCCAAACTATATCTGAGGACACCTTTCCTGAATCCCAAAATGGCTTTCAACCTTCTAGGGGGACAGTGGATATGATTTTCACTGCTCAAACAGCTTCAAGAAAAATGCAGAGAGCAAAACCAGCCCCTGTATATGGCGTTTATTGACCTGACTAAGGCCTTCGACACTGTCAATCATACTGCCCTGTGAACTGTCCTTTTAAAAATTGGCTGCCCAGATAAATTTGTGAATGTCATTCGGCTCCTCCATGATAATATGACAGCAACAATCATGGATAACAATGGCTCTCAAAGTGAAAATTCACAGTGGGATTGGGTATTAAACAGGGATGTGTTATCGCCTCAACTCTATTCATTATTTTCATTGCCATGATCCTACACTTCGTTGAAGGGAAACTCCACAACGGGGTAGAAATTATATATCGAACAGATGGAAAGCAGGCTGAAAGCAAAGAGTAAGGTTACCGTAACTTCCGTCACAGAGCTTCACTATGCGCTGACAACGTAGTGTGCGCACGCTCAGAGGATGACCTCCAAACCATCCTAAATATTTTCGCAGAAGCTTACGAAAAGCTTGGCCTGTAATTCAACGTCCAAAAAACCAAAGTGCTGCACCAACAAGAACAAAACAACCCCTCTGCAGTGCCACAAATCCAACTCAGTGGTGCAGCGTTGGAAAATGTCAATCCCTTCTACCTGGGCAGTTATCTTTCCACAAGGGCCGACATTGGTGCCGAAATCCAGCATCGCCTGAGCTCTGCGAGTGCAGCTTTCTTCCAATTGAGGACTGGGACGTTCACAGGGAGACCCAAATGCTTGTTTACAAAGCTATTGTACTACCAACCTTACTGTATGCTTGTGAAACGTGGACCACTTATAAACACCATCTCCAACTCCTTGAAAGATTCCCTCAACAGGGTCTCCTGAAAATGTTACACATCACTTGGGAAGACAGGCAAACTAATATCAGTGTACCGGATGAAGCAAAGATCACCAGTGTCAAAGCAATGATTCTTCAACATCAACTTCGTTGGACTGGTCATGTTGTGCGGATGCCTGATGATCGTCTTCCATAGCAACTACTCTATTTTGAACTTAAAAATGGAAAGCGTAATGCTGGTGGTCAACAAAAGAAGTTTAAAAACTCTCTCAAGGCAAATATTTAAAAATGGAGTATAAACACTGACAACTGAAAAACACTGGCCTGCGAGCGCTCCAGTTGGAGAACAGCCTTGACCAAAGGTGTCCTGGGCTTGGAAGACGCTCGAACTCAGGACGCGAGGGAGAAACGTGCTAAGAGGAAGCACACTTGGCAAATCTGGAGGGGAACCCCAAGGCATCCTCTGGCCAGGGACCCTCTAAAACTCCTCATGGGCACCTGAGGGAATTACCGTACTTTTCCGTGTATAAGATTAGGGTTTGTTTTTTTTTGCTTTAAAATAAGGTTCAAAATCTGAGGGCGTCTTATACACGGATAGTGCATATGCCCATTTTCTAATTTTGGGGTCCCCAAAAGTAGGGGGCGTCTTATACACGGGAAAATCCAGTACATGAATTACAGTGGTGCCTCGCAAGATGAAAAGAATCCGTTCCGCGAGTCTCTTCGTCTTGCGGTTTTTTCGTCTTGCGAAGCAAGCCCATTAGCGGCTTAGCAGGCTTAGCGGATCAGCTGATAAGCGGCTTAGCGGCTTGGGAAAAGGGGGGGGGGACCCTGCAGGAACTCGCAATACATTTTCGTCTTGGGAAGCAAGCCCATAGGAAATTCGTTTTGCGAAGCACCTCCAAAACGGAAAACCCTTTCGTCTAGCGGGTTTTCCGTCTTGCGAGACATTCGTCTTGCGGGGCACCACTGTAATGGATTTCAGTCTGTGGCTCTTTAGGAGGCCTCGGATATGAGGGCCTGGCCTTCTTTTTCCCAAACTGCCACACACACACAAACACACCTCACAATCAAGAGCATATAAATGTTAGGAAATAAATAAGTTGCCCCTGAGGAAGAGAACCTTCTGAATCCCCATTATGGAAAGAACATCCTCCTGAGGGAGCAAGGGATGGTCTCCTCCATTGCCTGAGGAGAGAGGGGGAGGGGCAGCTCTCCTGGCACTTTCTGAGGGGAAGAAAAAGGCGGGAAAAGGCCTCAGGCGGAGGGAGGAGGGAGGAGGGAGGCCGGCTCCTCCTTGGCCTCTGCTCCGTCTTCTGAGGAGAAGAAGGGTCCCCTTTCGGAGGAAAGAGTCTCATTTCTGGGGAGGAAAAGCATCTCCTCAGGAACAACCCATTCCTTTTATTCATTTCTACCTACACGCCGCTTGATTGCAAAAAAAACAACACCCCAAGACCCCTCAAAGCAGTTTACAAAGGAGAACGCAAGTGTTCTTCAGAACATACAAAAGTTGAAATGCTGAAATAGATTAAGATTTCCTCAGCTTCCAGTCCTGGCGCTCCTTAGGTTCCTCTTGCCCAGACGCCTCAAGCCCCTCAGATGGACGCTGGGGAAGGAGGACCTGAAGGTTTCCTGGAGGGAATCTCTGAGCAACCCCTCGGCGTATTAGTATTACGATTTTGATTATTCAATATATTTATTGTATAGCTTGCTTTTCCCTCTGGTGGTCAACAAAAGAGGATTAAAGATTCTCTCAAGGCAAATGTAAAAAAATGCAGTATAAACACTGACAACTGGGAAACCCTGGCCTGCGAGGGCTCCAGTTGGAGAACAGCCTTGGCCAAAGGTGTCGTGGGCGTTGAAGACACTCGAACTCAGGGCGCGAGGGAGAAATGAGTGATCGCCAAAGAAGAAGATGACGAGGAATGTGAGGGGATTTCTCATAGGCAGCTGCATTGTACAGAGTCAGACCATTGTTCCCTGTGGCAGTGGGTCTCTCCCAGGCCTAAGCCCCTTTCCCCTCAACGAAGATGTTGACTTTGTGTGTGGAGAAAAAGGCGAATTCCATGCTAGGGATCATTAGAAAATGAACTGAAAATAAAACTGCTGATATTGCAATGTTAATGCAAATCTGTGGGAGGACTCGAACCCCCAGCTCCAGGTTACAAGAAAGGAGACTCAACTTCAGGAAGACCTTTCTGGCGGCAAGAGCTGCTTGACAGTGAAATGGGCTCCCTCCGGAGGTGGCGGACTCTCCTTCCTTGGAGGTCTTCAAGCAGAGCTTGCATTGCAGGGGGTTGGGCTGGATGACCCCCAGGGTCCCCTTCCAGCTCTGCAGTCCCAGTTCTCCCCTGTGGACCTTAGAGGTGGGGCCACCGTTCCGTGTGGGGCCAGGGAAGGAGTGTAACGGAGACCCCAAGTGTGCATTATGTGGGGTGGGATTCGGGTGTCCCGTTTCTATTCTGGGATGTCCTCCCAGCAGCTGCTCAGCTATTAAAAGAACCCAGGTCAAAAATAAACCAGCTGGCTGTGTGTGATATGGGGAGACGGGGGGGGGGAGTGTGTACTTGGGGGGGGGAATCATTTCCTCTGACCCATTAGGTATCCTGATGCTCTGGCAGGTGGGGCGAGGGCATATGTGTGCCCCCTTTCGCGGAGGGCAGAATCAGCCCTTCTGTGGCTGCTGGGGAGGCAACGCTGGTCTGGTTCCTAGAGGTTTTTTTGGGGGGGGGCATTGCACATAAAATGGACACTTGTTCCCCCTTCTCCCAGCAGGGCCGGGGAGGGGGGGGGGACACACAGAGCAAAATACCCCTGTATTCCTGCCAGGATGAAGCCAGTTTTGCAATGACAGCCTTTTTCTGCATTTGGGTGTTGATCTGCTGCAGCAGAATGTCTCTGTCGTGGCTTTTGACTGGGGGGGGGGGATGGACGACAGGAGATGGGAGGGGGGGTCAGTCTCCCTGACAGTGCCATCTGCATCACTCGTCATGCGCCTGTCAGGAAACCCTCCGGCCGGAACTAATGCGTCCCCTGCCCAAGGATTAGCAAGTGGAAACTAAAACCCCGTCATCCGAGTGCCAGGGCTCACGCTGGCAGTCGCGTCCCCCCCCCCATCGCTCCTGCAGTTCAGCAGGGAAGGAGACACTTCCCCCCCTCCCCCCCTGTGACTCCCACCCCAAAGTCGAAACAGGAGCTGGAATCAGGGGCAGCTGGAGGCCCCTCACCCTGTCTGTGCCCCAGAGAGAGCTCCCCGCCTGCTTTTCGGAGAAAGGTGCCTCCTGTCTCGGCTGCCAGTCAGACACTGAATAATTGAACGGCAGCATCGAAAGGGACCCCAAGGGTCATCTAGCCCAACCCCCTGCTTCCATCTTTCTCTTCCTCCCCATTTCCCTGCCTCTTTTGAGTAGGGGGGTGCTGCCCCCTGCCCATAACACTTTCTTGAGGACTGCAGCCTTGACCTCTGCCGCCCTCAAGCCTTCCAGGTGCTATGGATTATGACACACAGACACACCCCAAGTGTCCCCAGGCTGGCTAGAGATGGTGGGATTTGCACCCCCCCAGCAGCATCGGGAGGGTGCCACCTGTTGATGTGGCCCCCCAAAGGAATTTGGCAGAAGTCGGCTCCTTCCTCTCGCCCCTCTCACCTGCCTTGTCTCTCCTGGCTCTGCTGCTTCTGTTTGTCTTCCCCAAACCTCATTGTCACACCTCTCTGTCCTGCTCTCCTTTGTTGCTCCTCTCATCACGTTGCCTCCTTCTAATCCCGTCCTCCAGAAGTGCCTGCAGCCCCTCCCTGTTTTGTGTCATCTGCAGACTTGATAAGTAAATAAACAGCGGAAGTGGGGGAGCGGGGCAACCAAGATTACCACCCATGTCTTGGGCCCCTTGCCAAAGAGAGAAGAAGGGCCTTCTCACTGAGTGGCAGCAGCACATGCCTTGCGGGCTGAAGGTCTCTGGCGCAACCCCTGGCGCTGGCTGGGCCCGGGGTGGGGGGCCCACTGCCTCCCAGGAAGCTGCACTTGGAGGCTGCATGCCAAGGATGTGGGGCATGCAGAAACGGGTGCATTTCCATAGTTCTGTAATCCTGGGGAACCTGCGTCTTGTGGGCTCCATGCACCCTGCAGCCCATTGCCACGTGTAGCTTGCAGGGATGGGGTGGCAGAGAGACAGACAGGCGGGTGGTCCTTAGAGCAGGCGCTGAGCAACTCTGCAAGATCCACCAGCTGCCACTTGCAGGGGTCTCAGCTGGCTTCCCCCGAGCCTTTGCTAAGAATATAATAAAATGCTCCCGGGGACTAGAGGAGCTGCTTCTGAAACGTGTCATTCTCACCTCCCAATAGTCATGGCTTAAAAATGTCAGGTTTTAGGGCATGGGTAGGCAAACTAAGGCCCGGGGGCCGGATGCGGCCCAATCGCCTTCTCAATCTGGCCTGGGAATCAGTGTGTTTTTACATGAGTAGAATGTGTCCTTTTATTTAAAATGCATCTCTGGGTTATTTATGGGGCATAGGAATTCGTTAATTTTCCCACCCCCCAAATATAGTCCGGCCCCCCACAAGGTCTGAGGGACTGTGGACCAGCCCCTTGCTGAAAAATTTGCTGACCCTGGTTTTAGGGTCACTGCTCCCTCTCGATACCCCCACAACTCCCTTCGTGTACCTTATCCAGCTCTGCCCACCAAAAGGAAGCGAGCCAAAGAGGTGATATTTGTGGTTTGCTCTTGGAAGCCTTTACCAGAGGCCTATCCTTGGCTGGGCTCAAGAAGAGCATCTTCCGGCAGGCAGAGCTCTCCGAGTCTTTGCAAAGGAGCCCCTCTCAACTTCCCTGGCTAGCAAAAGCTGAGCACGTGGTTCAGAATTTGGAGCCTGGCTTCTCCCCTGCAACTCTGCTTCTGGCCTACACACTACTGCAGATGATACAATAGCAGGAGGGGCTGCAAACTCTGGGGAGGACAGGATGAGGTCAGGAGCAGCAGGGGAAGACAAGGTGCTCATGGCACCTTCAGAGATAAGGGCCAGAACATGTGGTCTTGGCACAGCTCCGGGCACATGGCCCTCGCCGATGCGCTCCCTGCACTGTGAGACGCGGCCGCATGTTGGGGGCCTCCAGTGGAAAGAGAGTCAACTGTTGACCACAAGCAATTCTATGAGTCAGTGATAATGATTTCATGTATTTGTATCCCGCTTTTCTTACAAGTTTGGGATTCAAGGCGGCTCTCATAATTACGGTTTGAGGTTTGTCTTTTAAGGCGTGCTTTTTCTTTTATACAACCTCCTTTGGTGACTGCTTTCATGGCGTCCCAGAGGAGGAGGGTTGTCATGTTGTCTACGTCATTGTCTTTAAAGTAGTTATGGAGGGTTTTCGAGAGACTCTTGATAATTGGTTTGTGGTCAGTATGGGGCTAAAGGGCCACAATGGGGTATGTGTGTTTGTGTTTGAAAGAAACTGGGTCTGTGGGATCCTGATACAGTCAAACCTCAGTTGTCGAATGTAATCCATTCTGGAAGACCGACTTCCGAAACATTCGACAACCAAGGATCAAAGGGTGATCGGCAAAGTCAATAGAGGGAAAAGGGGGGGGGGACTCCCAGAAGCCATTTGGCTTTCAAAAACAGGAGCAGTTACTTCTGGGTTTTCAGTGTGTTCGGGAGCTGAAACGTTCCAAAGCAGAGGTGTTCAGGAGCCGAGGTTTGACTACTGTATTGCCAATGTTTTTTTTCTTTTCCAAATGGGGGGTCAAAGTTGTGAAAACGAGGTACCGTATTTTTTGCTCCATAAGACACACTTTTTTCTTCCTAAAAAGTAAGGGGAAACGTCTGCGTTTTATGGAGCGAATGCGTGGTCCCTGGAGCCGAATTGCCCAGGGGCAAAAAGCAGATCATGCTTTTTTTTTGAAAGAAAAAAGCTTTATTGAAAAAAAGCTGCTAATTGGCAAGCGATTGGGGAGGGAGATAGAATAATAGAATCCTAGAATCCTAGAGTTGGAAGAGACCACAAGGGCCATTGAGTCCAACCCCCTGCCAAGCAGGAAACACCATCAGAGCACTCCTGACATATGGTTGTCAAGCCTCTGCTTAAAGACCTCCAAAGAAGGAGACTCCACCACACGCCTTGGCAGCAAATTCCACTGTCGAACAGATAAGTGATGCCAGCAATAAAGGAGGCTGCCTGGGAGGGGGAGGTAAAGACAGCGAACTTGCAAGGAGAGGAGACAGGAAGACTAAAGCAATGAGGAATTAAAAATAGGAATTAAAATACATCAAAGCACATTTAGAACCAGCAATTAACAGTGCAGTGCACCTTAGTTTCCAAAGAAAATGAAGGAGGGAGCCAGTCTGGTCTTTCTTGGGAGGGAATGCTGCCATCTGGGAGCAGACAGAAAAGGCTCTTCCTGTCTCCTTCCATGACTGGCCGTGACTCTGATGTTGGTGGGACCAACAGAAGGTGTTTCCCGAGGGTTGAGCACCCAGGGCAGGTTCATAAAGGGAGACAGGCTCTTCCAAGCCGCATGGCCCCAAGGAGTGTGTTGCTTTCATTTGACTCTCACAACAGAAAAGCACAAGCATTGCACTGGAATTGCCGGGCAAACGCCTCCTTGTCCCTAGTGGCTGTTCTCTGATGGGTTCCATTTTGGCCACACGCCACCTCTGAGCCACATTAAGGACACCCGGTGTTCAGGACGAGGCCTTCTTGGGCCCTGTCTCAAACGTCTGCAGCTCCTCCCTCGCTGGGACCTCACCAAAGCCCCAGCATCAAAAGGCAACAGGGGGAAAATGATCCGACTTTGGAGCATGGATGTGTGTTTGTGAAATGTGGGAAGGGAGCTGGGATGTGAATGCTCAAGGCTTACGCCTTCCCCTCATTCCTTTAGTTTCATAAGTGTTTGCTGGCATTCTTGACGAGGCTGGAATTTTTAGAATTGGGTGCCTGAAAGAGGCCCTTTCATGTGTGGGTTGGACGGAATCTGGGAGATGGAGGACAGATCAAAGGAAGGGCCTTCTCTCTGAAGCATGTAATGAAAATGATGGAATTCCAGAAGATCAGAGGACTGCAGGGTTGGAAGGGACCCCGAGGGTCATCTAGCCCAACCCTCTGCAATGCAGAAATCCCAGCTAAACAATTTCTGATCAACGACCATCTGACCTTTGCTTAAGAACTTCTGATGAAGGAGAAAGTCCAGCACCTTCCCAAGGCATCTGTTCCGCCATCAAATTGCTCTTGCTGTCAGAAAGTTCTTCCTAATATAGTGTTGTCTGCCAATTTAAGAGCGGGTGGGGGAAATTCATGGAGGGAAGGGCTATTAGCCATCATGGCTATGTACTGCCTCCCGTCTTGGGGGCACCATGCCCCAAATTTCACTTGCTTATGGGGCCCCAGCCAAAGATGGCTCCTGCGTTGTCTTGGGACATCTCCTTCAGCCGCTGTGAGGACCGAACGCTGGACTCGATGGGTCCCTTTTGGTCTGATCCAACAGGCTCTTCTTATGTTCCTGTGGAAGCTCCAGGTCCAGAGGCAGTTTGTCTAGATTCCCACTGTTTGTCTAGATTCCTACCTCCTTTGGCCTGATCCAGCTCTGCTTACGGTCTTTCTTACAACCAAGGCAGTGTTTCAGTTACTTTGAGATTGACAGAAAGCCACCCACCCACTTGTCTTCCAGAGAACACCCTAACTAGGTGGATCCTCTTATATTAGCTTGCTCCAGCCAATGAACTCCTACAGAGTTTAGCTTTGGAAACTTAACCTGCCTACAGAGCATGGAGTGGGGGCTGGCTCCTGTTCCTTGAGGGCAAAGTGCTCTGCACATGCCCAGAGGCAGCCTGGCATTGCTATACATATTCCAGACATTGAGATTCTGGACCGAATCCCTGGAGCGTCTCCATCTCCGCCCTGGCTAAGAGTGGAAGAGGAAGGGCTTTCTGTAAACACAACGGGGAAATCCTCTCTCTCCGGGGGTGGGGGCAAACAGGAAAGAGACTCTGCCTGTCCATGGGGAGAGGAAGTTGTGCTACTGCAAGAGGGGTCAAGCTCAAGGGTGGGAGGTGTTTACTTCCTACGCAAGGCACAGGATCACATACCCTCCAAATTTCCTGACTTTCCAGGAACAGTCCCAGAATGACAGAAGTCATCCCGGTTGCGGATTTGGTCCTGGAATGTCCCTTTCCCCCTCCCCTCCTCATCTCAGAGGAC
Source organism: Podarcis muralis (assembly GCF_964188315.1). NCBI lineage: Eukaryota > Metazoa > Chordata > Lepidosauria > Squamata > Lacertidae > Podarcis > Podarcis muralis. Next base: position 727,199 of record NC_135667.1, read on the forward strand.
AATTGGAAGTGGTGTGTAGATGCAAAGTCCTGTTTGAACTGAAAATAAAATTCCTGCACCAGATTAAAAAAATAGTGAAGCTGGCATATGAAGCCTTTCCTATAATTTTGAAGGAAAATGTTGCCAACCTGCCTTAAATTCTTTAATTGTGATGCTTCGGCAGACGGCCACTTCTTATGTTCTTTTAGAAGAGATGAATTGTATGGTTTTCTTTCCGACATGAAAAGAGAATTGTTTGGTCAGGTAAAAGAAGACGTTCATAAGGCAGCTTCTCAAATTTGTAAAAATAATAACTTACTTGCAGAGGCTGTGAGACAATTAAAAGAGGCGAATACACAAACCACCAAGGTGGAAATGGCGAGACGAGGTTCGAGGAAAATACAAGGGAAAGTAAGAGGAGTACAAGACAAAAATGGTATTATATGTGAAAAGATTTGGGCGGCTTTGACCGTGATAGACAAGAAGCAGGAAGGGAGGACAAAATGCTCAAGAGGTTACTATTTCTGGTGACAATGTATAATTTTTTTTAAAGGCCTGGGAAAAGACGTATAAAGATTTGAAGAGTATGTGGGAAATGATTAAATGTTTAAAAAGAATCAAAGTGATGATATTGAGATGTACAGGACTCAGTGGACTGGTTGAGCGCAAGACTTTGTTCCTGTACTTGAGAATCTCAGGCCAAGACCAGCCAGTTCCTACCTAAGGAAGAGCAAAGAGGATGAAGATGTACTACTGAATAAACTATTGAACTATGCAGGACAATTTAGTTAATCTGAAGCCAAAGAGAGAAGGACTTTGAGGTTTAAAAAGGGGCAAATGTTCAAAGAATATCTATTCAGCTTGTGTTTAGACATTGACATTAGCATAACTTTTAAAAATAACTTGTAATAAAATGAAGGTGGTTTTAAAATTGGATTCTTAAGAATATAAGGTTCCACGGATGTGTACAGATAAGCTTAATGTAATGGAAGCAAGAAGTGGAGGGGAGGGAAGTCTGCTAAAAAGAATATGGTTTTTAAAACTTGCATATGATCTTTTTTCTTTGTGTTTTGTATTGTTTTTATTTTTGATATTTTTGGAAAACTATAAACAAATGTTACTAGAAAAAAAGAAAAAAGCAACCAGCCACTTCCTAGGAAACACAGGCACTGTTTATTCTGTTATTGTAAATTGAGCCTGATGATGCAATCCTCAGCATTTTTACTTAGAAGTAAGTCCCACTGAGTTCATTAGGATTTACTGTCTGGTATGTTTATTAGTGGGAGAAAAGTGATGACAAACCTAGACAGCATTTTAAAAAGTAGAGACATCATCTTGCTGACAAAGGTCCGTAAAGTTCAAGCTATGGTTTTCCCAGTAGTGATGTATGGAAGTGAGAGCTGGACCATCAAGAAGGCTGATCACCAAAGAATTGATGCTTTTGAATTCTGGTGTTGGAGGAGACTCTTGAGAGTCCCATGGACTGCAAGAAGATCAAACGCATCCATTCTGAAGGAAATCAGCCCTGAGTGCTCACTGGAAGGACAGATCGTGAAGCTGAGGCTCCAGTACTTTGGCCACCTCATGAGAAGAGAAGACTCCCTGGAGAAGACACTGATGTTGGGAAAGATGGAGGGCACAAGGAGAAGGGGACGACAGAGGACGAGATGGTGGGACAGTCTTCTCGAAGCTACCAGCATGAGTGTGACCAAACTGCAGTGGAAGACAGGAGGGCCTGGCGTGCTCCAGTCCAGGGGGTCACGAAGAGGCGGACATGACTAAACAACGTTTATTACTATTACTAAAAAAAATGTCCAGTAGCATCTTAGAGACCAACTAAGTTTGTTCTGGTATGAGCTTTCATGTGCATGCACACTTCTTCAGAAACACTGAAACAGAAGTCACCAAGTGAGAGGGTGGGGTGGGGTTTTCCTCAGAAGGGTAGTAGGAGATGGGTGATTGACTCAATGGGTATGGTAAACCTGTTGAGGACTGTCAACGACTGCAATTAGTCCTACAGGAAAAAGCAAGGGATGGTATGTTTTTGTTGTTTAGTCCACCTCTTCGTGACCCCCTGGACCAGAGCACGCCAGGCACCCGCAGTTTGATCAAACTCATGTTCGTAGCTTCGAGAACACTGTCCAACCATCTCGTCCTCTGCCGTCCCCTTCTCCTTGTGCCCTCAATCTTCTGAGTCTTTTCCAGGGAGTCTTCTCTTCTCATGAGGTGGCCAAAGTCTTGGAGCCTCAGCTTAAGGATCTGTCCTTCCAGTGAGCACTCAGGGCTGATTTCCTTCAGAATGGATACTTTTGATCTTCAAGGGATGGTATGCATATGACCAAAAATAGCTTTAGCATATGTAAAGAGACAAGAATTCAATATCTCTATTCAGACCAGGTCTCTCCATGGTTTTCAGTTTAGTAATATGTTGCAATTCAGCAACTTCTCTTTCAAGTCTATTTTTCTACTTCAGTGGTACCTCGGGTTACATAAGCTTCAGGTTACATACTCCGCTAACCCAGAAATAGTGCTTCAGGTTAAGAACTTTGCTTCAGGATAAGAACAGAAATTGTGCTCCTGCGGCGCAGCAGCAGCAGGAGACCCCATTAGCTAAAGTGGTGCTTCAGGTTAAGAACAGTTTCAGGTTAAGTAAGGACCTCCGGAACGAATTAAGTACTTAACCTGAGGTACCACTGAACTACCAATATTATTTCACCTTTTTCCCTGACAGGAACTCAAGGCAGCTTACCGCCAACATTTTATTTCTTTCCATTTATCTGTGGAAAGTGTTGCACACTATCCCTTCCCCTCGCACATTTTTCCCCTACAACGATCCTGCGAGGTAGGTGAGGTGGAGAGGTTGCACTTGGCTCAAGGTGACCGACGTCTGTGTGCGCATGACATCTATGTGTGCAATGAGATCAAACGCAGGAGAAGCTTCCGGATGTGGAATAGGATGTCCCTATTTTCATCGGGGGAAATGTTGGAGGGGGTGGGATCAGGCCACCGCTGGGGGGTGGGAGACTGAGTCTGCATGTCTGGCTGGGGGTGGCAAGTCTGGTGAGTGTTTAGATGCTCCTGGGTGGGGGAGCACATGCCTCCCCCTCCCCACCACTGTGGCTCCTTCCAAGCATTTGGGAGAGGGGCAGATTTAGCCTGGATGCTTCTGGGACACCCAGCGGCCCCCCCCCAGCCTGGCCAGGCTTTTAATAGCTCTCCCCTCCCCCTCCTTCCTCCCTTTGATTCCCGCAGCTGCTCTGTTTGCAAACAAGGGGGAGGTGGCCATAGAGACAGCCTTGATGTGACCTGGGGGGGGGGGATGCGCCCGGCCGGACCCCCTCACCTCCTGCAGCAGCCAAGTGCAGCTGAGCGCATTAAGGGCCGCATCTGGCTCCGGATGAGCGCCTGGCTGGATTGCGACCCACCCGCTGCTCCTCACAGCGCCCCCCCCCCCGCGTGGATGCGCAGGCGCACAGGCAGAGGACTCCCTTTGCTCCTTCTCTTTGCACCAACGGAGGTTCCCAGGCCCCCACCTCCGCCGGATCTCCCGACAGCCTCACCCCACCTGGGAGAAGCCAGGATTCCGCCCCCCCCCCCCGCTAATGATTTTCCATCAGAAGATGCCCCTCCCCTGCATATCCAGCTCCACGCTCTACATCTTTGTAGGGGTGCGCACTCTTCACACTCTCAGAGGTGTTTCCTCCAAGCATGAGCCCCCCCACGAACGAAACATTCTGGCCTTGCTCAGACCCCCCTCCTCCCCGGTTGGGAAAACCCCCAGGCAGGACGTCCTCGGTAGCCCCCCCAAACACAGGCCAGGTGCTGAGGAAGGGGCGATGGAGAAAGAGGGGTAGAGAACTGGGGGGCGGCGCTGGGGGGGGGGGGCGGACAAGGAACAGGGAAGTGGTGGCGGGGTAGGAGATGACTCGGGAAAGGTGGGGCTGGAGCTGGAGGGAGCTGCGCCTTCGAGGACGGCGTGGGGGGGGACTTTGGAAAACAGCGGCCCGGGAGGGAGAGTCAGAACCTCGCCGCCCCCCCCCCGGCACGCGCCAGCCTGTCACGGGCGCCCCGACCTCCACCTGGGGGGAGGGGGTGCGGTAATTTCCCAGGCCTGCCCCCCCATCCATTTTCCAGCCCGGCCTGAGATTAGGGAGCCTTTTTTTTGCGGAAGAGAGAGATGACCAGATTTGGGGAAACACGATTTGGGGGGGGGTGGAGAAGGGATGGTGGGGCGTCTGCGTCAGAGGCGCCCAGGCCGAGGAGGGAGCCCTTTGGGGGTGTCCTTCGCTCCACTGACCCCCCTCCCTCCGGGGAGCCTCCTCCACGGGCGGGGGGAGCAGCTGCCCCTTACCTGGGCCGAAGAGGAGGAGGAGGACGAGGGCGCCGCTGTTTCTGGCTCCGCTGCCTCTGCCGACTCCGGGCTGGCGGGGGCGAGAGGAGCAGCGGCAGCAGCAGCAGCAGAGGCGCCCCCCCAGCCCCGCCCGGCTGGCCCAGCCTCCCCACCCCGCCGGGCGGCGGCCAGAGGCGGCAGATCTCGCGAGCCTCGCCCCCCCCCCCCGCCAGCCCAGGGCTCCCCGTGGAGGAGGAGGGGGCAGCGGCTAAGCCGGGCGCTCCCAGGCTGGGGAAGGGGCAGAAGTCCAGGGGCCCCTCGGAGACGCCCCCTCTATTTTCCTCCCGCCCCCTCCAGCCAAGCAGGCGGGGCTTCAGGCGCGTCCCCGCCTGACACGTGTCGGGCAAGTTGCGGGTCTCCCCGTCGGGGATCGGAGTGCGGGACCCTCAGGCGCCGCTTCCGACGGGAGACCCCCGGCCGGCCAGCGCCCGAAAGCTGCGCAACGCCCGCCTTCTGGAGCTTCGCCCGAGGCCCCCAGCCCCCCCAACATCCTCCTCTTCTTTAGGTCTCAGAATTGGGACCACCCGTTTAGCCTTGGGTTGCTTGGAGGGGAATCACCGACCTTCTCCCACCCCGGTAAAAGTTCCCGGGGCGGATTGCAAAGGATGCCTCGCGGTGGTTTTGTTTTACAAAGACGGCACGTGCGAACCCCCGGGACCCCGACGGCGAACCCCGAGAACCCGGGACTCGGCGGCCTCTTTGGGAAGCCAATTCCAAGAGGGCTCGGCAGCCGCCCTCCAAGTGCGCCACAAGCCCCGAGGGTCCGGTCGGGAGCGGACGCTTCCTCGCAGGGATGGGGCCCGATTTTTATCCCCGACAGTCGGGGCCCTCCAATTTCCGCCCAGCCCCGCACCCCAATTCTCCTTCTAACGACCTCATACACCCCCTCGGCCCCCTCCCTCGGCAAGGCCTTCCTCGCGCCAGCTCCGGGGGAGGAGGACGAGCGTGCCCCTGAGCGCGTGCAAAGCGCCTTCCGGCCACCAGCCGGGAGCCCCCCGCCCCTCTCCTTCGGAGCATCCAGATATCTCCCGCCCGCCCCCCCCCATCTACTCAGGAAAGAACCCAGGAGTTCCGGCTCTCTCTCTCCAGCACCTCCGCCGGGTGGACAGCGCTGCGCTGACGTCACTCCCCCTCCCCCCCGCAAGCCGGGCCTGGCCCGGGCCTGGCCGGGATCCCCTTCGCGGAGAGGAGCGCGGCTGGCCGAGGGGGGCCCCGCCAAGGGCCGGGAGGCGGCAGAGATGGACCCCCCCCCGGGGGCATTTTTGGCCGGCGATGCCTGGAATCCGGCAGGAGGGAGGGGAGGGAGAAAGATCCGGTTACGGGGAGGCGCGGGGCTTGCAGAGCGGGCTCGCGCGGCCGGCACGTGCACGCGCGCAAACAACCACCACGTCTCTCTCTCCCCCCCCGCCCCCCATCCAGCCAGTTCACACGTCCCAGGGGACTGAATCTGCAAACAGTACCCCCGACGGCCAGCAGGTGGCAGCAGCGCGTCGGTCCCCCCTCCCGGGGCGCCGGCAGCGTCCACACGAGCAGACCCTCTTTGGGGAGGTGACGCTAAGGCCGAGTTCACACGATGCCTCTGAAGCACATACTCCCCCCCAAAGACTTTGCCTCCGTGTGGCGCTGTTACTCCGGCCGCATTCACAGCTGAGGCGTGTAATAAGCAGAGTTCTGCAGCTCCGTTTCAGGGTGAGCTCTCTGGCCAGATCTGGGGGTGCTGGTCCACCGGGGGCTCCCTAGCGCAGGCGGTCAATGCCCCCTTTGAGATGTGAAAGTGGCCTGTCTGGATCCCACCAAGAAGAGGGAGAGGAGGAGGCCGGATCAGCACCCGTTGTAAAAATGAGGAGGGGGTCTTGAGTGGGCTGCACCACTTTGCACATCACCTTGGCCCAGGGCGGAGGGAGACCTCTTGGTCTTCAGCTGGGACACTCCCACTCCCAGCTCACTCAAGAGTCAGGGAAATAAAGAAGTACAAAGTAATCACAGCACCGCCAATTGTTTGTGGGTGTCTTTGGCGCCCCCAAGTCCCTCTTGCAGGTTAGTCTGAGCATCTTTGCAAAGGCCTTTGGGGCAGGGAGGGGAATGTGGCTTTGGCTTGCTATGAGAGCTCAGGGGAAATGAAGAGGCAAAGGCTGTTTGCGCCCCCCCCCCCGTTTTGGAGTCAGGGAGGGGGCCCTTTTCCTGACTGGGCAACACTGGGTGAAGCTCAGGAGCAGCTGAATGTGGGGATTTAATGCGGAGTGTCTCTGGAAGTCTTAAGGCAGCCGGAAGGATTCAGCCCATGCGCAGAGGTCGGAAGTGGCAACGAGGAATCTCTAGGCTGCGAAAACACTTGTTCAGGCTTGTTTTAGAAGAGAAGCCTATGTTGCTTCCTTGCTTACAGAATCATAGAATTGCAGAGTCGGTCGGGAGCCAGAGGGTCATCTAGCCCAACCCTCTTGGTGATTGGACACAACCCCAAGGCTGTGTACTCACAGTGCATTTAAGGCGCATTCTTTCTCTCCTCAAATAATTCCGGGCCCTGTGCTTTCCCCCATGACAATTCCCACAGCTACCCCTAATAAGCTACAGCACCCAGAACTCTCTGACGGGGGAGAGAAATGTGCTTTAAGAAAAGCATGGTGTTCACACACTGTTCCTGAGACCATGTGCAGAGTGCACCAACACAAGTCGTCAGGAGGAGTCTCTCCCACTGAGACTGGGGGCCAGGGAGGCTGCTGAGCCCCACCGGGAAGTGAAGCAGGGGCTGTGTGCCTCAGTTTCCCCAGGTGGCCACAGGGGGATTATTCTCACCTCCTTCCTTTCTTGCCTTGAGAAGGAAGTAAAGCTCTCCCTATTTGCCTTGGCTGTGTGTGAAGCCGTGAGGGAGCAGCACTCCTCTCAGATGCGATTCTCAGTGTTTACCTCACATATTTTGGCGCTGAGGCATGGCCCGCAAGTTAAGCCTCAGCTCAAAGGTAGCCCCTCTCTGGCTAGCGCAAGCCAATTCTGATCAACACAGCGCAGCATTGTGCGATAGGTTTCGCCAGAAAGAGGAAACGGGATGTTTTTAAATCTGAATTTCGGTGGAAAATATTTGTGACGTGGGAGGAGAGGGCCTCGCTGAGAGCCGAGAAGAAGTGAAGCGGGGCAGAGACAGAGACCCAGGCCAAGCCAGGATTAGTTGGGAATGAGGAGTGGCTGCCGCAAGGAGGGAGATGGCAAACTCTGGAGGGTTGAAGTTTTGCATGAGAGTGCACTAAAATTGTCTGCTGTTAGGTTTGCAACAGCCCCCAGTGGGCTTAATTTAAAATTTGCACACCACTAGGGATAGTTTAAAAAACCTCAAAGTGGTTTACACAAAAGATAAAGCAATCAAATCGACGGTTCCAAAAGTTGAAATGGCAAGAGACTAAACACAGATTAAGATTCACACCAGATTTCTAAACCTCTGGACAGGCTTGTCTAAACAGTAATGTTTTTAGCAGGTGCCAAAAAGAGTGCAGGGAAGGTGTCTGCCTGGTGCCATGAGGCAGGGAGTTCCAAAGGCATTCTTACAAATGCAGAAAACAAGCATTCTGTGGCAACTGCAGCAGTGCCCATTCTGCCAATTTCTCCACCAACTCAAGGAGCAACACAAAACCCCAGGACTTGACACCTGGAGCATGCAGCGGCATTCAGCGGTTGTTTGGAGAGGTCACTCCCTGGTTCGCATGGAGAAGCCGTTTTCAACACACAGCTGTATTGAGGCAGCACCCAGTGCTGAAATTTTGTGCCCCTAACAATTTTGCGCCTCAGGCAACCACCCATCGCCACCACAGCGCCATGCCACTGTTCTGTTGTGTAAACCATCCCATTATTACTTCCATCAAAACTTATTTCCAGTGCTGAATTTATCTTAATGCTGCCCTACACAACCCCCCCCTATATTCAATAAACATTTCCCAATCTTCTTTAAACGAATGTTCTTCTTGTTCTCTTATTCTATATATATTAGGTCCGCAAGCTGCGCATATTCAATCAGCTTATTTTGCCATTCTTCTTGGATTGGGACCTCGCTTGTTTTCCATTTTTGGGCAAACGAAACACGGGCTGCCATAGTGGCATACATAAATAATCTTTTTTCACACCTTTCCATCTGAATTATCCCCATCTGGTTTTTAAAGAAAAGTACTTTTAAACATTTTTTTCAATTCATTATAAATTATTTCCCAGTACTCTTTCACCTTTTTACAGGTCCACCACCTATGAAAGAACGTGCCCTCGACCTCTTTGCATCTCCAGCACTTAAATGATTCAGTCTTAGACATCTTAGCATGTCTACTCGCACTTAAATACCACCTATAAATCATTTTCAAGTAGTTCTCCTTCAGGAAATAACATGCTGTAAACTTTAGATCGCTCCTCCAGAGTTTCCCCTAGAGGTTAAAATCTATATCGTTGCATTTTTCTAAGACGCCCCCATGTATAAGACGTCCCCTATTTTGGGGGACTCAGATTTTAAAAAATGGGGGAGGGAGATGTATCCGTGTATAAGACGCCCCCTAATTTTTGACTTTATTTTTTAGGGGGGAAATCTAGTCTTATACGGTATGTCCTATATCTATTGCCCAGTGTGTCATAGAGGCTTTGACAAGCTCGTCTTTTGTTTCCCAGTCTAATAACAAATTTAGGCACCAGGTGGGCAAAAGCTGCTCCCTGCCCTCCACTGCCCCTTGCCAGCTTCCCAGCCCCACAAGAGCCCAGGTGAGGGCCATCCAGTTCTTTCTGCCAGTCATGCCATGTCAGCAGCAGGAGGGAGAGGAGGCAAACACATATGCCCACACTCCCCCCCCCCCCGTGCGTGCCAGTTGCTACTGGCTCAGAGGGAAAGGGCCAGACCCGGAGGTCACAGGATGACTCAGCAGCACCGTTAGGAAGCCAAAGTGCTGACCTCACTCACTCAGTGCCACTCCCTGCCATCAAATTCCTTGAGAACCCAGGAGTCCTGGCTGGCACCCTGCCCTGTGAGGCCTGAGGCCCACTGCCAAACCTGCCCTGCCCTCCACCTCTTCCCTGACTGCCCCCCTCCCAGCTCAATCACTCCATTGTGGCTCTCAGGGACCCAGGAGTCCTCTCCCCTTTCCAAACTCCTGAATGCCACCCCTCCCTTACTTTAACAATGGAGAAAGAGTCTCCTTTGCGCCCTAACTCACAACCTGGATCAATTTAAGGGCAGGTCCCTTCCCGACTCTGGCTATTGTTCACCCCAAATGTCCTGCCCTTGGGGGGGGGGGTGGACCGGCCTGCTGTGTGTCCCCTCCACTCTTCCTGGAGGACTCAGGCTGCCCCCTCCCCATCTTTGTGACCCCCCCACCTTCTCCAGGTCAATACATACCCTCCAAAACCCCACTGATCAAAATTGGGTTGCTTGTTTTTTTGGTCCTGAGCTCTCTTGGTAACCAGCTGGTTTGCATGAAAGCACGGCATCAAAAAACGAGCGTCTTTTGGTCAGCGCTCTGGCGTGAGTCAGCTTTCTTGCACCAGAGCACCAAACCAAAAAATGGGACATTCTAGGATCCAATCAAAAGCTGGGATGGCTTCTGCAATTCTGTCCCACTCAAATTGGGATGGTTGAAGGTTATGCTGCGTCTTCCTCTGGGGGGAAAGTGGCCTTAGAGGAAGAGTGTGAGCATGGGAGGACGAGGCGTCATGCACAGAGGTGAGTGCAGGTGTGGTATCTCAGATAAAATGGCATTCCTGCTGGGCACAAAACGCCCACATATTGGATTGGTGGAAAGCAAGCAGTGGCCACGATCAGGCCTTGCAAGGAGTCCCCCTTGCCACGCCCTGTGCAACCGATCTTGGCCCATCAATGTAATCTTAAATAAACAATTTGGAGCTGAAGAAAAGCTGCTTAGAGTCTTATCTAGGGGTTGGGGAGGGAACTGCAGAACAGCGCTGTGCTCATATACCCAGCAGGCCTCCTGCCACCCCAAAAGGGGATCTCAGACTTCCCGTGAAGGAAGACCTGCGCTTTCTCTCCTCTGTTATTAACCCCACCACCAACACGTCTGCTTTGGGTTGAATCTGCCCCATGGCTGAATCAAGTTTTGGCTGAATTTGCCCCGTGGCAGATTTGCCCTGCAGGTAACCTTCTACCATGCGCTGGGTCCCTGCACTTGACACCCCTTGGGCTGTGTTGACCTAAACGAGGAGTGCTATTTATAGCCCTTGTTTTGTGGCTGCTCCTCTTAGATAAACAGCTCCTTTGGGAGGTTGGTGCTCAGAGCCCTTTCACCTGGGCAGGTAACACACCCCACCTCAGAGTAGGCAAGCAGCCAAAATGGGCACTGCCTGACGACAACCTGAATTTATCAGGAAGCGATACAGCGGAGACAAACACACTCTTGCTCCTGGTACAAGGGGAACCAACACCTGGGGTCATGCCCCAGAGCTCCAAACCCCACAGACGAGTTTTGCTTTCGTTCCAGTGCAAACAGGGCACTAGAGAGATATTTGCAATAACACCTGGACTCAAACAGAGATTGCTTTCTTTTCCTGGGGCTCCAGAAACATAATCAGATAGGATTGTGGGAGCGTAAGAGCCTGCTGGATCAGGCCAGCGGCCTATCTGGTCCAGCATCCTGTTCACACAGTGGGCCTCCAGATGCCTCAGTGGGAACCCTTCAAGCAGGATTTGAGCACAAGAACTTTCCCCTCCTGTGGTTTCCAGCAATTGGTATTCAGAAGCATTGATGCCTCCAACCGTGGAAGGCAGAGCCATCACATTCACCTGGTGCTGTACCAGCTGCACTGGCTCCTGGTGGAGTACAGAGTCAGGTTCAAGGTGCTGGTTTTAACCTTTAAAGCCCACGTACCTGCGGACCGCCTAGGACCCACGTACCTGCGGGACCGCCTCTCCTGGTATGTCCCACGGAGGACCTTACGGTCTTCAAACAAAAGCATCTTGGAGATCCCAGGCCACAGGGAGGTTAGGCTGGCCTCAACCAGAGCCAGGGCTTTTTCGGCTGTGGCCCCGATCTGGTGGAACGCTCTGTCCCAGGAGACTAGGGCCCTGCGGGACTTGACATCTTTCCACAGGGCCTGCAAGACAGAGCTCTAGCCCAATGGTTGCCATTAATTTGATTTTGAATTGATTTTAGAATGAATTGATTTTAGAATGTATTTCAATTAATTGATTGTGATTTTATGTAAACTGTGTTACTTTTACTGTTTTTAGTCGCTCTGAGCCCAGCTTCGGGATATAAATAAAAATATTAATTTTATTATTATTATTATTATTATTATTATTATTATTATTATTATTATTATTATGGCTAGATTTTGAGGTGAAGCAACCAGATTTGTACACAGTATTCCAAATGCAATCACATCATAGATGTGTAGAATGGCTTTATTATATGAGCAGTTTTATTTTCAGTTCCTTTCCCAGTGATCCCAAGTGGAAATTGCCCTTTTCACGCTGGGTTGACGTCTTCATCAAGCGATCTGTTATGACTCCTGGTCTATCACCTCCAGTTCAGACCCCGTGAGCGTATATGTGAAAGGAAGATTTCTTGCACTTTATACTTAGAATCATAGAGTCATAGAGTTGGAAGGGACCCTGAGGATCATCTAGTCCAACCCCTGCAATGCATTTGTTTGCATTGAATTGCATTTGCCATTTTGCTGCCCACTCATCCAGTTTGGAAAGGTCCTTTGGAGGCTCTTGGCAATCTCTTTTTGTTTTAACGGTCCTGAACAATTTATTATCATCAGCAAACGTGGCCACCTCACAGCTCCCAATACGGATCCCTGGGGGACTCGACTTTCTACAGAGCTGTCCGCTTATTTCTGCTCTCCGCTTCCTACTACTTAACCAATTCCTGATCCGCAAGAGGTCCCCTAAACATCCTTGGCCCTGTATACCAGAAGAAGCGTCTCCACCCCTATCGTTCAGCCCGGACACTGAGGTCCAGCTCCGAGGGCCTTCTGGCGGTTCCCTCACTGCGAGAAGCAAATCTACAGGGAACTAGGCAGAGGGAAGCGGACACGGAGCAATGGATCCAAACTACAAGAAAGAAGATTCCACCTAAACATTAGGAAGAACTTCCTGACAGTAAGAGCTGTTCGACAGTGGGATTTGCTGCCAAGGAGTGTGGTGGAGTCTCCGTCTTTGGAGGTCTTTAAGCAGAGGCTTGACAGCCATATGTCAGGAGTGCTCTGATGGTGTTTCCTGCTTGGCAGGGGGTTGGACTCCATGGCCCTTGTGGTCTCTTCCAACTCTATGATTCTATGAGGGCCTTCTCAGTAGTGGCACCCACCCTGTGGAACGCCCTCCCATCAGATGACAAGGAAATGAATAACTATCTGACTTTTAGAAGACATCTGAAGACATCTCTGTTTCGGGAAGTTTTTTAATGACTCATGTTTTAATGTATTTTTAATCACCTGTTGGGGAAACCCAGCCAGATGGGCAGGGTATAAGTAATAAATTATGATTATTACTTTTATTATCCATGCCAGCTAAGTTGACTCGACAGTCTTTGGTGCGGTACCTTATCAAAAGCTTTTTGGGAAGCCCAGGTGTACTATGTCAACTGGATCAGCTCTGTCAAGATGCTTGTTGACACACTCATAGAACCCTAATAGGTTCATGAGGCAGGACTTGTCCTTGCAGAAGCCATGCTGGCTTTACTTCGGAATGGGCTTATCCACACTTAGCTTTTGTCCCCTGCTTTTTGAGCACAGGTCAACGCTTCAAAGTGCCCTTTTATCTCCTCCTGAGCTTTCTCTGCCCTTAAAGCAAAGTGCAACCAATGACAATTGAGGTTTCCTGCAGATTGCAGTTTGCCCTGGTTCAGCTGGGACACAGAGCTTTAAAGCACGGGCAGCACCTAGAAAGCCCGGAGTAAAGGGAAGTGTGGAGAAACCCTTATTTTGTGCTGCATTTCTAGGCACAGGTCTGGGATTTCCAGGTCTGTATCTGAGCGGGTTCTTTCCTCTCGAGATTTTACCACTGAATTGGAGGAAATGGCAATTGGGATTCCCAAAGATTGCTGTTTGCTTTGATCCAGCAGTAAAATGCAGCTGTTCCCAGGGAAAGCGTGAGAGCAAAAGTAATAGTAAAACCACTCTCTCACCCACGGAGCTGGGAATCCTGGGGCTGTGCTAGAAAGCAGGGCAGGAAATGAAGGGTGGATGAGCCCTAAGTCTTGCTCTTCTACCTGCCTGGTTATATTATCTTTAACAATACTTCCCACCAGGGTTGCCCTTGGAAACACCTTTTCAAAAACTGGTGTTACGCAGGATACTTTCCTGTCCTCAGGTGTGGAGGCTGAGCTGAGGAACAAGTGACATATTTTTTGTTTGTTTGTTTATAAAAACATTTCTATACCACTGTATCATAAAAAAATATACCACAGTGGTTTACAACAATATAAAAACATAAAACCAAGCTAAAAAAAATCATAAAACGTTAAAAATGTTTGAAAAACATAAATTAAAAACAAACATTCATAGGGCGTTGTGGGGGATGTATCCTTGATTGGCTGCTTGGGCCTTGCAGAATATGAAAGTTTTCAGCGGATGCTTAAAAGTTGGCACAGAAGGCCGTCTGGATCAGGCATCCCAATCCGGAGATTTCTCAGTTTTTATTTTGCCTTTCAGGCTTAGAAACTCAGCTCTCAACACGACTATCTGGCCCAGTTCCTCCTGCAAAAGTTAGTTCAGGTACTGAGCTCTGCTCTAGATCTTCCACGGCCGATAATTCATTCAGCTTCTCTGCCACATCTCCTTAACCTCCTGGAGCACACCTTGTCACTGACGGGTCCAACCACCTCCCTATCCTGTTTCCTGCTACTCATATATTTAAAGAAGACAGAGGGAGAGAGGCGTGAGCCCACGGTTGGAACCACGTTTCACCCACTCACCCACAGGTTTCCCCAGCCATTCTGGGCGGCTTCCAACAAAAGAGTAAAAATTCATTAAAACATCAATCATTAAAAACTTCCCTTCAGAAGTCTGTCTCTCTTTCAACCTCTCTCTCATGCAGAGACACACACTTCAAGGGCCAAGCGGCGGGTTCTGGGGCTCAGATTGTTCTCCTCCAGCTTTCCATGGGGCAACTTTCCTAGGGAGACTTTCCTAGGCGCCTTGCAGGATGACAGACCGCAGTAACATTGGATCTGCACTCACTCAGAAGCTGCTCATGCTCACAAGCCCAGTTGTGTGCAGATACTGAAGCATCACTTGCACGGTGATTGTGGAAGGTGAACACGGAGGCCACTGTGAAGAAAGGCCTCCAGGGGGTCTTGCAGACCAGAGGAGCATCAGAGCTGCAGTGAGGACCAGACTGGTCTGAGATGGAAGGCCAGATGTCCTCAACCTCCTGAAGCCATAGAGACCAAAGTGGGTCACCCAAAATTCATTGCTGGATTTTTGTGGCCTCTGCATCACTGCTACTGTTCTCTGCCTCTAATCTCCCCACACCCTAAACCTTTTATTTCTTCTCAGACTCCCCAGGCCTTCTTTCCTTTTCCTCATTCTCTCTTTCTGCCTGGATGCCTCTCCCTGAATGTGACTTGTCCCTGCCCTTATCAGAAGCATCTTGAAGGATGGTGTGGCTAGACACCCCTTCCTCCTCCTCCCTCTAAAAGCTCTCTCTCTGGAGCTTTGAGCTTCAATCCAGCTTTGGTGCTGATCGGAGGAAGGTGCGCTCCTTGACCTCTGCCTGGAAAACCCTCTGGCACCTGCCCTCCCCTTTGCCAGCGGCCCCTGGTGCCTCAACCCATGAGACCCAATGACTGGAGAATGGGGGTGAGCCTCTTCGCTCTCTGCCTCTGGGCGGGGCTGGTCATGGCCTCCTCCACAGAGGGTAAGTATTTGGGAGCGCAGGAGCCTTCTGGATGCGGTGGGTGTGGCGGGGTGGGAACTCTGCCGCTTGGGCAACCAGCTGTGTGGTGGGTGCATCTGGGGAAGGGGTGGAGTCACAGGAGAGTCACCAGCCCCCTTGCCAGGGCTCAACGCATGCCAAGGCTCATGGCAGCCCAAGCCCAGAAGCTGTCGCTCATCCACGAAATACCTAAATTAATTTTTTTAAAAGAGACTTCCCTGGAGCATGTGCAGAGTCCCATTCAATCCTCACAGAGAAACTTACTCTCAGTCAGACAAGGAACGTCAGGATCAGACCAAAGTTCTCTCTAGTCCAGCATCCCATTCGCCACAGTGGCTGACTAGATAGCCCAGTGAGAAGCCTACAAGCCTAGGTGGCCGCCCTCCCCTGATGATTTTCTCCCCACTGATGATGAGTATCCTATGGCAGACCGCCTCTGATTCTCATACATGGCCATCGTGATTAGTATCCTCCCTCATGAAGCTATTTAATTCTCCTTAAAAGCTGTCTACGTTAGAGGCCATCACTGCCTCCTGTGGGAGTGAGTTCCACAAGCACTGCATGAAGCTCAGTTGGCGAGAGTGTGGTGCTGATAACGCCAAGGTTGCAGGTTCGATCCCCCGTAAGGGACAGCTGCATATTCCTGCAGACTAGACAATTCTCAGGTTTCCTTCCAACTCTGCAATTCTGATTGTTTCTCTGTTTTGAGTGTCTCACTCTTCCGCTTATTTGACGGCCCTGTTTGGGTTCTGGGCAGCTTGCAGTCAGAATGGAAGGCTGAACTCTTTAGGAGGGTCTTTTCCCACCTACAAAACTCTGCCACGTTCCTTCTTAATGTGTGTCTAGCCGCTGGATCAGCCGGAAAGCCATTCACTGCCGTGATCACTCCTGTACCATCCGCAAGCTGCCATGGCAAGATGCTTCTGGTGGTGCTGCTCTCCTCTGGCTGGGCTCCCCTCTCAGGCACATCTCGCAATTCCCACATCTCACTATTTCCTCTGTTCTCTTCCCCCCGCGCTTTCTATCCTCCTATTGCCGAGTTTGGGGAATGAACTTGCAGCTTTCAAAACGGATTCTGCTTCTCATGTTTTGTGCAGTGGAGATTCCCATTTCCATGTTGTTTTTGCTGCTTGCTCTGGGTTTTGATCAGCTCAGATTGGTTCGCCGCCTCCTTGGCTTTGTGAAGGGCTAAGTGAGCTTGCTGTTAGCTGCATTGGGGCAGGAAGACCTTTGTTTAGAATCCCAGGCTGCTTTCTACTGAGTCAGGCCACTGGTCCATTGGCCTCTGCGTCCTCTACACTGACCAGTAGTGGCCCTTCAGACTTCCCAATACAGGGCTGTATTGGGAATTTATACAATTAAGCCTCTTTTTTCATAATTTCCCCATGATTTTTTGTATTTTATGCTTGTATTTGTGAACTTGTACAGTGGTACGTCGGGTTAAGAACTTACCGTATTTTTCGCTCCATAAGACACACTGTTTTCTTCCTAAAAAGTAAGGGGAAATGTCTGTGCGTCTTATGGAGCGAATGCGTGGTCCCTGGAGCTGAATTGCCCGGGGGCAAAAAACAGATTGTGCTTTTTTTTTTTTTGGAAAGAGGGAAGGGGGTGTTGAAACAAAGCCGCTGAGCAGCTGATCGGCAAGCGATCAGGAGGGGAGATAAGGGACTCTAGAGATAAAGGAGGCTGCCTGGGAGCGGGGAGGTAAAAGCCCATGGATCCTCAGGATTTTTGCACTGGGTCACCCCAAATTCACCACCAGATCACATAGCATGTCCATGGCTACAGCCTGTACCAAAAAAATCAAGCATCCACTGTTTCGTGGGGCCGCAATGGCGCAAAAACGTGGTTACAAAGCAGGGATCCACATGGATTCTCAAGATTTTTGCATTGAGCTACCCCAAACTCACCGTCAAATCACATATCATGTCTGTGGCCGCAGCATGAACCACAAAAATCATATATCCACTGTTTTGTTCAGAATATTTTTTTTCTTGCTTTCCTCCTCTAAAAACTAGGTGCGTCTTATGGTCAGGTGCGTCTTATGGAGCGAAAAATAGAGTAATTCATTCCGGAGGTCTGTTCTTAACCTGAAACTGTTCTTAACCTGAAGCACCACTTTAGCTAATGGGGCCTCCTGCTGCCGCCGCGCCGCCGGAGCACAATTTCTGTTCTCATCCTGAAGCAAAGTTCTTAACCCGAGGTACTATTTCTGGGTTAGCGGAGTCTGTAACCTGAAGCGTCTGTAACCCGAGGTCCCACTGTACATGTATAGCCAGAGACTTGTGTGTGTAAAATATTTATGTTCTACTGTTTCTGGGGTGTTCTTGGATTCTGCATAAAAGTGGACTCCATCCCCTTTTAAAGATCTTCAGAGAGGCAGGGGTGAAAAAGAGCATGTTTGCATTAAAGACACCTGGAATTCTCACTCATGGAGAAAAGACTTCTGGGGGGAAATTACTCAGCATATGCCACAATCCTAATTACAAAAAAATAATTACGGTAACCTGTAAAATCCAAGAACGCACACATGTTGAAGAGCATTAAAGGAGAAATTAATATACAGTGGTACCTCAAGGTACAGACGCTTCAGGTTACAGACGCTTCAGGTAACAGACTCCACTAACCCAGAAATAGTACCTCGGGTTAAGAACTTTGCTTCAGGATGAGAACAGAAATCGTGCTCTGGCGGTGTGTCAGCAGCAGGAGGCCCCATTAGCTAAAGTGGTGCTTCAGGTTAAGAACAGTTTCAGGTTAAGAACGGACCTCCGGAACGAATTAAGTACTTAACCCGAGGTACCACTGTAGTTGTTTCAGTGCTGGCACAAGCTGTACTGATATCCTTGCCCTATTTAATGTGCTGGATTTTTACAACTGCAGAGTAAATACATAATATGCACACATGTCAATGAAACCAGGAAGCAGTTTCTGGTTTGTTTCAGATTGCTCTGATGATACTGATGCATCTGAAAGAATATCCATCAATACATTGTGACCCTTTTCAGAGAGAGACTCCAAACAAAGAAGGCCTTGAAGAAGGCCAGGTATACAATGCCTTTAGAAGACATCTGAAAGCAGCCCTGTTCAGGGAAGTTATTACTGACTGATGTTTTAATGTATTTTCAATCTTTTGTTGGAAGCCGCCCAGCCAGATGGGCGGGGTAGAAATAATAAATTATGATATTATAATATTATTATGACTTTCAATTCTCATCCAGTGTAGTGGGCAGAGTTTTGGGCAAGGAGCTGGGACACAAGAGGTCCATTCCACGCTCAGCAGTGAACCCCACCGGGTGACCAGTCGCTGCCTCTCAGACAAACAGGCCTCGCAGGGTTGTTGTGAGGTGGAAAGGGGGAGAGAACCATGTAGACCATCTTGAGCTCCTTGGAGAAAACAGTGGTATATGGATACAGGAGAAAATAATAAGAGAAGAGAGACTCACCTTCCCAACCACTGCTGTAAAGGTCAAGGGACCCCTGACCATTCGGTCCAGTTGTGGCCGACTCTGGGGTTGCGGAGCTCATCTCGCTTTACTGGCCAATGAAGCCGGCATACAGCTTCCGGGTCATGTGGCCAGCAGGACTAAGCCGCTTCTGGAGAACCAGAGCAACGCACGGAAACACCGTTTACCTTCCCGCCGGAGTGGTACCTATTTATCTACTTGCACTTGACGTGCTTTCAAACTGCTAGGTTGGCAGGAGCAGGGACCCAGCAATGAGAGCTCACCCCGTCATGGGGATTCGAACCGCCGACCTTCTGATTGGCAAGCCCTAGGCTCTGTAGCTTCAGGTCCATTTGACTATAGTCACTCCTTGAGGTGCTCTCAACTGTTTTAATGCCAGAACATTCAGCACAAGCCAAAGAAAAATAGGCAGCCTGTTTAAATGCTAAAGGTGATGTCCTGAATGATCAAAATGCTTCTGCTTAAAGTTTGCGTTGTTGATGCAGCACCAGCTGAAGCTTTAGAACAGAATCTGAAGATGTATGTGACCCAAAGAGGAGCCGCCCTGATCAGAATCACTTGGATCTAGAAAGGTTAAAGAGGGCCAGGAAGGGAAACCTGGCAAAGTAAAAATGGCTCACGGGTGTTTTTTATATATATTATCATCTTTAAAGCACTTATAAAATGCTTGCTGTTTCTAAATCCCTAGCTGGAATACAAGAGCACAAAACTGCATGCTCTGAAAAACATATACTTATGATGATATTGTGTTTATGAAAAAATATATTGTTTATGGATTCATTGTTTGCTCTTTCTGGAACTGATGTGAATGTTTTGAAATTGCAGTGAAATCAACAGAAACAAGCCCAACTAGTATGACTAGTTCTGCCACTGCAACTGAACCATCAATTCAGAGTACAGAAGGAGACACTAGTACTACACAGGCAGTGACCTCCGCTTCTCCCACCTCTGAGCAACCATCCACCACAGGGACATCTTCTCTGTCAATGTTGGGGAACTCTTCCAGTGGGACCACTGCAACTGAACCCTCAATTCAGAGTACAGCAGGAGAAACTAGTACTACACAGGCAGTGACCTCCGCTCCTTCCACCTCGGAGGAACCATCCACCGCAGGGACATCTTCTCTGTCAACGTTGCCTGCCCCTTCCAGTGCAACCACTGCAGCTGACTCCTCAACTCAAAGTACAGCAGGAGACACTAGTACTACGCAGGCAGTGACCTCCGCTCCTTCCACCTCGGAGGAACCATCCACCGCAGGGAAATCTTCTCTGTCAATGTGGCCTGCCCCTTCCAGTGCAACCACTGCAGCTGAATCCTCAACTCAGAGTACAGCAGGAGACACTAGTACTACGCAGGCAGTGACCTCCGCTCCTTCCACCTCGGAGGAACCATCCACCGCAGGGACATCTTCTTTGTCAACGTTGCCTGCCCCTTCCAGTGCGACCACTGCAGCTGAATCCTCAACTCAGAGTACAGCAAGAGACACTAGTACTACGCAGGCAGTGACCTCCGCTCCTTCCACCTCGGAGGAACCGTCCACCACAGGCATATCTTCTCTGTCAACGTTGCCTGCTCCTTCCAGTGAGACCACTGCAGCTGACTCCTCAACTCAGAGTACAGCAGGAGACACTAGTACTACGCAGGCAGTGACCTCCGCTCCTTCCACCTCGGAGGAACCATCCACTGCAGGGACATCTTCTCTGTCAACGTGGCCTGCCCCTTCCAGTGCAACCACTGCAGCTGAATCCTCAACTCAGAGTACAGCAGGAGACACTAGTACTACGCAGGCAGTGACCTCCGCTCCTTCCACCTCGGAGGAACCATCCACCGCAGGGACATCTTCTCTGTCAACGTTGCCTGCCCCTTCCAGTGCAACCACTGCAGCTGAATCCTCAACTCAGAGTACAGCAGGAGACACTAGTACTACGCAGGCAGTGACCTCCGCTCCTTCCACCTCGGAGGAACCATCCACCGCAGGGACATCTTCTCTGTCAACGTGGCCTGCCCCTTCCAGTGAGACCACTGCAGCTGAATCCTCAACTCAGAGTACAGCAGGAGACACTAGTACTACGCAGGCAGTGACCTCCGCTCCTTCCACCTCGGAGGAACCATCCACCGCAGGGACATCTTCTCTGTCAACGTGGCCTGCCCCTTCCAGTGCAACCACTGCAGCTGAATCCTCAACTCAGAGTACAGCAGGAGACACTAGTACTACGCAGGCAGTGACCTCCGCTCCTTCCACCTCGGAGGAACCATCCACTGCAGGGACATCTTCTCTGTCAACGTGGCCTGCCCCTTCCAGTGCAACCACTGCAGCTGAATCCTCAACTCAAAGTACAGCAGGAGACACTAGTACTACGCAGGCAGTGACCTCCGCTCCTTCCACCTCGGAGGAACCATCCACCGCAGGGAAATCTTCTCTGTCAATGTGGCCTGCCCCTTCCAGTGCAACCACTGCAGCTGAATCCTCAACTCAGAGTACAGCAGGAGACACTAGTACTACGCAGGCAGTGACCTCCGCTCCTTCCACCTCGGAGGAACCATCCACCGCAGGGACATCTTCTTTGTCAATGTTGCCTGCCCCTTCCAGTGAGACCACTGCAGCTGAATCCTCAACTCAGAGTACAGCAAGAGACACTAGTACTACGCAGGCAGTGACCTCCGCTCCTTCCACCTCGGAGGAACCGTCCACCGCAGGCATATCTTCTCTGTCAACGTTGCCTGCCCCTTCCAGTGCAACCACTGCAGCTGAATCCTCAACTCAAAGTACAGCAGGAGACACTAGTACTACGCAGGCAGTGACCTCCGCTCCTTCCACCTCGGAGGAACCATCCACTGCAGGGACATCTTCTCTGTCAACGTTGCCTGCTCCTTCCAGTGAGACCACTGCAGCTGAATCCTCAACTCAGAGTACAGCAGGAGACACTAGTACTACGCAGGCAGTGACCTCCGCTCCTTCCACCTCGGAGGAACCGTCCACCGCAGGGACATCTTCTTTGTCAATGTTGCCTGCCCCTTCCAGTGCAACCACTGTAGCTGAATCCTCAACTCAAAGTACAGCAGGAGACACTAGTACTACGCAGGCAGTGACCTCCGCTCCTTCCACCTCGGAGGAACCATCCACTGCAGGGACATCTTCTCTCTCAACATTGCCTGCTCCTTCCAGTGAGACCACTGCAGCTGAATCCTCAACTCAGAGTACAGCAGGAGACACTAGTACTACGCAGGCAGTGACCTCCGCTCCTTCCACCTCGGAGGAACCATCCACCGCAGGGAAATCTTCTCTGTCAACGTGGCCTGCCCCTTCCAGTGCAACCACTGCAGCTGAATCCTCAACTCAAAGTACAGCAGGAGACACTAGTACTACGCAGGCAGTGACCTCCGCTCCTTCCACCTCGGAGGAACCATCCACCGCAGGGACATCTTCTTTGTCAATGTTGCCTGCCCCTTCCAGTGAGACCACTGCAGCTGAATCCTCAACTCAGAGTACAGCAAGAGACACTAGTACTACGCAGGCAGTGACCTCCGCTCCTTCCACCTCGGAGGAACCGTCCACCGCAGGCACATCTTCTCTTTCAACGTTGCCTGCTCCTTCCAGTGAGACCACTGCAGCTGAATCCTCAACTCAGAGTACAGCAGGAGACACTAGTACTACGCAGGCAGTGACCTCCGCTCCTCCCACCTCGGAGGAACCGTCCACCGCAGGGACATCTCTGTCAACGTTGCCTGTCCCTTCCAGTGAGACCACTGCAGCTGAATCCTCAACTCAGAGTACAGCAGGAGACACTAGTACTACGCAGGCAGTGACCTCCGCTCCTCCCACCTCGGAGGAACCGTCCACCGCAGGGACATCTCTGTCAATGTTGCCTGTCCCTTCCAGTGAGACCACTGCAGCTGAATCCTCAACTCAAAGTACAGCAGGAGACACTAGTACTACGCAGGCAGTGACCTCCGCTCCTTCCACCTCGGAGGAACCGTCCACCGCAGGGACATCTCTGTCAACGTTGCCTGTCCCTTCCAGTGAGACCACTGCAGCTGAATCCTCAACTCAGAGTACAGCAGGAGACACTAGTACTACACAGGCAGTGACCTCCGCTCCTTCCACCTCGGAGGAACCGTCCACCGCAGGGACATCTCTGTCAACGTTGCCTGTCCCTTCCAGTGAGACCACTGCAGCTGAATCCTCAACTCAGAGTACAGCTGGAGACACTAGTACTACACAGGCAGTGACCTCCGCTCCTTCCACCTCGGAGGAACCATCCACCGCAGGGACATCTTCTCTGTCAACGTTGCCTGCCCCTTCCAGTGCAACCACTGCAGCTGAATCCTCAACTCAAAGTACAGCAGGAGACACTAGGACTACGCAGGCAGTGACCTCCGCTCCTTCCACCTCGGAGGAACCATCCACTGCAGGGAAATCTTCTCTGTCAACGTTGCCTGCTCCTTCCAGTGCAACCACTGCAGCTGAATCCTCAACTCAAAGTACAGCAGGAGACACTAGTACTACGCAGGCAGTGACCTCCGCTCCTTCCACCTCGGAGGAACCATCCACTGCAGGGACATCTTCTCTGTCAACGTTGCCTGCTCCTTCCAGTGAGACCACTGCAGCTGAATCCTCAACTCAGAGTACAGCAGGAGACACTAGTTCTACGCAGGCAGTGACCTCCGCTCCTCCCACCTCGGAGGAACCATCCACCGCAGGGACATCTTCTCTGTCAACGTTGCCTGTCCCTTCCAGTGAGACCACTGCAGCTGAATCCTCAACTCAAAGTACAGCAGGAGACACTAGTACTACGCAGGCAGTGACCTCCGCTCCTCCCACCTCGGAGGAACCATCCACCACAGGGACATCTTCTCTGTCAACGTGGCCTGCCCCTTCCAGTGCAACCACTGCAGCTGAATCCTCAACTCAGAGTACAGCAGGAGACACTAGTTCTACGCAGGCAGTGACCTCCGCTCCTTCCACCTCGGAGGAACCGTCCACCGCAGGGACATCTTCTTTGTCAACGTTGCCTGCCGCTTCCAGTGCAACCACTGCAGCTGAATCCTCAACTCAGAGTACAGCAGGAGACACTAGTACTATGCAGGCAGTGACCACCGCTCCTTCCACCTCGGATGAACGATCCACCGCAGGGACATCTTCTCTGTCAACGTGGCCTGCCCCTTCCAGTGTGACCACTGCAGCTGAATCCTCAACTCAGAGTACAGCAGGAGACACTAGTACTACGCTGGCAGTGACCTCCGCTCCTTCCACCTCGGAGGAACCATCCACCGCAGGGACATCTTCTCTGTCAACGTTGCCTGCCCCTTCCAGTGCAACCACTTCAGCTGAATCCTCAACTCAGAGTACAGCAGGAGACACTAGTACTACGCAGGCAGTGACCTCCGCTCCTCCCACCTCGGAGGAACCATCCACCGCAGGGACATCTTCTCTGTCAACGTTGCCTGCCCCTTCCAGTGTGACCACTGCAGCTGAATCCTCAACTCAGAGTACAGCAGGAGACACTAGTACTACGCAGGCAGTGACCTCCGCTCCTTCCACCTCGGAGGAACCATCCACCGCTGGGACATCTTCTCTGTCAACGTTGCCTGCCCCTTCCAGTGCAACCACTGCAGCTGAATCCTCAACTCAAAGTACAGCAGGAGACACTAGTACTACGCAGGCAGTGACCTCCGCTCCTTCCACCTCGGAGGAACCATCCACCGCAGGGACATCTTCTCTGTCAACGTTGCCTGCCCATTCCAGTGTGACCACTGCAGCTGAATCCTCAACTCAGAGTACAGCAGGAGACACTAGTACTACGCTGGCAGTGACCTCCGCTCCTTCCACCTCGGAGGAACCATCCACCGCAGGCACATCTTCTCTGTCAACGTTGCCTGCCCCTTCCAGTGCAACCACTGCAGCTGAATCCTCAACTCAGAGTACAGCAGGAGACACTAGTACTACGCAGGCAGTGACCTCCGCTCCTTCCACCTCGGAGGAACCATCCACCGCTGGGACATCTTCGCTGTCAACGTTGCCTGCCCCTTCCAGTGCAACCACTGCAGCTGAATCCTCAACTCAGAGTACAGCAGGAGACACTAGTACTACGCAGGCAGTGACCTCCGCTCCTCCCACCTCAGAGGAACCATCCACCGAAGGGACATCTTCTATGTCAACGTTGCCTGCCCCTTCCAGTGCAACCACTGCAGCTGAATCCTCAACTCAGAGTACAGCAGGAGACACTAGTACTACGCAGGCAGTGACCTCCGCTCCTTCCACCTCGGAGGAACCGTCCACCACAGGGACATCTCTGTCAACGTTGCCTGTCCCTTCCAGTGCAACCACTGCAGCTGAATCCTCAACTCAGAGTACAGCTGGAGACACTAGTACTACGCAGGCAGTGACCTCCGCTCGTTCCACCTTGGAGGAACCGTCCACCGCAGGGACATCTTCTCTGTCAACGTTGCCTGCTCCTTCCAGTGAGACCACTGCAGCTGAATCCTCAACTCAGAGTACAGCAGGAGACACTAGTACTACGCAGGCAGTGACCTCCGCTCCTTCCACCTCGGAGGAACCGTCCACCGCAGGGACATCTTCTTTGTCAACGTTGCCTGCCCCTTCCAGTGCAACCACTGCAGCTGAATCCTCAACTCAGAGTACAGCAGGAGACACTAGTACTACGCAGACAGTGACCTCCGCTCCTTCCACCTTGGAGGAACCATCCACCGCAGGGACATCTTCTCTGTCAACGTTGCCTGCCCCTTCCAGTGCAACAACTGCAGCTGAATCCTCAACTCAGAGTACAGCAGGAGACACTAGTACTACGCAGGCAGTGACCTCCGCTCCTCCCACCTCGGAGGAACCATCCACCGCAGGGACATCTTCTCTGTCAACGTTGCCTGCCCCTTCCAGTGTGACCACTGCAGCTGAATCCTCAACTCAGAGTACAGCAGGAGACACTAGTACTACGCAGGCAGTGACCTCCGCTCCTTCCACCTCGGAGGAACCGTCCACCACAGGGACATCTCTGTCAACGTTGCCTGTCCCTTCCAGTGAGACCACTGCAGCTGAATCCTCAACTCAGAGTACAGCAGGAGACACTAGTACTACGCAGGCAGTGACCTCCGCTCCTTCCACCTCGGAGGAACCGTTCACCGCAGGGACATCTTCTTTGTCAATGTTGCCTGCCCCTTCCAGTGCAACCACTGCAGCTGAATCCTCAACTCAGAGTACAGCAGGAGACACTAGTACTACGCAGGCAGTGACCTCCGCTCCTTCCACCTCGGAGGAACCATCCACCGCAGGGACATCTTCTCTGTCAACGTTGCCTGCCCCTTCCAGTGCAACCACTGCAGCTGAATCCTCAACTCAGAGTACAGCAGGAGACACTAGTACTACGCAGGCAGTGACCTCCGCTCCTTCCACCTCGGAGGAACCATCCACCGCAGGGACATCTTCTCTGTCAACGTTGCCTGCCCCTTCCAGTGCAACCACTGCAGCTGAATCCTCAACTCAGAGTACAGCAGGAGACACTAGTACTACGCAGGCAGTGACCTCCGCTCCTTCCACCTCGGAGGAACCGTCCACCACAGGGACATCTCTGTCAACGTTGCCTGTCCCTTCCAGTGAGACCACTGCAGCTGAATCCTCAACTCAGAGTACAGCTGGAGACACTAGTACTACACAGGCAGTGACCTCCGCTCCTTCCACCTCGGAGGAACCATCCACCGCAGGGAAATCTTCTCTGTCAACGTGGCCTGCCCCTTCCAGTGCAACCACTGCAGCTGAATCCTCAACTCAGAGTACAGCAGGAGACACTAGTACTACGCAGGCAGTGACCTCCGCTCCTTCCACCTCGGAGGAACCATCCACCGCAGGGACATCTTCTTTGTCAATGTTGCCTGCCCCTTCCAGTGAGACCACTGCAGCTGAATCCTCAACTCAGAGTACAGCAAGAGACACTAGTACTACGCAGGCAGTGACCTCCGCTCCTTCCACCTCGGAGGAACCGTCCACCGCAGGGACATCTTCTTTGTCAACGTTGCCTGCCCCTTCCAGTGCAACCACTGCAGCTGAATCCTCAACTCAGAGTACAGCAGGAGACACTAGTACTACGCAGGCAGTGACCTCCGCTCCTTCCACCTCGGAGGAACCGTCCACCACAGGGACATCTCTGTCAACGTTGCCTGTCCCTTCCAGTGAGACCACTGCAGCTGAATCCTCAACTCAGAGTACAGCAGGAGACACTAGTACTACGCAGGCAGTGACCTCCGCTCCTTCCACCTCGGAGGAACCGTTCACCGCAGGGACATCTTCTTTGTCAATGTTGCCTGCCCCTTCCAGTGCAACCACTGCAGCTGAATCCTCAACTCAGAGTACAGCAGGAGACACTAGTACTACGCAGGCAGTGACCTCCGCTCCTTCCACCTCGGAGGAACCATCCACCGCAGGGACATCTTCTCTGTCAACGTTGCCTGCCCCTTCCAGTGCAACCACTGCAGCTGAATCCTCAACTCAGAGTACAGCAGGAGACACTAGTACTACGCAGGCAGTGACCTCCGCTCCTTCCACCTCGGAGGAACCATCCACCGCAGGGACATCTTCTCTGTCAACGTTGCCTGCCCCTTCCAGTGCAACCACTGCAGCTGAATCCTCAACTCAGAGTACAGCAGGAGACACTAGTACTACGCAGGCAGTGACCTCCGCTCCTTCCACCTCGGAGGAACCGTCCACCACAGGGACATCTCTGTCAACGTTGCCTGTCCCTTCCAGTGAGACCACTGCAGCTGAATCCTCAACTCAGAGTACAGCTGGAGACACTAGTACTACACAGGCAGTGACCTCCGCTCCTTCCACCTCGGAGGAACCATCCACCGCAGGGAAATCTTCTCTGTCAACGTGGCCTGCCCCTTCCAGTGCAACCACTGCAGCTGAATCCTCAACTCAGAGTACAGCAGGAGACACTAGTACTACGCAGGCAGTGACCTCCGCTCCTTCCACCTCGGAGGAACCATCCACCGCAGGGACATCTTCTTTGTCAATGTTGCCTGCCCCTTCCAGTGAGACCACTGCAGCTGAATCCTCAACTCAGAGTACAGCAAGAGACACTAGTACTACGCAGGCAGTGACCTCCGCTCCTTCCACCTCGGAGGAACCATCCACTGCAGGGACATCTTCTCTGTCAACGTTGCCTGCCCCTTCCAGTGCAACCACTGCAGCTGAATCCTCAACTCAGAGTACAGCAGGAGACACTAGTACTACGCAGGCAGTGACCTCCGCTCCTTCCACCTCGGAGGAACCATCCACCGCAGGGACATCTTCTCTGTCAACGTTGCCTGCCCCTTCCAGTGCAACCACTTCAGCTGAATCCTCAACTCAGAGTACAGCAGGAGACACTAGTACTACGCAGGCAGTGACCTCCGCTCCTCCCACCTCAGAGGAACCATCCACCGCAGGGACATCTTCTCTGTCAACGTTGCCTGCCCCTTCCAGTGTGCCCACTGCAGCTGAATCCTCAACTCAGAGTACAGCAGGAGACACTAGTACTACGCAGGCAGTGACCTCCGCTCCTTCCACCTCGGAGGAACCATCCACCGCAGGCACATCTTCTCTGTCAACGTTGCCTGCCCCTTCCAGTGCAACCACTGCAGTTGAATCCTCAACTCAGAGTACAGCAGGAGACAATAGTACTACGCAGGCAGTGACCTCCGCTCCTTCCACCTCGGAGGAACCATCCACCGCAGGGACATCTTCTTTGTCAATGTTGCCTGCCCCTTCCAGTGAGACCACTGCAGCTGAATCCTCAACTCAGAGTACAGCAAGAGACACTAGTACTACGCAGGCAGTGACCTCCGCTCCTTCCACCTCGGAGGAACCATCCACCGCAGGGACATCTTCTCTGTCAACGTTGCCTGCCCCTTCCAGTGCAACCACTTCAGCTGAATCCTCAACTCAGAGTACAGCAGGAGACACTAGTACTACGCAGGCAGTGACCTCCGCTCCTCCCACCTCAGAGGAACCATCCACCGCAGGGACATCTTCTCTGTCAACGTTGCCTGCCCCTTCCAGTGTGCCCACTGCAGCTGAATCCTCAACTCAGAGTACAGCAGGAGACACTAGTACTACGCAGGCAGTGACCTCCGCTCCTTCCACCTCGGAGGAACCATCCACCGCAGGCACATCTTCTCTGTCAACGTTGCCTGCCCCTTCCAGTGCAACCACTGCAGTTGAATCCTCAACTCAGAGTACAGCAGGAGACAATAGTACTACGCAGGCAGTGACCTCCGCTCCTCCCACCTCGGAGGAACCATCCACCGCAGGCATATCTTCTCTGTCAACGTTGCCTGCCCCTTCCAGTGCAAGCACTGCAGCTGAATCCTCAACTCAGAGTACAGCAGGAGACACTAGTACTATGCAGGCAGTGACCTCCGCTCCTCCCACCTCGGAGGAACCATCCACTGCAGGGACATCTTCTCTGTCAACGTTGCCTGCCCCTTCCATTGAGGGTACTACAGCTATCCTAAGAACAAGTAGTGTGACAGATAAGCTGAGTCCATCTAGCACCTCCTCCAGTTCCACAAAAGAGCGTCCTGAAACAAGCACATCAAAGGCATCTACCTCTAGCGGTATGAAAATATCCACCATTGGGGTCCCCTTCCCTTCCACCATTACCCGTTCACACACATTGACTCCTTCTGAACTTAAAAGTTCCTCTGTTAGCGGTCTATATTTTCATTTGGAAATGATGTTTATCTCCTAGCACACGACTGCAAGGCTTAATGGTTTGCACTTGTTGCAATCATGCTTCTTGGCGAATTACAAAGTTCTTGCATCAGTTTACATGGCCCTTAATATACTTGAGTCCAAAATATCTTCAATACCTATTAATGTGTTATATCCTTGTGGGAGTTTTCTACGTGGTCCCTCATGAGTCAAGGCACACGTCTTATAGCCACCATGTAACTCCTTCCTGTCTGAGAACCATTCTTTATTGAACGCCTTGGCTTTCTTGATTTCAGCAAGCAGCTAAAGTTCTGATTAATTCTAATTGATTTTATGTATTGCTCTTTCAGCCTCACTATACACTTAGAAATAATAGCATTAGGCTGTACAATATATAAATTATTATTATTGTCATCATCATCATATATGAGGGCTCTTTTGTCGGCTTGTTCTTAAATATCGTTAATGTTCTGTTCTCTTCCTCTTCCTCAGCTCCTTCCACCACAGTTGTCCCTCTCAGGTGCCTTAATGGAGGAGTCCTTGTTGGGGGTCGTTGTCACTGCCCGTCTCCCTATACTGGGCGACGTTGCGAAGAGGCAAAGAATGAAATCCAAGTGGGTAAGTCTTAGTACAAATTATTAGTACAATCCTCCCTCCCTCTGGCTCTTCCTTTGAAAAGAAAAGCTCAGGAATGTCCGGGTATGTGTAGTGATTTTCTAGGTGGGCAATGTTTGTGGTCCTGCGGCCAACTTGCTTGATTCAAAGTGGTGTGTTAGTTCTGCGGAATCACCCTGACACCTTCAGTTTAAAAAGCTTCTGATACCAGCAGGAGCAACAGCAGCTGGACAAGAATGTCACCTGCCTCAGGGCCTGGAGAGTTCCGGTCAGCAAGAGTAGACTAACTACACTGAGCTGATACGCGCACATTCCCATGTATTTCATAACCTGTACCAATGCCCTTTCTCTGTACACTTGGTGTGGATCCATAGGTGATTCATGTTGTTTCCATGATCACTGTGACTCAATGGACACCTGAAGTGCTTATCCTCACATCTGAAACTGTGGCTGTACCTTCATGTTTAATGACTCCTGTGCTTTCTGATCACAGTGACTGTTGTGGCCATAATCCATGTCTCTGTAACAGTGAAGAATCGGGACTTTAGACCAGAGATGGCGATTTACGGCTCACGTGACTTCAATTCATTCGTGAATGTCTTTGTGGAACAGGTGAGGGGTGGTTGGGAGTGCATAGAGGACGCCCACTAAAGGAAAATGATTACTTCCAGGCAGACCTATTGTTACTTTTGAGTCTGGGTCCCGTTAACGTGCCATTCCTTTGTGGTAAACTTCATTAACAGAGATTTGTCCGCTTAGCACATCTGGAAACACAGGCCGATTTCCATCCTTTGGAACACCTAAATATCCAGATGTGGAAATGTAGCTATCAGATGAGTATAGAAAGCTGTTTCTGTAATTTGTAGCTCAGAACTGATGGTTGAAATCCTAATACACACATCAGGAACCGTCTTCCTAATTGTCACTTTTGAAAGACCAATGTTAAAGTGGCAAAGGTCATCTTCCAGCCTTTATAATCATCCCATCCCTTTGGCCAGGCTGCCTGCTGGGAACTGGAGTCCAAGAACAGCTGGGGGAGGGCCCCCGACTAGCCATGCCCAGCACAGGAGATACCCCAAAGGTGTGTTGGAAGGGTGGAGGAGGTAAAGGAGCATAGCAGGATAGAGAGGCCCTACACAGCACACAGGAAGGACCCAGAATCGGCTGGGATGGGGGATTTAGTATTTCTCAGATCAACAAACTAGTTTACATGTGGAGTTTTTTGTTGTTTCTGATTTTTGGTATTGCCTTTTTGGTACATTGTAAACATCAGCAGGATTGCTGACACGCACACCTTCTAAGCTCTTGATGCTGCCAAGTGCCAGTAACTCCTCTGCTCCTGGCCAGATCTGCTCCTCACATTCCGTTGTCACTGCAGCGGAGCTAAGATTTTCTTTCTCTCTCTGTGCAGATGAACATCTTCTATTCGGGCGTTTTTGGGTACCAGGGCGTACATGTGATTAATCTGAGGTGAGGCACAGAATAGATAAGTTTGTGAAAGAAGACTGGAAGAAATTTAAAGACTATTTACAGAAATATTGTAAAATTAATGAATGTTAGAAGGATGTTGGATAGAAAATAAGTGGTTTCCAGCTGTAATGCTTTAAGAGATATGGAAAAGAAAAAAAAAAAGGTTTACAAATGGGTTAAAGTTTAATGGTAAGTGTCAGGGGCTCAGGAACAGAGGCACCTGGGAGAGAGGAAATGGAGAGCGAGGGGGAGGAATCTGAGGGCAGCGGAGGGCAGAATGACAGTGACCCGAGAGATTCCATGAGCCTCTCCAGTGAATCAGAAGATTCCCAGAAGGGGGCGCCGATGGCCAGGGCAAGGGGGGTCCTAGGGGGGACACACCAGAAGCAGGGGGCCAGCGGGGACTCCCAGAGCAGTACCTGGAAATCAGGGCCTGCTTCCCCACCAGAGCGTAGTGGGGGGGAAGAGTCCCATAGGTCAGAGTCAGCGTCTCCTCCGGCAAGCAGGGAGGAGGAGTCAGGCCCAGCTAGCGTCCCCGAAGAGGGGAGCAGCGACAGGAGCAGTATAACGGTCAGGAGGAAGGTGGCAGGCTGGGCGCGCGCGCCAAGTTCAAATGTACAGGCGCGCGGGACAGCAGGAAGCCCGGATTGGGAACCAGGTCCTAAAGCCCGCTGGAGGGAGGGGGAAGACTCGGGGGAGTCAGCCTCAGAAGAGTCTAGAAAGGGGAAAGCCCCGGCGGACAGGCGGACCCAGAGGAGGAAAGAACAAAGGAAGAGGTGGAGCAAGGCTAGGGTCTTAAACTGGTGTCTGGGGGGAGGAGACTCAGACGGAGCTTCGGCGGTCTAGGGTTTAAGACGTAGAGCTGCGCGCCGTGGCTGTAAATGAGAGACTGAACTTCAATAAAGGCTATTTAATATAACAACGGACTGGCGTTGGTCCTCTGTGAGCTGGGACCTGGGGCAGCTCTGACAGTAAGGATTTGCTGAACTAACAAACTGAACTGGAATACAAAAAAGGGAGGTATGAGGAGGTCTGGGGAAATAAGCGTAAGGAAGATATGTTATGAAAATTAATGTGTTTTTAACTGTTTTTATTTTGTATGTTTCTTTTTATTTTTCATCTTTTTTGTTATACTTTAAAAACTTTAATAAATATCTTAAAAAAAAAAAAAAAGAATAGATAAGTTTGGCGACCAAGCATTGGAGAGAGTGTGGTTTTGGGTTCCACCAAATTCCTTGGCGCCCGATGTAAAACACCACACTCCCTGAACAGGCCATGTCAACCCGCCTCACAACAGGCCAAGTGGGGGCACCTTCGCAGCTGGGGCTAAACGATTTATCCTTCTTGCTTCTTGCTTCCAGGCGAGGCAGTGTCATCGTGGAGCACGAGGTGCGCCTGCGCGAGCCGTTCTCGAACTTCAGTGGTTCTTATGAGGCATCCTTCAAGGACATCATCCAGGTCCTGCAAAATAATTGCACTTTCAACCAAACAGGTGAGGCAGCAGCTGCCACTGGCTGGCTGGCAGCTTCATGAGCGAAAAGGCTTCCTTTGCTTGCGTGCCAGGGGGCACCTCTTGCCACTACATTCCTGCCCCATATCTGGCTTGTGGAGTGCGAGGAAAAGGTTCCTTAGAAGACATCTCCAGATCAGATGCCACGAGGAAGCAGAGGCCATCCAAGGGCAGCAATCCTGCCCCTTTTTATTTGGGAGTGCCGTATTTTTCGCTCTATAAGACACACTTTTCCCCTCCTAAAAAGTAAAGGGAAATGTGTGTGCGTCTTATGGAGCGAATGCAGGCTGCGCAGCTATCCCAGAAGCCAGAACAGCAAGAGGGATATTTTTTCCCTTGTTTTCCTCCTCCAAAAAGTTAGGTGCGTCTTATGGTCTGGTGCATCTTATAGAGCGAAAAATACAGTAAATCCTGCCTGCATCAGTGGCACTTAAGAGCTTGTCCACTTCTCTACTTGTCAGTCGGAGCAGTGAGACAGCCGGTGATCCACTCTCTACAGAATCTGAGCAGCTTCACTGAGCCCAAGCCCAGCCCCCGCTCCCCTGATCCAAGCAATCATGCTGTTTCTCTAGGAACAGAAGTATGGAAGCTTATTGGCAAAAAACGTAGTCTTCCTAGTGTGCCCATTTCACAGGCAGCAAGCTTCATCTATGCCAGATCTGAGGCCAGCTAGTGTTGTCCATGCATGCTGAGGGGATACCCAGTGACAGACCCCTTTCACATCAACCAACCCCAGCAGAGACGGATGTCAGGGTGCAGGCTGAACATAGGAGGGATGGCAGAGGAAGTGTGTTTCCTTCAACTCTGGTGGCAGGGAGACATGGCGGGTGGGTGGGGGAAGATGTCCCTCCCCTTGGATGCTCCCCCCCCTGTGATTTCTTCCTTTCAGAAGCCTCACCTTTGCTTTCCTCCTCTCCTTTAGATCAGCTCTGCTTTACTGAAGGAGCTTCTCGTGCGACTCGAGTGCCCCTGAGCCCTGAAGGTGAGGACTGGGGTGTGAGAGGAGGTCACTGTGTGCTTAACACACTCCTAATGTTGAAGAGTTGCAGTGGGCTGTCTGGATGGAGGTGGTGGAGCCGTAAGAGGAAGAAAGCATGGCCACCACATGCAAACAAATGCAATGCTGGTGTGGACACTGCAGATGTTGCCAGGATTCTGCAAGTGCAGTCACAACTGAGATGCACAGAGGCTAATCCTTTGTCCCATCAAGTGCAATTAACCTGTGGGATTCTCTGCCACAAGCCTGGATGGCTTCAAGGGAGGATGAGAGAAAAGGGTTTTATGGCATCGTGTCTGTATACTAGCTCCATATTCAGGGTCAGTCTAACTCTGAGTATAAGTTGCTGGGAGAAGCAGAGTCAGAGAGTGTTTCTGCAGGTGCCTTTCCCAGAGACAAGTGGCTGAGTATTCTGGGATGCTGAACCCTTGTGGCCTCGGACCCAATCCTGCAGCAGGCTCCTCTTCTGATCTCCTGGTCTCAAGCATGCAGTGGTTTCCTAAGGGGCGCTTGCGTTCTCCCTTTCCAGATCTGTCAAAAGAATGCAAGAACACATCCGTGGTGGCACAAAATATCCAGCAATTTTACGTGGCACGAAACATCAGTGGCAGCCTCCAGTGCGTCTCTAACTGCAGCGTTTGGCACCCCGACCCCTACAGATGTGTGAACGGAAACTGCTATATCACCCCTGAGGGACCCAGTTGCTAGTGAGTAGCATGCCAGGGGGTGACGTGGGTGGTGCCCATAGGCTGTTCCTCCCAGCTGTGCTAGTTGTTGTTTAGTCGTTGAGTCGTGTCCGCCTCTTCGTGACCCCCTGGACCAGAGCACGCCAGGCCCTCCTGTCTTCCACTACCTCCCGCAGTCTGGTCAAACTCATGCTGGTCGCTTCGAGAACACTGTCCCACCATCTCATCCTCCGTCATCCCCTTCTCCTTGCGCCCTCCATCTTTCCCAACATCAGGGTCTTTTCCAGGGAGTCTTCTCTTCTCATGAGGTGGCCAAAGTCTTGGAGCCTCAGCTTCACGATCTGTCCTTCCAGTGAGCACTCAGGGCTGATTTCCTTAAGAATGGAGAGGTTGGATCTTCTTGCAGTCCATGGGACTCTCAAGAGTCTCCTCCAGCACCATAATTCAAAAGCAGCTAGTAGGAACCACTTAAATGTCATTTTTAAGAAAACAGTGTCATTCATGTGCATGTTGTCTTTTTCTGCAATTCCCAGTGGGCACCAGTCACCCCCCTCCTGCCTTGGATTAAGGCCCTGGATGCCACTCAGCTCCCCCCCCCCCCCGAATTGCAGCATCAGAAACACCCCCTGCTCCCCACCCCACAAAGAACCCAGGCATCCTGGGCCCCATTTCCTGCCTCCTTGCCGGTTTTTGACGCTGCCTTTCCTCCCACAGCTGTGAGCAGTCGGACTCCTACTGGTTCGTGGGCCGGCGCTGTGAGCAGGGCATCAGCAAGGTGGGGGTGGCCGTGGGGGTGGCCCTGGGCCTGGCGGTGCTGCTGCTGATCATCCTGGTCTTGGTCGTGCTTCTCTGCTGGAGGCGCTGTTGCCCGAGGGAGAAAGGACACAGGTAGGAGGAGGGCTGGGCAGCTGCACTCAAAGACCGGTCAGCTTCCCGGTCAGTCTCTGCTTTGCATCTTCTCTCAATGACCACTTTGAGGGGGGGGGGAAGTGCACTGGGACTGGAAAGGCATTCTCTGTGAATTGCCCTGGGAACTACGGATGAAGGGCATTATACTACTACTACAACTAATAACCGGACGCGGGTGGCGCTGTGGGTAAAAGCCTCAGCGCCTAGGGCTTGCCGATCGAAAGGTCGGTGGTTTGAATCCCCGCGGCAGGGTGCGCTCCCATCACTCGGTCCCAGCGCCTGCCAACCTAGCAGTTCGAAAGCACCCCCGGGTGCAAGTAGATAAATAGGGACCGCTTACCAGCGGGAAGGTAAACGGCGTTTCCGTGTGCTGCGCTGGCTCGCCAGATGCAGCTTTGTCACGCTGGCCACGTGACCCGGAAGTGTCTCCGGACAGCGCTGGCTCCCGGCCTATAGAGTGAGATGAGCGCACAACCCCAGAGTCTGGCAAGACTGGCCCGTACAGGCAGGGGTACCTTTACCTTTACCTTACAACTAATAACCACATTGCAGAAAGGATATCCAAGCTGCTTGTGTCTGGATGGAGCCCCTCAGAGACCCGGCTCCTTCCTGTCTCATTCTCTGCCCTATTTCCAGCTGCTGGGGCTGGGGCTGCAGGTGCACGTTTCGGTCACACACACACACACACACACACACACACACACCGCCATAGGCCAGTCTCTGCTGTTTTCAACTGGCGCTGACTCTGGAAGCTGCCCTAGAAATGGGCTGAAGGACAGATCTTTGCCCTGACGGCCTCTGTTGGTTTCTCTCTCCCAGGCTGACGCATTTGCCTCCCGATGAAGAGAAGCGTTATGAAAATGAGCCCTACTGGGTGTTCCATCCCGAACGCCCTGCTCCGAGTACCCCAGCAACTGCCACAGGAGGTATGTGGGGCAAGGTCTAGGCCAGGAAGGGGAGGCCATGGCGGGGGTGGCATGCCTTGGTCTCCATGTCAACTGCTGGCCCCCAAAGTATGCTTCTTCCCTTGCCCTGCGGGTTAATGCATGAAAGAAAATACGTCAATGGAATTATAGATGGTCCAGGGTTGCAGAGGGACGTGGGTGGCGCTGTGGGTTAAACCACAGAGCCTAGGACTTGCCGATCAGAAGGTTGCTGGTTCAAATCCCCGTGACGGGGTGAGTTCCCGTTGCTCGGTCCCTGCTCCTGCCAACCTAGCAGTTCGAAAGCACCTCAAAGTGCAAGTAGATAAATAGGTACCGCTCTGGCGGGAAGGGAAACGGCATTTCCGTGCGCTGCTCTGGTTCGCCAGAAGCGGCTTAGTCCTGCTGGCCACATGATCCAGAAGCTGTACTCCGGCTCCCTTGGCCAATAAAGCGAGATGAGCGCCGCAACCCCAGAGTCGGTCACGACTGGACCTAATGGTCAGGGGTCCCTTGACCTTTACCTTTAGGGTTGCAGAAGGGGTTCAAGTTGCACAGAAACATTCCACCCCACATGCAGAAATAAGGAAATAAGAAAGGGAAGAGCAAGAGGGGAGGTCAGACACAGCCACGTCCCCAAACTGCAATCAGGCGGAAGGGCTTTCCATGCCCTGCCACCCCACCCTGCCCTGATCCAGGAGAAGGAGGGGGAAATAGAAATAAATAAATGAGATTATAGAATCATAGAATCATAGAATCATAGAATCATAGAATCATAGAATCATAGAGTTGGAAGAGACCACAAGGGCCATCGAGTCCAACCCCCTGCCAAGCAGGAAACACCATCAGAGCACTCCTGACATATGGTTGTCAAGCCTCTGCTTAAAGACCTCCAAAGAAGGAGACTCCACCACACTCCTTGGCAGCAAATTCCACTGTCGAACAGCTCTTACTGTCAGGAAGTTCTTCCCAATGTTTAGGTGGAATCTTCTTTCTTGTAGTTTGGATCCATTGCACCGTGTCTGCTTCTCTGGAGCAGCAGAAAACAACCTTTCTCCCTCCTCTATGTGACATCCTTTTATATATTTGAACATGGCTATCATATCACCCCTTAACCTCCTCTTCTCCAGGCTAAACATGCCCAGCTCCCTTAGCGTTCCTCATAAGGCATCGTTTCCAGGCCTTTGACCATTTTGGTTGCCCTCCTCTGGACACGTTCCAGTTTGTCAGTGTCCTTCTTGAACTGTGGTGCCCAGAACTGGACACAGTACTCCAGGTGAGGTCTGACCAGAGCAGAATACAGTGGCACTATTACTTCCCTTGATCTAGATGCTATACTCCTATTGATGCAGCCCAGAATTGCATTGGCTTTTTTAGCTGCCGCGTCACACTGTTGGCTCATGTCAAGTTTGTGGTCAACCAAGACTCCTAGATCCTTTTCACATGTACTGCTCTCAAGCCAGGTGTCACCCATCTTGTATTTGTGCCTCTCATTTTTTTTGCCCAAGTGCAATACTTTACATTTCTCCCTGTTAAAATTCATCTTGTTTGTTTTGGCCCAGTTCTCTAATCTGTCAAGGTCGTTTTGAAGTGTGATCCTGTCCTCTGGGGTGTTAGCCACCCCTCCCAGTTTGGTGTCATCTGCAAATTTGATCAGGATGCCCTTGAGTCCATCATCCAAGTCGTTGATAAAGATGTTGAATAAGACCGGGCCCAAGACAGAACCCTGTGGCACCCCACTAGTCACTCTTCTCCAGGATGAAGAGGAACCATTGATGAGCACCCTTTGGGTTCGGTCAGTCAGCCAGTTACAAATCCACTGAGTGGTAGCATAGTCAAGACCGCATTTTACCAGCTTCTTTACAAGAATATCATGGGGCACCTTGTCAAATGCCTTGCTGAAATCAAGGTAGACTACATCCACTGCGTTCCCTTCATCTACCAGGCTTGTAATTCTGTCAAAAAACGAGATCAGGTTAGTCTGACATGACTTATTTTTCAGAAATCCATGCTGACTATTGGTGATCACAGCATTCCTTTCTAGGTGCTCACAGACTGTTTGCTTAATGATCTGCTCCAGAATCTTCCCTGGTATTGATGTCAGACTGACTGGGCGGTAATTATTTGGGTCCTCTCTTTTCCCCTTTTTGAAAATAGGGACAACATTTGCCCTCCTCCAGTCTGCCGGGACTTCGCCTGTTCTCCAGGAATTCTCAAAGATGACTGCCAGTGGTTCTGAAATCACATCTGCCAGTTCTTTTAATACTCTTGGATGCAGTTCATCTGGCCCTGGAGACTTGAATACATCTAGACTAGCCAAGTATTCTTGTACTATCTCCTTAGTTATTCTGGGCTCTGTTTCCTCTGCTGAATCATTTGCTCCAAATTCTTCAGGTCGGGCATTGTTTTCTTTAGAATAGAATAGAATAGAATAGATTCTTTATTGTCATTACACAAGTGCAACATTGCACAAGTGCAACGAAATTGGATGCCATCCCTTAAAAACAACAAAAGCAAAACAACAACAACAACCAAACAAACCACATTCCAGCCACACCCACACCAACACCCATCAAACTCCCAGGTCACACTATCGAGTTACAGCATTCAAAAAGGCCACAGCTCTTGGATAGAAACTGTTTTTCAGTCTATTTGTCCTTGACTTGATGTTTCTATATCTCCTGCCAGAAGGCAGTAGTGCAAACAGACTGTGTCCCGGGTGAGATGAATCCTGCAGGATGTTGTTTGCTTTCCTAAGACAACGGGAACCGTACAGTTCTTCCAAAGATGGGAGAGGATGACCAATAATCCTTTGGGCTGTGGTTATGACCTTCTGGAGCACCTTCCTCTCCCTAGCTGTACAACTGGAGAACCAAGCACAAATACAGTATGTAAGAATGCTCTCTATGGAGCCTCGGTAGAAGGACACCAGCAGTCTCTCACTCAGATTGTTCTTCTTCAAAAGTCTGAGGAAATAAATTCTCTGCTGGGCCTTCTTCACCAGAGCAGTGGTATTTGCGCTCCAAGTCATGCCCTGATCGATAGTTACTCCCAAAAACCTGAATTCCGCCACCCTCTCCACCCGTTCCCCGTTGATATACAAGGGCTGAATGTCCGCCTTTTTTTCCCTGTAATCCACCACCAATTCCTTGGTCTTAGCCGTATTAAGAGCCAGATTGTTCTCTCCACACCAAACACAGAGCCGCTCCACCTCGTCCCGATAGGCGGACTCATCCCCTCCTGAAATGAGCCCTACCACCGTAGTGTCATCAGCAAACTTGATGATTTTGTTGCTGGAATAGATGGCTGTACAGTCATACGTATAGAGAGCATAGAGCAGGGGACTCAACACACAACCCTGTGGTGAGCCGGTGTTAAGGCTAAGGGCTGTGGACATATGTGACCCTACTCTAACCCTCTGAGAACGTTCTGACAAAAAATCCAAAACCCAGAGACAGGTGGAGTTGGAGAGTCCAATCGCCTCTAGCTTGGACACCAGTCTATGGGGGAGGATAGTGTTAAAAGCAGAGCTAAAATCCACAAACAGCAGCCTCACATAACTTCTTTATCGGAGAAGACTGAGGCAAAGAAGGCATTGAGGAGTTCAGCCCTTTCTGTGTCCCCTGTTTGCATTTCACCATCTTCTCCTCTGAGTGACCCCACGGTTTCTTTGTTCTTCCTTTTGCTACGAACATACCCATAAAAGCCTTTTTTGTTGCTTTTAACCTCTCTAGCAAGCCTGAGTTCATTTTGTGCTTTAGCTTTTCTGACTTTGTGTCTACACGTGCTGGCTATTTGTTTGAATTCCTCTTTGGTGGTTTCCCCCCTTTTCCATTTTTTGTACACATCCTTTTTTAATCTTAACTCAGTTAAAAGTTCTTTAGATAGCCACCCTGGCTTCTTTAGGCACCTTCCATGTTTCCGTCTCATTGGTATTGCCTGAAGTTGTGCTTTTACTATCTCCCTCTTAACAAACTCCCAGCCATCTTGAACTCCCTTTCCTTTTAGTATTACTGTCCATGGGATCTCACCCAGCACTTCCCTAAGCTTTATGAAGTCGGCTTTCTTAAAGTCGAGAAATTGAGTCCTAGTATGCTTGGCTGCTCCTTTCCGCTGTATAGTAAACTTCAGAAGAGCATGATCACTCGCGCCTAATGATCCTTCCACTTCTACCCCACTAACCAGGTCATCAACATTGGTTAGGACCAGATCTAAAATGGCTGTTCCTCTTGTTGCTTCTCCCACTTTCTGGACAATGAAGTTGTCTGCAAGGGCAGTGAGGAATCTGTTTGACCTTATGCTCTTGGCTGAGTTTGACATCCAACAAATATCCGGATAATTGAAGTCCCCCATTACTACTATCT
This sequence comes from Podarcis muralis, assembly GCF_964188315.1. NCBI lineage: Eukaryota > Metazoa > Chordata > Lepidosauria > Squamata > Lacertidae > Podarcis > Podarcis muralis. The sequence continues at coordinate 768,066 of NC_135667.1, forward strand.
CCCTTCCTTTTGCATGCTTGGCCATCTGTTCCAGGAAGGCATCATCTATGTCCTCCGTTTGGCTTGGGGATCTATAGTAAACTCCCACAATGAGGTCACTGTTATTCTTCTCTCCCTTAATTTTGACCCAAATGCTCTCACTTTGGCTTTGAGGTTCTAAATCTTGGATCTCTTCACAGGTATACACATCCCTGACATATAACGCCACTCCTCCTCCTTTCTTGTCTGGTCTGTTTCTTTGAAATAGATTGTATCCCTCCATTATTACATTCCAATCGTGGGACTTATCCCACCAGGTTTCAGTGATTCCTATTATGTCATATTTAGTTTGCTGTACCAGGAGCTCAAGCTCATCTTGTTTATTTCCCATGCTTTGCGCATTAGTGTACAGACATTGAAGTCCATTAATCATTCCCCCGTGTCTCTTAGTTAAGGATTTTCTCCTCCCACCACTAGGTCTGCATGCTCTTTGCTCCATTCGGTCTATGACATTTGGATGATCATCTTCATCAATTGATAGACTCCTACCTTCAGGAGCACTGTCTCCCTCCCCCACATTAGTCAGTTTAAAGCCCTCCTGATGAGGTTTCTGAGATTTTTTGCAAAAACATTCCTCCCAACCGTTGTGAGGTGCAGCCCATCGCTTGCCAGAAGTCCCTCTTCAAGAAACTGCATTCCGTGATCTAAGAATCCAAACCGTTCCTGTTTGCACCATTTGCGAAGCCAGTTGTTCACTTCCACTATTTTTCCCTCTCTCCCTGGGCCACGTCGTTCAACTGGGAGGACAGATGAGACGACAATTTGTGCATTTAATTGCTTCAATTTCCTGCCCAGAGCCTCGTAATCTCTTTTGATCTTCTGGAGGCTATTGCTTGCAGTGTCATTGGTTCCCACATGAACCAAGAGGAAGGGGTATTTGTCAGTGGGTTTTATGATTCCTTGCAGTCGTTCAGTTACATCTTGGATCTTAGCCCCGGGGAGACAGCACACTTCCCGAGACATCTTGTCAGGCCCACAGATCACTGCTTCTGTTCCCCTCAGTAGGGAATCCCCTATCACCACTACACGCCTCCTCTTAGGTCTGGTTGGGGTTCTTCCGTGAGCTGTCCGTTCCAAGGTCGCCTGCACATTCCCTGAGGACTGCCTTTGCTCCTCGTCTTCATATACCTGATCGACTGTAATGAGGGAGAGATCCTCAAATGGAGTCCGTTCTTCGTCTTCCATGCTAGGGGAGAGGACCTCAAAGCGATTGCGTATTTCTAAACAATCAGAGCGAACCCTGGGCCTCCTACTTCTTTGAGTCACGTTTCTCCATATATCTGGCTCCTGTGTTGGTGAACTAGCCACCTTCTCAGGGGAGTCCCCTGTCTCTTCCTTGGTGGAGACGGTGTGCTCTGTTGCTTCCAAGAAGAGTTCCAGCTCTCTAATTCTTTGGAGCGTAGCTACACGTTCCTCCAGTTGCTGGACTTTGTCTTTTAAGAGGGCAATCAACATGCAATTGCTGCAGGTAAAGCTGCCTGCAACCTTTGGCAAGATGGCAAACATTGCGCAGGAACCACAGGCGACTGCAGCTGTTCCCTCACCCTCCATCTTGGGAACGTGTCGTTGGGGGTGACCACAGTGGTCCTCTATCATAAAAAGTGTGGAGACAGGACAAATAAATCCCTCCCAAAAAACCTAGGTCTCACTCAACAAATGTTTGAGACTAGCTCCCCTAAATCTAAAATATGGATCAAACTGCGCGCGCCGCTAGCTAATCACCTACCTCAACAGAAGCCCTGCCCCTCTGACCTTTGCCCAGAGAGAGCAGCTAAACAGCCACAAGAAACTCACACAGGAAAACCCTTTTTGTTCCTTCTTCAGCTGCTGCCCTAAAGCTCTGATGTGGGGGTTCTCATGTACTCTGTGCTCTGAGAGGGAGCGCTAGGCACCTGAGGGGGAGGATGAGCCTCAGCCCTAATTACGGGCTGCATTATCACACCAGGGAAGACCACTTTGCTTGCCAGAGCTTAGAAGATGCATTTTGTAAAAATAAAGCAGGGTCTGGCTGTGCTTTGTAGGCCGCTCCCTTCTCGGAAGAGGTTTGGGAGCCAGTGTGGTGTAGTGGTTAAGAGCGGTAGTCTCGTAATCTGGGGAACCGGGTTCGCGTCTCCGCTCCTCCACCTGCAGCTGCTGGGTGACCTTGGGCCAGTCACACTTCTCTGAAGTCTCTCAGCCCCACTCACCTCACAGAGTGTTTGTTGCGGGGGAGGAAGGGAAAGGAGAATGTGAGCCGCTTTGAGACTCCTGAAGGGGAGTGAAAGGCGGGATATCAAATCTTCTTCTTCTTCTTCTTCTTGGGTGGGCAAGTGGAGAGGCTGGACTGGGGAGAAGGGAAGCCCAAATCTAAAAAATGACTGACATGCCCCCCTCCTACTTCGCCCTTTGCACAGAAGACCCTTTCGCTGGTGACAGAGACAGCTCCTTCCGACCACGCCTGGACACGGTGGACACCTCCTTGCCGGTACAAGAAACGAGGGCATTTGGGGTTCGGTGTGTGTGTCACGGCTGAGAGACAGCAGGCAGGGATTAGAAGTGGTGCAGAAAAGCACAGCCAGAACAATCCGGGAGCAGAGCCAAGCCCTTTCCCAAAAAGGACAGGGACTTTTCGAATTACAGAAAAAAGTACATGATCGGTTTATAACATTATGGGTGGTAAGCAGACAGTGGAAAGGAGGAGGGTTATCTCTCATGATACGAGGTCATTCCACAAAGCCAAAGGGCAGGAGGTTCAGAATGGGGGGAAAGTCTTTCTTCACACTGGTGCCATAATTGACACATGGAACGCCCTGCCACAAGATGTGGCAGAGGCTGCTACCTCTTGAAGAGCTTTAAAGGCGTGTGGTTGTGTGTGTGTGTGTGGCATGAGAGGTGGACCAAATTCCTGGCAGACCTGAAGTCCATCAGTTAAAAGCTACCAGTTAGAATAGTGAAATGGAGCCTCCAGGATCAGCAGCAGTCTACCACTGGGTGCCAGTTGCTCGGGGAGAGGCAGGAGATCCGCGTCAGCAGCAAGGAAGGGCTGTTGGCTCCATTTCCTGCTTATGGGCTTTTCTTCTGGGCATCTGGCCAGAATCCGGACGCTGCTGCAGGTGGACCTTAGCTCTGAGTAGTGGGGCACTTTCTGACAGGTGCTTGTCATTTCCGCTGACCCTGCCTCACTCTTCTGCTTTCTCCTTCTCTCCCTGCGCCCTGCAGACACGGATCGCTCGGCCCCACTTGGCCCAGCTGTGAAGAAGCCCCGGGGGCCCGGGAAGAACGCTGGGTGTGGATGTGCACAGGACACGCCGTGATGCCTTCCTGCTTCCTCTCGCACTTCAGGAGTGGGGTGCTGCTGCCCCCTTGAACACCAGCGCCTCCCCTTGGTGACATTGATAGGAGGACGTGGAGGAGGAACAGGGCCCCATGGGGGTATTTGGGCTTCTGCCCCCGAGGACTCGCGTTGCCCACAGAGGCAGAACTTGCACAGTCACCTCCCTCAGCGAGGAGCTTTTGACCACTGCCTGGATGCCAAGGCCAGCTGGTGCAAGAGGAGGCTGCCTTGCAGGGGTCTCACATGGTCTCTGCAGGTCGGGGGCCACGGCTAGCACTTTTGGAGATATCGCTTTCTCCCTTTCCGTCCCAACCTATTTATTTCCCCTTTGCCTCTCTCCAGTTTGGCTCTGGGTTCCTCCCTCCAGCCCCAACCTGCTCCCACTTGGCTTTTCCTTCTCTTGGTACAAACTTACCCGTCCCCTTCCATCCCAGCCCCAGATACACCTGTAACATCACTGGTGACCCACGATGCCACACACCTGTACCCACAGCATTGCTGATCCTGAGATGGATCACAGGTTGGATGCACAGTGCAATTGGTGGGTTGATTTCCAAAGGGATGCCCCCCCAATGCACAGATGAGGGGTTCACACCCCTTAATTCACCATGTAATTTGCATAGGATAAGTTATTTGGCAGCGTAGGCAAAGTCAAAAGAAAAAAAAGAACCTTTAGTACTTGTAGAATGTTCTAATGCAATATAAAGCTCACCACAGCCGGGACGGACTTCCTTTATTCATCCCGTCTTCAACACCAATATCAGTCCAAATTGTAATACAAATTTCTGATAGTTCCTTCAGCTTTTTTATATATTTCATGGAAAATTTGCTGCTTTATCCACTCGAAGCTTGAGGCTTCTCTTCCGAGGGAAGCAAATAGATCCCAGTGCTTGCAACTCGATCCCACCTCTCCTCCGCTCTTTGCAGCGTGGTTCGGGCTGGGAGAGTCTGCTGACAAGTGCAGCCAGATCCAGGTGCTCAAAGTATCCTTTTGAGCCTTTTACAGGGGTACATAGCACCCTTGTGTTTCCCCGGCCCATACCCTTCAGAAGATTGGGTCTTTCCTGGAGGACTATATCCGTGCTACGATGCGGTCGGCGGCAAACCGGAAGTCATGAAATTTATTCTCAGTTCACCAAGTGAGAAACCAAAACTATCAGAATAAAGTGTCCTGTCTTCTTGGAGGGGTATTTAACTGAAGTTTAGATTACTGTCTCTGTTTGCGAGACTATTGCAGGGAAATAGGGACATTCTGGAAGCTGGGATGGGTTTCGTAATTCTGGGACGGTCTCTGGAAAATTGGGACACTTGCAGAGTGTGTGTCCATTTGTAGAATTAGAGGTGCTGGTTTGTTTAGATGCCTGTGGTGGTCATGTAAGGTAATAAAGGCTTTCTGGGAAATGATATATAATGCACTGAAAAAAATGTTTAAAATAACTTTAGTAAAAAAACAACCAAGAGGCATTTCTAATAGGAATTAGAGGTACCGACATTCCAAAGGAAAAGAAAAGACTCTTTATGTACGCGACAATAGCATCATGGATGCTACTAGCTCAGAGATGGAAAGAAGAAAGAGTCCCAGAGAGGAATGGCAAACCAAGCTGTTAGACTACGCCAGAATGGCAAAATTGACCCGAAAACCCAGGCACCAAGAAGAAAAGAAATTCAAGAAAGAATGGGGAAAGTTTATAATTTATTTAGGAGACCACTGTAAGAAGATGAAAACATTAGCAGGATTATAATCTCACTTGTAATGTAACAAATACTATGGACAATATGGATAGATATAAAATAGAGATTACAAAATACAGTGGTGCCTCGCAAGACGAAATTAATTCGTTCCGCGAGTTTTGTCGCCTTGCGATTTTTTTCGTCTTGCGAAGCACGGTGTAGGGAAAGTTTTGGAAAAGCTTCAAAAATCACCAAAGTCTTCAAAAACCTCAAAAAAGGCTACCACACCGCGTGCTATGAGTTGCTCCTCGAAGTCATGTCGCAACTGTATTAACGGTGCTAAGAAAAAGGAAACAAACTTGCAAGACGTTTCCGTCCTGCGAAGCAAGCCCATAGGGAAAATCGTCTTGCGAAGCAGCTCAAAAAACCAAAAACCCTTTCGTCTTGCGAGTTTTCCGTCTTGCGAGGCATTCGTCTTGTGAGGTACCACTGTAATATGCAGTTGAAAATGTTGACAAGAGGACACATGGGGGGGGGAGGGGGGGAAGACCTGAGATTCAGAGTGATCTCTCTACATGGATGTGTATTTGGCATGGTTAGAAATTCATATTTGTAAAATCAAATAAAAATGATTTGTGCTGTTTGCTTAGATGCCTGTTGACTTTCCCTGTTTTGTACTGTGGTCTTTCTCCATGGTTCCTCACCCCCCACACTTCCAATTTATTTACTTTTTAAAATGCAATGATAAGATTCAAGGGCCCCTGAGCAAGTGCAGAGTGCACTTCTTTCAGCTCCCCTGAGAAGCCACAGCAAGAACCGGAGCCAGGGAAGAGCTTGCAGAGGAGATAGCTTTGCGTGAGGAGAATTGGGTCCCAGCTGCTCTTTTTTCCGGAAATGAAGCCTTGGCTAAGGGGGAGGCCAGAGAGGTTCTGCAATGAGCTGCCCCCAAGGAGATTGTTTTGCTAATTAGCAGCACCAATCTGGAGGAAGGCTGAGGAAGGGCACTTAAGTTCCCATTTGCAAGTACTTTCCTCAACCTTAATCCCTCTTCCCCAAAAGGAAAAAAAAGACAGAGACTTTTAAACTGTTTGGCCCCCTTGCAGAATTTTTTTGGGGGGGATTTAGATCAGGAAAAGGACATTGGAGGAAAGAGCAAAAACTTCTGTGTCTTCAAGGATGCAGCTCTGTGTGTGTGAAGCTGCTGGTCAGCAAAGCAAAATGGTGGACGAATGGCCCTGACCAGGGTCTCATCTGGCCCCCGGGGAGGTAACTTGGGTGCTGCTAACACAGTGGTTTGACTTCACCCCCAGAGGCACACTCCATTGTCTCTTGAGACAGACGGATGCCAACAACAACATTTCCCACTAAGGTCATGTCCTTTCAACCAGAAACTGCGCAAGGTATGCCTTCGAGTGGGTCTGTGCCTGCTCTTTTGGCTTTGGAGGCGGTTACGTAGGGATCCTGCTCAGACGTGTATGTACTTTGCGATTTGCTGCCAGCTTATATTGCAATTTTGCGGTTTGAGCCAGCAGCCATGTACTCCATCACTTTTATTTCAAGTTGTAAACCAATCTTCCTTTATTGCACTTGTCTGGGAACTTATTGTGGGCACAAAGCCAAGGGTAGGTACACACAGCCATGACAGATGCAGCTTTGAGCTCCAGTAGAAGAACCTGAAACTCTGGAGAGCGCACACTCATGGCTGGTGTGTGTGTGCGGGTGGGTTCAGATGACGCCTCGCAGCACCAGAGAATCACAAATGGTGTGTGGATTTTGCTTTCTAGTTGGAACTGATCCACCAGATGGTAACTCAGTACCACAATATGGTTACTAGCAAAGGCAGATTTAGAGGAGCACGACCAGTTCGCCCGCACTGGGCACCAATCCGAGGGGGTGACACAACAGTAATGCAGAATGGGAGGTGGGAGGCAGGTGGGGGTGTGTAATTAAATTTTGGCATCACACAGGGGTCTGCTGAAATTTGAAAGTTCCCCACTGGGTACCAAGGTCTGTGCGATGTTTGCCACTCACTGTGCCATTGCCATCAGGGTCCTATGTACTGTATTTTTCGCCCCATAGGACGCACCGCCCCACAGGACGCACCTAATTTTTTTGGGGGGGAAATAAAGAAAAAAAATACGGGGCAGGCGCGGGGGAAGCCCGAGCTTCCCCCGACCCCAGCTCCCAGAACAGCCTGCTATCTGCAAGACTAGTGAGCCGCTCCGGTCTCCCCAGGCTTGCGGAGAGGTGCGCGAAGCCCGGGCGCGCTCTTCAGTGCGCACCAGGCTTCGGAATGCAGGCAGCTCTGCGCTACCCTCCGGAGCCCCGCGTGGCTTCGCGCCAGGATCCGGAGGGTGGCGCAGAGCTGCAGGAAGCCCTGGAGCGCAGGCAGCTCTGCGCAACCCTCCGGAGCCCTGTGCGGCTTCGCGCCGGGTTCGGGAAAGTGGCACAGAGCTGCAGGAAGCCCTGGAGCGTAGGCAGCTCTGCGCCACCCTCCGGAGCCCCGTGTGGCTGCGCGCCGGGATCGGGAGGGTGGCGCAGAGCTGCAAGAAGCCCTGGAGCGCAGGCAGCTCTGCGCCACCCTCCGGAGCCCCGTGCGGCTTTGCGCCGGGATCGGGAGGGTGGCGCAGAGCTGCAAGAAGCCCTGGAGCGCAGGCAGCTCTGCGCCACCCTCCGGAGCCCCGTGCGGCTTTGCGCCGGGATCCGGAGGGTGGCGCAGAGCTGCAAGAAGCCCTGGAGCGCAGGCAGCTCTGCGCCACCCTCCGGAGCCCCGCACAGCTTTGCGCCGGGATCCGGAGGGTGGCGCAGAGCTGCAGGAAGCCCGGGGAAGCCTGCATTCGCCCCATAGGACGCACACACATTTCCCCTTCATTTTTGGAGGGGGAAAAGTGCATCCTATAGGGCGAAAAATACGGTATTTGCTGCTTTTGGGTTTGGAAGTGTAATCCGAACCATGGGGAGTACAGAGAAGCCACCATATAAGTTAGGGAAGTGCTTTTTGGTACCAGACTCCTAATCTTGCTCTTCTCGAACTCAGTTTTAGATCTGAACAACAGCTTCACTCATAGCATCCATTTCCTATCCTTGGTGGGCATTGACATGCCTGCAGCATAAATCCATTTGTTTGTTGGGCGTGATGTTCTGCAATCCTTGTGCGTACATTGAGGAGGAAACAGTATGCTTCCTATGAGATCCAGGACTCCTTTAATAAACACAAGTGCCATGGATGCTTAACCATGTTTTCTTTATGAAAACGGCCATAAAGATGTTGGCGTTCCTGTACCGAAAACTGATGGCAACTGGCCTCACCACAAGAATCGCCTCCAGGTGTTGAGGAGGAGGAGGAGGACATGCAGATTGCAGCAGAATCCCTGCTCTACCCGTCCCCCCCTGCCCACATTGTACCAGATATGTGGTCAGGGGGAAAGAGCCAGACCCAAGGCCCTGCCTCAGTGCAGCTTGGCAAGTACTGCGATGCAAGGCCCTTACATTTCTTTGTCACGTGTGGTTGGAAAACACCGCAGGTCCTCCAACTGCAACAAGGAAAGCTGACGACGAACGCACACTGAAGACTTAAGGTACGCTTTATGATGTGCCCCTTCAGTGAACAAGCAAGACTACAAGCAGCAAAGGCGGTACGTCCGCGACCAGCGAATATTGTCATGGGAGGGGTGTTTCCAGCTACCCCACCCTTTGCCCTTGGTAGCCTTGCAAGTGGTTGCAGGAGAGGGACTGTGAGCAACATCCTGGAAGGAGTGTTTCCAGGAATAAGGTGAAACTGTGAAGCTCCCTTGTTATTGTTGCTCTTGGTTGCTGCATAGGGTTCAGGTAATCTTGTTATATCTCTAATATTGGAATGGTTGGTTTTTTGGGGGGTATGTTGCTATATTTGCTATTGTTTTCCTATGTTATTATGAACTGGCTTTTGTAGCGTTTGTTTGAAATGCACCCCTGTTTCTTTGCTGTAAGCCACTTTGAGCTTGGTTTTGTGTGTGTGGAAAAGCAGCATACAAATGAAATGAGTGAAATGAAATGATCAGTCGGGAATCAAACACAATCCATAATTGCTGCTCCAATGCAAACAACGCCTGCTGAGGATGTCTCCAAGTACACAGCACAACAGCAGGAAGGAGTGTGTTCTACACGTCAGTGTGAGCGATGCATTGAGCATCTCATCCACTAGGAATGTAGCCTTCAAACATCAGGTGAACTTGTTTCCTGACGCAGCTCGTAAAAGCCAAGCCCTAAGTTGTCCTTTCAATGTAAGGACTTTCAGCTGATGGAACATAGATGGAAGCTGCGGCTCCAAGACTTTGGCCACCTCATGAGAAGAGAAGACTCCCTGGAAAAGACCCTGATGTTGGGAAAGATGGAGGGCGCAAGGAGAAGGGGGGCGACAGAGGATGAGATGGTGGGACAGTGTTCTCGAAGCTACCAGCATGAGTTTGACCCAACTGCGGGAGGCAGTGGAAGACAGGAGGGCCTGGCGTGCTCTGGTCCAGGGGGTCACGAAGAGGCGGACACGACTAAATGACTAAACAACAACACAACAACGAAAGTGAAAGAGAGTCTACCACCTGAGGCTGTCAGTTCCACGGCTGAACAGCTCCTCAGAAAGTTCTTCCTAATGTTTAGTCAGAATCTCCTTCCTTGCCATTTGAATCCGTTGCTCCGAGTCCTCCCCTCCAGAGCAGCAGAAAGCAAGCTCACCCCATCTTCAGATATCTGAAGACGGCTATCTTGTGCTCTCTCAATCTTTTCTTCTACAGGCTAAGCATCCCAAACTCCCTCAAATGTTCCTCCTAAGGCTTAGTTTCCAGAACCTTGATCCTCTTTGTCAGCACCATTTCAGGCTTGCCAGCACCCTTCTTAAAGTGGGGGGCCCCAGAACTGGACACGGCAGGACGCTGCTTGCTGTTTTCTGCACCTTTCCCTTTTTGAGCTGAGCACAGCTCAGGGTGTGGCAAGAACAAAGGCTCAGAGCATAGCAGGCGGCCACGTGCAGGGAAATTGCTTGGATGCAATGGGGCAAATTCGGCCAATATTTGATAAAAGACCCAGTAGGGTGGGGTTATTAATAACAAAGGAGGAGAGAGAGGGGAAGGCTTCTGCCCCGACCAATCACAGGAAGCTTGGGATCCCTTTTTGGACACCATGGCAGGAAGCATTTGGAGTGAGGAGCAGGAAGAGGACACTGGGTCCCTGAAGGGCTCCTCCTGTGAAGTGATTTAGTCATGTGGGTGGCCAGCGTAGACTTGGCAGTGGGCCTCAGGCCTCACAGGGCAGGGTGCCAGCCAGGACTCCTGGGTTCTCAAGGAATCTGGTGGGGCTGGGTGGCTTACAGAGAGGGAGGGCCAGGCCAGCAGTCGGTCCTTCCCTGGGCAGGGAGAGGCACTGAAGTGAGTGGCGTCAGCACCTTGGCTTCCTAACGGTGCGGCTGAGTCATCCTGTGACCTCCGGATCGGGCCCTTTCCCTCTGAGCACCTAGCAACTGGCACACACAGAGGGCAGCGGTGTCGCAGAACCCCTTCACATGGCTGGCAAAAAGAAGATGGGGAGCTCAGGACCCCTCAGGAGACTGGATAACCCCCACTTGGGTTTGGCATGCAGATAGTTTGTGGCCCCCACCCTTTCCCTGCCCAGCTGTGGCACCCAACCCTCCTTTATTTATTCAGCGCAATTGCTTATTGTTTATGGTCCCGCAACCTCAAGGATGGGAAGCAATAAATGCCAGCCTTCTCCTCTGGCTGGGAAGGATCCTCTGCAGTGCTTGGCAGGCTGCCTGTCCCACAAAATGCAAGGGCCTTGTTGGGTCATGAGCCATGGTGAGTCTGGAAGCCTTCAGGTCAAATCCCACTCCCACCAGAAACTTAGTAGGGGTCCTGAGACACCCCACGCCCCCTCCCAACCTCAGTCGCCCTGTCTGCAGAGTGGGGATAATTCCACCAGCCTACCATATGGGATTGTTGTAAACATTAACTCTCTTTCTAAATTCCGATGCTAAACTCTTGTCAGTGATAATAACAAGGACAGGAGGCACAGCTGAGTTTTCCTCTGGGGGAAAAGTGGCTCCAGCAGAAGAGTGCGAGCATGGCAGGGCGAGGTGTCTCTGCTCATGCGCAGAGGGAGGTGGAGGTGGGGAGGAGGGTCTTTCCCGTCTCCCTGTAATCTCAGATATTCTGGCATTCCTACCTGGCAGAAAAGGTCCTTGGATTGGAGTGGTGCAAAGCCATTTCAGGCCTCCAGTGCGCCGCCCCCCCAGCTGGTGTTTCCATGGTCGGGCCTTGCAAAGAGCCCCCCCCCACCATACTCCATGCAACTGACCATAACTGCTCAAGATAGCCTTAAATAAACAATTTGGAGTCCAGTAAAACCTGTTCATAGTCTTATCTTGGGGGAGGAAGGAACTGCGCAATAGTGCTGCGTTCAGATTTCCAGCTGCCCTCTGCATCCTCTTAAGCGGCAGTGATAGTAAAAAAGGGATCTCAACCTTTCTATGTATTTGGTGGAGAAATAAACAAGCAAACACCAATCATCCGTCTGCAGCCTTCTTTGACTCAATCTTCAGAGAGAGACTGTGTGGCATGAACTTGAGGCCTCAATGGTGAATCGAAGTTTAAGGGGTAAGCTCCACAGAAGCACCAGCCCATAAACCAGGAGTAACCCGCTGGATCTTCTCTTCGACTCAGTGCGCTGGGTGTTCGGATGTGACACTAAGCCAAACTGTGTCTTAACTCCCAGTTGCACAGCAAGAGCTGGGGCAGAGCAAAATCGCCTTGAGTCCCGTAAGGGGAAAAGGCAGGATATAAACTGATTAATCAATTGATAATAAAGCAGCCACATATTTCTCACTGTGCCCCCAAGCACACGTGCTCATTCTCGCTAATTCATAGTTTGCCTGAGCATTACATGCAAATGAGACCAGTGTGTGGAGGATGGCCGGGAAGATCACTAGGGATCACTAGGGAAGGGAAACTGTCAATATTGTAAGGCCTTTATGCAAATCTATTGTGTAACCGCACTTGAAATACTGTGTACAGTTCTGGTTGCCAGGCCTCCGAAAGGAGTGTTTTAGGGACAGGTTGAGAAAAGGCATCCGGAAGGACGAAGGGGCTTGAGGAACACTCCTAAGAAGACAGGATACACCACTGGGGGCTTTCTTTTGCTTTGTGGGGAAAAGATGAGTAAGGGGAGATGTGACAGAGGTATGCAGAATTATGCAAGGCATCGAGAAAGGGGAGGGAGAGAAGCTTTCCTCTCTCTCAACGCAAGAACCCACCTGGGATCATCTTATGAAGCTGAATGGCAAAGGAGACTCAGGGCAGACTTTTCGTTGTAAGTTACAATAACGATTACAAAAATCGCAAGTGACACAAAGATGCCTTCGTGAAATCACAATGCTACTGCAGTATTCTACAGGATCCATTGCACTTGAAGAGGAAGGAGGTCCTTGTCCCCCAAATGCCACCACACTCCTAGGGAGCGGGGACAGCAGAAGCCCCCAAGTCCTGGCATCCTGCCAGCACCACTGATCTGACCTCCACCTTTCAGTTTCTGTACTTTCAAGACTACAGCTTTGGAGCCCCCCCCCCCCCACGAACTCCAAGTTGGGCAAAGGTTGTGGAGCTGCTCTGATGGAGGAGGAGAGGGGGGCCTAGGTGCAGTCTTGGCCAGGAGGTGTCTATTTGGGGCATTACTAAGAGGCAATCCAGTGACAAGGCAGAAACCCAAGGGGTGCTATTTATAGCCCTTGTTCTGTGGCTGCTCCTATTAGATAAACAGCTTCTTGGGTATGGTTGGTGCTCAGAGCCCTTTCACCTGGGCAGGTAGCACGCCCCACTTCAAGGCAGGCAAATGAGCCCAAATGGGCACTGCCTGACGTCAATCTGGATTTATCAGAAAGCGATACAGCGGAGATAAACACATGCTTGCTCCTGGCGCAAAGGCAAGCCGACACCCGGGGTCGTGCCCCAGAGCTTTGTACCCCACACAAGTCTTGTTTTCCCTCCATTGTTAACAGGGCACATATTTGCAACAACGACGTCTGGACTCACACACAGCCTTCTTTCGTTCTCTTTTCCCAGGACTACAGAAATGTAATCAGATAGGATTGTGACGCTGCCGAGATGCAGGCAACGGGCACCATTATTTTCATGCTTCACCCAACTACATTCACACCATTGAACAACCTCAGGAGGGGAGAGAGAGGGAGAGAGAAATAAGCCCATGGAACCACGTTTTACCCACCCACCCACAGCATTCTCACAGAACATGTACAGAGATAGGCAGTCTCTCTGTCTCTCTCTCATGCAGAAACACACACTTCAAGGGCCAAGTGGCGGGTTCTGGGGCTCAGATTGTTCTCCTCCAGCTTTCCATGGGGCAACTTTCCTAGGGAGACTTTCCTAGGCGCCTTGGAGGATGACAAACCGCAGTAACATTGGATCTGCACTCAGCAGCAAGGTCTCTCATTGGAACTGGCTCATGCTCACAAGTCCAGTTGTGTGCAGATACTGAAGAATCACTTGCACGGTGATTGTGGAAGGCGAACACGGAGGCCACAGGAGGTCTTGCAGACCAGAGGAGCATCAGAGCTGCAGCGAGGACCAGACTAGTCTGAGATGGAAGGCCAGATGTCCTCAACCTCCTGAAGCTAGGGAGGCCAAAGTGGGTCACCCAAAATTCATTGCTGGATTTCTCTGTCCATTGCATCAGCACAACTCAGGACTGCCTTTGTCATTTTCATTTAGCTTCTAGAATATGTCCTTTACACTTACACACACACACACACACACACACACACACACACACACCTTTTGCTGTAATATTTGCCACCTTGGACAGTTTGAATTTTAAACCCTTAGCAGCCCTTTTGCAAATTGTTCGATATTTCTTGCAAAGTAAACTTGCAGGGGGTGGAGTGGGGAGCAGTGTGTTACAAAATAATGATGATGATGATTTTTATTGTTTTATAAGTAAAATTTACAGTTGTTAGGATTATCATAAAATCTAAATGTCATCTCAAAACTCCCCCACCAAACTACCCCTCCCCCTTTGGCCCTGGTACAGCATTAGTACGTTAAAGGATGTTTAAAAATTCTCAAAATTCATCAGACTTGTTAAAAAGATTATCAAGGTTATCAGTGCTTTTTTTCTGGAAAAATGGGTGCTGGTACTCAGCGTGAAGTTGCTCCAGTAAGTGCCACACTTTTTAACAACAAGAAGAAGAGGGGGTGCCAGCGCTGCGTACCCTTGAGGACCCCCTGAAAAAAAGCACGGAGAGTTGTCAAAATTGATCAAAAGTATAAAAAAATACTGGGGAGGTATTATGAAGTATTTCGTGCATTCCACATTGCACCATATTGGGGTGTGGGGTGGTAATACCACCCTGGATGTTTAACTGTGATTCTTGCATCGCAGGGGGGGGGGGTTGCCTAGATGACTCCCTTGGGATTCCTTCCAGTCTATGATTCCATGCTGTTGGACAGCGGAACGGACTCCCCTGGAATATGGTGGACTCTCCTTCACTGGAGGTTTTTAAGCAGAGGTTGGCTGGCCATTCACCAGGGATGCTTCAGCTGAGATTTGTGGGTTGCACTAGATGACCCTTGGGGCCCCTTCCAAATCAGCTCCCCCCTCTCTCCCCCTTTTTCTCCTCCGCAGTCTCGCCATTGCCCTTTTTGCCTTTCCCTCATTCAATCCCTTCCTTACCTGCTCCAGGGAGGGGCCGGCCTGGCTCACAGCTTCCCCCCTGCAAATATTTGCCCAAGGTCCTTTGTCACAGTCGCTATTTACACTGGGCGGGCTGAGCACCACACTTGGAACATACCTGCCAAGAAGGACTGCCCTCCCTCCTTACCAGTGCCCTTTCCTTGCCAGCGGGTCAAATCCCCCCCATGCCCAACTGACCCACCACTTCCCAGGGTGTTTCCTCCATGAGACACCTCCTGCTGGACGCCTCTCCCTGAAGGTGACACATCCCTGCCCTTATCAGAAGAATTTTGAGGGATGGTGTGGCCAGCCACCTCCTCCGCCTCTTCCTCCTCCTCCTCCCCTCCCCGCTAGAAATCTCTCTCTGGAGCTTTGAGCTTCAATCCAGCTTTGGTGCTGATCCGAGGAAGGTGCGCTCCTTGACCTCTGCCTGGGAAACCCTCTGGCACCTGCCCTCCCCTTTGCCAGCGGCCCCTGGTGCCTCAACCCATGAGACCCAATGACTGGAGAATGGGGGTGAGCCTCTTCGCTCTCTGCCTCTGGACGGGGCTGATCATGGCCTCCTCCACAGAGGGTAAGTATTTGGGAGTGCAGGAGCCTTCGGGATGCGGTGGGTGTGGCGGGGTGGGAACTCTGCCGCTTGGGCAACCAGCTGTGTGGTGGGTGCATCTGGGGAAGGGGTGGAGTCACAGGAGAGTCGCCAGCCCCCTTGCCAGGGCTCAACGCATGCCAAGGCTCATGGCAGCCCAAGCCCAGAAGCTATTGCTCATCCACAAAATACCTAAATTAATTTTTTAAAAAGAGACTTCCCTGGAGCATGTGCAGAGTCCCATTCCCTCCTCACAGAGAAACTCAGTCAGACAAGTAACATCAGGGGAGCCAGATTGCTCTTGGATCAGACCAAAGTTCTCTCTAGTCCAGCATCCCATTCACCACAGTGGCTGACTAGATAGCCCAGTGAGAAGCCCACAAGCCAAGGCGGCCGCCCTCTCCTGCTGATTTTCTCCCCACTGATGATGAGCGTCCTGCGGCAGACCGCCTCTGATTCTCATACATGACCATTATGACTACTAGCTATGGAAAGCCATGATTTGTCCAACCCTCTTCCAAAGCCACCCACCTTCGTGGCTGTCACTACATCTTGTGGGAAGGAGTCCCATGGTTTAACCATGTGCTGTGTGAAGAAGGACTTTCTTTTCTTTCTCTCGCTCCTCAGCTTCACTTGATGGCCCCGGTTGGGTCCCAGGCAGCTTTCTGCCGATGGGTTTATGGAGCATTTCCCCTGATTTGTTTGCAGGGAGATTAGAAGGTTTTGGCTTTCTAACGATTATAAAACAAGCGTTATCACCCCAGACTTTCCAGGCCATTTCCCTGCCACTTTCTTTTTCTAAAAAAATAAATAATTGTTTATTTAGTTTTCAAAAGTTTACCATCAACAATATGTTTAATTTATCAGTTGACGCCCCATCCCCCCTCCATGATGTTCAATGTTCATCCTTTAATGCTGCATATTTTAACTTATAACCACTCCATTTTTACATCCCAAATTATTAGCCTTAATGTATTTCCGCTGTTGCTCATATTTCAAATCCTGCCCATGTTTCCATGCAATTTATTATAGTTCTTTAGATATTCTACAAAAGGTTTCCAATCCTCAAAAAAAGGTTTGGTCACATTTGTTCCCTGTCACTTTCCTTCTTGCAAACATTCCCATCTGCTGGGGAAGAGGGTTTTCTGCGCAGGAGCTATCAATGAACTGTAAAGATGCAAACTTGACTTGCTGGTGGACAGCTGAGGGATCGTCCGCACTTCCGCTTTTCCCACCACTTCCACCCCCCCCACCCCCTGGGGAAAAACTTGCTCTTTACTGCTCAGTTGGAACAAACATCCATCGGGTTTTCCTCAGATTGAAGTTTGTGCCGATTCAGCAGTAAGGAGAAGGAAATGGAAAACTGCTCAGACTCATTCCTAGAAAACATGAAAGAAGCAGAAAACCTCTCGG
Source organism: Podarcis muralis (assembly GCF_964188315.1). NCBI lineage: Eukaryota > Metazoa > Chordata > Lepidosauria > Squamata > Lacertidae > Podarcis > Podarcis muralis. The sequence goes on from NC_135667.1 coordinate 784,802, forward strand.
ACCCGTGCTTTGTAGGCATGGGGCAGGTGTGGGCAAGCCCTGAGTTCTGCCTGAATGTGTGTGTGTGGGGGGGGAGGTCCCTGTGGGCCAAATGTGGGGGGGGGGTGGTGGCTGACAGTGCTGTGAGAGTGGGTGGGTGGAAACTAAGGTTCTCCCTCCCTGAGTCCATCCAGCCACAGCCACTGTCCTTCTGTTCTCTAAATGCCAATTTCCACCTGGTGGGCCTTCAAGTCCTGGAGTAACCACAGGAAAGAGCAAGAACTTCATTTGTTTATTTAAAGGTGGTTTCAGGTGATAAAAGACACGACGGGCGGCAGGGGACTCACGTTGCAGCGTCCATGCCCCCCTCCCCCCGCCTTTATAGGCAACGGGCAGGACCCAGACTGGGTGTTGTCACAAGTCACACCTTGTTTTATCCTCCACATATCTGACATGGAGGCAGAAAGAACGGCTGCAGGAGGCTGAAGGCTCAGGACCTCTCAGCCGGTGGCGGCGGAGGCGGCCAGGAAGCCGGGCTAGGGCCTGGGAGAGACCAGGATTCGAATCCCCACTCAGCCTTGTAGCCCACTGGGCGATCTTGGGCCAGCCAAGTTCCCTCACAGCCTAACCTGCGTCAGAGTGTGCCTGTAAGGCCAAAAGGAGAGGAGGGAGGTGTGGGGTCATCACCTTGAGCTCCTTAGAGAAAAGACAGGGTGTAAAGGCAATAACAACATGAAAATTTGCTGCTGCCCACCCCACTCTCCCTCCTCCCTGTCCCCCTTGTACCTTCGTCTGGGGCCTCCTCCTTCTCCTCCTCTGTCTTGGAAGAATCTGTGCCCGCCTGCACAGCCTCTTCCACCAGCGCCACAAATATGCCCCGAGTGGAGACGTGCAGGTCAAGGAAGTTTTCCTTCTGTTTTTTGGTCCCGTTCTCTGGTGTGGCCAGAGCACAGGAGCCAAAACAAGACACCCAGGATTGGAATTGGAAGCCAGTGAGGCTCCTGTCAGCCTGGGATGCCCTGCTTAACACGGGACAGTTGCATGGTATGAATTCGGGTTTTTCATGGATTGCTGTCTGTTCCGATTTAGAGCTAAAGAGTGGGTTTTCTCTGGGAAAGGAGCGGGGCCTGTGCTTGTTCTTAACGAGGTCTTTAATTATTGGATTTGTATCTGGCACTTCCTCTGGAAAGAGGCCAGGGTGGCAAGAGACAAGAGATCAAGCAGAATGAGAGCTCCAGGAGCCGCTTGGGTCTGGAGGCACATTCTCAGAAACAGGCAGGCAAGGCCATCGATTTCCACATTTGGTCTCCACGGGATATGTGACCAGAGTGTTCAGTTTCCCCCTGACAGACTTTAAACAGTAGCTGTAAAATGTCCATAGCTTCTTTTAGCTTGGCAATTCGAATAACAGAATTTTAGGATTGGAAGAGGTCATCTAGTGAAACCCTACAGTGGGAGACCTGCCATTCATGAGTCCTGCAGCAGTTGCTTTTTCCCTGACAAGGGGGCAGCCCCTTCTTTGCTTGATATCCCTCCAGTGACTGGGAGCCCACCATCACCACCTGAGGCACTCGATATTCCCCTGCCAAGCAGCTCATGTCATTGGGAAGCTCCTGCTCTTGCTCAGCCAGAATCTGCCATTTCCCTGCCAATTCCACCCACTGGTACTAGTCCTGCCCTTCTGGAATGGCAGAAAACACGAGTCTGCGCCATCTTTTCCATGGCACCCCTGTAAGCATTACGAGACTGCTGTCACCATGAGTCCCTTTCCCCTTCCCTTTGCCAGGGGCCAACCTAACCAGTTATTTCAGTCAATCCCTGTAGAATCATAAATGCATAGGCTTGGAAGGGATCCTGAGAGCCATCCAGTGCACCCCCTGCGATGCAGGAATCTTTTGCCCAACGTGGGGCTCAAACCCATAACCCTGAAATGAAGTCTCATGCACTACCGACTGAGCCATGGTCTTTGTTTCCATCCTGGTCACCTTCAACTTTGTCCTTCTTAAAAGGTGGCACCCAGAACCAGACACAGCCTGACAAGCATAGAATAGAGTGGATCTATTGCTTCTTGCGGTCTGGACTTGTTATGATATTGTGTGCGCCTGTTTATGTCGCCTTTGATTGTGTTAACTTTTTACGCAGCGGCTTCACGTTGCTGGCTTAGAGTTGGCTTGTGAGAAGCCAATGAGACACCTAGATCAGTGTTTCCCAACCGGTGTTCCGCGGCACACTAGTGTGCCGTGAGACCTTGCCTGGTGTGCCGTGGGAGGGAGGCGGGAGAGGCGGGGCGGCGGCGGCATCTCCTGCTGGATGCAAATCCAAACATGGCGGGCGCCTCCCTCGCTCCTTTGTAGGCGGACCATCGAGAGAGAAAGAAAAGGAGGCGAAAGAGCGAGAGAAGGCGCCTGCGCGGAAAGAGGAGCGAGCAGTGCGCCTGCGCGCCGCGGCGCCCAAGATCGCTTCTCCCCACCGCCCCTTGCTTCAAAAGAGGTCCGGGGACAGCGGGAAGCGCTTCGCGCTGTCCCCGGACCTCTTTTGAAGCAAGGGTTTGCGGGGAGATCGCTTCTCCCGCTGCTCCGAAGCGGGGCGGTGGGGCGGGAACCTCGCACCCCGCCGCCGGGCATCGGAACGAGGTCCTGGACCTCTTCTGAAGGCAGGCGGGGGCAAAAGTCTTTGCTCCCCCCGCCTGCCTTCCCGGGACAGCGGAGACTTCTCCGCTGCCCCGGGCGATCTTAAAATGCTGGCGGGCGGGAGCGAAGCGTTCGCTGCCGACCCCCAGCATTTTAAAATCTCCTCGGGGCAGCGGAGACTTCGCTCCTGCCCGCCAGCATTTTAAAATCGCCCCGGGACAGCAGGGGCTTTTAAAATGCTGGCGGTCGGCAGCAAAGCCCTCCTGTCCCCGGAGCTTACGGGGCGGGAGGTGGGAAGAAGGGCTTTTCTTCCCACCGCCAGCCTTCAGAACAGCCTTCTGAAGGCTGGCAGTGGGAAGAAAAGCCCTTGTCCCCCCCCCCCCCCCAGCCTTCAGAAGAGGTCGGGGGACAGACTGTCCCCGGACCTGGTCTGAAGGCGGTTTCCCTAGGAACGCATTAATTGATTTTCAATGCATTCCTATGGGAAACCGTGCATCGCAAGACAAAAAACTCGCAAGACGAAGAGACTTGCGGAACGAATTAATTTCGTCTTGCGAGGCACCACTGTACTTTTTATATAGTCAATATAGGCACAGAGTTAAATTTTTTAACATTTTCTAATGGTGGTGTGCCTCGAGATTTTTTTCATGAAACAAGTGTGCCTTTGCCCAAAAAAGGTTGGGAAACACTGACCTAGATCCCTTTCACCTGTTCTGCCGCCAGGCCAGGTCTACCCTCCATCCCATACTTGTGTCCTTGATTCAGAAGCGTTACTGCTTCTGTATGTGGAGGCAGAGCCAAGCCATCTTGGCTAGTAGCCATTGATAACCCTCTCCTTCATGAATTTGCCCTGTCCTCTTTGAAAGCCATCCAAGTTGGTGGCCATCCCAGCCTCCTGTGGGAGGGAGTTCCACAGTTTAACTCCGTGCTGTGTAAATAAATAAATAAAAAATTATCTGTCCTAAATCTTCCAACATTCAGCTTCTTTGGATGTCCCCAGGTTCAAGCATTAAGAGAGGTGGAGAAAAACTTCCCTCTGTCCAATTTCTCCATGCCACGCATGATTCGTACAAACTTCTATCATGTTGCCTCTTACTCAACTTTTCTAAACTAAAAACTCCCTTTCTTCATAGGGACTTTTCACTCCATCCCTTTGATTGTTTCAGTCGCCTTTGTCTGAACCTTTTCCAAATCTACCATATTACATTTGAGGTGATAAGAACTGTCCACAGTAGTCCAAAAGGGGTCAAATAATAAAAGAATTGGAGACTTGGATGGGACCTCGGGACTCGTTTAGTCCAACCGTCTGCAAGGCAGGAATCTCAGCTAAAGCATCCATGACAGATGGCCATCCAGCCTCTGCTTAAAAGCCTCTGAAGAAGGGGAGTCCACACCTCCCAATGGAGCCCGTTCCACAGCTGATGAGCTCTTACCAACAGATAGTTCTTCCTAATGTTTGATTGGAATCTCGTTTTTTGTAACTTTAATCCATTGATTTGGGTCCTCCCCTCTGCAGCAGAAAACAAGCTTTAGGTATTTGAAGATGGCTATCATATCTGCTTTCCAGACTAAACATACACAACTCGTCTTCTCCTTCTGTAGTGAGTAGCAGGAATCATTCTATGGGCTGTGCCTTCCAAAGGCTGTTTGGAGTGTCTTGGGGTCTGCTTCTGTTCTTCTCAAGTCTTCCCCTCTTGTTTATTGGAGCTTATTTTGAAATTGCTGGGATAAGTTACAAAGGCCGGAAACTTATGGTTTGAGTACTTCCTACTCCTTCTTCCCAGCTTGTCATCTCTAGGCTGCAATTCCCTTTCTCTACTGTCGTCTCCACGGAAGGTAGCAAGGGCATTAGCACAGTGTTTCCCAACCTTTTTTGGGCAAAGGCACACTTGTTTCATGAAAAAAATCTCGAGGCACACCACCATTAGAAAATGTTAAAAAATTTAACTCTGTGCCTATATTGACTATATAAAAAGTACAGTGGTGCCTCGCAAGACGAAATTAATTCGTTCCGCAAGTCTCTTCGTCTTGCGAGTTTTTCGTCTTGCGATGCACGGTTTCCCATAGGAATGCATTGAAAATCAATTAATGCGTTCCTAGGGAAACCGCCTTCAGACCAGGTCCGGGGACAGTCTGTCCCCCGACCTCTTCTGAAGGCTGGGGGGGGGGGAACAAGGGCTTTTCTTCCCACTGCCAGCCTTCAGAAGGCTGTTCTGAAGGCTGGCGGTGGGAAGAAAAGCCCTTCTTCCCACCTCCCGCCCCGCAAGCTCCGGGGACAGGAGGGCTTTGCTGCCGCCCGCCAGCATTTTAAAAGCCCCTGCTGTCCCGGGGCGATTTTAAAATGCTGGCGGGCAGGAGCGAAGTCTCCGCTGCCCCGAGGAGATTTTAAAATGCTGGGGGTCGGCAGCGAACGCTTCGCTCCCGCCCGCCAGCATTTTAAGATCGCCCGGGGCAGCGGAGAAGTCTCCGCTGTCCCGGGAAGGCAGGCGGGGGGAGCAAAGACTTTTGCCCCCGCCTGCCTTCAGAAGAGGTCCAGGACCTCGTTCCGATGCCCGGCGGCGGGGTGCGAGGTTCCCGCCCCACCGCCCCGCTTCGGAGCAGCGCTCCGAAGCGGGGCGGCTGGGGCAGGTGTTCCCGCCCCCCGCCCCGCTTCGGAGCAGCGTTCCGAAGCGGGGCGGCTGGGGCAGGTGTTCCCGCCCCCCCCGCCCCGCTCCGGAGCAGCGCTCCGAAGCGGGGCGGCGGGGGCAGGTGTTCCCGCCCCCCCGCCCCGCTTCGGAGCACCGGGAGAAGCGATCTCCCCGCAGCCCCTTGCTTCAAAAGAGGTCCGGGGGCAGCGCGAAGCGCTTCCCGCTGTCCCCGGACCTCTTTTGAAGCAAGGGGCGGTGGGGAGAAGCGATCTCGGGCGCCGCGGCGCGCAGGCGCACTGCTCGCTCCTCTTTCCGCGCAGGCGCCTTCTCTCGCTCTTTCGCCTCCTTTTCTTTCTCTCTCGATGGTCCGCCTACAAAGGAGCGAGGGAGGCGCCCGCCATGTTTGGATTTGCATCCAGCAGGAGATGCCGCCGCCGCCCCGCCTCTCCCGCCTCCCTCCCACGGCACACCAGGCAAGGTCTCACGGCACACTAGTGTGCCGCGGAACACCGGTTGGGAAACACTGCATTAGCATACTCATCCACGGTCAGTAGCCTTGGATCTGATGGGGTTAGATTAAGAATGGAAAAAGACTCCTACAAATCCATCTCCTCCTGTCTCTTTCTCCTCTGGTGGATGACAATAATCATTCTGTGCGCTGTAGCTTTCACGGCCACCTTCGTGTCTTCTGAGGTTGGCAACTGCTGTCCTAGCTCCTCTGGCCCAGAATCAGTGTCCAAGGTGAGAGCATAGAGGCGATTTTGCAACTCTAAGACCAAGAGTGGTTTGTGACTGCCCTACTTCTGTGCATCACATTCCTCCAGGGGTTAGACTCTTGCAATGGACAATCTTTTCCCACTTGGGGACACTGCATCTCTCTTGGTGCTCAATCTCAGTCAACTCAGATCTATCAAGTAACTCTGCATGTTGTTCTGTCGCTTGACGTGTGGCTGGGCGGGCCTCAAGTTGCTGCAACTTCTCTTCCAGCAAGACAACCAGCTTGCACTTGCTACAAGTGTACAGTTGCTTGTTCTCTGGCAGAATGACAAACATGGCACAGGTGTAACAGGTCACTGCAGCAGCTCCCTCACCCTCCATATCTCTGGTCCTCTGTACATTAAGAGACAGAACTCTGGGCCTCCCCCTTAACCTCCCCTGCTAAATGCCCTTGCAAACACCCCTGTTTGAGAGGTCTGGTCGCAAGCTCTGGTCCCAAGCTCCTAGGATCTGCACTGGGCTAACTTTGACTGCTGCTGGTCGCTAACTCCTACCTCAGCCTCCCTCCCTTGAGGTATAGTACACAAGAAGAGACCTCAAATGAGCCCACAGAGACATCTGGTTCTTCCACCAGTGAGCAGCCATCCACAAATAAGATGTCTTCTCAGTCAACATTGTCTGTCCCTTCCAGTAAGCTCACTACAGGGACTCCAAACACAACTGTTGAGACGGTGGGAAATTGCAGTTAAATATAACAAGCAAGCCTGGGCTACCTAATATTTAATACGACCACGGAATTGTATCCTTAGACTCATTTGGGTCATGCCCCATTACCTCTGAAGAAGGAGAATATGAAGCTTCTTTCTTCACTCGGTCTACTATGTGAGCTCAGGAACAAATGGAGGTCTGGCCTGGTGCTCCAGGCTCACACTGCGTCCTTATAAACATTTTTCTACATAGTGTAACTCAAGATGTTCTACCTGTGTTTACTTGTTGCTCCTTGGCTGAAGGCGTGAAGATGACCTTTGAAGTATTTCTAGGAAAGCTGTTTTAAAATTACTGTGGTCTGTTTATTAGAAAAGGGGTAGAAATGGCGCAGTGCTATAAGCAAACTAAATGAGATACTGACGTGGTATAGAAGCCTATATTCTGCTGCATGATTCTATGTTTTAAACTATGCTGGGGGCTATCTCTTACTGGGGAGTGTGTTGAGGCCTGCACGTTGGATATACTGATTTAGGCAATTCATGTATTAATTAATTAATTCACAAAGAGAAGTAATTGATAGAACTATTTTTCATCCACAGAGACAACACGTTCTTCATTTACACCCACCCATTCCTCAATTACCAACACACCCACTGACCATTTCTCGCATGCTACACCAAAAGATACTTCAACTGAGTCCCCTTTGATGCCTAGTTCTTCCACCACTGAGCAACCATCCAAAAAGGAGTTCTCACAGTCAAGCATGTCAGTTTCCTCCAGTGACTTGACTACAGAAACTCCAAAAACAACAAATAATACAACAACGGGTTCTTCACCTACGACTCCTTTTCCATCCAGTCATCAGCCTTCTCTAACAACCACACCCACCCTATCCTCAAGTAACAACACACACACTGACAATTTCTCGTATTCTACACCAAATGAGACTTCAGTTGAGCCCACAGTGATATCTGGTTCTTCCACCACTGAACAACCATCCACAAAAGAGCTGTCTTCTCAGAAAACATTCTCTGACTCCTCCAGTGAGGTGACTTCTGAAACTCCATCAACAACTAGTAAGACTACAATGCCTACCCCATCCACGACCCCATTTACATTCAGTCCTGAGACTTCAGAGACAACCGCATCCAGCCTATCCACAAGCACTTTCACACCCACTGAACACCTGAAGCAGACTACACCACAATGGACCTCATCTGACTACACCGTGGTGTCTAATTCGTTCACCACTGAACAACCATCCACAACAGAGGTGTCTTCTCACAAAACCTTCTCTGCCTCCTCCAGTGAAGTGACTTCAGAAACTACAGCAACAGCTAGTGAGACTACAACGCCTACCCCATCGATGAATCGTTCTAACTCAAGCCCTGAGACTTCAGAGACAACTGCACCCAGCCTATCATCAAGCAAAAACACACCCACTGAGCACCTGAAGCAGAGTACACAACATGGGACGTCATCTGAGCACACACTGGTGTCTAGTTCGATCACCACTGAACAAGCATCCTCAATAGAGGTGTCTTCTCACAAAACCTTCTCTGCCTCCTCCAGTGAGCATAGTATTGAAACTCCAGCAACAACTAGTGAAACTACAACACCTACTCCATCCACAACCCCTTTTACATCCAGTCCTGAGCCTTCAAAGACAATTGCACCCAGTCTATCCACAAGAACAAACACACCCACTGAACACCTGAAGCAGACTACACCACAGGGGACCTCCTCTGAGTACACAGTGGTGTCTAATTCTTCCACCACTGAACAACCATCCACAACAGAGGTGTCTTCTCACAAAACCTTCTCTGCCTCCTCCAGTGAAGTGACTTCTGAAACTACAGCAACAACTAATGAGACTACAACACCTACTCCATCCACGACCCCTTCTAAATCCAGTCCTGAGCTTTCAAAGACAACTGCACCCAGTCTATCCACAAGAACAGACACACCCACTGAACACATGAAGCAGACTACACCACACGGGATCTCCTCTGAGTCCACAGTGGTGTCTAATTCTTCCACCACTGAACAACCATCCACAACAGAGGTGTCTTCTCACAAAACCTTCTCTGCCTCCTCCAGTGAGCATAGTACTGAATCTCCAGCAACAACTAGTGAGACTACAATACCTACTCCATCCACGACCCCTTCTACATCCAGTCCTGAGCCTTCTGAGACAACTGCACCCAGTCTATCCACAAGAACAAACACACCCACTGAACACCTGAAGCAGACTACACCACATGGGACCTCCTCTGAGTACACAGTGGTGTCTCATTCTTCCACCACTGAAAAAGCATCCACAACAGAGTTGTCTTCTCACAAAACCTTCTCTGCCTCCTCCAGTGAAGTGACTTCTGAAACTACAGCAACAACTAATGAGACTACAACACCTACTCCATCCACGACCCCTTTTACATCCAGTCCTGAGCCTTCAGAGACAACTGCACCCAGTCTATCCACAAGAACAAACACACCCACTGAACACCTGAGGCAGACTACACCACATGGGACCTCCTCTGAGTCCACAGTGGTGTCTAATTCTTCCACCACTGAACAACCATCCACAACAGAAGTGTCTTCTCTCAAAACCTTCTCTGCCTCCTCCAGTGAAGTGACTTCTGAAACTACAGCAACAACTAATGAGACTACAACACCTACTCCATCCACGACCCCTTCTACATCCAGTCCTGAGCCTTCAGAGACAACTGCACCCAGTCTATCCACAAGAACAAACACACCCACTGAACACCTGAGGCAGACTACACCACATGGGACCTCCTCTGAGTCCACAGTGGTGTCTAATTCTTCCACCACTGAACAACCATCCACAACAGAAGTGTCTTCTCTCAAAACCTTCTCTGCCTCCTCCAGTGAAGTGACTTCTGAAACTACAGCAACAACTAATGAGACTACAACACCTACTCCATCCACGACCCCTTCTACATCCAGTCCTGAGCCTTCTGAGACAACTGCACCCAGCCTATCCACAAGAACAAACACACCCACTGAACACCTGAAGCAGACTACACCACATGGGACCTCCCCTGAGTACACAGTGGTGTCTCATTCTTCCACCACTGAACAAGCATCCACAACAGAGGTGTCTTCTCACAAAACCTTCTCTGCCTCCTCCAGTGAAGTGACTTCTGAAACTCCATCAACAACTAATGAGACTACAACACCTACTCCATCCACGACCCCTTTTACATCCAGTCCTTCAAAGACAACTGCACCCAGTCTATCCACAAGAACAAACACACCCACTGAACACCAGAGGCAGACTACACCACATGGGACCTCCTCTGAGTACACAGTGGTGTCTAATTCTTCCACCACTGAACAACCATCCACAACAGAGGTGTCTTCTCACAAAACATTCTCTGCCTCCTCCAGTGAGCATAGTACTGAAACCCCAGTAACAACTAGTGAGACTACAACACCTACTCCATCCACGACCCCTTTTACATCCAGTCCTTCAAAGACAACTGCACCCAGTCTATCCACAAGAACATACACACCCACTGAACACCTGAAGCTGACTACACCACATGGGACCTCCTCTGAGTACACAGTGGTGTCTAATTCTTCCACCACTGAACAACCATCCACAACAGAGGTGTCTTCTCACAAAACCTTCTCTGCCTCCTCCAGTGAAGTGACTTCTGAAACTCCAGCCACAGCTAGTGAGACCACAACACCTACTCCATCCAAGACCTCTTCTATATCCAGTCCTGAGCATTCAGAGATGACTGCACCCAGCCTGTCTTCAAGCACTAACACACCCACTGAGCATGTGAAGCAGACTACACCACAGGGGACCTCCTCTGAGTACACAGTGGTGTCTCATTCTTCCACCACTGAACAAGCATCCACAACAGAGGTGTCGTCTCACAAAACATTCTCTGCCTCCTCCAGTGAGCATAGTATTGAAACTCCAGCAACAACTAGTGAGACTACAACACCTACTCCATCCACGACCCCTTCTACATCCAGTCCTGAGCCTTTAAAGACAACTGCACCCAGCTTTTCCACAAGAACAAACACACCCACTGAGCACATGAAGCAGACTACACCACACGGGACCTCCTCTGAGTACACAGTGGTGTCTAATTCTTCCACCACTGAACAACCATCCACAACAGAAGTGTCTTCTCACAAAACCTTCTCTGCCTCCTCCAGTGAAGTGACTTCTGAAACTCCATCAACAACTAGTGAGACTACAACACCTACTCCATCCATGACCCCTTCTACATCCAGTCCTGAGCCTTCTGAGACAACTGCACCCAGCCTATCCACAAGAACAAACACACCCACTGAACACCTGAGGCAGACTACACCACACGGGACCTCCTCTGAGTACACAGTGGTGTCCAATTCTTCCACCACTGAACAACCATCCACAACAGAGGTGTCTTCTCACAAAACCTTCTCTGCATCCTCTATTGAGGTGACTTCTGAAACTCCAGCCACAGCTAGTGAGACCACAACACCTACTCCATCCAAGACCTCTTCTATATCCAGTCCTGAGCATTCAGAGATGACTGCACCCAGCCTGTCTTCAAGCACTAACACACCCACTGAGCATGTGAAGCAGACTACACCACAGGGGACCTCCTCTGAGTACACAGTGTTGTCTCATTCTTCCACCACTGAACAAGCATCCACAACAGAGGTGTCGTCTCACAAAACATTCTCTGCCTCCTCCAGTGAGCATAGTATTGAAACTCCAGCAACAACTAGTGAGACTACAACACCTACTCCATCCACGACCCCTTCTACATCCAGTCCTGAGCCTTTAAAGACAACTGCACCCAGCTTTTCCACAAGAACAAACACACCCACTGAGCACATGAAGCAGACTACACCACACGGGACCTCCTCTGAGTACACAGTGGTGTCTAATTCTTCCACCACTGAACAACCATCCACAACAGAGGTGTCTTCTCACAAAACATTCTCTGCCTCCTCCAGTGAACATAGTATTGAAACTCCAGCAACAACTAGTGAGACTACAACACCTACTCCATCCACGACCCCTTCTACATCCAGTCATGAGCCTTCAAAGACAACTGCACCCAGCCTATTCACAAGAACAAACACACCCACTGAACACCTGAAGCTGACTACACCACACGGGACCTCCTCTGAGTACACAGTGAGGTCTAATTCTTCCACCACTGAACAACCATCCACAACAGAAGTGTCTTCTCACAAAACCTTCTCTGCCTCCTCCAGTGAAGTGACTTCTGAAACTCCATCAACAACTAGTGAGACTACAACACCTACTCCATCCACGACCCCTTCTACATCCAGTTCTGAGCCTTCAGAGACAACTGCAACCAGCCTATCTTCAAGCCCAAACACACCCACTGAGCACATGAAGCAGAGTACACCACAGGGGACCTCACCTGAGTACACAGTGAGGTCTAGTTCTTCCACCATTGAACAACCATCCACAATAGAGATGTCTTCTCAAATGACATTCTCTGCATCCTCTATTGAGGTGACTTCTGAAACTCCAGCCACAGCTAGTGAGACCACAACACCTACTCCATCCAAGACCTCTTCTATATCCAGTCCTGAGCATTCAGAGATGACTGCACCCAGCCTGTCTTCAAGCACTAACACACCCACTGAGCATGTGAAGCAGACTACACCACAGGGGACCTCCTCTGAGTACACAGTGGTGTCTCATTCTTCCACCACTGAACAAGCATCCACAACAGAGGTGTCTTCTCACAAAACATTCTCTGCCTCCTACAGTGAACATAGTATTGAAACTCCAGCAACAACTAGTGAGACTACAACACCTACTCCATCCACAACCCCTTCTACATCCAGTCCTGAGCCTTCAAAGACAACTGCACCCATCCTATTCACAAGAACAAACACACCCACTGAACACCTGAGGCAGACTACACCACACAGGACCTCCTCTGAGTCCACAGTGGTGTCTAATTCTTCTACCACGGAACAAGCATCCACAACAGAGGTGTCTTCTCACAAAACATTCTCTGCCTCCTCCAGTGAACATAGTATTGAAACTACAGCAACAACTAATGAGACTACAACACCTACTCCATCCACAACACCTTCTACATCCAGTCCTGAGCCTTCAAAGACAACTGCACCCAACCTATTCACAAGAACAAACACACCCACTGAGCACATGAAGCAGAGTACACCACAGGGGACCTCACCTGAGTACACAGTGAGGTCTAGTTCTTCCACCACTGAACAACCATCCACAATAGAGATGTCTTCTCAAATGACATTCTCTGCATCCTCTATTGAGGTGACTTCTGAAACTCCAGCCACAGCTAGTGAGACCACAACACCTACTCCATCCAAGACCTCTTCTATATCCCGTCCTGAGCATTCAGAGATGACTGCACCCAGCCTGTCTTCAAGCACTAACACACCCACTGAGCATGTGAAGCAGACTACACCACAGGGGACCTCCTTTGAGTCCACAGTGGTGTCTCATTCTTCCACCACTGAACAAGCATCCACAACAGAGGTGTCGTCTCACAAAACATTCTCTGCCTCCTCCAGTGAGCATAGTATTGAAACTCCAGCAACAACTAGTGAGACTACAACACCTACTCCATCCACGACCCCTTCTACATCCAGTCCTGAGCCTTTAAAGACAACTGCACCCAGCCTATTCACAAGAACAAACACACCCACTGAACACCTGAAGCTGACTACATCACACGGGACCTCCTCTGAGTACACAGTGGTGTCTAATTCTTCCACCACTGAACAACCATCCACAACAGAAGTGTCTTCTCACAAAACCTTCTCTGCCTCCTCCAGTGAAGTGACTTCTGAAACTCCATCAACAACTAGTGAGACTACAACACCTGCTCCATCCACGACCCCTTCTACATCCAGTCCTGAGCCTTCAGAGATAACTGCACCCAGTCTATCCACAAGAACAAACACAGCCACTGAACACCTGAGGCAGACTACACCACATGGGACCTCCTCTGAGTACACAGTGGTGTCTAATTCTTCCACCACTGAACAACCATCCACAACAGAAGTGTCTTCTCACAAAACCTTCTCTGCCTCCTCCAGTGAAGTGACTTCTGAAACTACAGCAACAACTAATGAGACTACAACACCTACTCCATCCACGACCCCTTTTACATCCAGTCCTTCAAAGACAACTGCACCCAGTCTATCCACAAGAACAAACACACCCACTGAACACCTGAAGCAGACTACACCACATGGGACCTCCTCTGAGTACACAGTGGTGTCTAATTCTTCCACCACTGAACAACCATCCACAACAGAAGTGTCTTCTCACAAAACCTTCTCTGCCTCCTCCAGTGAAGTGACTTCTGAAACTACAGCAACAACTAATGAGACTACAACAACTACTCCATCCACAACCCCTTCTACATCCAGTCCTGAGCCTTCAAAGACAACTACACCCAGTCTATCCACAAGAACAAACACACCCACTGAACATCTGAGGCAGACTACACCACACAGGACCTCGTCTGAGTACACAGTGGTGTCTAATTCCAGCACCACTGAACCACCATCCACAAGAGAAGTGTCTTCTCACAAAACATTCTCTGCCTCCTCCAGTGAACATAGTATTGAAACTCCAGCAACAACTAGTGAGACTACAATACCTACTCCATCCACGACCCCTTCTACATCCAGTCCTGAGCCTTCAAAGACAACTGCACCCAGCCTATTCACAAGAACAAACACACCCACTGAGCACATGAAGCTGAGTACACCACAGGGGACCTCACCTGAGTACACAGTGAGGTCTAGTTCTTCCACCACTGAACAACCATCCACAATAGAGATGTCTTCTCAAATGACATTGTCTGCATCCTCTATTGAGGTGACTTCTGAAACTCCAGCCACAGCTAGTGAGACCACAACACCTACTCCATCCAAGACCTCTTCTATATCCCGTCCTGAGCATTCAGAGATGACTGCACCCAGCCTGTCTTCAAGCACTAACACACCCACTGAGCATGTGAAGCAGACTACACCACAGGGGACCTCCTCTGAGTACACAGTGGTGTCTCATTCTTCCACCACTGAACAAGGATCCACAACAGAGGTGTCGTCTCACAAAACATTCTCTGCCTCCTCCAGTGAGCATAGTATTGAAACTCCAGCAACAACTAGTGAGACTACAACACCTACTCCATCCACGACCCCTTCTACATCCAGTCCTGAGCCTTCAAAGACAACTGCACCCAGCCTATTCACAAGAACAAACACACCCACTGAACACCTGAAGCTTACTACACCACATGGGACCTCCCCTGAGTACACAGTGGTGTCTAATTCTTCCACCACTGAACAACCATCCACAACAGAGGTGTCTTCTCACAAAACCTTCTCTGCCTTCTCCAGTGAAATGACTTCTGAAACTCCATCAACAACTAATGAGACTACAACACCTACTCCATCCACAACCCCTTCTACATCCAGTCCTGAGCCTTCAAAGACAACTACACCCAGTCTATCCACAAGAACAAACACACCCACTGAACACCTGAAGCAGACTACCTCAGAAGGGACCTCCTCTGAGTACACAGTGGTGTCTCATTCTTCCACCACTGAACAAGCATCCACAACAGAGGTGTCGTCTCACAAAACATTCTCTGCCTCCTCCAGTGAGCATAGTATTGAAACTCCAGCAACAACTAGTGAGACTACAACACCTACTCCATCCACGACCCCTTCTACATCCAGTCCTGAGCCTTTAAAGACAACTGCACCCAGCTTTTCCACAAGAACAAACACACCCACTGAGCACATGAAGCAGACTACACCACAAGGGACCTCACCTGAGTACACAGTGGTGTCTAGTTCTTCCACCACTGAAGAACCATTCACAACAGAGGTGTCTTCTCAGATAACATTGTCAGTGATGTCTAGTTCTTCCACCACTGAACAACCATCCACAACAGAGGTGTCTTCTCACAAAACATTCTCTGCCTCCTCCCGTGAAGTGACTTCTGAAACTCCATCAACAACTAGTGAGACTACAACACCTACTCCATCCACGACCCCTTCTACATCCAGTCCTGAGCCTTCAGAGACAACTGCACCCAGTCTATCCACAAGAACAAACACACCCACTGAACACCTGAGGCAGACTACACCACATGGGACCTCCTCTGAGTCCACAGTGGTGTCTAATTCTTCCACCACTGAACAACCATCCACAACAGAAGTGTCTTCTCACAAAACCTTCTCTGCCTCCTCTAGTGAAGTGACTTCTGAAACTACAGCAACAACTAATGAGACTACAACACCCACTCCATCCACGACCCCTTTTACATCCAGTCCTTCAAAGACAAATGCACCCAGTCTATCCACAAGAACAAACACACCCACTGAACACCTGAAGCAGACTACACCACACGGGATCTCCTCTGAGTCCACAGTGGTGTCTAATTCTTCCACCACTGAACAACCATCCACAACAGAGGTGTCTTCTCACAAAACCTTCTCTGCCTCCTCCAGTGAAGTGACTTCTGAAACTCCATCAACAACTAATGAGACTACAACACCTACTCCATCCACAACCCCTTCTACATCCAGTCCTGAGCCTTCAAAGACAACTACACCCAGTCTATCCACAAGAACAAACACACCCACTGAACACCAGAGGCAGACTACACCACACAGGACCTTGTCTGAGTACACAGTGGTGTCTAATTCTACCACCACTGAACCACCATCCACAAGAGAAGTGTCTTCTCACAAAACATTCTCTGCCTCCTCCCGTGAACATAGTATTGAAACTCCAGCAACAACTAGTGAGACTACAATACCTACTCCATCCACGACCCCTTCTACATCCAGTCCTGAGCCTTCAAAGACAACTGCACCCAGCCTATCTTCAAGCCCAAACACACCCACTGAGCACATGAAGCTGAGTACACCACAGGGGACCTCCCCTGAGTACACAGTGAGGTCTAGTTCTTCCACCACTGAACAACCATCCACAATAGAGATGTCTTCTCAAATGACATTCTCTGCATCCTCTATTGAGGTGACTTCTGAAACTCCAGCCACAGCTAGTGAGACCACAACACCTACTCCATCCAAGACCTCTTCTATATCCAGTCCTGAGCATTCAGAGATGACTGCACCCAGCCTGTCTTCAAGCACTAACACACCCACTGAGCATGTGAAGCAGACTACACCACAGGAGACCTCCTCTGAGTACACAGTGTTGTCTCATTCTTCCACCACTAAACAACCATCCACAACAGAGGTATCTTCTCACAAAACCTTCTCTGCCTCCTCCAGTGAAGTGACTTCTGAAACTCCATCAACAACTAGTGAGACTACAACACCTACTCCATCCACGACCCCTTCTACATCCAGTCCTGAGCCTTCAGAGACAACTGCACCCAGTCTATCCACAAGAACAAACACACCCACTGAACACCTGAGGCAGACTACACCACATGGGACCTCCTCTGAGTCCACAGTGGTGTCTAATTCTTCCACCACTGAACAACGATCCACAACAGAAGTGTCTTCTCACAAAACCTTCTCTGCCTCCTCCAGTGAAGTGACTTCTGAAACTACAGCAACAACTAATGAGACTACAACACCCACTCCATCCACGACCCCTTTTACATCCAGTCCTTCAAAGACAAATGCACCCAGTCTATCCACAAGAACAAACACACCCACTGAACACCTGAAGCAGACTACACCACACGGGATCTCCTCTGAGTCCACAGTGGTGTCTAATTCTTCCACCACTGAACAACCATCCACAACAGAGGTGTCTTCTCACAAAACCTTCTCTGCCTCCTCCAGTGAAGTGACTTCTGAAACTCCATCAACAACTAATGAGACTACAACACCTACTCCATCCACAACCCCTTCTACATCCAGTCCTGAGCCTTCAAAGACAACTACACCCAGTCTATCCACAAGAACAAACACACCCACTGAACACCTGAGGCAGACTACACCACACAGGACCTCGTCTGAGTACACAGTGGTGTCTAATTCTACCACCACTGAACCACCATCCACAAGAGAAGTGTCTTCTCACAAAACATTCTCTGCCTCCTCCCGTGAACATAGTATTGAAACTCCAGCAACAACTAGTGAGACTACAATACCTACTCCATCCACGACCCCTTCTACATCCAGTCCTGAGCCTTCAAAGACAACTGCAACCAGCCTATTCACAAGAACAAACACACCCACTGAACACCTGAAGCTTACTACACCACATGGGACCTCCCCTGAGTACACAGTGAGGTCTAGTTCTTCCACCACTGAACAACCATCCACAATAGAGATGTCTTCTCAAATGACATTCTCTGCATCCTCTATTGAGGTGACTTCTGAAACTCCAGCCACAGCTAGTGAGACCACAACACCTACTCCATCCAAGACCTCTTCTATATCCAGTCCTGAGCATTCAGAGATGACTGCACCCAGCCTGTCTTCAAGCACTAACACACCCACTGAGCATGTGAAGCAGACTACACCACAGGGGACCTCCTCTGAGTACACAGTGGTGTCTCATTCTTCCACCACTGAACAAGCATCCACAACAGAGGTGTCGTCTCACAAAACATTCTCTGCCTCCTCCAGTGAGCATAGTATTGAAACTCCAGCAACAACTAGTGAGACTACAACACCTACTCCATCCACGACCCCTTCTACATCCAGTCCTGAGCCTTCAAAGACAACTGCACCCAGCCTATTCACAAGAACAAACACACCCACTGAACACCTGAAGCAGACTACCTCAGAAGGGACCTCCCCTGAGTACACAGTGGTGTCTAATTCTTCCACCACTGAACAACCATCCACAACAGAGGTATCTTCTCACAAAACCTTCTCTGCCTCCTCCAGTGAAGTGACTTCTGAAACTCCATCAACAACTAATGAGACTACAACACCTACTCCATCCACAACCCCTTCTACATCCAGTCCTGAGCCTTCAAAGACAACTACACCCAGTCTATCCACAAGAACAAACACACCCACTGAACACCTGAAGCAGACTACCTCAGAAGGGACCTCCTCTGAGTACACAGTGGTGTCTAATTCTTCCACCACTGAACAAGCATCCACAACAGAGGTGTCGTCTCACAAAACATTCTCTGCCTCCTCCAGTGAGCATAGTATTGAAACTCCAGCAACAACTAGTGAGACTACAACACCTACTCCATCCACGACCCCTTCTACATCCAGTCCTGAGCCTTTAAAGACAACTGCACCCAGCTTTTCCACAAGAACAAACACACCCACTGAGCACATGAAGCAGACTACACCACAAGGGACCTCACCTGAGTACACAGTGATGTCTAGTTCTTCCACCACTGAAGAACCATTCACAACAGAGGTGTCTTCTCAGATAACATTGTCAGTGATGTCTAGTTCTTCCACCACTGAACAACCATCCACAACAGAGGTGTCTTCTCACAAAACATTCTCTGCCTCCTCCCGTGAAGTGACTTCTGAAACTCCATCAACAACTAGTGAGACTACAACACCTACTCCATCCACGACCCCTTCTACATCCAGTCCTGAGCCTTCAGAGACAACTGCACCCAGTCTATCCACAAGAACAAACACACCCACTGAACACCTGAGGCAGACTACACCACATGGGACCTCCTCTGAGTCCACAGTGGTGTCTAATTCTTCCACCACTGAACAACCATCCACAACAGAAGTGTCTTCTCACAAAACCTTCTCTGCCTCCTCCAGTGAAGTGACTTCTGAAACTACAGCAACAACTAATGAGACTACAACACCCACTCCATCCACGACCCCTTTTACATCCAGTCCTTCAAAGACAAATGCACCAAGTCTATCCACAAGAACAAACACACCCAGTGAACACCTGAAGCAGACTACACCACACGGGATCTCCTCTGAGTCCACAGTGGTGTCTAATTCTTCCACCACTGAACAAGCATCCACAACAGAGGTGTCTTCTCACAAAACCTTCTCTGCCTCCTCCAGTGAAGTGACTTCTGAAACTCCATCAACAACTAATGAGACTACAACACCTACTCCATCCACAACCCCTTCTACATCCAGTCCTGAGCCTTCAAAGACAACTGCACCCAGCTTTTCCACAAGAACAAACACACCCACTGAGCACATGAAGCAGACTACACCACAAGGGACCTCACCTGAGTACACAGTGATGTCTAGTTCTTCCACCACTGAAGAACCATTCACAACAGAGGTGTCTTCTCAGATATCATTGTCAGTGATGTCTAGTTCTTCCACCACTGAACAACCATCCACAACAGAGGTGTCTTCTCACAAAACATTCTCTGCCTCCTCCCGTGAAGTGACTTCTGAAACTCCAGCAACAACTAGTGAGACTATAACACCTACTCCATCCACGACCCCTTCTACATCCAGTCCTGAGCCTTCAAAGACAACTGCACCCAGCTTTTCCACAAGAACTAACACACCCACTGAACCCCTGAAGCACACTACACCACACGGGACCTCCTCTGAGTACACAGTGGTGTCCAGTTCTTCCACCACTGAACAACCATCCACAAAACACCTGTTTTCTCAGTCTACACTTTCATTCTCCACCAGCAAGGCATCTTCTGTTTCCACCACTACTCATGGACGCACATCGACTAATTCACAGCTTACAACTTCATCTGGTAAGTATCTGTGTAATCATATGGAAATGATGTTTATCTCCCAGTACAGTATTCCAGTGCTTAAGAGTTTACACATGCTGCCCATACTGGGCCAACTACAACGTTATTGTATTGCTTTACAAGGCCTTTAACAACTTGAGTCTAGGATATCTTCAATACGGTTTGATGCGTTATATCCCTGTTAGATCACTCCCGACTTTGTGGGAGTGGCTCTTCGTGGTTCCCCATGACTCAGGGACACAGGTCACCCCCCCCCCCCATGAGCTGTGTGTTCAGAATTGTGGCCCAATTCTGTGGAACTCCCTTTTGGCTGAGACCTCTTCTTGACTGAACTTCAGGCACCCGTGAAAGCTTTGTTGTTTTCAGTAAGAAATTTAGGCAACACTTTTTGATTTTCTGATGAAATCTAATTGATTCTATCAATTGTATTTCTCTTGAACCTTCACTGGACACTTCTTAGAAATAATCGCTTTAAGCAGTATAGTATATTTATTGTTGGTTTCTGATATGAGGGCTCTTTTGTGGGCTTATTCTTGAATATTGTTAATGTTCTGTTCTCTTCCTCTTGCTCAGCTTCTTCCACCACAGTTGTGCCTCTCAGGTGTCTTAATGGAGGAGTGCTTGATGAAGGTCATTGTCACTGCCCGTCTCCCTATACTGGGCAGCGATGTGAAGAGGCAAAGAATGAAATCCAAGTGGGTAAGTCTGAGTATTATTAGTACACGGCTCCTGCCCTCTGGTTCTTCCTTTGAAAACAAAAGCTCAAGAATGTCTGGATATGTCTAGCAATTTTCTAGGTGGGCAACATTTGTGGCCCTGCTGATTCAAAGTGTGTGTTTCACATTGCTGGGAGTAATCTTGCTTCTTTGATGACCTGCGTGTTTCTCCGTTGAAGTCTTGAGACACGAGTGCCCAAGCCAGCCTTCCCTAACATTGTGCTCTCCAGACATGGCTGTCCTCCCATCTGCCTCAGTTAGAGTGGCCAATGGGCAGGGAGGATTTGAAGTTGTGGCCCGATCAAGACCTGAAGGGCACCAAGTTGGGGGACCCCTCTGACCTCAACTTGCTTGCACTGTCACTCTTGTGAAGGGTAGTTGGCCCATGAAGAGACTGAAAGTGTCTCTGAATACTGAGAAAGAAGTGAAAAATTCCAGCCACCCATCGACATGGCTTGATATAGAACGTTACCTTTTCTGGATGCAGATGACTTCGATACCAACCTTGTATAAAACTGGTTGTATCTTTAGGAGGCGTATATACAATCTACTCAGGCTTGTCCGCATGCCTAGGAAGCCTGGGTCTGTGTGGTTTTCCGCTTGTCCTGTGCTTAGTAGACATGGGTCTGAGCAGTTTTGCCTTTGCTACACTGTTTTCCCCTGGGAAACCTGCTCTTTGTGGAAAAACCAATTGCCATTTGTTCCTATTCAGCAAAAAACTGCTTTCCCCAGGAAAGTGCAGAGGCAAATGGAAGTGTGGATGAACCCTCAACTGGTTCTCAAGGAAAGATGGCCAACTTTCTTGCTTCAAAGTGGTGTGTTAGTTCTGTGGCATCACCCTGACACCTGCGGTTTAAAAAGCTTCTGACACCAGCAGGAGCAACAGCAGCTGGACAAGAATATCACCTGCCTCAGGGCCTGGAGAGTTCGTGTCAGAAAGAGTAGACTACACTGAGCTGATACGCGCACATTCCCATGTATTTCACACCCTGTACCAGCGCCCTTTCTCTGCACACTTTGGTGTGGATCCATAGGTGATTCATGTTGTTTCCATGATCTCTGCAATTCTCCTGTGACTCAATGGACACCTGAAGTGCTTATCCTCACATCTGAAACTGTGGCTGTACCTTCATGTTTAATGACTCCTGTGCTTTCTGATCACAGTGACTGTTGTGGCCACAATCAATGTCTCTGTAACAGTGAAGAATCAGACGTTCAGCCCAGAAATGGCGAATTCCAGCTCTTCTGTCTTCAAGACATTCGTGAAGATCTTTGAGGAACAGGTGAGGGGTGGCTGGGAGTGCACAGAGAGATGACACCCCCCAAAATACCCACACCCAAACCCGAACCCTTTGGCAACTTCTGAGTCCAGGCCCCATTCATACTCCATTCCTCAGTGGTGAAGTTCATTCACAGCAAGTCTGGAAACACAGTCAGGTTTCCCTCATTTGACATACCTGGATATCCAGCTTCAGAAATGGAGCCATCAGATGAGTATAGAAAGCTGTTTCTGTAATTTGTAGCTCAGAACTGATGGTTCAAACCCTAATACACACATCAGGAACCGTCTTCCTAATTGTCACTTTTGAAAGACCAATGTTAAAGTGGCAAAGGTAATCTTCCAGCCTCTATAATCATCCCATCCCTTTGGCCAGGCTGCCTGCTGGGAACTGGAGTCCAAGAACAGCTGGGGGAGGGCCCCCGACTAGCCATGCCCAGCACAGGAGATACCCCAAAGGTGTGTTGGAAGGGTGGAGGAGTTAAAGGAGCACAGCAGGATAGAGAGGCCCTACACAGCACACAGGAGGGACCCAGAATCGGCTGGGATGGGGGATTTAGTATTTCTCAGATCAACAAACTAGTATCTTGTACATGTAGAGTTTTTTGTTGCTGCTTCTGCCGTGGAAATTCCTGCATTGCAGGATTTGGACCCAATAATCCTCAGGTCCCTTCCAACTCCACAATTCTATGATTCTAGGACTGCTCACACACACCTCAAAGCCACGCTCTGTCTGAGTAGATACACAGGGCTGGTGATGCTTGCAGACAGCAGCTGCTCTGCTGCCAATGTGCAGAACCTGCTGGGGGTTGGTGCTTCCGACTGTTGCTGTCCATGCAGCTGAGATGAGACCTCTCTCTCCTTGCAGATGGACATCCTCTATGCGGACATTCCTGGGTACACAGGTGTAAAGGTGATTCGGCTGAGGTGAGTCGCAGAAGTGATACAGCTGGGGGCCAAGTATGGGAGGGAGGGTGCTGCTTGGTGCCATGCAATTTCCTGGGCCCCCTGCTGTGAGTGACCACGCCCCTTAAAGCGACAGCCCCCACTACCATCATTGACCTCACATCAGGCTGGCTGAGGGCACCTTTGGGGTTGTGGCTAAGTGATTTCTCTCTCTTCTTTCCTGCTGCCTCTTCTCAGCAATGGTAGTGTTATCGTGGACCACGAGGTGCTCCTGCAGCTTCACTTCTCAGACTTCAATGCTTCCTACGATGAATCCGTGAAGGACCTCACACAGACCTTGCAAAAGAATTGCACTTCCAATGACAAAGGTGGGGATGCGCCTGCCACTTCTCATGGGAAGGTCTGGCTGGCATGAGAAAGCAGAAGTCCTCCAATGGTTGTGATTCTGTCCCTCCTTATTTGGGAGTAAATTGCACCAGCATCACAAGTGCATGTACTCCTGAGTCAACATGCATAGGATGGGGTTACCAAGGTGGTAGCCAGGAGTTAAGCCTGGGGTTACCAGCCACACTGGGAGCCCAAAGGGAGGCTGTGAGGCGGCCGGTGAGCCACCTCTCTGCAGAATCTGAGCAGCTCCACTGTCCAAGAACACCCCAACTCCCTTGGTCCAAACAATGACGTTGTTTCACTAGGAACAGAGGTATCCCTTTGAGATTGAGCAAGACGAAACTGTACGAAAGCTTATTGTCCAAAATGGAATGAAAACAAGGTCTTCCCAGCCTGCCAATTTCACTCCAGAGAAAAACAGGAATCAAGAATAGAATGAGCTTCAGTAATGAGGCCACCTAGTGTTATCTATCCATGCTGAGGAGTGAGGGTGCAAACCCTTCTCTGTTATCCCAGCAGCAGTGCTGTAACATCAACTGACCCCAGCTGATTTTCCCATGCCGACATGGAGATGAATATCAGGTTGCTTCCTGTCAGAAGAGGTGTGCTTCCTTCAACCTTGGTGGCAGGGAGTCATGACAAGTGGGGGCGGGAGTTGAAGAAGAGGTCCCTCCCCATGGATGTCCCTCCCTGTGATTTCTTCCTTTCAGAAGCCTCACCTTTTCTTCCCCCCTCTGCTTTAGATAAGCTGTGCTTTACTGAAGGAGCATCTCATGTGACCGCAGTGCCCCTGAGTCCTAAAGGTGAGGATTGGTGTGTGAGAGGGGATTAGTGTGTGGGATATAAATATATATATATATATGATGATGATGAGATGCGGGTGGCGCTGTGGGTTAAACCACAGAGCCTAGGACTTGCTGATCAGAAGGTTGGCGGTTTGAATCCCTGCAACAGGGTGAGCTGCTGTTGTTCGGTCCCAGCTCCTGCCAACATAGCAGTCCGAAAGCAGTCAACGTGCAAGTAGATAAATAGGTACCACTCTGGTGGGAAGGTAAAGGGCGTTTCCGTGCGCTGCTCTGGTTCTCCAGAAGTGGCTTAGTCCTGCTGGCCACATGACCCGGAAGCTGTACGCCGGCTCCCTCAGCCAGTAAAGCGAGATGAGCTCCGCAACCCCAGAGTCGGCCACGACTGGATCTAATGGTCAGGGGTCCCTTTACCTTTACCTTTTGATGATGATGATGATGATGATCCAGCAGCCAAGATCCTCTTTTGTTCTCCTAGTCCCATGCATGTGGTGTTGTGAGACATTTGCATTTTTCCTTTGCTGACCCTACTCTCTCCTTTTCCATTCCTAGATCTGTCGGATGAATGCAAGAATGCCTCAGTGGTGGCGCACAACCTCCAGCCATATTATGTGGCACGGATCATCAACAACACACTTCATTGTGTCTCTAATTGCAGTGCTTGGAACCCCCACCCATTCCACTGTGTGAATGGAAAGTGCCACATCACCTCTGAGGGGCCCAAATGCCGGTGAGTAGCATGCCGGGGATGAAGGAGGGAGAGGAGACATGCGGTCAACTCTTCCCCGTAGGCGGGTCCAATAAGAACTATCTGTGGTGAATAGTTATATGCATTTTTATAAAATAGTCCAATACAATTTGTTTCCTTTGCGTTCTAGGGAGATGCCAAGCACAACAAGTGAAACATCCATTTCTACAAATTTGAAAACAACACCATCTACTTATGCAACTACAACACCTTCTGCTTATACTACTACGAAAATATCCACCACTTCTGAAACTACAACCACAAGGAGTGAGACTACAACACCTACTCCATCCAGAACCACATCTGAGACAACTGCACCCAGCCTATCCACAAGAACAAACACACCCACTGAGCATGAGAAGCAGAGTACACCACAAGGGACCTCATCTGAATACACAGGGAAGTCTATTTCCTCCGCCACTGAGCAACCACCCACAACACAGCTGCTTTCTCAGTCAACATTCTCTACCTCCTCTGTTGAGGTGACCTCTGAAACTCCAACCACAACTAATGAGACTACAACACCTACTCCATCCAGAACCACTTATATATCCAGTGTGGAGCCTTCTGAGACAACTGCACCCAGCCTATCTTCAAGACCAAACACACCCACTGAGCACATGAAGCAGACTACACCACAAGGGACCTCATCTGAGTACACAGTGATGTCTAGTTCTTCCACCACTGAACAACCATCCACAACAGAGATGTCTTCTCAGTTAACATTCTCTGCCTCCCCCAGTGAGGTGACTACTGCAACTACTACTACAAGAAGTGAGACTACAACACCTACTCCATCCAGAACCACTTCTATATCCAGTCTAGAGCCTTCTGAGACAACTGGACCCAGCCTATCCACAAGCACAAACACACCCACTGAGCATGTGAAGCAGACTACCTCAGAAGGGACCTCATCCGAGTACACAGTGATCTCTAGTTCTTCCACCACTGAACAACCATCCACAACAGAGGTGTCTTCTCAGATAACATTGTCAGTCCCCTCTGGTGAGTTGACTTCCGAAACTACAACCACAACGAGTGAGAGTACAGCACCTATTCCATCTAAGACCCCTTCTACATCCAGTCCTGAGCCTTCTGAGACAACTGCAGCTACTTTGTCTTCAAGCACAAACACACCCACTGAGCATGTGGAGCAGACTACACCACAAGAAACCTCATCTGAGTACACAGTGATGCCTAGTTCTTCCACCACTGAGGAACCACCCACAACACAGCTGTTTTCTCAGTCAACATTCGCTACCTCCTCCATTGAGGTGACCTCTGAAACTCCAACCACAACTAGTGAGACCACAACACCTACTCCCTCCAAGACCCCTTTCACCTCCAGTCCTGAGCCTTCTGAGACAACTGCACCCAGCCTATTGTCAAGCTCAAACACACCCACTGAGCACATGAAGCAGACTACCTCAGAAGGGACCTCATCTGAGTACACAGTGATGTCTAGTTCTTCCACCACTGAGGAACCACCCACAACACAGCTGTTTTCACAGTCAACATTCCCTACCTCCTCCATTGAGGTGGCCTCTGAAACTCCAACCACAACTAGTGAGACCACAACATCTACTCCCTCCAGAACTACTTCTATATCCAGTCTAGAGCCTTCTGAGACAACTGCACCTACCCTGTCTTCAAGCACTAACACACCCATTGAGCATGTGAAGCAGAGTACACCACAAGAAACCTCATCTGAGTACACAGTGATCTCTAGTTCTTCCACCACTGAACAACCATCCACAAAACAGCTGTTTTCTCACTCCACATTCACTACCACCTCCAGTGAGCATAGTACTGAAACTACAGTTACAAGTGGTGAGACTACAACACCTACTCCATCCAGAACCACTTCTATATCCAGCATGGAGCCTTCTGAGACAACTGCACCCAGCCTATCTTCAAGCCCAAACACACCCACTGAGCACATGAAGCAGACTACACCACAAGGGACCTCATCTGAGTACACAGTGATGTCTAGTTCTTCCACCACTGAACAACCATCCACAACAGAGATGTCTTCTCAGTTAACATTCTCTGCCTCCCCCAGTGAGGTGACTACTGCAACTACTACTACAAGAAGTGAGACTACAACACCTACTCCATCCAGAACCACTTCTATATCCAGTCTAGAGCCTTCTGAGACAACTGGACCCAGCCTATCTTCAAGCACTAACACACCCACTGAGCATGTGAAGCAGAGTACACCACAAGAAACCTCATCTGAGTACACAGTGATGCCTAGTTCTTCTACCACTGAGGAACCACCCACAACACAGCTGTTTTCTCAGTCAACATTCGCTACCTCCTCCATTGAGGTGACCTCTGAAACTCCAACCACAACTAGTGAGACCACAACATCTACTCCCTCCAGAACTACTTCTATATCCAGTCTAGAGCCTTCTGAGACAACTGCACCCAGCCTATCTTCAAGCACTAACACACCCACTGAGCATGTGAAGCAGACTACCTCAGAAGGGACCTCATCTGAGTACACAGTGATCTCTAGTTCTTCCACCACTGAACAACCATCCACAAAACAGCTTTTTTCTCACTCCATATTCACTACCACCTCCAGTGAGCATAGTGCTGAAACTACAGTTACAAGTGGTGAGACTACAACACCTACTCCATCCAGAACCACTTCTATATCCAGCATGGAGCCTTCTGAGACAACTGCACCCAGCCTATCTTCAAGCACTAACACACCCACTGAGCATGTGAAGCAGACTACCTCAGAAGGGACCTCATCTGAGTACACAGTGAAGTCTAGTTCTTCCCCCACTGAACAACCATCCACAACAGAGGTGTCTTCTCAGATAACATTGTCAGTCCCCTCTGGTGAGTTGACTTCCGAAACTACAACCACAATGAGTGAGATTACAACACCTACTCCATCCACGACCCCTTCTACATCCATTCCTGAGCCTTCTGAGACAACTGCAGCTACTTTGTCTTCAAGCACAAACACACCCACTGAGCATGTGGAGCAGACTACACCACAAGAAACCTCATCTGAGTACACAGTGATGCCTAGTTCTTCCACCACTGAGGAACCACCCACAACACCGCTGTTTTCTCAGTCAACATTCACTACCTCCTCCATTGAGGTGACCTCTGAAACTCCAACCACAACTAGTGAGACCACAACATCTACTCCATCCAGAAGTACTTCTATATCCAGTCTAGAGCCTTCTGAGACAACTGCACCCAGCCTATCTTCAAGCACAAACACACCCACTGAGCATGTGGAGCAGACTACACCACAAGAAACCTCATCTGAGTACACAGTGATGCCTAGTTCTTCCACCACTGAACAACCATCCACAAAACAGCTTTTTTCTCACTCCACATTCACTACCACCTCCAGTGAGCATAGTACTGAAACTACAGTTACAAGTGGTGAGACTACAACACCTACTCCATCCAGAACCACTTCTATATCCAGCATGGAGCCTTCTGAGACAACTGCACCCAGCCTATCTTCAAGCACTAACACACCCACTGAGCATGTGAAGCAGACTACCTCAGAAGGGACCTCATCTGAGTACACAGTGATGTCTAGTTCTTCCACCACTGAACAACCATCCATAACAGATATGTTTTCTCAGTTAACATTCTCTGCCTCCACCAGTGAGGTGACTACTGCAACTACTACTACAAGAAGTGAGACTACAACACCTACTCCATCCCGAACCACTTCTATATCCAGTCTAGAGCCTTCTGAGAGAACTGCACCCAGCCTATCCACAAGCACAAACACACCCACTGAGCATGTGAAGCAGACTACCTCAGAAGGGACCTCATCTGAGTACACAGTGAAGTCTAGTTCTTCCCCCACTGAACAACCATCCACAACAGAGGTGTCTTCTCAGATAACATTGTCAGTCCCCTCTGGTGAGTTGACTTCCGAAACTACAACCACAATGAGTGAGATTACAACACCTACTCCATCCACGACCCCTTCTACATCCATTCCTGAGCCTTCTGAGACAACTGCAGCTACTTTGTCTTCAAGCACAAACACACCCACTGAGCATGTGGAGCAGACTACACCACAAGAAACCTCATCTGAGTACACAGTGATGCCTAGTTCTTCCACCACTGAGGAACCACCCACAACACCGCTGTTTTCTCAGTCAACATTCACTACCTCCTCCATTGAGGTGGCCTCTGAAACTCCAACCACAACTAGTGAGACCACAACATCTACTCCCTCCAAGACCCCTTTCACCTCCAGTCCTGAGCCTTCTGAGACAACTGCACCCAGCCTATCATCAAGCTCAAACACACCCACTGAGCACATGAAGCAGACTACCTCAGAAGGGACCTCATCTGAGTACACAGTGATGTCTAGTTCTTCCACCACTGAACAACCATCCACACTAGAGATGTCTTCTCAGATAACATTCTCTGCCTCCTCCATGGAGGTGACTTCTGAAACTCCAACCACAACTAGTGAGACTACAACACCTATTCCATCCACAACCCCTTCTACATCCAGTCCTGAGGCTTCTGAGACAACTGCACCTTTCCTGTCTTCAAGCACAAACACACCCACTGAGCACGTGGAGCAGACAACACCACAAGGAACCTCATCTGAGTACACAGTGATGTCTAGTTCTTCCACAACACAGCTGTTTTCTCAGTCAACATTGTCTGTCTCCTCCAGTGAGTTTACCTCTGAAATTACAAGCACTACAAGTGAGAGTACAACACCTACTCCATCCATGACAACTTTTATTTCTCATTCTGAGGCTTCCGAGACAACTGCACCTACCCTGTCTTCAAGCACAAACACACCCACTGAGCACTTGAAGGAGACTACACCACAAGGAACCTCATCTGAGTACACAGTGATGTCTAGTTCTTCCACCACTGAGCAACCATCCACAAAACAGCTTTCCTCCCAGTCAACATTGTCAGTCCCCTCTGGTGAGGTCACTTCTGAAACTACAACCACAACTAGTGAGACTGCAACACCTACTCCTTCCATGACACCTTTTACATCCAGTCCTGAGCCTTCTGAAACAACTTCACCCTTCTTATCTTCAAACACCCACCCACCTACTGAGCACTTGAAGGAGACTACACCCCAAGGAACCTCATCTGAGTACACAGTGATGTCTAGTTCTTCCACCACTGAGCAACCACCCACAACACAGCTGTTTTCTCAGTCAACATTGTCTGTCTCCTCCAGTGAGTTGACCTCTGAAATTACAAGCACTACAAGTGAGAGTACAACACCTACTCCATCCATGACAACTTTTATTTCTCGTTCTGAGGCTTCCGAGACAACTGCACCTACCCTGTCTTCAAGCACAAACACACCCACTGAGCACTTGAAGGAGACTACACCACAAGGAACCTCATCTGAGTACACAGTGATGTCTAGTTCTTCCACCACTGAGCAACCATCCACAAAACAGCTTTCCTCCCAGTCAACATTGTCAGTCCCCTCTGGTGAGGTCACTTCTGAAACTACAACCACAACTAGTGAGACTGCAACACCTACTCCTTCCATGACACCTTTTACATCCAGTCCTGAGCCTTCTGAAACAACTTCACCCTTCTTATCTTCAAACACCCACCCACCTACTGAGCACATGAAGCAGACTACACCACAAGGGACCTCATCTGAGCACACAGTGAAGTCTAGTTCTTCCGCCACTGAACAACCATCCACAACAGAGATGTCTTCTCAGTTAACATTCTCTGCCTCCCCCAGTGAGGTGACTACTGCAACTACTACTACAAGAAGTGAGACTACAACACCTACTCCATCCAGAACCACTTTCATATCCAGTCTAGAGCCTTCTGAGACAACTGGACCCAGCCTATCCACAAGCACAAACACACCCACTGAGCATGTGAAGCAGACTACCTCAGAAGGGACCTCATCTGAGTACACAGTGATGTCTAGTTCTTCCACCACTGAACAACCATCCACAACAGAGGTGTCTTCTCAGATAACATTGTCTGTCCCCTCTGGTGAGTTGACTTCCAAAACTACAACCACAACCAGTGAGACTACAGCACCTATTCCATCTAAGACCCCTTCTACATCCAGTCCTGAGCATTCGGAGACAACTGCAACCACCCTATCTTCAAGCACAAACACACAAACTGAGCATGTGAAACAGACTACACCGCAAGGCACCTCATCTGAGTACACAGTGATGTCTAGTTCTTCCACCACTGAACAACCATATACAACAGAGGTGTCTTCTCAGATAACATTCTCTGCCTCCTCCAGTGAGGTGACTTCTGAAACTCCAACCACAACTAGTGAGACTACAACACCTACTCCATCCAAGACCCCTTCTATATCTAGTCCTGAGCCTTCAGAGACAACTGCACACAGCCTATCATCAAGCACTACTGTAGCTCAAAGCACTTCCAATACGTTATCATCTGCATCCATCGCTGAGTCCATAACCACACACTCTACTACTAGCATATCAGAAATGACCCCAACACTGTTGCCCACTACATCAACGCCTTTTGCTTATACTACTATGAAAATATCGACCTCCGAGGCATCTTCACCTTCCACCACTACTCATGGACGCACATCGACTAATTCACAGCTTACAAGTTCATCTGGTAAGTATCTGTGTAATCATATGGAAATGATGTTTATCTCCCAGTACAGTATTCTAGTGCTTAACAGTTTACACATGCCGCCCATACTGGGCCAACTACAACGTTATTGTATTGCTTTACAAGGCCTTTAACAACTTGAGTCTAGGATATCTTCAATACTGTTTGATGCGTTATATCCCTGTTAGATCACTCCCGTCTTTGTGGGAGTGGCTCTAACTGGTTCCCCATGACTCAGGGACACAGGTCACCCCCCCCCCATGAGCTGTGTGTTCACAATTGTGGCCCAGTTCTGTGGAACTCCCTTTTGGCTGAGACCTCTTCTTGACTGAACTTCAGGCACCCACAGAGGCTTTGTTGTTTTCAGCAAGCAGTTTAGGCAACACTTTTTGGTTTTCTGATGAAATCTAATTGATTCTATCAATTGTATTTCTCTTCAACCCTCACTGGACACTTCTTAGAAATCATCGCTTTAAGCGGTACAGTATATATATTGTTGGATTCTGATATGAGGACTCTTTTGTCGGCTTGTTCTTGAATATTGTTAATGTTCTGTTCTCTTCCTCTTCCTCAGCTCCTTCCACCACAGTTGTCCCTCTCGGATGCCTTAATGGAGGAGTGCTTGATGAAGGTCTTTGTCACTGCCCATCTCCCTATACTGGGCAGCGATGTGAAGAGGCAAAGAATGAAATCCAAGTGGGTAAGTCTGAGCATTATTAGTACACGCCTCCCGCCCTCTGGCTCTTCCTTTGAAAACAAAAGCTCAGGAATGTCCGGGTATGTGTAGTAATTTTCTAGGTGGGCAATATTTGTGGTCCTGCGCTTCAAACTTTGAGTTACGCATTGTTGGGAGTGATCTTGCTTCTTCTTCTTCTTTTTTAAAGATATTTATTAAAGTTTCAACGTTTTACATAAAAAAGAAAAAAAAAAAAGAAAAAAGAAAATACAAAGTAAAAACAGTTAAAAACAGATCAATTTTTCCAAATCTTATCTTTCATTTGCTTGTTTCCCTGACCTCCTCAAACCTCCCTTTTTTGTATTCCAGTTCAATTAGTAAATTCAGCAAATCCTTTCCCTCTTTGATTTTATCTTAATCTTTTATCTTAATATATTATAGCTTTATATTATCACCTGTTAACAAACCATTTTACATATTCCTTTATAACATTGCTACTAAAAACCGCTTAACTTCAATCCAACATCATTCTAACATTCATTGATTTTGCAGTGTTTCTGTAAATAGCCTTTAAATTTCTTCCAATCTTCTTCTTCTTCTGGTCTCGGATTCTGCCGGTCATTTCCGGGGAGTGATCTTGCTTCTTTGATGACCTGAGTGTTTCTCTGTTGAAGTCTTGAGACACGAGTGCCCAAGCCAGCCTTCCATAATATTGTGCTCTCCAGACATGGCTGTCCTCCCATCTGACTCAGTGAGCGTGGCCAATGGCCAGGGAAGATTTGTAATTGCAGCCCAATGACACCTGAAGGGCACCAATCTGGGGGACCACTCTGGCCTCAAGAATGTCACCTGCCTCAGGGCCTGGAGAGTTCCTGTCAGCAAGAGTAGACTACACTGAGCTGATACGCGCACATTACCATGTATTTCACACCCTGTACCAGTGCCCTTTCTCTGCACACTTGGTGTGGATCCATAGGTGATTCATGTTGTTTCCATGATCTCTGCAATTCTCCTGTGACTCAATGGACACCTGAAGTGCTTATCCTCACATCTGAAACTGTGGCTGTACCTTCATGTTTAATGTCTCCTGTGCTTTCTGATCACAGTGACTGTTGTGGCCACAATCAATGTCTCTGTAACAGTGAAGAATCGGAAGTTCAGCCCAGAAATGGCGAATTCCAGCTCTTCTGTCTTCAAGACATTCGTGAAGATCTTTGAGGAACAGGTGAGGGGTGGCTGGGAGTGCACAGAGAGATGACACCCCCCAAAATACCCACACCCAAACCCGAACCCTTTGGCAACTTCTGAGTCCAGGCCCCATTCATACTCCATTCCTCAGTGGTGAAGCTCATTCACAGCAAGTTTGGAAACACAGTCAGGTTTCCCTCATTTGAAATACCTGGATATCCAGCTTCAGAAATGGAGCCATCAGATGAGTATAGAAAGCTGTTTCTGTAATTTGTAGCTCAGAACTGATGGTTCAAACCCTAATACACACATCAGGAACCGTCTTCCTAATTGTCACTTTTGAAAGACCAATGTTAAAGTGGCAAAGGTCATCTTCCAGCCTTTATAATCATCCCATCCCTTTGGCCAGGCTGCCTGCTGGGAACTGGAGTCCAAGAACAGCTGGGGGAGGGCCACCGACTAGCCATGCCCAGCACAGGAGATACCCCAAAGTAGTGTTGGAAGGGTGGAGGAGGTAAAGGAGCACAGCAGGATAGAGAGGCCCTACTCAGGACACAGGAGGGACCCAGAATCGGCTTGGGTGGGGGGTTTAGTATTTCTCAGATCAACAAACTAGTTTACATGTGGAGTTTTTTGTTGTTTCTGCTGCCGTGGAAATTCCTGCAGTGCAGGGACTGGACCCAATAACCCTCAGGTCCCTTCCAACTCCACAATTCTATGATTCTAGGACTACTCACACACATCTCAAAGCCACACTCTGTCTGAGTAGATACACAGGGCTGGTGATGCTTGCAGACAGCAGCTGCTCTGCTGCCTCTGTGCAGACCCTGCTGGGGGTTGGTGCTTCCGACTGTTGCTGTCCATGCAGCTGAGATGAGACCTCTCTCTCCTTGCAGATGAACATCCTCTATGCGGACATTCCTGGGTACACAGGTGTAAAGGTCATTCGGCTGAGGTGAGTCACAGAAGTGATACAGCTGGGGACCAAGTATGGGAGGGAGGGTGCTGCTTGGTGCCATGCCTGGCCCCCCTGCTGTGAGTGGCCACGCCCTTTAAGCAACAGTCCCCACTACCATCATTGACCTCATATCAGGCTGGCTGAGGGCACCTTTGGGGTTGTGGCTAAGTGATTTCTCCCTCTTCCTTCCTGCTGCCTCTTCTCAGCAATGGTAGTGTTATTGTGGACCACGAGGTGCTCCTGCAGCTTCACTTCTCAGACTTCAATGCTTCCTACGATGAATCCGTGAAGGACCTCAAACAGACCTTGCAACATAATTGCACTTCCAATGACAAAGGTGAGGGGGCGCCTGCCACTTCTCATGGGAAGGTCTGGCTGGCATGAGAAAGCAGAAGTCCTCCAATGGTTGTGATTCTGTCCCTCCTTATTTGGGAGTAAATTGCACCAGCATCACAAGTGCATGTACTCCTGAGTCAACATGCATAGGATGGGGTTACCAAGGTGGTAGCCAGGAGTTAAGCCTGGGGTTACCAGCCACACTGGGAGCCCAAAGGGAGGCTGTGAGGCGGCCGGTGAGCCACCTCTCTGCAGAATCTGAGCAGCTCCACTGTCCAAGGACACCCCAACTCCCTTGGTCCAAACAATGACGTTGTTTCACTAGGAACAGAGGTATCCCTTTGAGATTGAGCAAGACGAAACTGTACGAAAGCTTATTGTCCAAAATGGAATGAAATCAAGGTCTTCCCAGCCTGCCAATTTCACTCCAGAGAAAAACAGGAATCAAGAATAGAATGAGCTTCAGTAATGAGGCCACCTAGTGTTATCTATCCATGCTGAGGAGTGAGGGTGAAAACCCTTCTCTGATACCCCAGTAGCTCTCCTGCAACATCTAACGACCCCAGCTGATTTTCCCATGCCCACATGGAGATGAATATCAGGTTGCTTCCTGTCAGAAGAGGTGTGCTTCCTTCAACCTTGGTGGCAGGGAGTCATGACAAGTGGGGGCGGGAGTTGAAGAAGAGGTCCCTCCCCATGGATGTCCCTCCCTGTGATTTCTTCCTTTCAGAAGCCTCACCTTTTCTTCCCCCCTCTGCTTTAGATAAGCTGTGCTTTACTGAAGGAGCATCTCGTGTGACCGCAGTGCCCCTGAGTCCTAAAGGTGAGGATTGGTGTGTGAGAGGGGATTAGTGTGTGGGATATATATATATATATATATATATATATATATATATATATATACACACACACACACACACACATACCAGGGACGCGGGTGGCGCTGTGGGTTAAAGCCTCAGCGCCTAGGACTTGCCGATCGAAAGGTCGGCGGTTCGAATCCCCACGGCGGGGTGCGCTCCCGTCGTTCGGTCCCAGCGCCTGCCAACCTAGCAGTTCGAAAGCACCTTCGGGTGCAAGTAGTAAATAGGGACCGCTTACCAGCGGGAAGGTAAACGGCGTTCCGTGTGCTGTGCTGGCTCGCCAGATGCAGCTTGTCACGCTGGCCACGTGACCCGGAAGTGTCTCCGGACAGCACTGGCTCCCGGCCTATAGAGTGAGATGAGCACACAACCCTAGAGTCTGGCAAGACTGGCCCATATAGGCAGGGGTACCTTTACCTATATATACATACATATATATATATATATGATGATAGGACGCAGGTGGCGCTGTGGGTTAAACCACAGAGCCTAGGACTTGCTAATCAGAAGGTCAGCGGTTTGAATCCCTGCGACGGGGTGAGCTCCCGTTGCTTGGCCACTGCTCCTGCCAACATAGCAGTTTGAAAGCACGTCAAAGTGCAAGTAGATAAATAGGTACCGCTCCGGCGGGAAGGTAAACGGCGTTTCCGTGCGCTGCTCTGGTTTGCCAGAAGTGGCTTAGTCATGCTGCCACATGACCCAGAAGCTGTACACTGGCTCCCTTGGACAATAAAGCGAGATGTGCGTCGCAACCCCAGAGTCGGTCACGACTGGACCTAATGGTCAGGGGTCCCTTTACCTTTTGATGATGATGATGATGATCCAGCAGCCAAGTTCCTCTTTTGTTCTCCTAGTCCCATGTATGTGGTGTTGTGAGACATTTGCATTCTTCCATTGCTGACCCTACTCTCTCCTTTTCCATTCCTAGATCTGTCGGATGAATGCAAGAATGCCTCAGTGGTGGCGCACAACCTCCAGCCATATTATGTGGCGCGGGTCATCAACAACACACTTCATTGTGTCTCTAATTGCAGTGCTTGGAACCCCCACCCATTCCACTGTGTGAATGGAAAGTGCCACATCACCTCTGAGGGGCCCAAATGCCAGTGAGTAGCATGCCAGGGGGTGAAGGAGGGAGTGGAGACGTGGGGTCAACACTTCCCCATAGGCGGGTCCAATAAGCACTACCAGTGGTGAATAGTTATATGCATTTTTATAAAATAGTCCAATACAATTTGTTTCCTATCCGTTCTAGGGAGATGCCAAGCACAACAAGTGAAACATCCATTTCTACAAATTTGAAAACAACACCATCTACTTATGCAACTTCAACACCTTCTGCTTATGCAACTTCAACACCTTCTGCTAATGCAACTACAACACCTTCTGCTAATGCAACTACAACACCTTCTGCTAATGCAACTACAACACCTTCTGCTAATGCAACTACAACACCTTCTGCTAATGCAACTACAACACCTTCTGCTAATGCAACTACAACACCTTCTGCTAATGCAACTACAACACCTTCTGCTAATGCAACTACAACACCTTCTGCTAATGCAACTTCAACACCTTCTGCTAATGCAACTACAACACCTTCTGCTAATGCAACTACAACACCTTCTGCTAATGCAACTACAACACCTTCTGCTAATGCAATTTCAACACCTTCTGCTAATGCAACTACAACACCTTCTGCTAATGCAACTACAACACCTTCTGCTAATGCAACTTCAACACCTTCTGCTAATGCAACTACAACACCTTCTGCTAATGCAACTACAACACCTTCTGCTAATGCAACTTCAACACCTTCTGCTAATGCAACTTCAACACCTTCTGCTAATGCAACTTCAACACCTTCTGCTAATGCAACTACAACACCTTCTGCTAATGCAACTACAACACCTTCTGCTAATGCAACTACAACACCTTCTGCTTATACTAGTACGAAAATAACCACCACAAAGACATCTTCCCCTTCCACCAGTACTCGTGGACACACATCGACTCATTCACAGATTACAAGCTCCTCTGGTAGGTATCTATATATTCATATGGAAATGATGTTTCTCTTCCAGCACAGTATTCCAGGGCTAAACAGTTTACATGTGCTGTGCATACGTTTCGGTGCCTTAACGCGAGTCCAGGATTTCTTCAATACCGCTTGATGCGTTGTTAGATCACTCCCATCTTTGTAGGAGTGGCTCTAAGTGGTCCCCCATGACTCAGGCACACAGCTCACCCTTCTCCCAGGAGCTGCGTGTTCAGAATTGTGGCCCAATTCTGTGGAACTCCATCTTGGCTGACACCTCTTCTTTAGTGAACTTCAGGCACCCGTGAAGGCTTTGTTGTTTTCAGCAAGCAGTTTAAGCAACCCTTTTTGATTTTCTGATGAAATCTAATTGATCATTTGTATCGCTCTTGAACCCTCACTGGACACTTCTTAGAAATAACACCATTAAGCGATACAGCATATAAATGGTTGGATCATCAACATCATCGTCATATATGAGGGCTCCTTTTAAACTTGTTCTTAAATTTTGGTTATGCTCTGTTGTCTTCCTCTTGCTCAGCTCCTTCCACCACAGTTGTCCCTCTTAAGTGCCTTAATGGAGGAGTGCTTGTTGGGGGTCGTTGTCACTGCCCATCTCCCTATACTGGGCGACGTTGCGAAGAGGCAGAGAATGAAGTCCAAGTGGGTAAGTCTGAGCATTATTAGTACAAAACTTCCTGCTCACAAGTTTTCCCTTTGAAAAGAGTGGGCAGTATCTATGGCTCTGAGGCTCTAGACTTTGTTTTGTGTTGTTGGACGACTCAGTATCATGCAGTGAAATTTTTCATAGGGGAACAGTTAGGGCCAGAGGCCCTAGCTTGTGAGGGGTGGGCCTGGGGGGGGGTCTATGTAACGCATGTGACCTCCTGACACTGCAGACGTGAGCATCACGCCTCCCTCCCTAAGCCAGGTAGAATCTTCCTAAGGAGGTGCCAGGGCTCTGACAGGACGCTGGAGCCACCTGCCTCCTTCCAAAAGCCAGATGGGCTTTGGGAAGATGACAGGACAGATCTTGGACCCATCAGAGCCTTGCACCTACCTCCCTAAGCTGGGCAGACGCTTCCCAGGCTTTGCAAAGGAGGCTCGAGGGGACCATTTAGGGGACTAGGCTAGCCCCCTTAGTCCAATGACCACCTGCCACTCTTGGGAGTGATCTTGCTTCACTGTCATGCTGACCATTTTTCCATGGAAGCCTAGGGCCAGGACAGCCTTCTGTAGCCTGGTGCCCTCCAGATGTTGTTCTCTTGGGCTTCCAGCTCCCCCAGCAAACATGGCCAATGGCAGGGGAGGATGAGTAGTTGTGGCCCAACATCTGGAGGACCTTGCCTGCACTCTCACTTTGCAAAGGGAATTCTGTCCATGGTGAGATTTAAAGTTTCTTTCAACACTGAGAAAGAAGGGAAAGGTTTGCAGCCCCCATGGATGTGGGAAGAGATAGAATGGCAGCTTTTCTGGATGCTGCTGTCTTGTGGGAGATCTTTGGAAGAAGAAAAGGCTGAGGAGTAAACCGTACGCAAACCCAGAGCGGAGTCCTTAAGAGGGTTGGATGGTGCCTCTTACGCCTCCTCCTGGCAACTCCTGCAGCCAAGCTATTGCCAAGCATATTGCTCTGCTTTCCTTTGGACTACATCAGTGAGGCTGAGGGAGGCGGGGCATCTTGTCGTCTGGCCAACCCAGAGCCTCCATACATACTGCCCAGGCTTGCTTTGGTGCTGCTAATGCACAGTTAGACTTCACCCCAGAGGCACTTGCCATTGTCTCTGGAGACAAACAGAGGCCAACAAGCAGCAGCCAATAAGCAAGAGCCTCGTTTGCCTCAGGCCCTGGAGAGTAATTGCCACTCAGAGTAGACTACACTGAGTTGAGGTGCGCAGGTTCCAGTGCATTTCACACCTGTGTTAGCACCCTTTCTCTGAACTCTTTGATGTGGATCCAAAGGCAATCCATGTTGTTCCCATTATCACTGCAAATTATTCTGCAACTGCACAGACATCTGACAGGTTCATCCTCACAAGGTGTCTTTTCACCCCAAAGAGACAATGGGAAGACACTTCCCAAGTGCTACCTGAGGTGGCAAACCTGTGCAAACTTAACTGGGAGAAGCATCCAGCTTGCAGGACTGGGGAGAAGAAAAAAATACCCTTGTGGATGGGTTTCTTGATGGGCTACCTAAGTGCTGCAACCCCTTTTGACAAGATCATGATGGGGGGCAGGAGACAGATAAAGGGCATGGCAGCATTGTGCTCCCTTCACCATGCAACTGGGCTGTTGTGTAGTCGTGATTGTGAAAAATGCCTGATTTGAAAATTCCAGCCCCCCATGGACATGGTTTGATATAGAATGTTACCTTTTCTGGATGCAGATGACTTCCATACCAACCGTGTATAAAACTGGTTGTATCTTTAGGAGGTGTATATACAATCTACTCAGGCTTGTCCACATGCCTAGGAAGCCTGGGTCTGTGTGGTTTTCCGCTTGTCCTGTGCTTAGTAGACATGGGTCTGAGCAGTTTTGCCTTTGCTACACTGTTTTCCCCTGGGAAACCTGCTCTTTGTGGAAAAACCAATTGCCATTTGTTCCTATTCAGCACAAAACTGCTTTCCAAAGGAAAGTGCAGAGGCAAATGGAAGTGTGGATGAACCCTCAACTGGTTCTCAAGGAAAGATGG
Source organism: Podarcis muralis (assembly GCF_964188315.1). Taxonomy (NCBI): domain Eukaryota; kingdom Metazoa; phylum Chordata; class Lepidosauria; order Squamata; family Lacertidae; genus Podarcis; species Podarcis muralis. Next base: position 825,359 of record NC_135667.1, read on the forward strand.
CCAACTTGCTTGCTTCAAAATGGTGTGTTGCTTCTGTGGCATCACCCTGACACCTGCAGTTTAAAAAGCATCTGACAGCAGCAGCAGCTGGACAAGAATGTCACCTGCCTCAGGGCCTGGAGAGTTCCAGTCAGCAAGAGTAGACTAACTACACTGAGCTGATACACGCACATTCCCATGTATTTCATAACCTGTACCAATGCCCTTTCTCTGTACACTTGGTGTGGATCCATAGGTGATTCATGTTGTTTCCATGATCACTGCGACTCAATGGACACCTGAAGTGCTTATCCTCACATCTGAAACTGTGGCTGTACCTTCATGTTTAATGACTCCTGTGCTTTCTGATCACAGTGACTGTTGTGGCCACAATCAATGTCTCTGTAACAGTGAAGAATCGGAAGTTCAGCCCAGAGATGGCGATTTACGGCTCGCGTGACTTCAATTCATTCGTGAAGATCTTTGTGGAACAGGTGAGGGGTGGTTGGGAGTGCATAGAGGATGCCCACTCAGGAAAATGATTACTTCCAGGCAGACCTATTGTTACTTTTGAGTCTGGGTCCCGTTAACGTGCCATTCCTTTGTGGTAAACTTCATTAACAGAGATTTGTCTGCTTAGCACATCTGGAAACAGTCAGATTTCCTTCCTTTGGAACACCTAAATATCCAGATGTGGAAATGTAGCTATCAGATGAGTATATGCAATATGTAGCTTAGATCTGATGGTTCATACCCTACACAGAATTTCTTCTTGTTTCTGCTGCTGTGGAAATGCGTCTATGACAGGGATTGGACCAAATGACCTTCAGGTCCCTTCCAACTCCACAATTCTATGATTCTAGGACTGCTCACACACATCTCAAAGCCACACCCTGTCTGAGTAGATACACAGGGCTGGTGATGCTTGCAGACAGCAGCTGCTCTGCTGCCTCTGTGCAGACCCTGCTGTGGGTTGGTGCTTCCGACTGTTGCTGTCCATGCAGCTGAGATGAGACCTCTCTCTCCTTGCAGATGAACATATTCTATGCGGACATTCCTGGGTACACGGGTGTAAAGGTGATTCGGCTGAGGTGAGTCACAGAAGTGATACAGCTGGGGACCAAATATGGGTGGGAGGGTGCTGCTTGGTGCCATGCAATTTCCTGGGCCCCAGCTGTGAGTGGCCACGCCCCTTAAAGCGACAGCCCCCACTACCATCATTGACTGCACATCAGGCTGGCTGAGGGCACCTTTGGGGTTGTGGCTAAGTGATTTCTCTCTCTTCTTTCCTGCTGCCTCTTCTCAGCAATGGTAGTGTTATCGTGGACCACGAGGTGCTCCTGCAGCTTCACTTCTCAGACTTCAATGCTTCCTACGATGAATCCATGAAGGACCTCAAACAGACTCTGAAAAAGAATTCCACTTCCAATGGCAACGGTGAGGAGGCACCTGCCACTTCTTGTGGGAAGGTCTGGCTGGCAGCTGAAGGAGCCAAAAGATGGCATGAATGTTGCAGACTTTAACGCTACATTCCCATTCATCTAATGGAGTAGGAGGAAAGGCTTCTTATTAAATGTCTTCAGATCGGCTGTCATGAGGAAGCAGAAGTCATCCAAGGGTTGTGATCCTGTCCCTCCTTAGTTGGGAGTAAATTGCACCAGCATCACAAGTGCATGTACCTCTGAGTCAACATGTATCAGATGGGGCTCCCAATGCGGTAACCCAAAAACAGGCTGTGAGATGGCTGGTGTACCAGCTCTCTGCATAAGTTGAGCGGCTCCACTGAGTCCAAGCCCACCCCCACTCTCCTGAACCAAACAATTACCGTACACTGTTTTACTAGGGACAGAGCTACCCCTTTGAAATCACCCAGAGAAAAGCAGGCATCAAGAATAGAATGTACTTCATCTACGCCATATCTGAGGCCACCTACTGGGTTTGTCCTGTATGGTGAGGAACAGAGGAACATTTTCCAAAAGGGTGCCAATCAATGTCTCCCTAGTCTTCCCATTTCACTGCCATATGGAACAGATCAAGTTTCGCCTATTTATGCCTGATCAGAGGCAACCTGGTGTTATCCATCCGTGCTGTGGGGTGAGGGTTCAGACCCATCTCTCTGTTACCAGCAGCTGCCCCTGTAACACCAACCAGCCCCAACTGCTTCACGCTTGCCCACACTGAGATGAGTGTCAGGTTGCTGGTTGGACATAGGAGGGGTGGCAGAGGAAGTGTGTTTCCTTCAACTCTGGTGGCAGGGAGACATGGCTGGTGGGTGGGGGAACAGGTCCCTCCCCTTGGATGCTCCCCCTCCCATGATTTCTCCCTTACATAAGCCTCACCATTACTTTCCCCCTCTCCTTCAGATTCGCTTTTGTTTACTGAAGGAGCATCTCGTGTGACTCCAGTGCCCCTGAGCCCTGAAGGTGAGGACTGGGGTGTGAGAGGGGGTCGGTGTGTGCTTAACACACTCCTAATGTTGAAGAGTTGCAGTGGGCTGTCTGGATGGAGGTGGTGGCGCCGTATGAGGAAGAAAACATGACCACCACATGCAAACAAATGCTATGAACCCCCGTACACCTTGTGGCAGCGCTGGATGGTACAGATGTTGCCAGGATTCTGCATGTGCAGTCACATATGAGATGCACAGAGGCTAATCCTAGGGCCATCAGTCGCCATCATAGTTGGTGGGGAAGAAAGTAGGATAAGGAAGAACAAGGGAGGTATTCAGGGCCCCCAATGAGTCCTTCCTTTCCCTTTCCAGATCTGTCAGCTGAATGCAAGAACACCTCCGTGGTGGCAAAAAACATCCAGCAATTTTACGTGGCACGAAACATCAGTGGCAACCTTCAGTGTGTCTCTAACTGCAGCGTTTGGCACCCCAACCCCTTCAGCTGTGTGAACGGAAACTGCTATGTCACCCCTGAGGGGCCCAGTTGCTAGTGAGTAGCATGCCAGGGGGTGAAGTGGGTGGTGGGAAAGGATCTGGGCCTGTGGCACAGGGGGGCAAAATCATGCCCATAGGCTGTTCCTACCAGCTGTGCTAGTAGGAACCATTTAAATGTCGTTTTTAAGAAAACAGTGTCATTCATGTGCATGTTGTCTTTTGCTGCAATTCCCCGTGGGCACCAGTCACCACTGCTCCTGCCTTGGATTAGGGCCCTGGATGCCACTCAGCCCCCCCCCCCCCGAATTGCAGCATCAGAAACACCCCCAGCTCCCCACCCCGTAAAGAACCCAGGCATCCTGGGCCCCATTTCCTGCCTCCTTGCCGGTTTCTGACGCTGCCTTTCCTCCCACAGCTGTGAGCAGTCGGGTTCCTACTGGTTCGTGGGCCGGCGCTGTGAGCAGGGCATCAGCAAGGTGGGGGTGGCCGTGGGGGTGGCCCTGGGCCTGGCGGTGCTGCTGCTGATCATCCTGGTCTTGGTCGTGCTTCTCTGCTGGAGGCGCTGTTGCCCGAGGGAGAAAGGACACAGGTAGGAGGAGGGCTGGGCACTCAAACTCTTGTCAGCTCGGTCAGCTCCGCCTCCCGGTCAGTCTCTGCTGTTTTAACTGGCGCTGACTCTGGAAGCTGTCCTTGAAATGGGCTGAGGGAGAGGCCTTTGCCCTGATGGCCTCTGTTGGTCTCCCACTTCCAGGCTGACGCACTTGCCTCCCGATGAAGAGAGGTGGTACGAAAATGAGCCCGAGTGGGTGGCCCACCCTGAAGGCCTCGATCCAAGTGCCCCAGCAATGGAAAGCAGCAGCGCTGCAGCAGGTGGTATGTGGCAGAAGGCCTAGGTCGGGAAGGGGAGGTCTTGGTGGTGGTGTTAAGCCCCAGTGTCCATGGCAGCTGCCAGACTCCATCCCATAGGATGCTCCTCACCTTGCCCTGGAAGGAAGCACCACGTTAATTGGATTACAGGTGGTCTGGGGTTGCAGAAGGGGTTCAAGTTGCACAGAAACATTCCACCCCACATGCAGAAATAAGGAAATAAGAAAGGGAAGAGCAAGAGGGGAGGTCAAACACAGCCACGTCCCCAAACTGCAATCAGGCGGAAGGGCTTTCCATGCCCTGCCACCCCACCCTGCCCTGATCCAGGAGAAGGAGGGGGGAAATAGAAATAAATAAATGAGATGTGGGGGTTCTTATGTACTCTGTGCTCTGAGAGGGAGCGCTAGGCACCTGAGGGGGAGGATGAGCATCAGCCCTGATTATGGGCTGCATTATCACACCAGGGAAGACCACTTTGTTTGCCAGAGCTTAGAAGATGCATTTTGTAAAAATAAAGCAGGTTCTAGCTGGCTCTGTGGATCCCTCCCTTCTTGGAAGACATCTGGGTGGGCAAGTGGAGAGGCTGGACGGGGGCAAGAGGAAGCCCTTTTGAAAGAGGGCACCAAATCTTTAAAAATGCCTGACATGCTCCCTCCCCCTCCTTCGCCCTTTGCACAGAAGACCCTTACAGCAGCATGAGCAGCGAGCAAGACAGCTCCACCGCAGACCAGGGCTCCTTCCAGCCCCGCCTGGACAAAGTGGACACCTCCCTGCCGGTACAAGGAAAGAGGGTGTTTGGGGTGGGGTGCAAGAAAGCTAGGCCAGAACAACCTGGCCGCTGCAAGGCCTGTTCCAAGCAAGGACGCATAACAAGATTGTGTGCCTTTCAGATTAGGGGGAGAAGCAACAGGCAGGGGGTTCCGGCAGGCACAGGATAGGTTTCTAGGTGGCGTGGGGAAATGGAGTGCGAGAGGTATGCATCTCGAGGGTCATTCCACAAAACGAAAAGGCGGGAGGTTCAGAATAGAAGACAGGAAGTCTGCCTTCACAGTGGTGGCAAAATCAGTGTATGGAACTCCCTGCCACAAGAGGTGGTGGAGGCCGCTGGCTTAGAGGCACAGGTGGGTTAGCCAAATTCCTGGCACTGCAAATATCTCTCACTACTTTGGGTAGTGAAATGTGGCCTCCAGGGTCAGAAGCAGTCTACCGTTGGATGCCAGCTGCTCAGGGCTTTTCCTCTGGGCATCTGGCTGGAATCCGGATGCTGCTGCAGGTGGACTTAGCTCTGATCCAGAGCAGGGCTGTTCCCAAAAAGTCCTTGTCGTTTGCACTGACCCTGCCTCACTCTTCTGCTTTCTCCTTCTCTCCCTGCGTACTGCGGCTGCAGAGACGGATCGCTCGGCCCCAGTTGAAGCGGCCATGAAGAAGCCTGGAAACAGGGCCACAGGAAGGACGCTGGGTCTGGCCGCACGCTGGATTTGCACAAGATGTGTCCCCAGGGGCCCAGATCCAGGAAGAGGCAGTGGAGCTGCAGTGACTTGCAGGGGGGCTGCAGTGCTGCCTTCTTCTTGCTTACTCTTGCACTTTAGGACTGGGGTGCTGCCGCCCCCTTGAACACCAGCGCCTCCCCTTGGTGATGCTGGAAGGAGGACGTGGAGGAGGAACAGGGCCCAATGGGGGTATTTGGGCTCTTACCCCCGAGGACTCGCGTTGCCCATAGAGGCTGAAATTGCAGGAGCACATCCCTCAGCGAGGAGCCTTTGACCACTGCCTGGATGCCAAGGCCATCTGGTGCAAGAGGAGGCTGCCTTGCAAGGGTCTCACGTCGTCTCTGCAGGTCGGGGACCACGGCTAGCACTTTTGGAGAAATCGCTTTCTCCCTTTCCGCACCAGCCCACAATCTAATCTCCAGCTCAGTCGGTAGAGCATGAGACTCTTAATCTCGGGGCCCCACGTTGGGCGAAAGATTCCTGCATTGCAGAGGGTTCGACTAGATGACCCTCGTTGTCCCATCCAACTCTGTGGTTCTGTTTGCCCCTCTCTACAGACTGGCTGTGCTCCCCCCTTCCAGGTCAGTCCCAGGTACACCTGTAGCAACACTGATTCCCCACAATGCCGTGCATCTGAACCCACAGCAATGCACCCTGGGGCAAGCAACAGGAAACTGCCCCCCGTTTTTCCTTCCCCTGGGTTGCTCTGGCCCCACAGCCATGGTCTGCCCACGGGGAACTCTTTGGTCACTCGCATCCCCCTCCTCCCATCCAGCCTTTTACTTGATCAGATTTTCAGTGCAATATGGAAGGAAGCACAGCAACCGGTCAGTTGCCAGAGAAATGATATAGGAAGATGATGATGATGGATGACGCAGTGGTCAACATGGTGAACAATTCGTTGGGGTGGGAGAGAGAAAATAAAGCAACTGAGGAAAGCGCCCTTCTCCTTCTTTTGTGGTGTCAATCAATGGGGCTTGGGGGGAAAAGGATAGCGGGGGGAAGAGTTGTTCCCCCTGGACAATGGTCTCCCTCCACCCCACATAAGAAGGGCCTGCTGGATCAACTCCCTTCTCTTGTGGGGGCCCAATTAGTGCCATTGCATTCCGTTAAGAGTTTGGGTGTAATCCTTGACGCCTCCCTTTCCATGCAGGTGCAGGTTACAGCAACAGCCAAGGCAACATTTTTCCACCTTCGCCGCATCAAGCAGTTGGCTCCTTCCCTTTCCCGCCCCAACCTGGTCACAGTGTTCCATGCGATGGTCATCTCCAGGCTTGACTACTGTAATTCGCTCTACGCAGGGCTGCCCTTGAAGCTGTCCCAGAAACTCCAGCGGGTGCAGAATGTTGCAGCGAGGCTCCTCACGGGGTCTCTGCAATGGGAGCATATTCACCCAGTGCTTTTCAAGCTGCACTGGCTCCCGGTGGAGTACAGGGTCAGGTTCAAGGTGCTGGTTTTGACCTTTAAAGCCCTTCACGGCCTAGGACCCTCGTACCTACGGGACCGCCTCTCCTGATCTGCCCCACGGAGAGCCTCAAGGTCCATAAATAGCAACACCCTAGTGGTCCCGGGCCCTAAGGAAGTTAGATTGGCTTCAACCAGAGCCAGGGCCTTTTCAACACTGGCTCCGGCCTGGTGGAACGCTCTGCCTCATGAGACCAGGGCCCTGCAGGATCTGATTTCTTTCCGCAGGGCCTGGAAGACAGAGTTGTTCCGCCTGGCCTTTGGCTTGGAATCAACTTGATTCCCTCCCGCCCCCCTTTCTTTTTTCCTTTCTCCTCCTGTGATGAGGCTGCATTTTAATGTTTTAATGTTGTATTTTAATCTTGTTTTTAAAGTTGTATTTCAATCAATTTGTTTTATTATTGGTTGTTAGCTGCCCTGAGCCCGGTCTTGGCTGGGGAGGGCGGGGTATAAATAAAATGTATTTATTATGATTGGATTGGGGCAAAGGGGGGCCCATCCAGCCCAGCCTCCTGCCCCCAAAGTGGCCAAATACCCCAAATAACTGAGCAATCTAGATAGACTGCCCCTGGACCTGGAGGTTCCATCAGAACACAAGAAGGACCAAAGGGGGCCCATCTAGGCCAGCAACCTCTTCTCACAGTGGCCGACAGGATGCCTCTCTTGGGAAACCCTCAGGCAGGATCCGAGCAAAATATTTCGTAATATTTTACGAAATGAAATATATTAGAGTGGACTACCAGAAAGCTCACAGGTGGGGGTGGGGGGCTGCCGTTCCTCTCAGTTGGGCAAGGCGTCCTCCATCCTATTAAAAATGGGAGGAACGCCCTCCCATTAGATGTCAAAGAGATAAATAATTACCTGATATTCAGAAGACATCTTAAGGCAGCCTTGTTCAGGGAAGTTTTTAATATGTAACGCTGTACTGTTTTTAACACTGATTGGGAGCCGCCCAGAGTGGCTGGGGAAACTCAGCCAGATGGGCGGGGTATAAATAATAAATTATTATTATTATTATTATTATTATTATTATTATTATTATTATTATTATTATCTTCAGAACTTTCCAGGGGAGCTCTCTGCCAAAGAACAAAATGAATAAACTTTTATTATACTGTACATTTAAAGCTACATCTATTTAACAGCAAACTGCCAAGATGTAGGCAGGAAAAAGCAGGTCGCCTCTCCCCACGCCTACAAGCCACAGCCCAGTAACACATCTGGATGGCCACCTGTCATGGCTGCTTTATCTGAGATTCCTGCCTTGCAAGGGGTTGGGCTGGATGACCCTGGGGGGTCCCTTCCAACTCTGGTTACATGAGATTGTACAGAAAATTAAACTCTACTGAGCATATTTCAGGGGTTCCTTGGGCCAAGGAACTGGGAAACTGAGGGAACAGAGAGGCAAATGGGATGTTTTCCAAGCTGAGGGAAACCAGAAAAAGCTCCTGATCTTTCTGTCTGAGTCCGGAGGGGAACCCCAAGGCATCCTCTGGCCAGGGACCCCCTAAAACTCCTCATGGGCGCCTGAGGGAATTAGTGTACTTTTCTGTGTATAAGACTAGGTTTTTTTTACTTTAAAATAAGGTTACAAATCTGGGGGCGTCTTATACATGGATAGTGCATATGCCCATTTTCTAAATTTGGGGTCCCCCAAAGTAGGGGGCGTCTTATACACGGAAAAATCCAGTACATGAATTAACGGGTTTCAAACTGTGGCTGTTTAGGAGGCCTCCGGATATGAGGGCCTGGCCTTCTTTTCCCCAAACTGCCACACACACACACACACACACCTCACAATCAAGAGCATATAAATGTCATGAAGTAAATAAGTTGCCCCTGAGGAGAAGAAAGAACCTTTTGAATCCCCATTACGGAAAGAACATCCTCCTGAGGGAGCAAGGGATGGTCCCCTCCATTGCCTGAGGAGAGAGGGGGAGGGGCGGCTCTCCTGGCACTTTCTGAGGGGAAGAAAAAGGCGGGAAAAGGCCTCAGGCGGAGGGAGGAGGGAGGAGGGAGGAGGGAGGCCGGCTGCTCCTTGGCCTCTGCTCCGTCTTCTGAGGAGAAGAAGGGTCCCCTTTCGGAGGAAAGAGTCTCATTTCTGGGGAGGAAAAGCATCTCCTCAGGAACAACCCCTTCATTTTATTCATTTATAACTATACGCTGCTTGACTGCAAAAAAAACCCCAAGATCCTTCAAAGCAGTTTACCAAGGAGAACACAAGTGTTCTTCGGAACATACAAAAGTTGAAATGGTGAAATAGATTAAGATTTCCTCAGCTTCCGGTCATGGCGCTCCTTAGGTTTACTCTTACTCAATTGTTTTGAGGACGGGGTATAATAATGTACAAAAGTCATAGCATAAATTGGTAATTGTACGCGGAGAAAGGATGAGTGGATTTCGAAACCAAAGTTGGAAAAGTTACAGATGGGTAGCCGTGTTGGTCTGCCATAGTCAAAACAAAAAAAATTCCTTCCAGTAGCACCTTAAAGACCAACTAAGTTAGTTCTTGGTATGAGCTTTCGTGTGCATGCACACTTCTTCAGATAAGAAGAAGTATCTGAAGAAGTGTGCATGCACACGAAAGCTCATACCAAGAACTAACTTAGTTGGTCTTTAAGGTGCTACTGGAAGGAATTTTTTTTGGTTTGAAAGTTGGAAAAGTTATTGTACTGAGAGCAGCAAAGAAGGAAGGAAAATAGAGGGAACGTCTGAGGGGTGGGAAGTCAGCTATTAAATCAGTAAATAATAATAATAATAATAATAATAATAATAATAATAATAATAATAATAATAATAATTTGTACCCCACCCACCTGACTGGGTTGCCCCAACCACTCCAGCATATATAAAAGCATAGTAAAACACTGAACCTTAAAAAGCTTCCCTATACAGGGCTGCCTTCAGACGTTTCCTAAATGTTATATAATTGCTCATCTCCTTAACATCTGATGGAAGGGAAGGGCGCCACTACCGAGAAGGCCCTCTGCCAATCCATTTGTATTCATTTGGTGAAAAATGGTTACAAATAATGGGAAATCAATTTTTAAAAATTGGCCAAAAAGAACTTAAGGGGAGGGGAATGGTAATTTTTAAAAAACCAGTTAAACATTGTGTGGCTTTCTAGGGAGAGCAAAGAACCACCAGGTGATGCCATTGAGCAACTTACTTGCCTAGTTAGGGCTTTGTGTGATTATGTCTTCCTGTCTTTCTCTCTCAGCCTACCTTTATCCAGTTGGCCTTGAAAAGTGATCTGTGGGGAGCAGGGCTTTATTTACCATTTATTTTACTTTCCCCATACATAGCCTACCTACCTACCCCAGGAGCTCAAGGTGGCCCACATATAATAGTTGGTTGGCATCTGTCTGCCTTGTGAGGAGGAAAGCACCCCTGGGAGTCGGCTCCTCTGCCTTCAAGGGGGGAAGTCAAACTGCCGGAAGGTGGCAGCACCTATATCTGTGGCTAGAGAGACAGATGCGGGAGACATGTTTTATTGCAGCTGGGGAAGAGGAAGGTGTCCAGTTGATGTAGGAGTGCAAATATCCAGAGCATGGGGTCAGGTGGGATTGCTATGAGGAATTATAAAATATGCATCAAGCCGTTGTGTCTGCGATGAAAGCATGGCGTTGACTGGATTTGATTCATTGTCAATAGTTTCTGATCAAATCCCACAAGCCTCTGCATCTCTGGCCATTTCCTCTACTGGCCATTTCTCTCTGCTTGACAAGTCACGTACACAGCCCAGCTGCCAGTTGCTTCATCAGGCATCCGGAGCCATAAAAGATCGTAGGTAGCTTCTTTGGTGTACCGTATTTTTTGCTCTATAAGACTCACCTTTTCCCTCCTAAAAAGTAAGGGGAAATGTGTGTGCGTCTTATGGAGTGAATGCAGGCTGCGCAGCTATCCCAGAAGCCAGAACAGCAAGAGGGATCGCTGCTTTCACTGCGCAGAGATCCCTCTTGCTGTTCTGGCTTCTGAGTTTCAGAATTATTTTTTCTTGTTTTCCTCCTCCAAAAACTAGGTGCTTCTTGTGGTCTGGTGCGTCTTATAGAGCGAAAAATACGGTAGTTTGTTAATCCTTAGATAGATCATAAGGGCCAGGAAGTGTGTTCACAAAGAGATGGTAAATACATCCTATCCTTCATTCCTTTACTGCTGTTTATGACCTCCGGAGTTTCATTTTATTTACTCTGAATTACATATGCATGCTCAAGTAGGAAATTAGCTCTTTGTAGTTTGAATCTTTAACTTTGTCCCACGTGGGGGTTTTGAAATGCTCAGAAGAAATCTGACTGGTTCTTACAAACACTGTGTAAAAAGCTCTTTTGTGAATAAAACGACCTGGACCGAGGGGTGGACAGGAATTATTATTATACGCACCCCGCCCAGAGTCTTCCTGGTCAAGCCTTTGTGTATATTCTATTAAGGTAAAGGTAAAGGGACCCCTGACCATTAGGTCCAGTCGCGGACGACTCTGGGGTTGCGGCGCTCATCTCGCTTTACTGGCCGAGGGAGCCGGCGTACAGCTTCCGGGTCATGTGGCCAGCAGGACTAAGCCGCTTCTGGTGAACCAGAGCAGCGCACGGAAGCGCTGTTTACCTTCCTGCTGGAGCGGTACCTGTTTATCTACTTGCACTTTGACGTGCTTTCGAACTGCTAGGTTGGCAGGAGCTGGGACCGAGCAACGGGAGCTCACCCCATCATGGGGATTCGAACCACCAACCTTCTGATGGGCAAGCCCTAGGCTCACTGGTTTAACTCACAGCGCCACCCGCATCCCTTATACAGTGGTGCCTCGCAAGACGAAATTAATCCGTTCCGCGAGTCTCTTCATCTTGTGGTCTTTTCGTCTTGCGAAGTACGGCTATTAGCGGCTTAGCGGCTATTAACGGCTTAGCGGCTTTAAGAAAAAGGAAACAAACTTGCAAGAACTCGCAAGACATTTCATCTTGCGAAGCAAGCCCATAGGGAAATTCGTCTTGCGGAACGACTCAAAAAACGGAAAACCCTTTCGTCTAGCGAGTTTTTCGTCTTGCGAGGCATTCGTCTTGCGGGGCACCACTGTATTCTATTAGTCAGAGTCTAATCCTTCCTTTGCTTTGGGAGCGCCACAGTTGAGCTGCTGCAGATGCACCATGCCATTTCTTCTCTCTGCGCTCCTCCCGGTGGTCATTTCTTCTCTATTCGTTGCTATGGACTTGGCTGCCCGTCTCCAGGCACTGCGATCTTCTGAAAAGGATTCCCACACGGCGGGGTTGATGTTGCCAGTCTTCGTGTCACGTTTGCAGACATCTTTGTAATGCAGAGTTGGCCTTCCAGTGATGCCTGATGCTGGGACCCAGCTCACCATGGAGCACATCCTGGGAGATCCTGCCATCTTCCATTCTGTGGACCAAGCCAGCATGGATGTTGCTGAGACAGGAGTGCAAACTAATAAGACAATGCATGGTTCTCCCCCCTCTCCTCAATTAACCCCCGCAAGGACCCTGTGAGGGTAGGCTGAGAGGCAGCAATCAGCCCCCAAGGTCACCCAGTGAGTTTATTGTATCAGGAGGGAATTAGCTTACTAAAGGTAGTGCAGTGGTACCTTGGTTCTCAAACTTAATCCATTCCGGAAGTCCGTTCGAAAGCTGAAGTGTTAAAAAACCAAGGCGCGCTTTCCCATAGAAAGTAATGCACTATGGATTAATCCGTTCCAGACTTTTAAAAACAAGCCCTAAAACAGAAATTTAACATTAATTTTCCTATCTAACGAGACCATTTATCCATAAAATGAAAGCAGTAAACAATGTATTGCAGTCACACAATCCATCAGTATCTGAAATGGGTTCCACATAGTCATAAAAACAAAACAAAAAAGAGCCACAAAAACACAAAATAAATAGCAAAAAAACAGACAGACCTCAGCATAACACTCAAAACGGAGCCATGGCACTCAAAATGGAGCTTGTTCGGCTTCCGGAAAAAGTTCACAAACCAGAACACTTACTTCCGGGTTTGCAATGTTTGGATTCCAAGTTGTTTGAGTACCAAGGCATTTGAGAACCAAGGGACCACTGTAAATAGAATTAATAAGAGAGTTTAAACAGGGAGAAGAGTGAAAAGCTGTGGCTGAGCCCCAGCACCTGCACTCAGCTATGTGGAGCTTGCGGCCGTGTGGTGAAGAACGATGCACCTCTGAGCCCACACAGCACACCAGGAATATGCTCTCCTCCAGGCCGTGCTTCAGCTCCAGAGTTCAGCCTTAGGGCAGGTGATGCAGCAGCAGAGAATGCCTCTGAGCATACCTAGAATGCCTTTCCCTCTGCCTTGCCCAGTGTGGCATGCTTGGTGTGCTTTGAGGCTTGCAGGTTCCTTCTCTGGGTTTCACTTCCGCCTTCGAAGGTGACAGCTCTCTTGCAAGGCAGGAGTGGTGCTCTGAATGTTTGGGTGTGGACATTTCCAGCTCTGCCGGCCTGGCTGTATGCACTGCCTGGGCGTGCGGCAAGGGAGGGGAGGCCTGTGGGTGCTCCCTGCATTTTCAAGTGGGGATGGAGGGTCCCAATCCCAAAGGGTGAAGGAGCCTCTCTTGTCACTGCTGCATTATCTCACACATGATGAAGTGGCCCCTGGGCCACGAAACCTCCTCCTGCAAAAACAAACATGTTAAGTGGCCACCGCGACACTCCCGTCTCTTTCTCCTGGAGCAGGATAACCCGGAAGTTGCTCCTCCATCATTCTACCTGGACACTGAGGTCCAGCACCGAGGGCCTTCTGACGGTTCCCTCACTGCGAGAAGCCAAGTTACAGGGAACCAGGCAGAGGGCCTTCTCGGTAGTGGCGCCCGCCCTGTGGAACGCCCTCCCACCAGATGTCAAAGAGAAGAACAACTACCAGACTTTTAGAAGACATCTGAAGGCAGCCCTGTTTCGGGAAGCTTTTAATGTTTGATGTATTATAGTATTTTAATATTCTTTTGGAAGCCGCCCAGAGTGGCTGGGGAAGCCCAGCCAGATGGGCGGGGTATAAATAATAAATTATTATTATTATTATTATTACTCCTGAAATTATTAAACAAGTGGAACTGGCTGCAGGCAAGATATATCCGCTGCTGGATATTGCTCAAGGCAGCCTTCCCAGTTTGCAAAACGCTCCATGCCATCTAATCCGCTATTGTCCCTGCAGGCCATTGTTTTACGGATATGTGGAAATTTCAGCTCAAAGAACATAGAACTGCTACACAGGGGGAACGAACTAATCAGCTGAGAGTCCTTAGGGGCCAAAACTCCAAAGGGGATGATTTAATACCTGTTTGGTCTCTCCCCCCCCCCATTTGTAAGCAAGAAGGAACACAGTCGAGGACCCCCCCCCTTCAACCTATGAACAAATCAGGCTTTGGGCATTTGGATACTTTTACCGTGGTACCTTGGGTTAAGAACTTAATTTGTTCTAGAGGTCTGTTCTTAACCTGAAACTGTTCTTAACCTGAAGCACCACTTTAGCTAATGGGGTCTCCCACTGCCGCTGCTCCGCCGCTGCACGATTTCTGTTCTTATCCTGAAGCAAATTTCTTAACCTGGGATAGCAGAGTTTGTAACCTGAAGCGTATGTAACCCAAGGTACCACTGTATCGCCATTCCCTTGGTATAACAGGCTACCTTGCCTTGTAACCATGTCTTGTTTAATCATTCTGTCTATGCTATACATAGTTCCAGTCGCTACTTTCCACAGAATCACACACCTGTGGTTTATCTCTCCCCCCCCCCCCCATTTTATTTCATGCCTGCTTTTGCAGATGTGGGAAGCTGATTTTGGGCACCCATCTGTCTCGGGAGACAATGGAGGAGTGTGCCTTCGGGGTTGAAGCCAAACTTTTGGAAGGTTGCAGCATCTCCTGGGGCTGTAGACACTGATACATGAGATGAGTTTTTATGCAGCAGGGGCAGATGAGGGCGTCCAGTTACACTGCTGCAGAGGGACCACCGCATTTCTTCTCTCTGCACTCCCCTTAAGTCATCATTTCCACTCCCCCACCCCCACAATATTGAGGCTAAAATGCCTTTTTATTTAAGCTTTGCGCATATATTTAAAAAAGCAGAGACATCACCTTGCCAACAAAGGTCCGTATAGTTCAAGCTATGGTTTTTCCAGTAGCGATGTATGGAAGTGAGAGCTGGACCATAAAGAAGGCTGATCGCCGAAGAATGGATGCTTTTGAATTCTGGTGCTGGAGGAGACTCTGGAGAGTCCCATGGACTGCAAGAAGATCCAACCTCTCCATTCTGAAGGAAATCAGCCCTGAGTGCTCACTGGAAGGACGGATCCTGAAGCTGAGGCTCCAAGACTTTGGCCACCTCCTGAGAAGAGAAGACTCCCTGGAAAAGACCCTGAAGTTGGGAAAGATGGAGGGCGCAAGGAGAAGGAGACGACAGAGGACGAGATGGTGGGAAAGTGTTCTTGAAGCGACCAGCATGAGTTTGCCCAAACTGCGGAAAGCAGTGGAAGACAGGAGGGCCTGGCATGATCTGGTAGGAGTATAGCATCTAGATCAAGGGAAGTAATAGTGCGACTGTATTCTGCTCTGGTCAGACCTCACCTGGAGTACTGTGTCCAGTTCTGGGCACCACAGTTCAAGAAGGACACTGACAAACTGGAACGTGTCCAGAGGAGGGCAACCAAAATGGTCAAAGGCCTGGAAACGATGCCTTATGAGGAACGGCTAAGGGAGCTGGGCATGTTTAGCCTGGAGAAGAGGAGGTTAAGGGGTGATATGATAGCCATGTTCAAATATATAAAAGGAGGTCACATAGAGGAGGGAGAAAGGTTGTTTTCTGCTGCTCCAGAGAAGCGGACACGGAGCAATGGATCCAAACTACAAGAAAGAAGATTCCACCTAAACATTAGGAAGAACTTCCTGACAGTAAGAGCTGTTCGACAGTGGAATTTGCTGCCAAGGAGTGTGGTGGAGTCTCCTTCTTTGGAGGTCTTTAAGCAGAGGCTTGACAACCATATGTCAGGAGTGCTCTGATGGTGCTTCCTGTTTGGCAGGGGGTTGGACTCGATGGCCCTTGTGGTCTCTTCCAACTCTATGATTCTATGATTCTATGGTCCAGGGGGTCACGAAGAGGCGGACATGACTAAACGACATATATATATTTATATACTTGCAGGGGCAAATAAGACTGTTGGTGCACTTTTTTTTTTTAAAGGTAACTGCCTCCCCATACGGCAAGCCGCCTTGAGCATTGTTTTAACTGTGGAAAGGCGCATGCAAATAAAATGATGATGCTAAAATGCTGCCCACCAGAAAAATGTGCTGCTGTGCCGAAGTAAAGAGCCCAGCCACGTTGCCTGAAACATCCCTGCGTGCAGGTCAGGATTAGGCCTCCAAGGTGGTGCTCTAGCTTGGCACATGGTCACGCACTGGACAAGAACCATAGAATTGTTGTAACCTAAGCAAGACCAGCTACCTCTCACCTTCGTTCGAGCTTCAGCAAGACTAACGCCATCTTGTTGCTGGCCGACACCATGGTCACATGCTATTCTCACAGTAATCGCTCTGAAACGCAGGGTTAAAAGGGGGCAGAGAAAGAGCAAACCACAAAGGGGTGTGTAAAGGGAAGTTTTGTGAGCATGCAAGGGCACAGCATACACAAAGGGGAAGAAAGAGGAAATGCGCAGGTTAGCTGAAGCGTGCAAACATCTACCTTTGCGGTTAAAGCTGGTGGTAGGACTGTATCCCGGGTGGTTAGCTGGTGTGTCTAAACGATACGATGACTATAAAAACGGTGTACAACAAAGATTGGGGTTCAGCCTCCGACTGCTTTCTTGGTCGCTTGCTGTAACCTTTCCTGCTCCAGCAAGAAATAAAACTTTGCGTTTTATTCTTGGGTGATGTTCTTCGGAGCTGGTGAGTAAAGGACTAGGCTGTGCAGGGGACCTTAAGGTAAAGGTAAAGGGACCCCTGACCATGAGGTCCAGTCGTGACCGACTCTGGGGTTGTGGCGCTCATCTCGCTTTACTGGCCAAGGGAGCCGGCGTACAGCTTCCAGGTCATGTGGCCAGCAGGACTAAGCCGCTTCTGGTGAACCAGAGCAGCGCACGGAAACGCCGTTTACCTTCCCGCCGGAGCGGTACCTATTTATCTACTTGCACTTTGACGTGCTTTCAAACTGCTAGGTTGGCAGGAGCAGGGACCGAGCAACGGGAGCTCACCCCGTCATTGCGGGGATTCAAACCGCCGACCTTCTGATTGGCAAGTCCCAGGCTCTGTGGTTTAACCCAAAGCGCCCCCCGCGTCCCTGCAGGGGACCTTAGGGGAGTCAAAAGGGAACCCGGGGGTCATCTAGTCCAACCCCTGCGATGCATGAATCACAGCTGGACGGGGTCCTCTTTTGGCCTGTCCCAGCTGTTGTCCTCCGTTCTTGCGTCCACGAAGGAAACAGGGAGCTCTCCAACAGGGGGGCGGGAAGTGGGGCGGCCCCAGGACGACGCATGTTGCCAAGACCCGCTTGCGCTAACTCCTCGGGGGGTGGTCCAGCCTGGATGCCCCAAGAGGAGACGGGCTGCGAGGCTCAAAGGGAGCGAGGAGAGCCGAGGGGAGCGGGCGGGCCGGACGCCCCCTCTCCGGCCCTTTGCCTCCCCAGCGGAACCATCCCTGAGCCCCCCCCCGCGACCCCCTGGTCGCAACCTCCCAGTCCCGCGGCGCCTTGCGCAGGGGTGCCCAAACTTTTCTCAAAGAGAGCCAGATTTGATGAAGTGAACATGCGTGAGGGCCGACCAAAGCTTTCTTTACGGTTTTACCCCAATGCTGTTGAACTTTTTTGTTGATTCAAGTTGTTGAGCTTTTAGGCGGGGTTTTACCCCAGTAAATAAACTAGGCGCCTTTGGACTTAAACCTTTGGACTTTGAACATACCTGCCCTTGCGGGAATCCTCCGCCCCCTGGGAGCCGAACCTAGCACCAGTTTCGCTTTCGCTTCCGCGCGGTGAGGCTCCCAGCCCCCACATCTCGGGGGCGACCTCCGGCGGAAGGGCAAGCGGGGAGGACCCCCAGCCCAGCTGCCGCTCCGAGGTAGGGGCTCCTTCGCGGGTGGGCGGACAAGCTGCCAGCCAGTCGGGAGTCGCCCCCCAGATATGGGGTAAAGGGGGGCGGCCTTTGGCGCGGAGACCTTCGGAGGGTTAGGGGCGGCCGGGGTGGGTCGGGGGGCGGTCCTTCTCTCCCTGGATCCCGGGAAGGAGAGGTCACGCTGGTCGCAAGGGCCTCGATGAGAGCTGGGCAAGGGCGCCCCCGCCGGCGCCAGGAGTCTCCTGGGAACCCAGGAGTCCTGCCCCCTAACCCCCACTCCCGTTGGAAAGAGCCGCCCCCCCCCCACTTCTGACTCGCACCCATCGCTTCTGGACGTGTTGTAAAAACCGGGGGTCGCCCATGCAGCTCAACCCCGTCTGTGGGTTCCCCCGTGTTTGTGGCTGTGCGTTTAACGCGCTCCTGTCCGCGCCTTCCTCCCTAGCGCACTTACGGACGTGAGCTTACTGTACAGAGCCTCGGTTTCCTTACATCAGGCGCAAGGGCTCCTTCTCCTGCCTCCTGTGGTCACCCCAATCCGAGGAGCCCCCTCTCACCCCAGCCTCCTAGAGGGAGGAAAGGGGGGAGCCCCAGCAGGGCTCTCCAGATGTTGCTGGACTGCCGCTCCCTCCCTGAGCGCTGGCCTTGCAGGGAGTTCAAATGTCCAGCCATATCTGGTGTTTGCAGTACTTTTGTCCCGAGAGGACTGGACAAAGTCAGGGAGGAGGGAGGGTGTCCTTGGCTCCGAGCCACAATACAGACTCTGCTGGTCCTCTGGATCCTTTTCACAGTGCCCCCCCCCCTCTCTCTTGTCCACCCCCTGGCAGGTTCCCTTCAAGGCAACCTCCCTGCAGCAGCAGGGACCACCCCACCATGGCTGCCAAGGCCCCGTCCCTCTCCGAAGCCCTCACCAGCGGCTTCCTGACCTGCACCATCTGCCTGGAGCGCCTCCGCCGCCCCAAGATCCTGCCCTGCCTGCACAGCTACTGCCAGGAGTGCCTGCGGAAGTTGGCAGGAGGCCGGAAGGAGCTTCAGTGCCCTGAGTGCCGTGAGCGGGTGGCCCTCCCAGAGGGGGGCGTGGGCGCCCTCCGGACCAACTTCTTCATCAACGGCCTGCTGGACCTGGTCCACCCCACAGGGGAGGCAGAGCCCACCTGCAGCCTCTGCCCACTCATCGGCCAGGAGGCTGGCCGGCTGGCCGTCTCCCGCTGCCTGGACTGCGCCGACGACATGTGCCGGGACTGCGCCAGCGGGCACCGCTGCTCCCGCCTCACCCACCTCCACCGCGTGGTGGCCATGAAGGACTACCTCTCTGGCGAGCACGACGAGGAGATCCGGAAGCGCCAGGCGCTGCAGTGCAAGGAGCACGCTGGCGAGGAACTGCGCTTCTTCTGTACGCCTTGTGCCGTCGTCCTCTGCCGGGAGTGCCGGCTGGGGGCCCACCTCCAGCACCCTTGCCTGCCCCTGGCTGAGGCGGCCCAGGCCCGCCGGCCGGTCATCGTGGAGCTCCTGGCCGGGGTGGAGGAGACGGTGCAGGTCATCCGGGCGGGGAGGGCCAGCCTGGAGAGGGAGGCTGCGCAGCTGCAGGTGCGCGAGGCTAGAATCCGGGATGCGGTGGAGCAGGCGTGCTCGCGGGCGGTGCAGCGGCTGCTGGCGCAGCAGGAGGAGGTCCTGGCCCAGCTGGAGGACTACGTGAAGGAGCGGCAGAAGGCCTGCCAGGCCCTCTGCTCCGATCTGGAGTTCCAAGAGCAGGTGGCCTCCAGCACCGTGGCCTTTGCCCAGAAGGTGCTGAGTCTGGGGAGGGAGGTGGAGATCGTCTCCCTGGAGCAGGTCATCTGTGAGCGTCTCAGGCATCTGCAGGGCTTCTCCTGGGAGCCGCTGGCCGCCCGCCTGCCCTGCCTGGAGATCGAGGGCAGTGGCCCCTGCCTGTTCCACCTGGAGTTCCGGGAGGAGAGCCCCACTGGAGTGCCGGACGGCCCCCAGGAGGCGGCCACAAAAGGGGCAAAGAAGAAGACCCACCTGCCAGAGGGCCCCCAGGAGGTGGCCACAAAAGGGGCCAAGAAGAAGACCCACCTGCCAGAGGGCCCCCAGGAGGCCGCCACAAAAGGGGCAAAGAAAGAGACCCGCCTGCCCTGCCTGGAGGTCAACGCTGAGATCCCCACTGGAGTGCTGAAGGGCCACAAGGAGGCAGCCACAAATGGGGCGAAGAAGAAGAGGAGGAAGCAACAGCAGCAAGTGCAGCCTGCCAAGGAGGGATTCCACATGACCACCCTCATCCTCAGGGGCTGCCAGCAAGCCGTAGCCCCTGTGCCTCCTCCCAAGGTCCCAGGAACCCCCCTTCTGACACCCAAGCCTCTCTTCTCATGTAGCTTCTGCGTCAAGATCCCCAGCGACCAAAAGTGCCCCCTGGTCACAGGGCTCTGCCCCTTTGGCTCTGGAGAGTTGCTGGTGGCCGACAATCAAAACAAGAATCTGAAGCGCTTCTCCCTGCAGGGGGAGTTCAAGGGCACTGTCCCCGTCCCCAGTGGTGTGGCCCCGGTCAGCTTGGCCACTGTGGGCAGCAAGGTGGCCTTCACAGCCGGCTCCTGCCTCTACCTCCTGAATGGTGAGGGTGACCTGGTGTGGCAGAAGGCCCTGCGAAGGGGGCAGGCCAGCCATGCCGTGGTGGGGCTGGGGGGAGACCGTATGGCAGTGTGTGTGGCTGGGCAGTTGGAGGTGTACGACCTGGAGGGGCGGCTGCTGGAGAAGATTGTGCCCGAGGGCAGTGTGGAGAGGTGCCTCGTCTTCCTGGCCAACCACAAGGACGGCTTTGTGGGCTCGGACTGGTACCGCCGCAGCGTGGTCCTGTTCACCAGGACGGGGCAGCTGGTGGCCGAGTGCTCTGAGGAGCAGCTGGGCGAGTGCCAGCCGGCGGGCGTCTGTGCTGACGTCATGGGCATAATTTACGTGGTCCTACGGGAGCTGAACAAGGTGGTGGCCTTCTCCCCCAGTGGGGAGGAGTTGGGGGCGTTCCTCACTGCCGAGAACAGCATCGACCGACCGCGGGTGGTCACAGTGGCTAGGGAGGGGCGCTTTGTCGTGGCTCAGAGCAATGGCACCGTCCACATCTTCCGGATCAGGTATCAGGGCAAGTGAGACAGAGGAAGGGGAGGGTGTGTGTGTGTGTGTTAAAAGCTGTATGTCCCAGATTTAATGACCCAAGGCAGACTGGAGTGCCCAAGGTGAGCAATGGTGTGTGTAGGAGAGTAAAAGCATGCTTTTACTTTGTAACTCTGTTGTGATCACCATTCCTTGGTGATAATAAAACAAAATTTAGTAGGGAAATTAGGCGGTCGTGATGGGCTGTAAACCTTGCAGTACCCAGCCAGTGGGGAGACCAGGGAGGGAACCTGCGCTTCAGGTATAGGGAAGATAAGCTTATGCTTTGTCAGTTTTGGGTGTGCCTGCTTTGGACACCCTCTCTCGCAAGGACGTATTGTAATCAATAAACCCTGCTTTTTCACCAATTTTATTCAGATTAAGGGATTAAGGGTTTTAGGAGCCACTTTTCAAAAACTTCTGACAGAGGATTACCCCTCTGACAAGATGGTGGGCATCATAACCTTTCCAAAGTGCCTTTTCTGCTCTCAGGAGGAAACTCAGGGCTTGGCCAGGTGTTCTGCAAAAGGTTGGCAGAATCCATTACGCAGGAGGGCTCTCGGATTTGGCCTGCTGGTGTGGCCAGCTTCCAGCTGCTAAAAGGGGCATAACACAACACAACAGTGTGTGCGTAATCGGAGCGTGAATCTGAGAGTCTGGGGCACGATATTAAGCCTGAACGTTATATTCATTTGCACCCCAAGGAGACCATCACTGAGTGGGGATCCCGTCTGTGCCTTCCGGACCAATCTGACAGAAGAACATGCTTTGTAAACTCTGTTGTGAACACCATCCCTTTCTCTTTTTCTATAAATATCATTCAATAATAAAACACACGTCTATATTTGCATCTTTGCAAGAGAGGACAATTGTATATGAGCTGAAATAAAGAGTCTGGATAAAAACTTCCTGCAGTTCTGAGATTTTTGTCCTGGGATGCTTTCAGATGGGAACTTAATATGTAAAAGGGCCACAGAAACATCCTGTATGAGAAGCATAAACTCCACAGCAAACAGCTGCCTGGGAAACCCCCCCCCCCCATTTCTGAACATGCAGAAACTCCACTGGGAGCAGCCAGAGAGTCTGGGAGCAGGAGCTCAACTGTTCAGAAATGGGGCAGAATCTCACCATGCAGCATATTGGAAACAACAATGAGCAGATATTTGTTTCATTCATTCATTTGGCACCCCAAAGCGATTTACAATATATTACAACAACTAAATGAATTGCAAATATGGAAACTCTTCTTATATATATGAGAACAGCTTCAAACAACAATGCCTAAAATCAGTCAGATTCCAGTGCTGATACTGGCTGGAATTGTTGCAGGAATTTATGTATAGGTTGGGGGGGGGGGGGTTGCCCCTCCAGCAGATATCATGCACTATCAAAATCAGCACAATCACTTTTGTGACTTGTCCCCACAAAACACTTCATCACAGTTTCTTTCTGTCTATTCAAAGGGCCTTTGCTGCATGATACCAAATGTAAGAATTCACTGATCAATGTCTCTATGTACTGGCTCACAGGGAAAACTTCAGAAACTCGTCTAGACCTGTGAGCTCAGCTACTCAGCAGCCCCTCTGCCTGAGTGATAATCCCTGAGTGCCAGACAGGTAGAAATTCCAGAAATAACAAACCCAGATGAAGACAAGAGGGGAACTTGGCTGGGAAACAGGGAAATGTACCATAAATACCTATTTTCTTACACTTGATGGGTGTTTGGCCGAGGGCAAGGGGAACCATGGGGCAGGGTCCAGGATGCTCAGATTCCTGCCACCAGACCTCCCCTTTCATGATGTAACTGTGATGTATGAGTGATGTAGTTTGGGGGTTGTAACATGGGGATTAGCAGCTAATAAAAGTTCGGGTTCTCTTTTGTTCTGGGCTTCCATCTTGTTCCACCTGGTGGCAGGTGGGAGTCCTGTCGCGACACTCTTCAATCAAGACCAAGCCGACTGGCTGCTGTTTTGCTCTGGGATTCCTGGTTGGTGTCCTTGTTTTTTGTCCAAGGGAGACCTCAGATTTCTCCTTTAACAGAATAAAGATTGTAGAATCATTGGAAAGGACCCTGAGAGTCATCTGACAAACCCCCAGAAGTTTCATTTCCTTCTGACCTTTGATGATTTCAATTCCACTTCTGTGGAACACCCACACGGACCATGCATGTGCGTTTGTGTGTATTCTCACACGCATAAACATACGTGCAATTCGGGATCTCTCTCTATGCAGGTGGTGATGATGGCAGAATCCTAGAATTGTAGATTTGGAGAGGACCCCCAGGGCCACCCAGCCCAGGCCCCTGCAATGCAGGAATCATAGCCAGGATCCTGGAGGAGACTGCAGCCCCTAAAAGAAATATTCTGCCCCAACACAAGTGGGAGTCTTTAAGCTGCCCCAGGAGACTCTGGGCTGCTGTTGCTTCGATACAGCCTGAGGAGAAGGCTGTTGACAGCTCCTAGTGTTGCAGGAATTTATGTATAGGTTGGGGGGGGGGTTGCCCCTCCAGCAGATATCCTGCACATGCAGCCCACTACCAAAATCAGCACAATCACTTTTGTGACTTTTGTGATTTGTCCCCACAAAACACTTCATCACAGTTTCTTCCTATCTATTCAAAGGGCCTTTGCTGCACGATACCAAATGTAAGAATTCACTGATCAATGGATCTCTGTACTGGCTCACTGGGAAAACTCCAGAAATTCATCTAGACCTGTGAGCTCAGCTCCTCAGCAGCCCCTCTGCCTGAGGGATAATTCCTGGCATCCTGATACCTGAGTGGCAGACAGGTAGCCATTCCAGAAAGAACAAACCCAGATGAAGACAAAAGGATGTGATTAACTTGGCTGGAAACAAGGAAATGTAAATATCTCTTTTGTTCCACTTGATGGGTGTTTGGTGGAGGGCAAGGGGAACCATGAGGCAGGGTCCAGGATGCTCAGATTACGGCCACCAGACCTCCCCTTTCATGATGTAACCGTGATGTATGAGTGATGTATTAGTACGTTTCCGAGCACAATTCAAAGTGTTGGTGTTGACCTTTAAAGCCCTAAATGGCCCAGTAGACCTGAAGGAGCGTCTCCACCCCCATCGTTCTGCCCAGACACTGAGGTCCAGCGCCGAGGGCCTTCTGGCAGTTCCCTCATTGTGAGAAGCAAAGCTACAGGGAACCAGGCAGAGGGCCTTCTCAGTAGTGGTGCCTGCCCTGTGGAACGCCCTGCCACCAGATGTCAAAGAGATAAATAACTGCCAAACTTTTAGAAGACATCTGAAAGCAGCCCTGTTTAGGGAAGCGTTTAACGTTTAATAGGTTATTGTATTCCCAGGGGAACTGAAGGAGGCAGTGGTGCCCCCGCTCTTAAAGAAAACATCATTAGATCCCTTAGATCTGTCCAATTACCGCCCGGTTTCGAATCTTCCATTCCTGGGTAAGGTGATTGAGAGAGTGGTTGCTGAACAGCTTGGTAGGTTTCTGGATGAAACATCGGCTCTGGATCCATTCCAGTCCGGCTTCCGCGCTGGTCATGGGACCAAGACGGCTCTGGTTGCCCTAAAAGATTATCTTCGTAGACAGCTGGATCGAGGCGGGTTGGGGCTGCTGATTCTTCTAGATCTGTCAGCAGCCTTCAACATGGTCGATCACGAACTCCTGGACCACCGCCTTGCCGACGTGGGGATGCAGGGCACAGTCCTTCAATGGCTGCGCTCGTTTCTCTCTGGGCGGGGACAGAGGGTGGCGCTTGGGGGGGAATTGTCATCCCGCCACTCCTTGCTGTGTGGAGTGCCTCAGGGTGCGATTCTCTTCCCGATGCTTTTTAACATCTTTATGCGCCCCCTCGCCCAGCTTGTCCGGAGTTTTGGGCTGGGCTGCCCATCAGTATGCCGATGACACCCAACTCTATCTGTTGATGGATGGCCATCCTGACTCGGCCCCAGACACACTGACCAGATGTCTGGAAGCTGTGGCTGGATGGTTACGTGGGAGCCGGTTGAAGTTAAATCCTTTGAAGACAGAGGTCCTCTGGCTGGGACGGGGCGATATGGGATTGAGGGGGCAACTCCCATCTCTTGCGGGGGTGCAATTAGTGCCAGCACCGTCCGTTAAGAGTTTGGGTGTAATCTTCGATACCTCCCTCTCTATGGAGGCGCAGATTACACCTATAACAAAGGCAGCATTTTTTCATCTCCGCCAAGCTAAGCAGCTGGCTCCTTACCTCTCTCGCCCTGACCTAGCCACTGTGATCCACGCGACGGTCACCTCCAGACTGGATTATTGTAACTCGCTCTATGTGGGGCTGCCCTTGAGACTGACCCAGAAACTCCAGCAGGTGCAGAATGCCACGGCGAGACTCCTTATGGGGTCTTCGCTGCGAGATCACATTCATCCGGTACCTCATCAGCTGCACTGGCTCCCGGTGGAGTACAGGATCAGGTTTAAGGTGCTGGTTTTAACCTTTAAAGCCCTATACGGCCTAGGACCCTCGTACCTACAGGACCGCCTCTCCTGGTATGTCCCACGGAGGAACTTACGATCTTCAAACAAAAACATCTTGAAGGTCCCAGGCCACAGGGAGCTTAGGCTGACGACAGCCAGAGTCAGGGCTTTCTCAGCTGCGGCTCCAATCTGGTGGAAGGCTCTGTCCCAAGAGACTAGGGCCCTGCGGGACTTGACATCTTTCCGCAGGGCCTGCAAGACAGAGCTGTTCCACGAGGCCTTTGGTCAGGGCGCAGCTTAATGGTTTTGCTTAATAAATGCCATCAATTTGATTTTAATTAAATTTTTTTAATAAGATATTTATTAAAATTTTCAAAATATTACAAAAAGAAAAAGCGAACAAAATAGAAACAGAGGAAAATACAAAGAGTAAAAATAGTCAACAGAGTAAAAAAAAAGAAAAGATAAAAAAAACCCTTCCTCCCGTGTAAAAAGAAAAAAGAACCAAAATAGAAAGACAAAAAAGTGACAAAAATACAAAAATCCCAAATCTTTAAAAGCATTTAAAAACAGATTCATTATTTTCAAATCCTTAACTGTCATTACCTTCTTTCTTAGACCTCCTCCTCCTCCCTTTCTTTGTATCCTAATTATTGATTATCCCAGCAAATCCTTTAAATTCTATCATTACAATACCCTAGACTATTTTAATCCTATCTTTCTATAATAAAATAAACCTTGACTTAAAACTTAAATCTTATCCTTACCAGCTTTTTATAATCATAATATTATTTCATAATTCTTAAGCATCTTTGCTAAAGCCGAGTAGTTCCTTCCAACATTTTTCTATCATTCATCAACTTTATAAAACATTCTAATAATGAAAAAAGAAAGAAAAAAGAAAGATATAAACAAATCCAATCTTTATCCAGCGTCCCTTCTTCCTGGTTCCGGGTTTTGTCAGTCCTTATTTCCATCAATCCAGCCCATTAACCTGGCAACCTTATGTCCGAGGCCCTCATGTCACTTCCATGGTCCTTCCGCAGCTCTTCTTCATATTTGTAACTGTAATTTCCCTTATCTCCGGCTCGTGATAACTCCAGCTTGACAATGTTTTTAACCCTTCTCGACAGATCAGACCCTTTTCCGTATTCATCACTGCATTCCATGTAGTATTTAAAAGCATGTTTCAAGGGCCCTCCAAAATTGAGAGCCCCCACAGTCCCAAACATCTCACCTCCCATTGCCATATTTGCAAATATGGAAACTCTTCTTATATATATGAGAACAGCTTCAAACAACAATGCCTAAAATCAGTCAGATTCCAGTGCTGATACCGGCTGGAATTGTTGCAGGAATTTATGTATAGGTTGAGGGGGGGGGGTTGCTCCTCCAGCAGATATCCTGGGGTCAGCCTCTTTTCTTTTTGGCCTTAGGCCTGCCCCCGGCCGGCCGGCCATTGTCCTCCCTGGCTGAGGGCGGGTCAAAGGCTAGCTCAAGCAGGTGGGTGGCACCCGCCCAGGTGAGCCTCGCTCGGTGCCGCAAACCGGGCCCACCTGTGGGGAAGGGAGGGCGGATATTGCGGGCACACGCTCTAAACCCTGTCTGTGGTGCCTACCCGTTTCCCCAAATGATAAGACAAGAGACCAGAGTATGGGTTCAAATTGGCCACAACTTTATTGAGCTTCAGACGTGGGAAACTTGGCACAGGCCTTGGCAGGTCACCCTCTCAGCCCGCCTGGCTGAGGATATGCAGGCAGATGAAGCCCAGTGAGAGGGGACTGCATAGCGCAAACTTACACAGCATGCCCTTCCACTGACCTCGTCCGGGGAGTTTGACCTACATGCCGCCACTCTAGGGCCAGGGACTCCCGGTTTGCCCTTTAACGGGCCCTGCACACGCCGCCACATGGGGAGGGAGCATGAATGCACCCCCCCAACTTGATGTTAGACTAAAGGCTACCTGGCCAAGGCCTAAAACCGCCACTTGAGGCCCTAAGGGGCCTCGCCACCAAGTCCCACAACCGAGGACCAATTAAACTCCGCAATCTATCCAGTCCCCAAGTGCTCTTCGCAAGTCGTGGAGCCAGACGTCATTGCCCAGTGGGGTCAGGTGCACCCCGTCCCCCCGGAATAGGTCAACTCTAT
Source organism: Podarcis muralis (assembly GCF_964188315.1). Taxonomy (NCBI): domain Eukaryota; kingdom Metazoa; phylum Chordata; class Lepidosauria; order Squamata; family Lacertidae; genus Podarcis; species Podarcis muralis. The sequence goes on from NC_135667.1 coordinate 852,807, forward strand.
CTGATGTGATGGTGGGATGTGGGATAGAGAACCCACTAATTTGGCGCATGGTGTTGCGCATGGCCCTGCTAATCTTACTCACCGCATAATTGAGGCGAGAGGGATTGGAAGCCCCCCTCCAGTGAAGACGGGGTAGGAGATTGGACCAGCCGATGGTCATTGATGGGTACAAGGCATGCAGGCTTTTTAGATCTGACCTTGCAGCAAGGGTAAGGGCAATGCCTTTTTGCTCCACTAGATCGTTCTCCCCCGCATGTATAATCAAGACCCTTGGAGGGCCATGGGTCGCTGCGGCACTACGCAGCATGGGCATCAAGCTCTGCCAACGCATGCCCCGCTGGGCCAACCAATAAATGTGTATAAAGGTTATGGCCACGATTTTGAGACCATGCATAATCTGCCGCCCAATGGACAATGCTGTGGCCTATCACCCAGATCTTCATGGTGGGCAAACCTGTAAGACAATTAAATTGCAAGTGATAAGGAGGAAGAGCCGGGACGAATGTGACTTCTGTAGGCTGCCGAACACCAGCGCCCCAGTGTCTTGATGTGTGCGGGGTCCCAACCCTGTATCGCCGCTGAAGTGGCAGCCCCGATACGGAACGAGTGCCCGGAATATTCCTGGGGACTAACACCGCAAGCAGATAAGGCTTTGCACAAAACCGCTGTGAATTGTGATCGCGTCAACGGGCGCGTGTTTGAGTGAACGAAGAAAGGGCCCTTGGACTGTGGCTGGATCCTGACGAAATGGCTCGTGTCATGACATGGGCAGGAGCCCACCTGTTCTGTTGGGGGCAGCATGAGCATGACCCCTTTCCGTAACTGGTCAATCTTTTTTTTTTTTTTTATAAATTTTTTATTGCATTTTCAAATACAAAGTCAGAAATGTAAAGTACATCAAGAAAAAAGAAAGAAATACAAAGAATAGAAGAAAAATCCAACTTTCAAGGACATTTTTCCATTACCAACCGGGCTTCCCCACGACTCCCTCACCCTGTGTTCCTTTCAATAAACATTTCAGCAAATTATTATCTTGTTTCATACCTTACTTGTATCTTTCAAATATTGTTCTTCTAAGTTTAAAGTACCTTTTGTCAATGACATGTACCTTAAAATAAACATAATATGGCTTTAAATTTCAACCTTTTCTTACGTTTTTTATCTTAATTTCCTGCACCCCAGATCTAATTGCTGAAGCTAGAATTTCCAAATCGTGCAACTTCTTAACATTCATACAACTTATATTGTTTTTGTAAAAAGTCCTTAAATTTTTTCCAGTCCTCTTCCATTGTTTCTTCTCCCAAATCTCGGATTCTGCTAGTCATTTCGGCCAGTTCCATATAGTCCATCAATTGCGTCTGCCACTCTTCCAGTGTGGGAAGATCTTGTATCTTCCAGTATTTTGCGATAAGTATTCTTGCTGCTGTAGTTGCATACATGAAAAAAGTTCTGTCCTTCTTTGACACCCCTTGGCCGACAATACCCAGAAGGAAGGCCTCTGGTTTCTTAGGGAAGGTGTACTTAAACACCTTTTTTAACTCATTATAGATCATTTCCCAGAATGCCTTCACTTTTGGGCAAGTCCACCAAAGGTGAAAGAATGTCCCTTCAGCCCTCTTACATTTCCAACATTTATTGTCAGACAAGTGATATATTTTTGCAAGCTTGACTGGGGTCATGTACCACCTATATATCATTTTCATAATGTTTTCCTTCAGGGCATTACATGCCGTGAATTTCATTCCAGTGGTCCATAACTTTTCCCAGTCTTCAAACATAATGTTGTACCCAATATCTTGAGCCCATTTTATCATGGCTGATTTGACTGTCTCATCCTGAGTGTTCCATTTAAGCAACAAGTTATACATTCTCGAAAGTACCTTAGTCTTAGGTTCTAACAGTTCAGTCTCTAGTTTTGATTTTTCCACCTGGAATCCTATTTTTTTGTCCTGTTTAAAAAGCTCTTGAACTTGGGCATAAAGAAACCAGTCTTGCACCCTATTCTTTAATTTTTCAAAGCTCTGCAGCCTCCAGTTATCTCCAATTTTTTCTATTATTTCCCAATATTTCGGCCAGCCGGTCTCCATATTGGGTCTTTTTCGGGCCTTGGCCTCCACTGGTGATAACCACCTCGGGGTCTTACTTTCTAGTAAGTCTTTATATTTTGTCCAGACCATGAATATTGCTTTCCTGACAATATGGTTTTTGAACATTTTATGGATCCTTACCTTGTCATACCACAAGTATGCATGCCATCCAAAAGCATTATTAAACCCTTCCAGATCTAGGACATCAGTGTTCTCAAGAAGTAACCAATCTTTCATCCAGCAGAAAGCTGCAGCTTCATAATATAACCTTAAGTCTGGCAGGGAAAACCCCCCTCTTTCTTTTGCATCAGTTAGTATTTTAAATTTTATTCGGGGCTTTTTGCCCTGCCAGACAAACCTAGAAATATCCTTCTGCCATTTTCCAAAACATTCCACTCTGTCCACGATCTGTAGGGTCTGAAACAAAAATAACATCTTCGGCAATACATTCATTTTTATAGCTGCGATTCGACCTAACAAGGAAAGTTTCAATTTTGACCAAATCTCTAAATCTTTTTTAATTTCAGAGCAACATTTTTCATAATTATCTTTAAATAAGTTCAAATTTTTAGCAGACAAATTTACCCCTAGGTATTTCACCCTTTTAACCACATTTAATTCTGTCTCTTTCTGAAACCCCTCTATTTCCAAGGGTGTCAAATTTTTCTCCAAAACCTTAGTTTTTTGCTTGTTCAATTTGAACCCCGCCACCCGACCAAATTCACAAATTAATTCTAACACTCTCTTCGTACTAGACTCTGGCTCCTGTAATGTCAGAACCAAGTCATCTGCAAAAGCTTTCAGTTTAAATTGTTTCTCTCCGACCTGTACTCCTTGTACCAACCGGTCTTCCCTAATCATGTTCAAAAGCACCTCCAGGACAGAAATGAATAACAAAGGGGATAGGGGGCAACCTTGTCGTGTTCCTTTTTCAATTTTGAACTCTTCTGTCACCACATTGTTAACTATCAGTTTAGCTTTTTGCTCTGAATAGATTGCCTCTATTCCATTTTCAAACCCCCGTCCCACTCCCATCCCTTCCAAGTTTTTCTTCATAAACATCCAAGAAATGTTGTCAAAGGCCTTCTCTGCATCAATAAAAATTAACACTGCTCTTGTGTTGATTTTAGTTTGTAAAAGTTCCAAAATGTCAATGATATTCCTAGTGTTATCAAACAAATGTCTTCCTGGGAGAAAGCCTGCCTGATCCTTATGAATTACTTCATTTAGTACTTTTTTAAGTCTACTTGCCAGAATGTCTGCAAAAATTTTATAATCCACATTTAGGAGTGAGATGGGACGGTAGTTCTTAAGTTGAGTCTTTTCAGTTTCCACTTTAGGAATCAATGTGATGAAAGCTTCTTTCCACGATTCCGGTGCCTTCTTCCCCTCCAAAATGTGGTTGCATACCTCCATTAGTGGTTGTATCAGATAGTCTTTTAGTACCTTGTAGTACTTGGAGGTAAGCCCATCTGGGCCTGGAGATTTACCTAATTGCATGTTCTGAATGGCACCCTCAATTTCTTGTTGTGTTATTTTATGATTCAGGGTTGTTCTCTTTTCCTGAGCAAGTTTTGGTAGTCCATTAATTTTCAAGAATTGGTCAATTTCAGTCTCTTCTTGCGGCCCTTGAGTATAAAGTTTTTTAAAGTATCTCTGGAAGCACTTTCTAATTTCTTCAGGTTTCTGAATATTTTCCCCATCAATCTCTAAGTTAGTAACTGTATTCAATTTTTGTCTCTTTTTCAACTGCCATGCTAGCAGTTTTCCACACTTATTTGCTGATTCAAATGATCTTTGTTTCATTTGTTTAATTTTCCATTCGACTTCTTGATTTATCAATTTCGCATATTGTGCTTGGTAAAATTTCATAGAATCATAGAATCATAGAGTTGGAAGAGACCACAAGGGCCATCGAGTCCAACCCCCTGCCAAGCAGGAAACACCATCAGAGCACTCCTGACATATGGTTGTCAAGCCTCTGCTTAAAGACCTCCAAAGAAGGAGACTCCACCACACTCCTTGGCAGCAAATTCCACTGTCGAACAGCTCTTACTGTCAGGAAGTTCTTCCTAATGTTTAGGTGGAATCTTCTTTCTTGTAGTTTGGATCCATTGCTCCGTGTCCGCTTCTCTGGAGCAGCAGAAAACATCCTTTCTCCCTCCTCTATGTGACATCCTTTTATATATTTGAACATGGCTATCATATCACCCCTTAACCTCCTCTTCTCCAAAATTTAATTTCTCTTAAAATCTCCTTCGATTTTGGTTTGCATCTCAATTTTCTCTCTCCATCTCTTATCTTCTCCAAGATCTTATCCTTTTTTCCATTCCAAAATCTTTTCTTTATCGTGTTCTGTTGTATCAGAAAACCTCTCATAACTGCTTTACTTGCGTCCCAGATACTTCTCCTTTCCACCGTTGTATTCAAATTTATTTCAAAATAGTCTTTCAAAGCTTTTTGGGCCTTCTTCACAATCTCCTGATCTCTTAGTAGGGTGTCATTCATTTTCCATCTAAAGGAGCCGATTGGAGTAAGTCTTAATTCCATTTTCATAGCGATGTGGTCAGAGCAGGTTTTTGGGCAATTTCCACTTTTCTAGTCTTAGGTGCCAGTCCTCTAGTTGTCCATATTTGGTCGATTCTTGTCCATGACATGTGGGCCTCAGAAAAGAAGGTTCCTTCTTTACCTAAGGGGTTCTTTGTCCTCCATATATCAATCAAGTCCATATTGTCAGTTAGTTCAAAGAAAGTTTTAGGTAGTCTGCCATCTTTTGTTAAATTTTGGTTTTGTGACTTGTCCATATTTGTAGAGACCACCCCATTCATGTCTCCCATCATAATGATGTTGGTGTAATCTAGATGATCCAGCATTATCTCATGCAGTTTCTTGTAAAATTCTGATTTCCCCTCGTTCGGTGCATAAATTCCTAATATTAGAAATTTTTCTCCTTGCGTCTGTATTTCAATTGCCAGAATTCTTCCTTGCTCATCTTTAAATAAAAATTTTGGTGACAGGCTTTCCTTTGCATAAATCACCACTCCTCTTTTTTTAACTCTGTCTGATGAAATAAATTCTTGGCCTAATCTTTTGTTGATTAGTACTTTCCTGTGAAGCCTAGTCACATGTGTTTCCTGCAAACATATAACATCCAATTGTTCCTTTTTCAATATGTGAAAGATTCTTCTTTTTTCCGGGGAATTTCCACCATTAATATTCCAACTAAGAAGCTGCAGAGACATCCTGAATCAATTGTTAGTCCTGTGGTGGTGTCTCTTTCTTTTGGTCCTCTGGTCCCGAGGGCTCAGGTGTCAATTCAGGTACAGGCAAAGGTGGTGGCCAAAGTCCTACTGCTCCCTTTTGAAGGTCCTCTCCGTGTTGGTACAAAAAAATTTGTTGGTCCTCTGCCGTTTTGATTTTAACTTTCTTTCCTTTGAAGTTAAAGGATAATCCTTGAGGGAACTCCCACCTATAGGGAATTGAATTGCCTCTCAATAGTCTTGCAAGTTCTGTATACGTAGCTCTAAGGTCCAAAAGCTGTTTCGGTATATCTCAGTAAATTTCTGCTCTGTTGCCTTGAATGTCAAGCGTTTTTCCAAAATGAAGGCCCAGTATTTTGTCTCTCTCTTGCTTGGATCTCAAAATAATCAAACAGTCTCTGGATCTGTCTTTCCTCACCACTCTTCCCAATCTAAATGCAGTTACAATTTTAAAATCCTTATCTTCTTCTATGCCCCAGAACTTTGAAAATTCTGATGTCAAGTAACCAATCAGATCTTCCTGCTCCAGTTCTGGAATACCTCTGAGTCTAAGGTTACTTTCCCGATTTCTCAGTTCAGTCATAGACAGGTAGGCCTGCTGTTCACTGACCTGTTTATGCAGCGGCTTCACTTCCACCTTTATTGCCTCGGCCTTCAAGTTGGCTTCCTCTGCTTTTTGTTTCGCTTCCTCGGCCAATTTACGGTTCTCTAATGTTGATTCCTGAAGACTCCCAATTGCTTGTGTATTTTGAGCAACCTGATCAGTCAATTTATTAATAGAGGATGTGGCTTGGTCAATTTTGGTCGAATGTTCATCCGCCTTTTTATTTAAAATTGCCAGTTGTTCCAAAATCTGTTTTAAGACTGTTTCAGATCCACCTGCAGCCATATCCCCTAAAGATGTCAGCTCAGCTGCCCCTTCTTGTGCTTCTAGAACAGCTGGGACAGATGATCTGCGAGCCTGGGAAGTCAAAGTTGTTTGTACCAATTGTTTTGCCCTTGCTTTAGCCAATCTTGTTTTTCCTGAGCCGCTCATTCCAGTCCCGTCTATGTGTCAAAGTCAAACTGTAACCAGTCCCATGGGAAAGGCAGTTCCAAAGTATAAACAATAAGGCAACAGAAAACCCAAACAAAATGTAGTTCCCAGAAAGTTGTAAATCCAAAGTCCTCTAGGGGGAGTACATATATAGTTCCTCAGAAAGAAGGAGGTTTGTCCGCCATTTAAAGTCCCAGCAGTCCCAAACAAATCCAAAAGACCTTTAACTTCTTTTAAGCCTGTAGAGCTTTCCCCAAGTTAATACAAAGTCTCACAAAGGGTACAGGAAATAGTTTCCTATTTCTTCCAAAATGTAACATTCAAGTGTAACAGTTTCAAAGTTCAATTGTTCAAGGTTCAATTGTTTGCATGATACTCCACTTTTTAAAGTTCTCTTCAAAGCGCTTCCCGCTTGTCAAAACTTTTGCTTTGATCTTTTTAGCACGGTCAGGAGACGGACTTCCTGGTAGTGTCTCCCGCTTTCAGCCAAATTAAAATGCTTTAGTCCCGGTAATTTAAGCTCTCTTACTCACGGGTTATAGTTGTAGATCCAATATTCCAAGAAGAAAGGTCGGCGCTCATCGGCAGCAGCAGCGCGGCTTCACTTCCGCAGAAAGAGCGATGAACTCACAGCACCGCTCCCCCTTCCACGTTCCGGAGCCCCTTACGGGGTTCCTTCTGCGTTTCTGGGGGGGCTCTTGGTGCCCGCCAAGTCCCACGGCCACAGGCTCACTCTGCCTGTGGTTTTTCTTGATGGGTCTCCGCTTGGCTGTAGCGGACGACCCTTTTCTGCGGAGCCCCTCTTCACAGCGCGAAGAGGACCGCCATTGCCGTTTCGCGCCGCCTCCGGAAGTCCGGATGACACTCTGCCTGTGGTTTTTCTTGATGGGTCTCCGCTTGGCTGTAGCGGACGACCCTTTTCTGCGGAGCCCCTCTTCACAGCGCGAAGAGGACCGCCATTGCCGTTTCGCGCCGCCTCCGGAAGTCCGGATGACACGTAACTGGTCAATCTTGACATTCAACGTATGCCCAGAGAACTTGATGTCGGTGTCTGCCAACCCTGATTGCAGGGGCCCAGCCAAACACTCCCAATGCACATGGCACCAAAAAAGGCTAGGGAGAATGCTGCCCGAAAGAGACGCGTTTCGAAATTTGACCAGCAGATCTCTGGTAGTTTTTTCCAAATTAGATAAAGTATGTCTATGGTGATAGGCTTCCTGCCATCCTGACGAGGGGGAATGACATGCCGCCACCCAGCCAGTAACTTCTTGACATGGAAGCTGTCAAAGGGGTCTGGCCAATGACGGAATTTACAAAAGAAAGAAATAGCTGCCCTGTAAAGCATTAAAGTTTTTATGGCAAGGCCCTTGCGCTTTAGGAGCACCAAGAACTGAAGCACCTCCTCCTCGGATGTGCGCCGTGTTGCAGAGCCACGAAAGCGCCCAAAGGCATCCCAGGCCCTGGAATAAGAACGTCTAGTGGAGAGTGCTATTGCTGCCAATACTCCCTGGTTTACTTCTCACTTCCAATCTCCCACAGATCGTCTGGCAAGGCGTCTGGGGACTGGGCTGCTCCTGGTGCCAGTAGGGCGGAAACGCTCCATCTGGAAACGAGACAGGGCATCAGCAATGTTATTGTTAAGGCCAGGTATGAAGTGGGCAGTGAAAGAAATATTGTGCCGCAGGCACTCCAAGACACATAGGCGCAGGACCCTTATGACCCTCTGGGACTTTGCTGACTGCCTAGATATAACTCTTACCACTGCTTGATTGTCAAACCATAAACAGATCCTGGAATTCGAGAAGAGGGTTCTTCAGATGCGAATGGTGACTAGAATAGGAAAGAACTCCAGAAAGGTTAAATCCCGAGTAATGCCTGCTGCGTGCCAAGAAGATGGCCACGGCTGGGTGCACCAATGTCCCCTTGAAGAAGACGCCAAAGCCAAAGCAGCCAGAAGCATCAGAATGAACCTGGAACTCCGCCCCGGGGGTAAGGCACTTCTGCCAAAAAGAAACCCCATTATAATCCTGCAGGAATGCAAGCCAAACCCTCAGATCGTCCTTTATCTGCTTTGTCACCCTGATGTGATGGTGGGGGACTACCCCCCCAGCCATGAGCCAAGCCAGACGGGCACAAAAGGCACAGCCTGGCGCCACTGCTCTACACGCAAAATTAAGATGACCCAATAGGGATTGCACCTGGCAAAGGGTGGTCTTTTTAACCCCAAGCATTGCCACCAGCAAAACTTTCAAGGATTCCAGCTTGGTCTGTGGGAGGCGCGATGACTGCCGAATTGTGTCCAATTCAATACCCAAGTAGGAAAGGATAGTTGAAGGGCCCTCGGTCTTGTCAGCAGCCAGAGGTATGCCAAAGTCAGCTGCAAGGCGCATGAATGTAGCTAGGGATAGAGCGCAGTCAGGGGAGTCTGGGGCCGCCATAATAAGAAAGTCATCTAAATAATGGGTGACGAAAGGGGAACCAGATGTGGTTTTGAAGGCCCATTCAATGAATGTGCTGAAGGTTTCAAAGGCCACAGAGCAACCCATGGGCATAGCCTTGTCAAAATACCAGCTATCCCTGAATTTGAGTCCTAGAAACCAAAAATCTTCAGGATGAACCGGGAGCAGCCGGAAGGCTGACTCGACGTCACATTTTGCCAATAAGGCCCCAGTGCCCAATTCCCTAATCTTTTTGATGGCCACGTCCAAGGACGCATATTTAACTGAACAAAGCTCCCGTGGCAACAACACAAACAACGCTGACACCAAACTCTACACACATTAAACATAATAGAAACACCGCCACCCGACCCCACCCCCATCCATCTTCCCTCTCTCCACCCCCCTTTTCTTCTCTCTTTCTTTTTTCTTCTCCCCCTAATGCCTCAACAAATGAAATGGATTTGTAAAAATGTTACATGAAAAAAAAATATGAGGCACTACACTTCTGTAAAACAAGAAAATCCTTAATAAAAAAAAAACAAAAAAACAAAGCTCCCGTGGTATGGCGTCGTTTACAGACCCACCCCTAGGATAAGAAAGGTTGTGTATCATGCGGAACCAGGAGCAGCTGGAAGGCTGACTCAATGTCACATTTTGCCATTGATCCTGGAAGGAAGAACAGCAAAAGAGGCTTGAGCCAAGGGGTCAGCCTCTTTTCTCTTGGCCTTAGGCCCACCCCCGGCCGGCTGTCCATTGTCCTCACTGGCCAAGGGCAGGTCAAAGGCCAGCTTAAGCAGGTGGGTGGCACCCACCCAGGTGAGCCCCACTCGGTGCCGCAAACCCCGCCCACCTGTCAGGAAGGGAGGACAGATATTATCTCTTTGACATCTGCTGGGAGGGCATTCCACAGGGCAGGCGCCACTACTGAGAAGGCCCTCTGCCTGGTTCCCTGTAGCTTTGCTTCTCGCAATGAGGGAACTGCCAGAAGGCCCTCAGCGCTGGACCTCAGAGTCCGAGCAGAACGATGTGGGTGGAGAAGCTCCTTCAGGTATTCCGGGCCAAGGCCATTTAGGGCTTTAAAGGTCAACACCAACACTTTGAATTGTGCTCGGAAATGTACTAATACATCACTCATACATCACGGTTACATCATGAAAGGGGAGGTCTGGTGGCTGTAATCTGAGCATCCTGGACCCTGCCCCATGGTTCCCCTTGTCCTCCACCAAACACCCATCAAGTGTAACAAAAGAGACATTTACATTTCCCTGTTTCCCAGCCAAGTTCATCCCACCCTTTTGTCTTCATCTGGGTCTGTTATTTCTGGAATGGCTACCTGTCTGGCATTCGGGTATCAGGAGGCCAGGGATTATCACTCAGGCAGAGGGACTGCTGAGGAGCTGAGCTCACAGGTCTAGATGCATTTCTGAAGTTTTCCCAGTGAGCCAGTACAGAGATCCATTTATCACTGAATTCTTACATTTGGTATTTTGAAAATTTTAATAAATATCTTATTAAAAAAAATTAATTAAAATCAAATTGATGGCATTTATTAAGCAAAACCATTAAGCTGCGCCCTGACCAAAGGCCTCGTGGAACAGCTCTGTCTTGCAGGCCCTGCGGAAAGATGTCAAGTCCCGCAGGGCCCTAGTCTCTTGTGACAGAGCCTTCCACCAGATTGGAGCCGCAGCTGAGAAAGCCCTGGCTCTAGTTGAGGCCAGCCTAACCTCTCTGTGGCCTGGGACCTTCAAGATGTTTTTGTTTGAAGATCGTAAGTTCCTCCGTGGGACATACCAGGAGAGGCGGTCCTGTAGGTACGAGGGTCCTAGGCCGTATAGGGCTTTAAAGGTTAAAACCAGCACCTTAAACCTGATCCTGTACTCCACCGGGAGCCAGTGCAGCTGATGAGGTACCGGATGAATGTGATCTCGCAGCGAAGACCCCATAAGGAGTCTCGCCGTGGCATTCTGCACCTGCTGGAGTTTCTGGGTCAGTCTCAAGGGCAGCCCCACATAGAGCGAGTTACAATAATCCAGTCTGGAGGTGACCGTCGCGTGGATCACAGTGGCTAGGTCAGGGCGAGAGAGGTAAGGAGCCAGCTGCTTAGCTTGGCGGAGATGAAAAAATGCTGCCTTTGTTATAGGTGTAATCTGCGCCTCCATAGAGAGGGAGGTATCAAAGATTACACCCACACTCTTAATGGACGATGCTGGCACTAATTGCACCCCCGCAAGAGATGGGAGTAGCCCCCTCGATCCCATATCGTCCCGTCCCAGCCAGAGGACCTCTGTCTTCAAAGGATTTAACTTCAACCGGCTCCCACGTAACCATCCAGCCACAGCTTCCAAGCATCTGGTCAGTGTGTCTGGGGCCGAGTCAGGATGGCCATCCATCAACAGATAGAGTTAGGTGTCATCAGCATACTGATGGCAGCCCAGCCCAAAACTCCGGACAAGCTGGGCGAGGGGGCGCATAAAGATGTTGAAAAGCATCGGGGAGAGAATCGCACCCTGAGGGGCTCCACACACCAAGGAGTGGCGCGATGACAATTTCCCCCCAAGCGCCACCCTCTGTCCCCGACCAGAGAGAAACGAGCGCAGCCATTGAAGGACTGTGCCCTGGATCCCCACGTCGGCAAGGCGGTGGTCCAGGAGTTCATGATCGACCATGTTGAAGGCTGCTGACAGATCTAGAAGAATCAGCAGCCCCGACCCGCCTCGATCCAGCTGTCTCGGTCCCATGACCAGCGCGGAAGCCGGACTGGAATGGATCCAGAGCCGATGTTTCATCCAGAAACCTACCAAGCTGTGCAGCAACCACTCTCTCAATCACCTTACCCAGGAATGGAAGATTCGAAACCAGGCGGTAATTGGACAGATCTAAGGGAGCTAATGATGTTTTCTTTAAGAGCGGGGGCACCACTGCCTCCTTCAGTTCCCCTGGGAATACAATAACCTATTAAACGTTAAACGCTTCCCTAAACAGGGCTGCTTTCAGATGTCTTCTAAAAGTTTGGCAGTTACGGTATTTATCTCTTTGGCATCTGGTGGCAGGGCGTTCCACAGGGCAGGCGCCACTACTGAGAAGGCCCTCTGCCTGGTTCCCTGTAGCTTTCCTTCTCACAATGAGGGAACCGCCAGAAGGCCCTCAGCGCTGGACCTCAGTGTCTGGGCAGAACGATGGGGGTGGAGACGCTCCTTCAGGTCTACTGTGCCATTTAGTGCTTTAAAGGTCAACACCAACACTTTGAATTGTGCTCGGAAACGTACTAATACATCACTCATACATCACGGTTACATCATGAAAGGGGAGGTCTGGTGGCCGTAATCTGAGCATCCTGGACCCTGCCCCATGGTTCCCCTTGTCCTCCACCAAACACTCATCAAGTGTAACAAAAAGGATATTTACATTTCCCTGTTTCCCAGCCAAGTTAATCCCACCCTTTTGTCTTCATCTGGGTTTGTTATTTCTGGAATGGCTACCTGTCTGGCACTCAGGTATCAGGATGCCAGGGATTATCACTCAGGCAGAGGGGCTGCTGAGGAGCTGAGCTCACCTATCTATATGAATTTCTGAAGTTTTCCCAGTGAGCCAGTACAGAGATCCATTGATCAGTGAATTCTTACATTTGGTATTGTGCAGCAAAGGCCCTTTGAATAGATAGGAAGAAACTGTGACCAAGTGTTTTGTGGGGACAAATCACAAAAGTCACACAGTGATTGTGCTGATTTTGGTAGTGGGCTGCATGTGCAGGATATCTGCTGGAGGGGCAACCCCCCCAACCTATACATAAATTCCTGCAACACTAGGAGCCGTCAACAGCCTTCTCCTCAGGCTGTATCGAAGCAACAGCAGCCCAGAGTCTCCTGGGGCAGCTTAAAGACTCCCACTTGTGTTGGGGCAGAATATTTCTTTCAGGGGCTGCAGTCTCCTCCAGGATCCTGGCTATGATTCCTGCATTGCAGGGCCCTGGGCTGGGTGGCCCTGGGGGTCCTCTCCAAATCTACAATTCTAGGATTCTGCCATCATCACCACCTGCATAGAGAGAGATCCCGAATTGCACGTATGTTTATGCGTGTGAGAATTGAGAATACACACAAACGCACATGCATGGTCCGTGTGGGTGTTCCACAGAGGTGGATTGAAATCCTCAAAGGTCAGAAGGAAATGAAACTGCTGGGGGTTTGCCAGATGACTCTCAGGTCCTTTCCAATGATTCTACAATCTTTATTCCAGCCAGTATCAGCCCTGGAATCTGACTGATTTTAGGCATTGTTGTTTGAAGCTGTTCTCATATATATAAGAAGAGTTTCCATATTTGCAATTCTTTTAGTTGTTGTAATATATTGTAAATCGCTTTGGGGTGCCAAATGAATGAATGAAACAAATATCTGCTCATTGTTGTTTCCCATATGCTGCATGGTGAGATTCTGCCCCATTTCTGAACAGGTGAGCTCCTGCTCCCAGACTCTCTGGCTGCTCCCAGTGGAGTTTCTGCATGTTCAGAAATGGGGGGGGGGGGGTTCCCAGGCAGCTGTTTGCTGTGGAGTTTATGCTTCTCATACAGGATATTTCTGTGGCCCTTTTACATATTAAGTTCCCATCTGAAAGCATCCCAGGACAAAAATCTCAGAACTGCAGGAAGTTTTTATCCAGACTCTTTTATTTCAGCTCATATACAATTGTCCTCTCTTGCAAAGATGCAAATATACACGCTTGTTTTATTATTAAATGATATTTACAGGGAAAAGAGAGAGGAATGGTGATCACAACAGAGTTTACAAATCATGTTCTTCTGTCAGATTGTTCCGGAAGGCACAGACGGGATCCCCACTCAGTGATGGTCTCCTTGGGGTGCAAATGAATATAACGTTCAGGCTTAATATCGTGCCCCACACTCTCAGATTCACGCTCCGATTATGCACACACTGTTGTGTTGTGTTATGCCCCTTTTAGCAGCTGGAAGCTGGCCACACCAGCAGGCCAAATCCGAGAGCCCTCCTGCGTAATGGATTCTGCCAACCTTTTGCAGAACACCTGGCCAAGCCCTGAGTTTCCTCCTGAGAGCAGAAAAGGCACTTTGGAAAGGTTATGATGCCCACCATCTTGTCAGAGGGGTCCTCCTCTGTCAGAAGTTTTAGAAAAGTGGCTCCAAGACCCTTGATCCCTTAATCTGAATAAAATTGGTGAAAAAGCAGAGAGTTTATTGAATACAATACGTCCTTGCAAGAGAGGGTGTCCAAAGCAGGCACACCCAAAATTGACAAAGCATAAGCTTATCTTCCCTATACCTGAAGCGCAGGTTCCCTCTCTTGTCTCCCCACTGGCTGGGTACTGCAAGGTTTACAGCCCATCACGACCGCCTAATTTCCCTACTAATTTCCCGCCTTTGTCGACATCTCCCATCACTCTGATTTCGAGGACCACCCCTCCTGTTTACCTTTCTCCTTATTTGGTCCAGGCTTTCTATGCTTTTCACACATTGACTCAAGAGACAAAGCCACATCCTGACCACTAACAGGTGTAAACAAGTTCTATTCCTGTTGAAGTATTGTGATAGGAATTTTGAGGTCTTAGGTATATGTTCAATGTTCATAAGTGTACCAACCAAGCATGTACATAGATCAGCACAGGAAGACCCACCTGGAACCATTTTGATTCCCAAACTGAGCAAATGATTTGTCTGCAAGGTCAAAGTGGGAAACTTCCCCACTGTTTCTTTCCTCACAAATCCTGTCTGAAGGGTATGTCTGTGTATGAATAGGGTGAGCCTGTGACCTGGCTCAGGAACTAAGTATTTATCATTACAAAAGACTGGCCAGGCTCCCCAGGGTATCCAATCAAGTGACCATTAAACAGGTAACCTGGCAGACAGGAGGTAAACCAACCACTCAGATTTCTGCTGTAAACTGCCCTGTCTGTGATGTAGGTATGATGTTTCTGGGGGTGGTCTTGATCTTCAGGGTGGGAATTTCAAAAGTCTATATAAGGGCGGGCACACCATTGTTCTGGGTCCTCCTCCTTTCCTGCGTGTGAGGGGAGCTGAGGGGAGCACCCTGTTGCAACAGATCAATAAAGATCAGGCTTACTAGCTGCCTTGCTTCTCAATATTCTCTGCTTGGCCTCTGTTATTCTCTCCTACCAATAGGGAACCTATGTAAGGACTCTGTATGGGCTCTTGGATTCCCCATAAGGGAAAAGGGCAGATTTTTTGGTATACAAACAAATCGTCGCATTTACGAACCTCCTGACAGCAAGCTGGTCTAAATATAAGAGTAAGCAGGTCTATCTAGCTGTTGCAGCCTTTTGGATTTTTGGTGAAAAAAGCAGCATTATCATTCCTCACATCTTCTGGACTTTCTCATGCCCCTGATTTACGCGGGAGAACAAAAGGAACGTAAACTTTGGCAGTTAGGCCATCTATGCCAGGTTCTATCATTTCCACATTGCCCTCTGGTGGCCGCGCTTGGGAACAACAACCCCAGGTAAGTAAAGCACAACTCTGGAAGCCGACCCAATCCAGACAGGAGGGCAGGCGGGAGGAACTGTTGCTTTTACTCTCCTACACACACCATAGCTCACCTTGTGCGACCATGGCACACCAGTCTGCCTTGGGTCCTTAACTCTGGGACATACAGCTTTTTACCCCCCTATCACTTGCCCTGATACCTGATCCGGAAGATGTGGACGGTGCCGTTGCTCAGAGCCACGGCAAAGCGCCGCTTCCCAGCCACTGTGACCACCCGCGGTCGGTTGATGCTGTTCTTGGCACTGAGGAACGCCCCCAACTTCTTCCCGCTGGGGGAGAAGGCCACCACCTTGTTCAGCTCCCGCAGGACCACGTAAATGATGCCCATGACGTCAGCACAGACACCCCCCGGCTGGCACTCGCCCAGCTGCTCCTCAGAGCACTCAGCCACCAGCTGCCCCGTCCTGGTGAACAGGACCACGCTGCGGTGGTACCAGTCTGAGCCCACAAAGCCGTCCTTGTGGTTGGCCAGGAAGACAAGGCACCTCTCCGCACTGCCCTCGGGCACAATCTTCTCCAGCAGCCGCCCCTCCAGGTCGTACACCTCCAACTGCCCAGCCACGCACACCGCCACACGGTCTCCCCCCAGCCCCACCATGGCATGGCTGGCCTGCCGCTGCCCCAGGGCCTTCTGCCACACCAGGCCACCTTCACCGTTCAGGAGGTAGAGGCAGGAGCCGGCCGTGAAGGCCACCTTGCTGCCCACAACGGCCACGCTGACCGGGGCCACACCACTGGGGACAGGGACAGTGCCCTTGAACTCCCCTTGCAGGGAGAAGCGCTTCAGCTTCTGGTTTTGCTCATCGGCCACCAGCAGCTCTCCAGAGCCAAAGGGGCAGAGCCCTGTGACCTGAGGACGCTTCTTGTCACTGGGGGTCTTGACCCAGAAGCTACATGAGAAGAGAGGCTTGGGTATCAGAAGGGGGGCTTCCGGGACCGTGGGAGGAGGCACAGGGGATCCCTCCTTGGCAGGCTGCTCTTGCTGCTGTTGCTTCCTCCTTTTCTTCTTTCCCCCTTTTGTGGCCGCCTCTTGGGGGCCCTCCTGCACTCCAGTGGGGATCTCAGCATTGACCTCCAGGCAGGGCAGGCGGGTCTCTTTCTTTGCCCCTTTTGTGGCCGCCTCCTGGGGGCCGTCCGGCACTCCAGTGGGGCTCTCCTCCCGGAACTCCAGGTGGAACAGGCGGGGGCCACTGCCCTCAATCTCAGCATCGACCTCCAGGCAGGGCAGGCGGGTGGCCAGCGGCTCCCAGGAGAAGCCCTGCAGATGCCTGAGACGCTCACAGATGACCTGCTCCAGGGAGACAATCTCCACCTCCCTCCCCAGGCCCAGCACCTTCTGAGCAAAGGCCACGGTGCTGGAGGCCACCTGCTCTTGGAACTCCAGATCGGAGCAGAGGGCCTGGCAGGCCTTCTGCCGCTCCTTCACGTAGTCCTCCAGCTGGGCCAGGACCTCCTCCTGCTGCGCCAGCAGCTGCTGCACCGCCCGCGAGCACGCCTGCTCCACCGCATCCCGGATGCTAGCCTCGCGCACCTGCAGCTGTGCAGCCTCCCTCTCCAGGCTGGCCCTCCCCGCCCGGATGACCTGCACCGTCTCCTCCACCCCGGCCAGGAGCTCCACGATGACCGGCCGGCGGGCCTGGGCCGCCTCAGCCAGGGGCAGGCAAGGGTGCTGGAGGTGGGCCCCCAGCCGGCACTCCCGGCAGAGGACGACGGCACAAGGCGTGCAGAAGAAGCGCAGCTCCTCGCCGGTGTGCTCCTTGCACTGCAGCGCCTGGCGCTTCCGGATCTCCTCGTCGTGCTCGCCAGAGAGGTAGTCTTTCATGGCCACCACGCGGTGGAGGTGGGTGAGGCGGGAGCAGCGGTGCCCGCTGGCGCAGTCCCGGCACATGTCGTCAGCGCAGTCCAGGCAGCGGGAGACGGCCGGCCGGCCAGCCTCCTGGCCAATGAGCGGGCAGAGGCTGCAGCTGGGCTCTGCCTCCCCTGTGGGATGGACCAGGTCCAGCAGGCCGTTGATGAAGAAGTTGGTCCGGAGGGCGCCCACGCCCCCCTCTGGGAGGGCCACCCGCTCACGGCACTCAGGGCACTGAAGCTCCTTCTGGCCTCCTGCCAACTTCCGCAGGCACTCCTGGCAGTAGCTGTGCAGGCAGGGCAGGATCTTGGGGCGGCGGAGGCGCTCCAGGCAGATGGTGCAGGTCAGGAAGCCGCTGGTGAGGGCTTCGGAGAGGGACGGGGCCTTGGCAGCCATGGTGGGGTGGTCCCTGCTGCTGCAGGGAGGTTGCCTTGAAGGGAACCTGCCAGGGGGTGGACAAGAGAGAGGGGGGGGGCACTGTGAAAAGGATCCAGAGGACCAGCAGAGTCTGTCTTGTGGCTCGGAGCCAAGGACACCCTCCCTCCTCCCTGACTTTGTCCAGTCCTCTCGGGACAAAAGTACTGCCAACACCAGATATGGCTGGACATTTGAACTCCCTGCAAGGCCAGTGTTCTCCAGGGAGGGAGCGGCAGTCCAGCAACACCTGGAGAGCCCTGCTGGGGCTCTCCCCTTTCCTCCCTCTAGGAGGCTGGGGCGAGAGGGGGCTCCTCGGATTGGGGTGTCCCCAGGAGGCAGGAGAAGGAGCCCTTGCGCCTGATGTAAGGAAACTGAGGCTCTGTACAAGAAGCGCACGTCCACAAGTGCGCTAGGTAGGAAGGCACGGACAGGAGCGCGTTAAACGCACAGCCACAAACACGGGGGAACCCACAGACGGGGTTGAGCTGCACAGGCGACCCCCGGATTTTACAACACGTCCAACGGGAGTGGGGGTTAGGGGGCAGGACTCCTGGGTTACCAGGAGACTCCTGGCGCTGGCGGGGGTGCCCTTGCGACCAGCGTGACCTCCCCTTCCCCGGGATCCAGGGAGAGAAGGACCATCCCCCGACCCACCCCGGCGGCCCCTAACCCTTCGAAGGTCTCCGCACCAAAGGCCGCCCCCCTTTACCCCATATCTGGGGGGCGACTCCCGACTGGCTGGCAGCTTGTCCGCCCACCCGCGAAGGAGCCCCTACCTCAGAGCGGCAGTTGGGCTGGGGGTCCTCTCCGCTTGCCCTTCCCCTGGAGGTCGCCCCCAAGATGTGGGGCTGGGAGTGTCACCGCGTGGAAGCAAAAGCGAATCTGACGCTCCCAGGGGGCGGAGGATTCTGCAAGGGCAGGTATGTTCAAAGTCCAAAGGTTTAATCCGGCGCCTAGTTTATTTACTGGGTAACCCCTTCCAAAAAAGCTCACAAGTTGAATCAACAAAAAAGTTCAACAACATTGGGGTAAAATCGTAAAGAAAGCTTTGGTCGGCCCTCACGCATGTTCACTTCATCAAATCTGGCTCTCTTTGAAAAAACGTTTGGGCACCCCTTGCGCAAGGCGCCGCGGGACTGGGAGGTTGTGACAAGGGGGTCGCGGGAGGGCTTAGGGCTGGTTCCGCTGGGGCGCAATGAAGGGCCTCGGCTCTCCTCGCTCCCTTTGAGCCTCGCAGCCCGTCTCCTCTTGGGGCATCCAGGCTGGACCACCCCCCGAGGAGTTAGCGCAAGTGGGTCTGGGCAACGTGCACCCTCTGCCTCGTTCTCTGTAGATTTGCTTCTCGCAGTGAAGGAACTGCCAGAAGGCCCTCAGCGCTGGACCTCAGCGTCCTGGCAGAACGATGGCGGTGGAGACGCTCTTTCAGATATACTGGACCGAGGCCGTTTAGGGCTTTAAAGGTCAGCACCAACACTTTGAATTGTGCTCAGAAACCTACTAATACATCAGTCATACATCATGGTTACATCATGAAAGGGGAGGTCTGGTGGCCGTAATCTGGGCAACCTGGACCCTGCCCCATGGTTCCCCTTGCCCTCCACCAAACACCCATCAAGTGTAACAAAAGAGATATTTACATTTCCCTGTTTCCAACCAAGTTCATCCCACCCTTTTGTCTTCATCTGGGTTTGTTATTCTGGAATGGCCACCTGTCTGGCACTCAGGTATCAGGATGCCAGGAATTATCACTCAGGCAGAGGGGCTGCTGAGGAGCTGAGCTCACAGGTCTAGATGAATTTCTGGAGTTTTCCCAGTGAGCCAGTACAGAGATCCATTGATCAGTGAATTCTGACATTTGGTATCGTGCAGCAAAGGCCCTTTGAATAGACAGGAAGAAACTGTGATGAAGTGTTTTGTGGGGACAAATCACAAAAGTCACAAAAGCGATTAGCCGCCCTCCCTTCCCCACAGGTGGGCGGGGTTTGCGGCACCGAGCGGGGCTCACCTGGCCGGGTGCCACCCACCTACTTGAGCTGACCTTTGACCCGCCCTTGGCCAGGGAGGACAATGGAAGACCGGCCAGAGGTGGGCCTAAGGCCAAAAAGAAAAGAGGCTGACCACTGGGCTCAAGCCTCTTTTGCTGTTCTTTCTTCCAGGATCAAGATCAGGAGTGTATCCAGGCCGCCAGATTGAGGTAAGTAGCTGGCCTTCTTTCCTTCGCCTGGATGGGGAGGGGGGATTTGGCCCCCTCCACCAAGCTAGGCCGCAATTTTGGCATGCCCAGTTGGGCACATTGTGGCCTTTTTGGGGCTTTGCTGTTTTGTTTTTGTCCCCAGCTTGGGAGGGAGCATTGCTCCTCCACCGCTGGCTGCCGGCCAGACCGCTGCTAGCCTGAGCAGGTGGCACGGCCCCTGGCGGGGCTGCTAGTTTGGCATGCTAGCATTTTTGTGGCAGCTGGGGGGAGGCATTACTCCCCCACCGCCGGTCAGTGGTCTGCCCACATGAGCGGGCGCCGGCTGGGCTGTTTCCATGGCCTGTTTTCTGTGTGGCAGCGGGGGGGGGGAATCGCTCTCCGCCACCGCCTGCTGCCGATCCGGGCTCTTACTGTCCCAGGCGGGCAGCGCGGGCCCGACTAGGCAGCAAACGTGGTCTGCTCCCCTTTCCCTGTGGCGGGGGGTGGCATCGCTCCCCGCCGCTGCCTGCTGCCGGCCTGGGGCATTGCGGGCCCGACGAGGCCGCAATCGCGGCGTGGTCACTTTTAGCAGTGGCGGGGGCGGCATCGCTCCCCACTGCCTGCCAGCGGTCTGGGGCTCCTGCCAACCTGGCGGGCAGCGCGGGCTCGGCTTCGCCGTGAACGTGGCCTGCTCGCCTTTTTGTGACAGCGGGAGGAGTGCAGCCTACTTGCATTGGTATGGCCAGCCCGGGTGCGCTGCGCGAGCCTGACCAGGCTGCGGTGCTGGCCTCCTCCCCTTCTCTGTTTGCTTTGGTGGCGGCGGGGGGGGCATTGCTCTCCCGCAGCCGGCGGCATGGGCACTGCCAGCCCGAGCAGCCCGATGACTTTTGCGGTGGTGAGGGGTGGCATTGCTCCCCAGCCGCTGCCAGCCACCGGTGTTGCTGGCCCGAGTGGATGGCGGGCCCCTACCAGGCCGCAAGGGCCGGCCTGCTTGTTTGCGGTTGGGGGTATGGCATAGCTCCCCTGCTGCCAACCGCGCCATGGGAGGCGCCTCATCAGGCCTGAGGGTTCCTTGACAACAGGCCACTTGAGGGGCTTCTCATTTGGCGGCAGCACGGAGGGGGGGCCGCATATCAGCCACCCACTGTTAAATCTTATAAGCATGGCTTTCAGTTGCCTGGTGGGGGGGGGGGTATGTCAGGCCGCATGGCGGTCATGTTCACACCCTTCCCCCCTGCTTTATAGCAGGGGCCCATGATTAAGGATGTGTGCTAACTGTTATTCCTCTTTTGCAGTTTTAGTGTTTGTGCACAGTTAGGTTGGCTGGTTCTGTACCTAGCCCAAATCTTTTGTTTGCAAAGTATATTAGTAATAATAATAATAATAATAATAATAAACAAACAAAAACCTGCCATTTTACTAGAACATTGCTTCTAGGTGCATTATGTCTCTTGCCGTGGCAGCTGAACAATTGGAAGGCTCCCCCTTGCACTCTCTTGGTGCCGTAGGGGTGGGCACCCCAAGAGCCGCATCGAGGGGTACCCCTAGCAATGCAATAAAGGCAGCCAACAGGATTAAGAAAAGGGCCTTGTCTTCTGGCCGGAAGGTCCCACCTATGAAGTTAATAATCTCTAAGAAAAAAGTGAGGGGTGATGGCGCCTCCACCTCTGATGCCAGGCCCTACAGGGCCCTTCCTAAGAAGAAAAAGCGGGCATACACACAGGAGCTCACTGCTGAGAGCGATTCTTCCCAGTCCAGTGACGACGATGTGCAGGAATTGCTGCGTCAGAACCGCAGCCTGCAGCGTCGTCTGGCTAGGGCTAAGGAGCGCTTAGATAAGTCTAAGTCACCTTGTCGGCGGTCTCATGAGGGCAGGTGTAGGCATAGGTCACCGGTTTCGAGTTCATCGGACAGCTCCTCCAGCCCTGATTTGCGCAGAACACGTCGCAGGAAGAAGAGGTCTTGCAGATCAAGGAAGCATGGGCGTAAGTGCAAGAGGGACTCTTCAGATTCTTCAGATCTTTCAGGTACGTGTGATTCCTCCTGTGGCGAGTCGGAAGAACGGTGCAAAGGGTACTGGGTTACTACCCACAAGGCCCCTGGCCTGCCTAGTTGGATTTGGGAACGTTGCACCCGGCGCCATCACCGTGCCTTTGGGGCCAAGGAGCCATGTGGGGAGGATGGGCTTGATGCGAAAGGGAAGGTGTGGGCGTCAAACTTCAAGACCACGGATCAGCCTCCTGGCATCCGGCTCAAAAACAATATTCGCAATCGCATTCTAAATGGGGAATTTGTGGGCATGCTTGCCCTGCTCTCCCCGGCTTATTCTTGTAGTTCCAAGTTTAAGCCTGAATCGTGTCGCAAGAAAGACAAGGCAGTGGATATTGATAGAACTTTCGACAATTGGCTAACTGTGTTCACCTTTTACATGGGATTGGTGGCTGCTGCTTCCCCGCTAGGGCTTGGCACTTGGCTAACTATCTGGGCATTATCTTAAAAGCCAAAAAGAAAAAAAAGAAAAAAAAATGGCAGGGGACTCAGTGGCTTTGGCTTACGATGAGCTGTTCTGTGAGAGGGCCGCTGAAGAACCCAAGGCCTGTTGGGACATCAAGGATAATGATCTTTGGTCCAAAGTAGTGGCCCCAAACTTCCAAAAAAGGGCTTTTGGGGAGAAGTCAGGTAAACCCCCCTCCAAAGTGCAAAGGGTGGCTATATCAACATGTTGGGAGTTTAATAATGGGTTGTGCAGCAGGGACCGATGCCACTTTGACCATGCTTGCGAGCGCTGTGGTGGTCCTCACTCACGGACTAAGTGTTTTCGGGCTAAGCCCCCTTTTCGCAGTTTTCGAAAAACAGGATCAGGGAGTGGAGCCAAGGACGCCAAGGGAGACTCAGGAGCCTCCACCTCAGGAGCCCAGCAAGCCAAGGCTGCCTCCCGAAAATGAGGTTTTTTCCACCCTAGCCCCAACCCCTCTCCGCCACTCCGCGATGTTACCTTTGTTACAGGCTTATCCCAACAGGACTGCAGCCAACTACTTGGAGGCAGGGTTTCATTTTGGCTTCCGCATCCCTGTCTCCAATACACCGGTATCCAGAACCCCTCCTAATCAAAAGTCGGTAATGGAAATGCCCCTTGTTGCTTTTAACAAAATTGAAAAAGAGCGGCGTTTAGGCAGGGTGGCCGGCCCTTTTCCGGCTCCCCCTTTCAAAAAGTTTATAGTTTCCCCTCTCGGCATAGTGCCCAAAAAACTTCCTGGTGAGTTCCGCATGATACACAACCTTTCTTATCCTAGGGGTGGGTCTGTAAACGACGCCATACTACGGGAGCATTGTTCAGTTAAATATGCGTCCTTGGACGTGGCCATCAAAAAGATTAGGGAATTGGGCACTGGGGCCTTATTGGCAAAATGTGACATCGAGTCAGCCTTTCGGCTGCTCCTGGTTCATCCTGAAGATTTTTGGTTTCTAGGATTCAAATTCAGGGATAGCTGGTATTTTGACAAGGCTATGCCCATGGGTTGCTCTGTGGCCTTTAAACCTTCAGCACATTCATTGAATGGGCCTTCAAAACCACATCTGGTTCCCCTTTCGTCACCCATTACTTAGATGACTTTCTTATTATGGCGGCCCCAGACTCCCCTGACTGTACTCTATCCCTAGCTACATTCATGCACCTTGCAGCTGACTTTGGCATACCTCTGCCTGCTGACAAGACCGAGGGCCCTTCGATTATCCTTTCCTACTTGAGTATTGAATTGGACACAATTCGGCAGTCATCACGCCTCCCACAGACAAAGCTGGAATCCTTGAAAGTGTTTCTGGAGGCAATGCTTGGGGTTAAAAAGACCACCCTTTGCCAGGTGCAATCCCTATTGGGTCATCTTAATTTTGCATGTAGAGTAGTGGTGCCAGGCCGTGCCTTTTGTGCCCGTCTGGCTCGGCTCATGGCCGGGGGGGATAGCCCCCCACCATCACATCAGGGTGACAAAGCAGATAAAGGATGGTCTGAGGGTTTGGCTTGCATTCCTGCAGGATTATAATGGGGTTTCATTTTGGCAGAAGAGCCTTAACCCCGGGGTGGAGTTCCAGGTTCATTCTG
Organism: Podarcis muralis; assembly: GCF_964188315.1. Classification (NCBI taxonomy): domain Eukaryota; kingdom Metazoa; phylum Chordata; class Lepidosauria; order Squamata; family Lacertidae; genus Podarcis; species Podarcis muralis. The sequence goes on from NC_135667.1 coordinate 876,695, forward strand.
ATGCTTCTGGCCTCTGTGGCTTTGGCGTCTTCTTCAGGGGACATTGGTGCGCCCAGCCATGGCCATCTTCTTGGCATGCAGCAGGCATTACTCGGGATTTAACCTTTCTGGAGTTCTTTCCTATTCTAGTCGCCATTCGCATCTGGGGAACCCTCTTCTCGAATTCCAGGGTCTGTTTATGGTCAGACAATCAAGCAGTGGTAAGAGTTATATCTAGGCAGTCAGCAAAGTCCCAGAGGGTCATAAGGGTCCTGCGCCTGTTTGTCTTGGAGTGCCTGTGGCACAATATTTCTTTCACTGCCCGCTTCATACCTGGCCTTAACAATAACATTGCTGATGCCCTGTCTCGTTTCCAGATGGAGCGTTTCCGCGAACTGGCACCAGGAGCAGCCCAGTCCCCAGACGCCTTCCCAGACGATCTGTGGGAGATTGGAAGCGAGAAGTAAACCAGGGAGTATTGGCAGCAATAGCACCCTCCACTAGACGTTCTTATTCCAGGGCCTGGGGTGCCTTTGGGCGCTTTCGTGGCTCTGCAACACGGCGCACATCCGAGGAGGAGGTGCTTCAGTTCTTGGTGCTCCTAAAGGGCCTTGCCATAAAAACTTTAATGCTTTACAGGGCAGCTATTTCTTTCTTTTGTAAATTCCGTCATTGGCCAGACCCCTGTGACAGCTTCCATGTCAAGAAGTTGCTGGCTGGGTAGCGGCATGTCATTCCCCCTCGTCAGGATGGCAGGAAACCTATCACCATAGACATACTTTATCTAATTTGGAAAAAACTACCAGAGATCTGCTGGTCAAATTTCGAAACGCGTCTCTTTCGGGCAGCATTCTCCCTAGCCTTTTTTGGTGCCATGCGCATTGGGGAGTGCTTGGCTGGGCCCCTGCAATCAGGGTTGGCAGACAACAACATCAAGTTCTATGCGCATGCGTTGAATGCCCTCAATGGAACAGGCGGGTCCCTGCCCATATTGCGACACACGCCGCTTCGTCAGGGTCCGGCCCCAGTGCAAGGGCCCTTTCTTCATTCACTCAAACACGCGCCCGTTGACGCGATCACAATTCACAGCGGTTTTACGCAAAGCCTTATCTGCTTGCGGTGTTAGTCCCCAGGAATATTCCGGGCACTCGTTCCATATCAGGGCTGCCACTACAGCGGCGATACAGGGTTGGGACCCCGCACACATCAAGACACTGGGGCGCTGGCGTTCGGCAGCCTACAAAAGTCACATTCGTCTCGGCTCCTCCTCCTTATCACTTGCAATTTAATTGTCTGACAGGTTTGCCCACCACGAAGATCTGGGTGATAGGCCACAGCATTGTCCATTGGGCAGCAGATGATGCACGGTCTCAGAATCGTGGCCATAACCTTTACATCCACCTTTACACTTTTGTTGGATGGCCCAGCAGGGCATGCGTTGGCGGAGCTTGATGCCCATGTTGCGTAGTGCCGCCGCAGCGCATGGCCCTCCAAGGGTCTTGATTATACATGCAAGGGAGAACGATCTAGTGGAGCAAAAAGGCATTGCCCTTACCCTTGCTGCAAGGGCAGATCTAAAAAGCCTGCATGCCTTGTACCCATCAATGACCATCGGCTGGTCCAATCTCCTACCCCTGTCTTCACTGGAGGGGGGCTTCCAATCCCTCTCGCCTCAATTATGCGGTGAGTAAAATTAGCAGGGCCATGCGCAACACCATGCGCCAAATTGGTGGGTTCGCTATCCCACATCTCACCATCACAGCGGATAGAGTTGACCTATTCCGGGGGGACGGGGTGCACCTGACCCCACTGGGCAATGACTTCCGGCTCCACGACTTGCGACGAGCCCTTGGGGACTGGATAGATTGCGGGGTTTGATTGGTCCTTGGTTGTGGGACTTGGCGGCGAGGCCCCTTAGGGCCTCAAGTGGCGGTTCTAGGCCTTGGCAAGGTAGCCTTTAGTCTAACATCAAGTTGGGGGGTGCATTCATGCTCCCCCCATGTGGCGGCAAGTGCAGGGCCCGTTAAAGGGCAAACCGGGCAAACCGGGAGTCCCTGGCCCTAGAGCGGCGGCATGTAGGTCAAACTCCCTGGACAAGGTCAGTGGAAGGGCATGCTGTGTAAGTTTGCGCTATGCAGTCCCCTCTCACTGGACCAGATGGGCTGAGAGGGTTACCTGCCAAGGCCTGTGCCAAGTTTCCCACTTCTGAATTTCAATAAAGTTGTGGCCAATTTTAACCCATACTCTGGTCTCTTGTCTTATCATTTGGGAAAAGGGGTAGGCACCACAGACAGGGTTTAGCGCGTGTGCCAGCAAACAACCTCCTAACATTTAGAAGACATCTGAAGGCAGCCCTGTTCAGGGAAGTTTTAAATGTGTGACATTTTAATGTATTTTTCATCTTTCCTGGAAGCCGCCCAGAGTGGCTGGGGAAACCCAGCCAGATGGGCATGGTATAAATAAATTATTATTATTATTATTATTATTATTATTATTATTATTATTGTTGTTGTTGTTGTTGTTGTTGTTGTTGTTGTTGTTGTTGTTATAGTTTTTGGGGGGTAACATGGGGATCAGCAGCTAATAAAAGTTTAGGTTCCCTTTTGTTTGGGGCTTCCACCTTGTTCCACCTGGTGGCAGGTGGGAGTCCTGTCGCGAGAGTCTTCAATCAAGACCAAGCCGACTGGCTGCTGTTTTGCTCTGGGATTCCTGGCTGGGGTCCTTGTTTTTTGTCCAAGGGAGCCCTCAGATTTCTCCGTTAACACTAGACAGGACAGCTTTGCTCTGCCTCCAAATTTGGAGTAATAATAATAAATTGGAGGCAGCGATGCTTCTGAATACCAGTAGGTGGAAACAGGAAAGTTTCACCTGTTTGGCCACTGTGAGGACAGGATGCTGGAAGTCTATAATTTGGTGTCAAAATTAAAATCACAATGCATTAACCTAACTGGAGCAAATCTTCTTAGCTGCCAGAGCAAATCTGGCTGCCTGGTGTATAATTTTTAGGTATTTATCGGCTAAGAGGTCAACTATCATTTCCTGGAAGGATCAATCCAAGAACCAGAAGTGGAGTTATAAATTTTTCTCTGGGCACCGTATTTAAATTGCAAATCAACTATTAGTAGTACAGTGGTACCTCGGGTTACATATGCTTCAGGTTACAGACTCCGCTAACCCAGAAATAATACCTCGGGGTAAGAACTTTGCTTCAGGATGAGAACAGAAATCATGCTCTGGCAGCAGCAGGAGGCCCCATTAGCTAAAGTGGTGCTTCAGGTTAAGAACAGTTTCAGGTTAAGAACGGACCTCCAGAACGAATTAAGTACTTAACCCGAGGTACCACTGTAGTAGTAGTAGTAGTAGTAGTAGTAGTAGTAGTAGTATACAAACCCTACACCTGTAGATCTCAGGGAAGTTCACAACCTAAAATCACAACATAAAAACAAAAACACAAAGTATTCCACAAATGGAGATTGCTGAAAAGGCCTCTTCTGGTGCTGCCCCCCCCCTCTGGACCTCCCACGGAGGAGGCACAAATAGTGAATGATATCCTCACCCCGACTACATAAGTGCATTTCTGCTCCATGTGTGCTATTCCAAGATTTCTCCCCTCTGAGCACCTATTGAAATCCAAGTTCTACCAAGGCCCTGCGTAATTGTGGAAACGTCAGCATCTCAAGGCAGTGAGGCCTTGAATGGATGTCCTTAATTTGAGGGTACAGTACTAAACAGAATAATGGGCAGCGATAATGGATGGCCCTGCCTTGGCTGGCTTCGTGGTCGAAGATCCAGTTTCTAAGATCATGCGAACTAAGAGATAAACATGTCTCCATTTGGAGAGTCTGACACTTTTGGGAACCAGCTTCCTGCCCATAGCTGCTCCAACCAGCAGAGCTTGGTGAAAATATGGTCCTCCAAGGCATTTAGTATCTGAGATGAGCTAAATCAATTCTGGCTGCTATCGAGGGGAGACCCAACTCAGCTCTAAGATGAGCCCATGGAGTTCCAGCAGAAAGCCCACCGGCCCAACATCTGGAGAGCATCTGGTTGGCTGGACTAGGCAGGCTTGGAGGGAGAGGAGGACTGACTACAAGACACACTAGCTAAGCGAAACCTCCCTATTCAGATGCAGTCTACCTCCAAATGCCAGTTGCTGGGGTGGGGCACTGCCCTTTCTGCCCCGCTCATGGCCTTCCGCCCAGCCAGGGTGGCAGAGACAATGCCAGTGGACTTGGCGGTTTCTGCTCCGTGTGGCCCTCCGATTCTTCTCCTTCAAGCTCTGAACTTGAACTCAAGACGGTGAAACCTTTCCTTTTTAATCCTCTTAATCAGCAAGATCTCCTGAAACCAAAGCAGGCTGCCCCAGCTGCATCTAGCCTCTTTCCATGACACACGCGCGCAAGCAGGGGTGCGCACAGTCAGCCGACCGCAAGTTACGCAACCCCTGTTGCATAACCTTGAATTCCTACATGCCGAAGGACTACTCGAAAGCGAGAGGGGAGGAGGCTCCCTCAGAAGCCCAGTGACATGAAGAAACCTCTGGGCTCGCCCCTCTCGCATTCCTCTTGTCACAAGAGTCACAGAAGTCGCCAGCTGTGCTGCTGGGCCACATTCTTGGGTGGGGGGTGACGGCCTGCAACTTACAGTATTTCTCCAAAGAGGAGCCCTGAAAGGTTGCGCTGCGGAGGCCCAGGGACGAGGCTGGCTGGAGGCCGGTTCAGACATGCAGCCACACGGCTGGATCCGTGGGCGATGGGGCGAAGGTGGCGCATGATGCGTCAGCAGCCTCCGTGGGGAGGGTGGGACGTTGCCCCAGGGGTGTGGGGTTGATGCTCTGCAGGAGGAGGCTGAGTTGGGTATATTTATTCAATGTTCGTAGGCCACACTTTCGTGAAAATACAGGAAAGTACAGCATACTGTGCGCACATGCGAGAAGCCCCACATTTGTGTCTCCAGGCCCTGGAACCACAGAGTCCTATAATTGTAGAGTTGGAAGGGAACCCTGAGGGTCATCTAGCCCAACCCCCTGCAATGGGGAAGGAAAGGGGGGGGTGTGAACGGGCCTGCAGGTGAATCTGCTGTGGCGACTGCTTGTATGATTCTGGAGGAATCATAAACACACAATGCGCCCACTTAGAGCTCCAGCCAAATGTTCTTTTATTTGGGGGTGGGGGTGGGATCCTCTGGCAACAGCAGAGGGGTGTGAAAGGAGGGTGTGGGCCTGTAGCAGGAGTTGCTGTTGCATCACCCTGGCAGACTTGTGGAGGGTCAGACTAGATGGCCACTGGGAACCGTTCCCAACTCTCCGATCCTATGAGGTTTGCCCTGGTAGATTGGGACCCTTGTTCATTAGCTAGAGAAGAGGAGTAGAGGGTGGGGGAACCCTTTGGATCTCCTCTGGATCTGGAAAATCATAGAATTGTAGAGTTGGGAGGGACCCCCAGGGTCATCTAGTCCAGCCCCCCTGCTGCAGGAATCTTTGCCCAATGTGGTGCCCAGGGAATATGCAGAGATAAGATACATCTATAGCTGTGTTTCAGTTACCCAAATATATGGGGCCGGCTTTTCCTACCTGTTGCAAATGTTTCAGTCTACAGCGTGCATCTCTCACGCCAACCCCAGAGACCCACTGGTGTGTTAAAACCAGGAATTGGGGTGGGAGTGGCTGGTCCCCACCAGAGCCTCGAACTAAGGCCAGGACAATGATCGTTTACGCAAGCACCACAAATGCACCACAGCAAAGAGGCTCAGATAAGCAGCCTATAAAATTGTAGCAATAAGCGGATACCATGAATGGTGCTGGTTCCAAAATAGAATCAAATAATCGCCAAAATTCAACGGTTTGACGGATTTCCTTGCTTCCAACGGCTAATGACTCCTCTGGAAGAGGGGAATCCGGGGCTCCCCCTGACCCCATAATCCCTTAAGCACAAGGTCACATACTCCTTCCCCCTCCACATACCCCAGACAGACAGACATCCATCTGGATAGTGGATTGAATCCTGATACTTTCAAAGGAGAAGCGCAGGAAAGCCCTGCAGCGAAGGGGATGTTTTGTTGTTGTTTAATCGTTTAGTCATGTCCGACTCTTTGTGACCCCCTGGACCAGAGCACGCCAGGCACCTCTGTCCTCCACTGCCTCCCGCAGTTTGGTCAAACTCATGCTGGTAACCTCGAAAACACTGTCCCATCATCTCGTCCTCCGTCGTGACCTTCTCCTTGTGCCCTCCATCTTTCCCAGCATCAGTGTCTTCTCCAGGGAGTCTTCTCTTCTCATGAGGTGGCCAAAGTACTGGAGCCTCAGCTTCAGGATCTGTCCTTCCAGTGAGCACTCAGGGCTGATTTCCTTAAGAATGGATGCGTTTGATCTTCTTGCAGTCCATGGGACTCTCAAGAGTCTCCTCCAGCACCATCATTCAAAGGCATCCATTCTTCGGCCATCAGCCTTCTTGATGGTCCAGCTCTCACTTCCATACATAACGACTGGGAAAACCATAGCTTTAACTATACGGACCTTTGTTGGCAAGGTGATGTCTCTACTTTTTAATATGCTGTTTAGGTTTGTCATTGCTTTTCTCCCAAGAAGCAGGCGTCTTTTAATTTCGTGACTGCTGTCACCATCTGCAGTGATCATGGAGCCCAAGAAAGTAAAATCTCTCACTGCCTCCATTTCTTCCCCTCCTATTTGCCAGGAGGTGATGGGACCAGTGACATATTTGTGATGTATGGGGATGCTGCTGGAAAACGTATTATGGGAAATAGGGAGAGGTCTTAAAAGTTCACGCAGCCCGAGAGTTGGGGGGTTCCCCACTCTTTGTGTGTTTGAACCTTGCTGAAACAAATAAAGATCAGGTCTACTGGCCCCTGTCTTTAACTTGGCTGGAGACTCCTTCCTTTGCTGACCAGAGAGAGGGGCGCCCCAAGGAGCTGGGCAGCGGAGTAAACCGCACCCTAGAATTTTTTCTTTATCAGGTGGTGGGATCCTGGCAGGCCTCCCCCCTATACACACTTTGGCCGGCGAAGCGTTTTGGTGCTGGTGAGAAAACTCCTGCCCTGTCACTCCGAGAGCTCCCCCCGCCCTGCTCGCCTCTCCGCGATCTTCGGATTCCTCAAGAGCCGACTCTGCGCCTTCTTCCAAGACGAGAGACAGCAATGACTCAGCTTGGCTGCTGCTCTGAGACCTGTGTGGGACCCGGCAGGGATCCTGGGTGTGCCCCCCCCCCTCCCCACCCATCTGTCACGTTGAACTCCTTATGCTAAGCTGGGACTCGGGACCTCTGTCATCCGAAGGAAAACTTTGCCCGGGGAATAGTTTCCAAAACCGTCAGCCCACAGAAACCAGAGTTGTGGCTGCGCGGTAGCCGCTTGTGTGTAGGTGTGTGCAGTGGGGTTGTTGTTGTTTAGTCGCTTAGTCGTGTCCGACTCTTCGTGACCCCCTGGACCAGACCACGCCAGGCACTCCTGTCTTCCACTGCCCAACCATCTCGTCCTCTGTCGTCCCCTTCTCCTTCTGCCCTCCATCTTTCCCAACATCAGGGTCTTTTCCAGGGAGTCTTCTCTTCTCATGAGGAGGCCAAAGTATTGGAGCCTCAGCTTCAGGATCTGTCCTTCCAGTGAGCACTCAGGGCTGATTTCCTTAAGAATGGAGAGGTTTGATCTTCTTGCAGTCCATGGGACTCTCAAGAGTCTTCTCCAGCACCAGAATTCAAAAGCATCCATTCTTCGGCGATCAGCCTTCTTTATGGTCCAGCTCTCACTTCCATACATCACTACTGGGAAAACCAGAGCTTGAACTATACGGACCTTTGTTGGCAAGGTGCAGTGGGCAGGGGGAGCTGAAGAAACTCTCCGTGCGCGCACGTGCACACACACACACACACACACACACACACACACACACGGCTGGCATTCTTCCGTGGCGCAGGGAGCAAGTGGGCACATGTCTCTCCATGTGGCCAAACTCACCGCGTCTGTCTGCCGGCCAGCCGCGCCCACATCTCTTCTCTGCAGGGGCTCATAGCTCACAGCCCAGCCTCCCGCCCAGAAATCTCACCCAGACCTTTAAGCCTCCGGGGCTGTGGGGATGAGTCTGTGTCTGGGAGGGAGGGAGAGGGCCGGCGCCCCTTCCCCCTGGGGCAGGGGCTGAGCCCCGAGTGGGGTGAGTGGGTTCTTCCTGATTCATCGCTGGGGAGAAAAGTTGGAGGAGGAATTGGCAGCCACCTCCAGCAACACTTAAAGATGCTGGAAGCCTGGAGGAGACCCTAGAGTGCTCTTGTGGATTCGGATGATATCTTGCACGGTGTCTTGGACTGGCTGGAGGGAGGGGAGCGGTGGGACCCCCAAGGGAAACCCCAGAGGAGGAAGGTTCAGAGCCCTGGAATTGGTGGTGGGACCCTGAGGCCAGAGGGAGAAGATTGCGAGAAGGAGGTGATGATGGATGCTGAAGGGGCAACAGGGTTTAGTGAGCAGGAAGAACCTGTGACAGGGAGCAGTTCAGACGCGGAGGATGAAGCAGAACATCTCTGGGAGCAGCTGACCAGCTCAGGGGGTACAGGACAGGCTATGGCAAGGGGCGTCCACTGCCTCCCTCCCTCTGCCTAAGTCCTTCTTTATGCAGCACAGAGTTAAACTGTGGAACTCCCTCCCACAGGATGGCCACCAACTTGGAATTCCATGGAGGAGGGGAGAGCTATCGACGGCTTTTGCTCTGTCTCCACGGTCAGGGGCAGCAATGCTTCTGAACCACAGTTGCTGAAAAGCACAGGAGAGCAGAGGTCTCTCGGGCTTGTGTGCTTCTCACCTGGTAAGAAGGGGGTGTTGAACTCGGTGGGCCTGATCCAGCAGGCTCTTCACAGAATCTTGGAGGGGGCCACGAGGAGCATCTAGTCCAGCCCTTGCAATGCACCAACTACCAAAGGAACCATCGCAGCTCCTCCTCTCTCTCTCTCTCTCTTCTTCCATCCTGACGCCCACTTTCCCAGAAAGCCCAGTCATTCCTTGGGCACCCCCCTCGGGGCTTTCCAAGCATCTGGGATGAGGATGAGACGCCCCTTCAGGAAGCATCTGGAGAAAGAGGAAACCCAAAGGCCATTTCGGAGATGGAGCGACAGGGACAGGAAGGACGGAGGAAGGCTCCGGCGGCAGATAAAGGCTGGCGGGGAATTCTGGGCTGCACCGAACCCGGCGGCTCCACGGCAGCTGGGGGTGACTCAACTATGGAGAACCTGGAGCTGGGGGCTGGGGGGGCATGTGTGTGATTGATGGGCCCTATTGAGGGGAGGGGGAGCTGGGGAGAGGGCCAGGGCCCAAGAAAAGGGGCCCATCGAGGCCAGCACCCACTCTTCACAGTGGCCAACCAGATGCATTGCCCATCTTTGTTGTTGTTTAGTCGTTTAGTCGTGTCCGCTTCTTCGTGACCCCCTGGACCAGAGCACGCCAGGCCCTCCTGTCTTCCACTGCCTCCCGCAGTTGGGTCAAACTGATGTTGGTAGCTTCGAGAACACTGTCCCGCCATCTCGTCCTCTGTCGCCCCCTTCTTCTTAACATCAGGGTCTTTTCCAGGGAGTCTTCTCTTCTCATGAGGTGGCCAAAGTCTTGGAGCCTCAGCTTCAGGATCTGTCCTTCCAGTGAGCACTCAGAGCATTCAGAGCACTCTTCTGAATGGAGAGGTTTGATCTTCTTGCAGTCCATGAGACTCTCAAGAGTCTCCTCCAGCACCATAACTCAAAAGCATCAATTCTTCGGCGATCAGCCTTCTTTATGGTCCAGCTCTCACTTCCATACATCACTACTGGGAAAACCATGGCTTTAACTATACGGACCTTTGTTGGCAAGGTGATGTCTCTGCTTTTTAAGATGCTGTCTTGTTCTCCCAAGGAGCAGGCGTCTTTTAATTTCGTGACTACTGTCACCATCTGCAGTGATCATGGAGCCCAAGAAAGTAAAATCTCTCACTGCCTCCATTTCTTCTCCTTCTATTTTCCAGGAGGTGATGGGACCAGTGGCCATGATCTTCGTTTTTTTGATGTTGAGTTTTTTTGATTGCCCAGCTTAAGAAGGCTAATAACAGCCCAGGGCTCATAGCCAGGATGGGCCTCCTGTGAAACTGCCCTGCATGAGCCAGCCCCTAGCAAGGAAGTGGGTGGATCCCACCCAGAGGGTGCTGGGCTCTGGCTTCCAGCATCCTCCTCCTCCTCCTCCTCACCCCCCGCCTTTGGCCCTGCTCTCTGCTGGGTCCCTCTGGGCTTTGGAGCCTTGAGAATGCCCCCCTGTAGTTAGCCACACACACCCTGACCTAGGCTGGTATTGTCCGCTCTGACTGGCAGCACTTCTCTCTCCCCACCCCCACCAAGGTTTCTCCACCTGGGCCTCCTGCGTGCAAGACAGGTCTATGGGTCTGCCCTCCCATAACAAGCGCCTCCACATCAAACCCCTCTCTGGGCTAGCGTCAAAGAGGAAACCTCCATGCTCAAAGGCAGCCTACCCCCCCCCCCCGAGGACCAGGAACAAAGGACGGCAGACAGTGGCCACCAGATAATACTTTTTAAACAATAATTTTATTATTTATACCCTGCCCACCCGGCTGGGTTGCTTTGCACTGTGCCTGAGCCTGTTCCTGCAGAAGCTGCCAGTTGGTGCTGGGATTAACTCAAAGCCCCGAACAGACTCCTAAGCCCACCATTTGTGCATTTTGTTCCTTTAACTAGACCACCAGCATCCGTTTTCAGAGCTCCATCCTGGCGTATGTGAATCAGCCGGCAATGAAGAACGGAGCCTCTGAGCGTGCAGAGAGTGCCGCCCCAGCTAAGAAGTTAGAATCATAGGATCATAGCGTTGGAAGGGAGCCCCCCAAAAGTCATCTAGCCCAACCCCCAGCAGTACAGGAATCACAGCTAATTCACCCTCTGTCATAGGAGCCAACACCTAGAAGCCCCTGCAATAAAATATTTGAAAAGTCGATGGGCATTCCCATTCAGATGGTGTGTGTGTGCTGTGTCATGTGACCGATTCTGCAGGGCGGGGCTTACCTGGCCCCGCCCCTGCAGTATTTTATTCAAGTTGGCACCTCTGCCAGAAAAGGGCCTTTCCTGCCGTGTCAGAACCCGTGGGGTCCAAGAAGCTGTGAGCCCCAGCACCTCTCAGTTCAGGCCCGTCTTGGACCTCCCGGGCACAGCTTTTATCAGCACCGGGCGGTGATGCAGGGCTGAGTCGAGTCTGCCTGGAGCAGGAGATCGCGGGGAAGAGCCATCCATGAATCAAGGACAGCTCATGGGGCAAATGTCTGTGGGGAGGAGGCAGTGGGGGCTGACCCAGGACTCCCACATTGATCTGGGACACCCGGGGGGGCAGGGGGGGGGCGATAGGGTTGTCTCTGGAGCCAGAGAGACAGGTCCTTCCTGGAAGACGTCAAGCTTAAATAATTAGTAATAGATTAGTATTAGCATTATTAATTACCCCGTCCTTCACCCTAAGGGCACAGTATCAAAAACAATTTAATACATTTTGCGACCGGAAATATAAGGTGGGTGCTGAAAACATACACCTGAAGTGCCAAAAGCCATTCTCCCCCCCCCCCATATATTTTTAACAGTTTAACAAATTCAGTACAATATTCTCTTCTCATTTTGACTCCCCATCCTTCCTTCCACGATGTTTCTTCAGCATTCGCAGGAAGCAGTGCAATGACACCTCTGTGGGGAGGGAGTCCTGCAGCTCAGGGGCCGCCACCGAGAAGACCCTCTCCTGGGTCCTACTGTTCTAGGACCAATCAGACTGCTGCGATTTGGATCCTATTCAACTCAGTACATATCACCTTGTAAGAAAGCAACTGCTTCAGTAGTCGCTAGAGCCCTTTTACAGGACATCATTCCGCGATATGGGGTACCCAGTCGGCCGGACAGTGACAGGGGAACACACTTTATTGCGGAAGTAATACAACAGGTGGCTGGACTCCTTCTTTGTTTTGCAGGGACCCGCGAGCTGGGTGGCTGAGCAGCCTCACACCTAGATTTTTCTGTAACAGAAATTAAAGGTCTTGAGTCCTGCAGCCAGCAGCTGCTCTCCATATGGGGCTGGCACACCCACCTCAATCTCCAGCCGATAAATATTTGCCAGTCGGCTGGCTTGGGGTAATGGCAGCTCTCCAGCAGACATGGCAGGGAGCCAGGGAAAGGAGGGGCCCACGGAAGCCAAACAGAAGACAAAGGGGGAAAGATTAGCCGAAATGAGCTCAGCTGTCTGACCTGTGCTCCTTGGAAGTAAAGCAGGAGCTCATTCGTTGCTCAGTAGTGGGGGTGGATGACAAAAGAAGCCCCCTTTCTCCATTAGCTGAAAGGTAGATGAGGGATGCTAAGACCCTTTAGATTATGTTTGCAGTGAGAAGAATCACATGGAATAAGTCTGTCTTGCTTTCTGAGGAAGAAGACAAAAGTACTCTGCTTCTGTGTTACCTTGGTCTTCTTCCCGAAGGGGAATTGTGTTCAGCCCCAGAGAAGCAGAACGAATAATATAACTAAAGTAAAAGAGGCCAGTGTCCATGCAGAAGAACACAAACCTGACATGAGAAATGGCAATACCCGAAAGCCAGCAGGGAGAGATTTCAGTCTCCCAGGATTCACCTAGAAATCCAGATTGAAAGCTCAAATTGAAACAATGGGGGATTCTTCTTGTTATCATGCTGCGTGTGCCAACGGGCCTATCAATCTCCGGAAGCCAGCGATAGCAGGAGCAATGTCCACACAGTTTGTTGCGCAGCTGCCATTGTCTACGGACTTCATTCTCCTCTGACTTCACTGTTTACAATTCCTTCCCCTGCCAACTCTGCCAGGAACTCAGGATAAGGGCTTGGGGTTTATCTGACAAAGCGGAGAGTCACCCATGAAAGATTCTGTGCCGGAATATCACGAGAAGCTGTTGTTGTTGTTCCCACATAACGACAAAGGCGGGAAATAACACAAGGAGAGTTAAATAATAATAATTACAGTTTGAGGACTCCTAAATGAGTTTGGGGCAAAGGGAATTCCATTCCAGGGTGCTGGAGAAACTCAGAGCTGCTGGCTATCCTTGTAATCGTTCTGATGGCTTGGCGAACGGGAGAGGTGATGGAAGGGTGCAGGTGGGCAAATGGGGTCCCTAACATAAAAACGGGGGGAGGGGAGAGATGGTCCACCCTGGTCCACCCTGGCAAATGTCTAGCACTGGGTTGTTGTTGTTGTTGTTTAGTCGTTTAGTCGTGTCCGCCTCTTCGTGACCCCCTGGACCAGAGCATGCCAGGCCCTCCTGTATTCCACTGCCTCCCACAGTTTGGTCAAACTCATGCTGGTAGCTTCAAGAACACTGTCCCACCATCTCATCCTCTGTCATCCCCTTCTCCTTGTGCCCTCCATCTTTCCCAACATCAGGGTCTTTTCCAGGGAGTCTTCTCTTCTCATGAGGTGGCCAACGTCTTGGAGCCTCAGCTTCAGGATTTGTCCTTCCAGGGAGCACTCAGGGCTGATTTCCTTCAGAATGGATAGGTTTGATCTTCTTGCAGCCCATGGGACTCTCCAGAGTCTCCTCCAGCACCAGAATTCAAAAGCATCAATTCTTCAGCCATCAGCCTTCTTGATGGTCCAGCTCTCACTTCCATACATCACTACTGGGGAAACCAGAGCTTTAACTATATGGACCTAGCACTGGGTAGCTCCGTTGGTTAGAGCATAGTGCTGATAACGCCAAGGTTGCAGGTTCGATCCCTGTACGGGGCAGCTGCATATGCCTGCATCGCAGGGCGTTGGACTGCTAGAATGATTGTCAGGGTCCCTTCCAATTCCACAATTCTATTGTTCTAGAAAATGTAAGGATGCGAGAACACAACCAGAGTTCTGTTGGATCAGGCCAAATGGCCCGTCTACATCCCGCATCCTGTTCTCACAGTGGCCAGCCAGTTGGGAAGCCCTCAGGCAGGATCTGAGTGCGAGATCCACTCTCCCCTCCTGGGTTTTCCAGCAACTGATACCCAGAAGCATTGCTGGCTCCAACTGTGGAGGCAGATCACAGCCCTTGTGGCTAGGAGCCAACGATAGCCCTCTCTGTGAATTTGTCCGACCTCCTTTTAAAGCCATTGGTGGCCATCCCTGCCTCCAGTGGGAGGGAGTTCCATAGACCAACTATGCGCTGCCTGCAGAAGGACTTCCTCTTTTTTTGGTATATAATTTTTATTAAGTTTTCTGTCCCAAATCTTCCAATACTCGACCTTCCTTGGATGTTCATGAGTTCTATTGTTAGGGGAGGGAGAGAGGAGGAGAACGTATTTCTGCCCCCTCTCACCTTGCCTCTCCCTCGCTTTTTCTCCAAACTAAAAAACCCCCAAACGCTGCTGTGGCTTTTCCTCGTAGGGGAGTCATTCCGTCCCCTCAACTCAACCCTCATCCAGAACAGTCAGCCTGTGAGCTTCTAAGAAAAGAATTCACGGCTGCATTGCAGGGTCCAGCGGCGAGGGCAAAACTCAAGCCAGAGAAGCCTTTTCCTTTATAAAAAATGGGTGAGCCCAGGGTTGAGCAACGGTAGCCAGCAAGAACCTTGGCCAATGGTCTCTCCTGGGGATCCCAAAGCCCCAGTGCCCTGTGACACGGCTCAATACAGCCTTGCCCAACCTGGTGCCCTCCAGGCGGAGTGGGCAGCATGCTCTGCCCCTGTGAAGGAGCCCCCATGGAAGAAACACACATTTTGGGGGTAATAAGCCCAGTGCCTGGAAGCCACCGTTTGCAGGTTGCGGGCCTCCTCCTAAGGAACAAGGGTGGAACGGGCAATAATAATAATAATAATAATAATAATAATAATAATAATAATAATTTTTATTTATACCCCGCCTTTCCCAGCCAAGACTGGGCTCAGGGTGGCTAACATCAGATATAAAACAATTGATTGAAATACAACTTTAAAAACAAGATTAAAATGCAGCCTCATTTCAGCAGAAACTCAAAAACTTTTTTGGGGATGAAAACGTCAAGTCTTCACCAAGGCCAACTATCCAGGCTGGTCCTACGTGGGCCAGAAAAAAAGCCAGGGAAGTCCCCAAATAGGAGTTCCATCACAGAAGGAGAAAGGAAAAAAGAAAGAGGGGAAGGGGATCAAGTTGATTCCATGCCAAAGGCCAGGTGGAACAACTCTGTCTTACAGGCCTGCGGAAAGAAATCAGATCCCGCAGGGCCCTGATCTCATGAGGCAGAGCGTTCCACCAGGCTGGAGCCATCACTGAAAAGGCCCTGGCTCTGGTTGAAGCTAATCTAACTTCCTTAGGGCCCAGGGCCTTATTTATGGACCTTAAGGTCCTCCGTGGGGCAGACCGGGAGAGGCGGTCCTGTAGGTCCGAGGGTCCGAGGCCGTGAAGGGCAGCCTCATTTATTTCTCTTTCCTCCGGAGTCTGGGGGTTCCTGCTCTGTTCAGCAGAGCTGGGAAGGAAGGGAAGGCCCCTTTCGGATCCCTCCTTGCAGAGGAAAGAAATGTTGAGGGCCTGAGGGCTCAGGGAGCAGAGAAAAGCCCTCAAGGGAAGACAGAGAGGAGCTGCTTAAGGAAATGACGTCTGCAGGCACCGAAGCAGCTGCGACCCCTGCGTTATTGCAGCGGGTTGGGCTAGATGCTCCTTGGGGGTCCCTGCCTTCCAACACTGCAATTCTACAACGGGAAGCCACAGTTTCAGGACCACCGGGGTGTGTGTGTGTGTCAGAGAGAGGGGCTGCCTGGAGGCAGGGTCAGCCCAGGGGAGGCCTCCGCTTGTCAGCAGCCCAAGGCCCCGCTCTTCTGGTCCTCTCCCGGGCATCTGCTGACCGGGCCCAGAGGCTTCCCCCGCTTTTGTCTCTCTCCGGCTCCTCCCGTCCCTGGGAACGCTGAGCGGGCGGCCGACCAGCAGCCTATTGTTCGGCGAGAGCAGGCCGGGAGCGGGTGATGGGGCAATGGAAAGTCGCTGCTGTCCCAGAGACCCCCGTTGCGCAACCCGCCCACCCCATTCCTCTGCGGTGCGCGGGGACGCGATCCAGACCTCCCGCCCGGCCCTTTATGGAGCGGAGTCCCGCTGGGCTGCCGGTCTGAGCAGCCGGCTCGGAATGTCCTTGCCCGAGGGCCACTCACTTGGCCCCTGGCCGGCCCCCTCCAGCCACATGCCTGACTCAAGGCTCACACGGAAGCTTAGCGGGAGGAGGGGGTCCGGGGATCCTGCCCTCTCCAGCCGCTGAGTGGGTGGACCACAAAAATTCACTCTCTCTCCTCTCTCCCAGTCCCGGTGCTGGGAAGGGAACCCAGGAGTCCCAGCGGCTGGGATGCCTGCAGAGTGAGTGTCCCCCTCGCAGGGGAGGAGAGATATTTTGGGCCTCGGAGGCGTGGAGAGCAGCCAGGACAGAAATAGCATCCCGGTGGGGTTAGCCTCTCATTCATGTTTTCCTTCCCACATGGGTGGGGAGCGCAGGGGCCTCGCTGCTGCTGCTGCTGCTGCCCTCCTCCTCCTTCCACGCACGTGCAGACACACACACACACACAGACACACCACACACGAACACAGCTCTCACCCTGGACCAGAATCAAGAGTGCTGCAAACCCACGTAGTTCACACACAGCTCCCTCCCTCGACCTTCAAGGTTCAGGCAGAAGGCGAAGAGGAGAGAGTCTGTGTCAAATCTATTATTATTAATTGAGAGCTGAATGCAGGGACAAGGGGGGCAAAAAGCCCCCCCCCAAGAGACACTGCCTCTCCCCCAACACCCCACACGCCCCTAGAAGCTGTTGGCGTGTGACAGCAGCCACAGCCCAGGAACAGGCCGGGTAAAGCAGGTGAGGGGAGCTGGTGGGTCTCAAACTCTCACTCATTTAGGGGTTTCCCCTGTATGTGAAGGGGACAAGGGTGGCGCTGTGGGTTAAACCACAGAGCCTAGGGCTTGCCGATCAGAAGGTCGGCGGTTTGAATCCCCGCGACGGGGTGAGCTCCTGTTGCTCAGTCCCTGCTCCTGCCCACTTAGCAGTTTGAAAGCATGAAGTGCAAGTAGATAAATAGGTACCGCTCCGGCGGGAAGGTAAACGGCGTTTCTGTGCGCTGCTCTGGTTTGCCAGAAGCGGCTCAGTCATGCTGGCCACATGACCCGGAAGCTGTGCGCCGGCTCCCTCAGCCAGTAAAGCGAGATGAGCGCCGCAACCCCAGAGTCGGCCATGACTGGACCTAATGGTCAGGGGTCCCTTTACCTGTATGTGAAGACAGGCTCTGGCCGATTGAATGAACAAGACCAAGAGGGGGTCCAACAGTCAAGAAGGCGGTTTCTGCATCTGCCGTAGAGGGAAGTGAGGGGCAGGTGGGGCTTCTAGGAGAAGGAAAACTCTGATCCTAAATATCTGCTGCCTTGCAGGAAATATTTGGGAGGCCGAGAGGGGGGTCTTGTCGTCAGGGCAGCTCAGGACCTCAAGACACACTGCCCAGGCTTGCACCCTGGGGAACTCACAGCAGTTTCACATCACCCCTGGAGGTGCACTCCATTGCCTCTCGAGACAAACGGGTGCCAACAGTATTGCCATTTGCATTTCTATCCTGTCTTTTTCCTCCAGGGAACTCAGGGTGGGGCATGCCTGGTTCTTCCCCCCGCCTCCTCGCTTAATCCCCACAACAACCCAGTGGGGTAGGCAAGGCTGAGAGAAGACAGCGGCTGCCCCCCAAGGTCACCCAGTGGGCTTCACGGCCAAGTGGGGGATTCGAACCCAGGTCTCTGACTTCCCGACACTCTAAGCAGTCCGCTCCCGCCGGCTCTCAGGTGTGCAGAATGAAAGAGGGGAAGCTGCCACCTTGCGTGGAGTCTGACCCGGTGGAATTCACCTCTCTCAGCAACGCCCACACTGGCTGGCAGCAGGGCCTTTCCAGGGTTCCTACCTGGAAATTGCCATTTGGGGACTGATCCAGGGACTTTCTGGATGCAAAGCAGGTGCCCCAGCCCTTCAGAGCAACCGGTTACATGGCACAGCCATTCTGGTGCTGCTAAGCTTGGGTCGTGAGGGTCTTGGGGGCAGGGACCGGCCTTTGCACTTCTGACACCACGACGTGCCTTTGCACACGGATGACACTACATGTGTGCATTTGGCAAGGACAAGGCGACATGCTCCTGGCTTTATCGGAGGTCACGCTGTCCTCCAGGGCACAGCCCAGAAACCGTTCTTGAAGCCAGGGTCCATCGAAGGTCCAGGCCCCTTGGAGCAGTCTGCACTCTGGGCATGCGCAGTGTGCCATCCTTAGGAGCCATGATGGACCCAGGGATTCAGACGTGTGTGTGTGTGTGTGTGTGTGTGTGTGTGTGTGTGTGTGTGCAATCCTGGCCCAACTGCACTGGCTGCCCATTAGTTTCTGGGCCCAATTCAAAGGGCTGGTTTTTGAAGGCCCGAAATGGCTCAGGACCCTAATATCTCAAGGTATACCTCTCTTCCCATAGGAACCGAACCGGACCTTGTGATCATTATCTGAGGCCCTTCCAATGAGGCTCATCTAGCAGCATCATAGAATCACAGAATCGTAGAATTTGAAGGGACCCTGAGGGTCATCTAGTCCAACCTCCCTGCAACGCAGGACTATTTTGATGTAGGGGTGTTTTTTTTTAAATGCTGGTTTTAATGTACAAAGGTATAGTTAAAGCTCTGGTTTTCCCAGGAGTGATGTATGGAAGTGAGAGCTGAACCATAAAGAAGGCTGATTGCCGAAGAATGGATGCTTTTGAATTCTGGTGCTGGAGGAGACTCTGGAGAGTCCCATGGACTGCAAGAAGATCAAACCTCTCCATTCGGAAGGAAACCAGCCCTGAGTGCTCACTGGAAGGACAGATCCTGAAGCTGAGGCTCCAAGACTTTGGCCACCTCATGAGAAGAGAAGACTCCCTGGAGAAGACACTGATGTTGGGGAAGATGGAGGGCACAAGGAGAAGGGGACGACAGAGGACGAGATGGTTGGATAGTGTTCTCGAAGCTACCAGCATGAGTTTGACCAAACTGCGGGAGGCGGTGGAAGACAGGAGGGCCTGGCGTGCTCTGGTCCAGGGGGTCACGAAGAGGCAGACACGACTAAACAACTAAACAACAACAACATGTGTTTTTTGGCTTACAATATTGTAAGTTGCATTGCCGTTGTGGAAAAAAAGTGATGAATAACTATTAGTTATTGTTTTGTTCCTCTTCCAGTTCCTGTTACGTACTTTGTGGTTTTACTCTGTACACTTATGCTGTGAACCACCCTGAGATCTTTGGATGGAGGTCAGTATACAAATTTAATAAATAATAACAACAACTATGCTGCCCTCTTATGTACTTCCAGCCCCCTTCTCTCCCTTCCTTCCTCTCTGTCTCACATGTGGCTCCTTGGCCCCTAAAGAGGACCAGGGATTCCCCGCTTCCTTTCTGCTCTCTTGACCTTCCTGCCCAGGCCTCCTGTTGCCCCATACCCAGAGCAGCCTCGGCTGACATGTGGGGGGAGCGTGGCGGTTGCAGTGGGGCATTCCCGGACATTCAGGAACGGTCATCCTGTGGGTGTTTGGGGACACCGGGTTCATCTGTGTGTTGTTGTTCGTTCCCCCAGAGGAGAGAGTCACTGGAAAATCTTCCTCAGCAGCTCTCAGCATGGCCCTGGAACGTGACCTCCTCCGTCATGGGCCCCAGCTGCCTGGCAGCCAGGCAGGAATATGCTGAGTCAAGGCCCCAAAAGTGCAGCAGGGGCAGTTAGCAGCCATTCCCCTGAATCAGCAGGAGATAGGGCCAGGGTGCAAAACCTGACCCCTTCTCCTGATAAAGCCCTGGCCTTTCCGGCCCCAGAGCTCAGCTGGCATCACGGCGATGCACCCACTCGGCCCAGACCCCTCGCCAAATGTGCAGCGAGCTCCAGGAAGCACATCACATCGATGGCCGACACCACGGCCGATTGGACGGCTAGATGCCTTTGGGAGCAAACTTGTGTCTCCAAACATGGGGCAAGGTGAGGCAAACGCAGGATCCAAAGGCACAACAGATCTGGCCTCCAAAGAACGCACTGGCGCAGTGTTGGTGCTGACCTTTAAAACCCTAAATGGCCTTGATTCAGTATATTTGAAGGAGCATCTCCTCCCCCATCATTCTGCCCGGACGCTGAGGTCCAGCTCTGAGGGTCTTCTGGTGATTCCCTCCCTCCGAGAAGCCAAGTTACAGGGAACCAGGCAGAGGGCCTTCTCAGTGGTGGCTCCCGCCCTGTGGAACAGCCTCCCACCAGATGTCAAAGAGAAGAACAACTACCAGACTTTTAGAAGACATCTGAAGGCAGCCCTCTTTAGGGAAGCTTTTAATGTTTGATGCACTACTGTATTTTAATATTTTGTTGGAAGCCACCCAGAGTGGCTGGGGAAACCCAGCCAGATGGGCAGGGTATAAATAATAAATTAAATTATTATTATTATTATTATTATTATTATTATTATTATTATTATTATTGGCCGCCATTGATGCTGCTGTGGTGACAGAAGCGGCTGTGGTGAAGAAGAAGCAGAAGAGTTTGGATTTGATATCCCGCTTTATCCCTACCCGAAGGAGTCTCAAAGCAGCTAACATTCTCCTTTCCCTTCCTCCCCCACAATAAACACTCTCTGATGTGAGTGAGGCTGAGAGACTTCAGAAAAGTGTGACTGGCCCAAGGTCACCCAGCAGCTGCAGGTGGAGGAGCAGGGAAGCGAACCCAGTTCACCAGATTACGAGTCCACCGCTTTTAGCCACTACACCACACTGGCTCTCACTCCTTCGAGGCCAAACCTGCCTCCTCATTGGCAGCCCTCCATGCAGCCTCAGCAATGGCCTCTTGATAAATAGGAGGTGCTGATGGTCTCCTCCCACCCCCTCTACCTATATCAATATCTCAACGCCTCCCCCATGCGCTGAGTTGGGAAGATTTTGGGCATCACATGGCAGGACAGGGTCTCAAAGAGATCTCCCAAGCCCACATTCCCAGAATGTGTCTCAGCGATGTCTACGCTGGTTTGGCCATGTCCACAGAATGGAAGAGGGCAGGATTACCCAAGGGATCAGTAGCTTCCAGCACCAGACCAACTCTGCATGACAAAGATGTCTGCAAGCGTGACATGGAGGCTGTGACATCAACTCCGCCGTGTGGGAATCCCTTGCAAATGACCGCAGTGCCTGGAGACAGGCAGGTTGTGCATCCGCAGCAGTGACCAGAGGAGGAATGGCCGCTTTGGGGAGCGAAGAAACACCCTGGCGCATCTGCAGCAGCACAACCGGCTGCCTTCCTCTGCCCCAGCTGCAACAAAACATGTCTCTCCTGCATCGGTTTCTGCAGCCACAGCATGCACTGCAACCTTCCAAAAGTTTGACTTCACCTCCAAAGGAACAGTCCTTCATTGTTTCCTGAGACAGACGGATGCCCACAACAACAACAACAATGTTCTTTGGAAGAGAAGGGTGTTGTCCATTCAACATTTTTGTCAGCTGATGTTGTGTGGCCATCGGTCATGGATGTTTCAGCCGAGTTTCCTGCATTGCAGGGAGTCGGACGAGATGGGTCCCTTTCAGCTCTAGAATTCCATGGTTATGCAATGCAGTTTCCCAATCGAGTAAGGAGCACAAAAATGTACAGACCATGGCAAAGAGAGCCTATGTGAAATAGCAGAGAAAAACGCTTTGGATGACGGAAACAGGTTTTGCAAAAATGCGCGTATGAAGTGAAATTGCAGGCAAGGATGCGAATATTAGGATACAAGGGCATTAAAATGCCGGTGGATTTTCATGCAGACACCCCCACCCACAAGTTGTTGCTGTTGTTTAGTCGTTTAGTCGTGTCCGACTCTTCGTGACCCCCCTGGACCAGAGCACGCCAGGCACCTCTGTCCTCCACTACTTCCCACAGTTTGGTCAAACTCATGCTGGTAACCTCGAAAACACTGTCCCACCATCTCATCCTCTGTCGCCCCCTTCTCCTTGTGCCCTCCATCTTTCCCAGCATCAGGGTCTTCTCCAGGGAGTCTTCTCTTCTCATGAGGTGGCCAAAGTCTTGGAGCCTCAGCTTCAGGATCTGTCCTTCCAGTGAGCACTCAGGGCTGATTTCCTTCAGAATGGAGAGGTTTGATCTTCTTGCAGTCCATGGGACTCTCTAGAGTCTCCTCCAGCACCAGAATTCAAAAGCATCAATTCTTTGGCCATCAGCCTTCTTTATGGTCCAGCTCTCACTTCCATACATCACTACTGGGAAAACCATGGCTTTAACTATATGGACCTTTGTTGGCAAGGTGACGTCTCTACTTCTCAAGATGCTGTCTAGGCCTGTCATTGCCCTTCTCCCAAGAAGCAGGCGTCTTTTAATTTCATGGCTGCTGTCACCACAAACCCACCCACAAACTGAGGTGCAAATGTGAACAACTGAAAGATGAGCAATAGAGAGAAACCAGTATTGATAGATCTGCCTATCTGTAGCCCAAGAACACACTCCCTGAAAGGCTGAATGGAAAAAATAAGCCATGGAAATGGATATGGGTTTGTGGGTGTTCAAGGAAACCCCAGGGAGGATTAAAACAGTTAAGCAACCAGGAAACAGAGAGTAGGAATAAATGGACAGCTCTCCAAACAGAGTCAGAGAGATGTAGAAACTTGAGTCCCCCAAGAATCCGTACTGATTTTAACTTGATCATAGATAAAACAATTCAGAGTTAAGCGCAAGCAGTGAAGCGGCCGGCTTTGCTGATGAGACTAAATTGTTTGTGGCTGCAAAAAATATTAAAGAGACTGTGAAGAGCTCCAAAAGGACCTCTCCAAACTGAGTGAGTGGGAGGCAAAACGGCAAATGAAAATGGCAAATGTCACAGAGGGACAAGGAATCTTCATTCCACCTATGCCCTCGTGGGGTCTGTGGGCCAGGAGGGAGACTTTGGGGGTCACAGGAGAGAGCTCTCCGAAGATGTCGACCCAGAGTGTGGCCGCTGTGGACAAGGCAAGTTCCCACGCTAAGGATCTTTAGGAATGGACACCGAAACCGGCAGTATCACAAGGCCAAAATACTAATCTGTGGTCTGTGGTCCTGTTTGGAGTGCTGTGTGTCCAGTTCAGGGGGCCTCACTGCGAAAAGAATATTGCAGAGTTGGAGAAGGTTCAAAGAAAAGCAACAGAAAGGAGGGAAGGGTGCAGTGTGTGTGTGGGGGGGTTAGTTTAGAGAAAAGGCGAGTAATATGAGACATGATAAAAGTTTATAAAATGCTACATGGCATGGAGAAGGTGGATGGAGGAAGGTTTTTCTCCTCTCGTAGCTCTAGAATTCATGGCCATTCAAGGAAGCGGAACTTGGGAGATTCAGGATGGATAAAAGAAATGGTTAACTTGCGGAACTCCCCACCACAGGAGGCAGGTTTGGCCACCAACTTGGCGGCTTTAAAAGAGGGTTAGGCAAATTCATGGAGGAGGAGAGGGTTGTCAGTGGCTTTATGTTGTGGGAGGTGGCAATATTTCTGAAGCCACAGGAGAAGGAGGGAGCTCCAGTTCTGCAGCCAAGGGCTGAGATTCCTGCATTGCAGGGGGTCAGACTAGACAACCCCTGAGGGTCCCGTGCAACTCTACAATCCTGCCATTCTCTCTCCCCCCCCACTTCTGGAGGACTCCTGGTCCTGGGGCAGGGATGGGGTTGGGGGGCAGCAGGAGGAGGAGGAGGGGCCACATCTGGGCAGCCAAGCCCCCTCCGCGCTCCGCTGCCGCCGCCGGGGCGTGACTCAGCCTCTCCGCGCCCCTCCGCCGCCCCACTCCCGCCACGGGGCGCAGCGAGGCGGCGGGAGTTGTTTGCGGGCGTTGCTCATCGCGACGAGGGAGGGGAGCGGCGGGGCCGGCCGGTGACTTCATCGCGGCTTCCTGGCCCGCGGCTGGGCGGGCGGGCATAAAAGCAGCCCTCGGCAGGCAGCCCCAGCCACAAAAGCCGCAGCACCGAGCAAGAGTCGCTCCCGCCAGACAGAGAGAGAAAACAAGCAGGTAGGAAAGGAACCGAAGCTGCTCGCTCGCTCGCTGGGCAGTCCTGCGGGCTGCAACGCACGTCGGGAGAGGCGGACGCGTGTCCAGGCAGGGTCCCGTACTCGCCGTGCCTGCCTTCCCGCGTTGCAGGGGCTTCAGGTTTCCTCTGGAGGGGAATCGGGACCGGGAAGAGCACCGAAAGCGGCCCTAGGGCGGGGGGGACGACGACCAAGCGCTGTCCCGCCGCCCCCTCGAGTTGCGCATCTGGACGAAGGCGCCCCCGGGGAAGGGAGACCCCTCTCCAAGCCTGCGTCGCCCTACCCCGTCCCCCAGCCCCGCGCCCCGATTCCCAGACGACCGAGCCTTGCGCCTTCCTCTCGTCGGGGGTCTCCTCTCTCACCGCCTTCTCCTCCCCTTCCTAGGATGCCTCTGCCGTCGAGCACGATCCCCGGCGCCTCCCGGAGCCTGGTCTGGGCTGTCACCCTGGCGGGGCTGCTGGCCCTCTCTTGGGCGTCCCCGGCGCCCCTCGCCCGGCCGGGGGTCTCCCGCGTGGCCAGCCTCTCCACCGACTTCGGCGTGCGCGTCTTCCGCGAGGTGGCCGCCGCCTCCGGCGAGCGCAACGTGGCCTTCTCTCCCTACGGCGTCGCCTCCGTCCTGGCCATGCTGCAGATGGCCGCCGCCGGCGAGACGCGGAGACAGATCCAGGACAGCATGGCTTTCAGCCTCGACGGTGAGTCCGCAGCCCGGGTGGGGGGCTCGAGAGGGGGCGAGGGGGCGCAGCGGCTCAGGGAAGCCTCCGACACTTTGCCCTGGCTTTGCTGCAACAAGGGAAACGTGAGGGTGGCAGCAAAGTTCCTCCTCGCCGGCATCCACTTGACGTCCACTTGAGGTGCAGGATGCATCCCCTTAGGGGGCAGGAGACGCCCCGCAGGACAGACCCCACCACTAGCCGGAGCAAGCCAGCCCACTCAGGCAAGAAATATGTGGGGAGAACCCCCAGCTATTTCCCTGACACCCCAGCGGTGGCCAAGCTGGGTTGTGATGCTGTTCTCCTGAGCTGACCCCCACCCCATGCAAGGAAGGCGGCTGCCTCCCCACCCCTGGTGTTGCAGTGATATTCAGGGGTCCGTCTTGGGGGAGGAACTGAGGGGTGAGTGGGCCCCCTCTTTTCCTTGGCCTCCTTGAGCTCCCTGCCTCTTCCAAGCAGAGCCAGAGTCTGTCATGGGCTATCTGGTCAAAGCACCAAAACAAACCCCACATCTTCATTTGCTGAGCTGGTGATACAGGGGGAGTCACCCACTGTGTCAACATTCATGTTTTGTTTTAATTGGGGAATTAGTTGTTGTTTTTAACTGCCTCTTATGCAACTGGGGCGACTCATGCATCCAGACCATAGAATTGTAGAGTCACCTAGTCCCGCCCCCTGCAATGCAGGAATCTCAGCTAAAGCACCCAAGACTGATGAACCACAACCTCCCAAGGGAGTCCGAATCTCCTTCCTTGCAATATCAAGCCCTGGATTCGAGTCCTGCCCTTTGGAGCAGCAGGAAACATGCTTGCTCCATCTTTCACGTGGCAGCCCTGAAGATATGTGATGTTTGCCCTCATAGCTCCTCTTCTCCAGGCTATACATGCCCAGCTCCTTCAACCATTCCTCATCAGGCTTAATTTCCAGACCCTTGATGCTCTTGGTCAAACCTTCTCTGCACACCTTCCAGCTGGTCAACCTCCTTTAAACTGCGGTGCCCAGAATTGGACACAGGATTCCAAGTGTTGTCTGACCAAGGCAGAATAGAGTGGGACTATTCCTTCCCTTGATCCAGACACTAGACTTCTGTGGATGCAGCCTAGAATAGCTTTAGCCTTTTTTGCTGCTGCATCACACTGCAAACTCATGTTCAGCTTGTGCACCACTAAGACCCCCTGATCTCTGTCACATGTACTACTAGTAAGCCAGGTGCCCCCCCCCCCCATCTTACAATTATGTAGCTGGTTCTTCCTGCCTAAGTGTAGAACCTTACATTTGTCCCTTAAAAAAAAAAGTTTTTATTAAAGATTTTCTTGGGTTACAAAAGTACAAACTTTTGTGCATTTTCAGATCATAAAGTCCTTTCTATAGATCAGTTATATTCGATGTGAGACTTTGATGCTGTATACAGCATAAGGTATGGGGCACGGGTGGCGCAGTGGGTTAAACCACAGAGCCTAGGACTTGCCGATCAGAAGGTCAGCGGTTCGAATTCCCACGACGGGGTGAGCTCCCGTTGCTCAGTCCCTGCTCCTGCCAGCCTAGCAGTTTGAAAGCATGTCAAGTGCAAGTAGATAAATAGGTACCACTCCAGTAGGAAGGTAAACAGCGTTTCCGTGCGCTGCTCTGGGTCGCCAGAAGTGGCTTAGTCCTGCTGGCCACATGACCCGTAAGCTGTACGCCAGCTCCCTCGGCCAGTAAAGCGAGATGAGCACCGCAACCCCAGAGTCGGTCACAACTGGACTAATGGTCAGGGGTCCCTTTACCTTTACAGCATAAGGCTGGGGGAGAAGAGAGGTGGGAAAAGAGATGGGGGGGAGAGAGGGGGGGAGAGAGAAGTGGGGTAGAAAACTTTAATCTGTAAGCTCCTTACACCACTTTCCTTAAATGCCTCCCACTTTTCTTTCTTGTTGGCACTGTGTGCATTTGGGGCTTCAACATTTCTCCTTTTAGAAACTCCCATCCATCTGGGATTCCCTTCTCTTTGAGTATTTCTGACCACGGGATCTCACCCAGTAGCTCCTTCAGCTTTTTGAAATTGGCCTTCTTAAAGTCCAGATTGTGTGTGTCTGACTACGCTCAGCTTTCCCTTGCCTCTATATTGTGAAACCCAGAAGGACATGACCACTTCCTCCCGAGTTTCCTGGCACTTCCACTTTATCAATCAGTTGGTGTGGACCAGGTCCAAGATAGATGGTCTCCTTGTTGCTTCTTCCCCTTTCTGAGACATGAAATGGTCAGCGAGCAGCTGGGGAATTTTTGGACCATACATTCTTAGCAGAGTTTGGAGTCCCAACAGATATTGGGGTCGTCAAAGTCTCCCATGACTACTATAGCTCCTTTTTGAATCTTGGGTAGTCTGCTCTAGGAAGCCATCACCCAAGTCTTCTGGCTTGGCGGTCTCTAGCAGACCCCACAGTAAGGTCCCTGTTGTTTTTCTCTCCTGAAATTTATACCCCTATACTCTCAACCTGCCTTCCATGCTCCCAGTCGTGGATTTCTCCACAAGTGTACACATCCTTTATATACAATGCTGCTGCTCCTCCCTTCCTGTTTGGTCTGTTCCTCTTGAACCGGTTATAACCTTCAGTTCCGACATTCCAGTCGTCAGTCTCACCCTGCCAAGTAATGCCTTTGAGGATCAGCCTCCTTGTCATGTGAATCCGTTGGTTTGGGTAGAGGGTGCGTTGAGAAACAAGCTGCAATGGACAATGAAAAGGTGGAAGAAATGGAGAGAGAGAAAAGGGGGGGGGGACGCTTGTATTTATGGGATGGCCTCTCCTGGTCTGCCCCGCAGAGGACCTTAAGGTCCATGAAGAACCATAGTTTAGAGGGCCCTAAGGAAGTCAGACTGTCCTCCACCGGGGCCGGGGCCTTCTCAGTGGTGGTTCCAACCTGGTGGAATGCTCTGTCCCAGGAGACCAGGGTCCTGCAGGATTTAACCTCCTTCTGCAGGGCCTGTAAGACAGAGCTATTCTGCCTGGCTTTCAATTTGAACTTAGCCTCATCTTTTATTCCCCTTCCTTCCTTCCCTCCCCCTCCCCTTTTTATGAAGATTACCTGCTCTGGGATCCCACAGCTAATTCTCCCCTGGTCTTGTCGCTGGCCCAAATAGGACTCATTTAGCCAGCTAGCCCTGGTGATCATCTAATGTTTAGTGGATGGATTTCCCCCTAAATTGATTTTTGAATTCTGAGGCAGTGAAAGACAGGAGTGCCTGGCATGCTCCGGTCCATGGGGTCACGAAGAGTCGGACACGACTAAACGACTAAACAACAACAACAACAACTGTATTTTATGCTGTTTTTTTGCTGCATCAATTAAGTGTTTTAAATTTGTTGTTAGCCGCCCTGAGCTCGGTTTTCTGAACCGGGAAGGGCGGGGTATAAATAAATAAAATATTATTATTTATTACTAATGATCTCCCGCCCTCTCTGGGCGCTTCCTCCCTGCAGAGTGGGGCACCCCCAGAGCCCTGCGTTGGTTGCAGAAGGCGCTGACGGACCCCAGGAACAAAGACGTAGTGGACACGGCCGACGCCCTCTTTGTGCAGAGGGACCTGGAGCTCAGCCCGGGGTTCATGCCCCACTTCCACCGGGTCTTCCGCCAGACGGTCAAGCAGGTGAACTTCACGGAGAGCGAGGAAGCGCGCAGGATCATCAACAGCTGGGTGCAGGACCGCACGAAAGGTGAGCCTCTCCCTTGGCAGCACTGCAGGGCAAGGGGGTGAACTGGGCCACCTGACAGTCACGATGATTGACAGGTGGGCAGGCCCATGGGGGACAACGCAGGATCCAGCCCACTTGCCAGAAAGGGTTTTTTATTATGATTTGAGGACATATTAAAACATTATAAGCACGTGCAGTAAGAGATAATAAACGGAAGGATTAGGGAAAATTTATAAATGTATTTGAATTGGATATGCAGTAATAAAAATATGTGAAATAAAGAACCGCAGAAGGGAGGGGGAGGAAAGTTGAGAGAAAGGTAAATTAGATTTGTAAAGTTTCCCCCCCTAAAGTATTTGTAAAAAATGAAAAATGAAATTAAAAAAGAATTTTCCGCACAGTGTTTGAGAGTATTGCAGTGAGCTGAAATAAATAAGGGAAGAAAAGAGGAAAAGGAAAATTTTAAAAAACAGAGGGAAGCAACAGGAACAAAATAACAAAAAAATTAATCAAAGTTACAGAACTATATATATGTGGATAAATTTATTATTTCCCTCCAGTATATGTTGATTCATGGGTCTCTATGGTTTCCATAAATATGTTCCAAAGGTCATTAAATTTGCCCCTGCACAATCTCTGCCTGCAAGGGATGCGTTCATGGGGTGCAAGAGATGCCATGCCATCTGTCCAGTTATTAGTTTTTTTATGCATCTTGTGTCTTTACGCTACGAACCGCCCTGAGGTTTGTGGGCAAAGGGCGGTGTGCAAATCTGACAGCATGCATGCCTTTCCCCAGGGATGATCCAGGACTTCCTGCCCGAGGGGACCCTGGACCACATGACCCGCCTGGTCCTGGTGAACGCCATCCACTTCAAGGGCCTCTGGAACCTGCCCTTCCCAGAGGCGGCCACCAGGGAGCGCCTCTTCCACAAGTTGGACGGGAGCACCCTGTCTGTCCCCATGATGGAGCAGACGGCAAAGTGCAACTACGGTGAGCAGGGGCTAGCCGAGAGGTGGGGTGGGAAGGGGTCTTCCTCTTCCTCCTCCTCCTGGAGAATGAGGTCATCAATGTGTCAGGAACGTGGCCCCCCAGAGCGCAGCCTCAGAAACTGAACTAAGCGAGCAAGGAGCCGAGTTTAGAGAGCACAGCCCGGCCCCCTCCTTCCCAGGGAAGAAGCACTTAGCTCCCAAGGAGAGGGAGAGTTGGAAGTTGGCAGGAGCGCTGCCAGGCAACTAGCAGATAAGCCAGAGGCTGAGGCTGTGTCTTCAGGGAGTGGGGAGGAGACAGGCCAGCCGTTCAGTCCCCAAACTAGGAGACGAGAGAAGCTCAGAGAACAACGGAAGGGAAGGAGAAGAAAGGCGGGGTTTTGGCGTTCTTCCTGGTGGAAGAATGAGTCAGACTGAGCAACTACTGATAATGAGAGCAGGCGGGAGGGACGTGCTCTGGACGTGTTTCTTCTTGTAATTAAACTTGTAAGCAACATAAAGCCGTTGCTGCTTGTTTGCCAGAGACCGTTATGCAACGGCTACTAGTCAGGATGGCGATGCTCTGCATCAGGAAAACTTCTGAATCCCAGCTGCTCAGGAGGGAAGACTTGCTCTTGTGCTTAGGTCCCGCTTGTGGGTTTGCCACTGTGAGAACGGGAGGCAGGATTAGATAGGCCATTGGTTGATCCAGCAGCTGGGCTCCTCTAATGGAACCTCCAGGTCCAGGTGCAGTCTATCTAGAGTCCTAGATTTCTTAGCCAGGATGCTGGACCAGGTGGGCCCCCTTTGGCCTGACCCAGCAGTCTCTCCTTCTGTTCTTACGCCCTCCTGTCCTGTCCTCTGCAGGCGAATTCTCCAGCCCTACAGGAGTCGAGTACGATGTCATCGAGCTGCCCTACCAGGGGGAGACCCTCAGCATGCTCATTGCCGCCCCCTTTGAGCTGGACACCCCGCTCTCTGCCCTGACCAACATCATCGACTCCCAGCTGGTGGCCGAATGGAAGAGGAACATGACGGAAGTGACAAGGCTCCTGGTCTTACCCAAGTAGGTGCCTCAACACTTCACCTGAGGAGGGCAGGTGGGAATGTGGGGAACCAAGACTCCCCTGGGTCCACGCCAGACCCCCATCTCTCCTGTTGGGTGGATTTAGATGAGCAGGGGTGGGTAGTTTATTAATTATCCTTCCTCTCCCTTACTAGTATGCAAGTATCTATTAAGTAAAGGTAAAGGGACCCCTGACCATTAGGTCCAGTCGTGGCCGACTCTGGGGTTGCGGCGCTCATCTCGCTTTACTGGCCAAGGGAGCCGGCGTACAGCTTCCGGGTCATATGGCCAGCATGACGAAGCCGCTTCTGGCGAACCAGAGCAGCGCACGGAAACGCCATTTACCTTCCTGCCAGAGCGATACCTATTTATCTACTTGCACTTTGATGTGCTTTCGAACTGCTAGGTTGGCAGGAGCAGGGACCGAACAATGGGCACTCACCCCGTCGCGGGGATTCGAACCGCTGACCTTCTGATTGGCAAGCCCTAGGCTCAGTGGTTTAGACCACAGCACCACCAGCGTCCCTAAGTATCTATTACAGCAGAGTAAAATCTCCACCCGTGTGCAGTTTATCTGTAGAAGCTCTTGGGAGAAGTCTATCTAACCTCCTGGAACAATTATGATATCCAAGGATGCAAACTTGGATTATCTTCTCCTGTTTATGTTCCCCTCTTAACAAGGAAATCACTCTCCAGACTGTTTAAGTAAGCCAGAAAAACGTAGGGTTTACTCACATTAAAAGTCTTGCCAGGTTCCAACAGTTACGGTGGTGAAACTCAAAGAGGCAGTAATCCCTAAACGTTACAAAACTCTACAGCCCAGTTCAAAATGGAGTGTGCTTTCTGGGAAACCCAGCCAGATGGGCGGGGTATAAATAATAAATTATTATTATTATTATTATTATTATTATTATTATTATTATTATTATTATGGAGGGGAGCTTACAGACATCTTACCCCATTATAGGTAAGAAGTGTGTGCAGTGACAGGGAGAAGCAAAGATTAACTTTTTACTACAAACCACAAACGTTTAGAGAATATGAAATTCTGGAATCCCCTGTCTGTGACTATCTAGCAATCAGGCAAGCAAGCTGTGATTTGGGTGCAGATCCTGCCACATCTCCCAGCCATGGTGTGGAGCCGGTGGCTGCCTGGACTGTGACACACACCCCCCCCTCACCTCTCGCCTTCCTTTTTCTGCAGATTCTCCTTGGAGAGCGAAGCAGACCTCCGGGGGCCCCTGGAGACCCTGGGAATGAAGGACATGTTCGACGCAAGAAAAGCCAACTTCAGCAGCCTCTCAGGTCAGTCCCTTCTGATCCCTGTGTGAAGACCCTTCTGGGCATCTGCACCCCGGGGTGCCTGGTTGTAGCTCCCCAACTGCAGCGTGTGAGAACGTGTTTCAGAGTTAAGGCAGCGATGCTTCTGAATCCCAGATACTGCAAACCAGAGGAAGGGAGAGCTGCTTTTGTGCTGGGAAACCCTCCTTTGGGAAGCTGGTTGGCCCCTGTGAGAGCAGGGTGCTGGGCTAGGCAGGCTACGGGCCGGATCCAGCAAGCTCTGTTTTTGGAGGACAGGAGGCGGGCAGGTGTGTAAGACTCCCTGGTCCTGAATGGGGTGACTGTGCACCTGAAGGACCAGGTGCGCAGCCTGGGAGTAATTCTGGACTCACAGCTGTCCATGGAGGCGCAGGTCAATTCTGTGTCCAGGGCAGCTGTTTATCAGTTCCATCTGGTATGCAGGATGAGACCCTACCTGCCCGCAGACTGTCTGGCCAGAGTGGTGCATGCTCTGGTTATCTCTCGCCTGGACTACTGCCATGCGCTCTATGTGGGGCTACATTTGAAGGTGTCCCGGAAACTGCAACTAATCCAGATGCGGCAGCCAGACTGGTGACTGGGAGCGGCCGCCGAGACCCCAATACACCAGTCCTGAAAGATCTTCATTGGCTCCCAGTACATTTCTGAGCACAATTCAAAGTGTTGGCGCTGACCTTTAAAGCCCTAAACTGCCTCGGTCCAGTATATCTGAAGGAGTGTCTCCACTCCCATCGTTCAGCCCGGACACTGAGGTCCAGCTCCAAGGGCCTTCTGGTGGTTCCCTGACTGCAAGAAGCCAAGTTACAGGGAACCAGGGAGAGGGCCTTCTCGGTGGTGGCGCCCGCCCTGTGGAACGCCCTCCCAGCAGATGTAAAAGAGAAAAACAACTACCAGACTTTTAGAAGACATCTGAAGGCAGCTCTGTTTAGGGAAGCTTTTAATGTTTGATGTATTACTGTATTTTAATATTTGGTTGGAAGCCTCCCAGAATTATTATTATTATTATTATTATTATTATTATTATTATTATTATTATTAAAGCAATAACAAAGAGGTGCTGTTGAGCATGTGCCGAAGGCCTTGGCCTGACCGCAGCCAGCTCCCAGACTACACAGGAAAGTCAAACAGCATTTTGGGGTGGAAAGGTTTTTAGGAGTGTGCTGCAGAAGCAGCCACCCGATCGGAGTGCTGTTTTCTCCTTCCACACTCCAAATAAAAATATATTGCACTGTTGCAGAGGACGCGGCGGGGGCTATATTGATGCCCAGCTTGCTTTTAGCATTGTAGATTTTGAAAGGGTTCCCAAGGGTTGTCTAGTCCAACCCCACCAGCAACGCAGGAATCACAGCAACAGAATCCCTGGCAGATGTGCTTCCCACCTCTGCTTAGAAACCTCAAACGACTCATAGAATTGTAGGGTTGCATGGGTCCCCCAGTGGTCATCCAGCCCAACCCCACATGGGATGCAGGAACTGCAGCGAAAGAAGCCCTTGCAGGCGCCCATCTGACCTCTCTTTGAAAACTCTCAGACACCCCAGCTGAGAACGAGGCAGCCTATGGCCCCCCATGCCCCCTCCTGCCCCTCTGCGGCCCCCTTCCCCTGCTCACTGCCTTGTCCCCCTTTGCAGACCAAGAATCCCTCTTCGTGGCTCAGGCCCTGCAGAAGGTGAAGATCGACGTGAATGAGAGCGGAACGGAGGCCTCCTCTGCCACAGGTGAGGCCGCCGTTGCTGAAGTTGTATTTTTTTGGGGGGGGGGAGTTTTGAACCTGCTTATCAGAGCTCTGATCAGCTTACTTCCCCTGGAGAAATGTTCTGAACTGCTTAATATTAAAACAGGTGAGCAATAAAATTCAGGTTGCAGTAAAGCCCGGGGGGGGGGGGAGGGAAGGGTTGTCTCCAAAAGACACCTGGAGCAGGTGACCAAAGATGGAACCTCATCTACTGCATCGTCCCAAATAGCCACGGCAGAAAATGCCCTTGTTAACCCTTTCCCCAAAGCAGAGCAGATGACCATTGACCCTATTGCTTAGGGGGTCTTTGGAGGTTTCATCCAGATACACCCCTCCCCCACCGCATCTCTTTCCTGGGGTGACCCCAAAGAGCCAGCTCAATTCCTGGGCTGCCTCCAGTTCCTCACATCAATGCAGCCCTCAAACTCCTCTTCCTTTCTAAAAATCTATTTTATTAATTGATAATGAAATATTGATAATATCAATTTTATTATCAAAATAAAAGGTAAAAGTAAAGGGACCCCTGACCATTAGGCCCAGTCGCGTATGATTCTGGGGTTACGGCGCTCATCTCGCTTTATTGGCCAAGGGAGTGGCGTACAGCTTCCGGGTCATGTGGCCAGCAGGACTAAGCCGCTTCTCGCGAACCAGAGCAGCGCACGGAAACACCGTTTACCTTCCCGCTGGAGGTATTTATCTACTTGCACTTTGAGGTGCTTTCGAACTGCTAGGTTGGCAGGAGCAGGGACCGAGCAACGGGAGCTCACCCCATCGCGGGGATTCGAACCGCCAACCTTCTGATCGACAAGCCCTAGGCTCTGTGGTTTGGACCACAGCGCCACCCGCGTCAACATACTATACAGTAAAATCCAAACTAAGCTAAACAGAATAATAAAAAAGCAACATATCAATCAGAAAGAAAACTAAAGAGAAAGAGAAAGTAAGATGCAATAAGAATCCTGTTTCCTTTCCTCAGCTGTCATCATCTACGCCCGGATGGCCCCCCTGGAGATTGTGATGGACAGGCCCTTCCTCTTCCTCGTGCGACACAACCCAACCGGTAAGAGCGCTTTTCACAGAATCACAGAATCGTGGAGTTGGAAGGGACCCCTAAGGGTCATCTAGCCCAACCCCCCTGCAGGGCAGGAATTGCAGCTCAAGAATCTCTAATTCCCACGGCCACCCGATCTCCGTCCCCCTGTAAAACAACTCTCGCCTTCAGGACGTTTTTCCTGTTTGTGGTTTCGGTTCTGCAGAGAACAAGTTTGCTCCACCTTAGGGTGACAAACCCTGTAAACAGAGCAAGGTCTGCAACTGTGTTTGGGAATGGTGCAAGGCTGCCTCCTGGTGGCCGCCTCTGGGACCACCCAGCCTTTTTCCTCCCCTCCAAGGCGGGAGTGACCTTTGAACCCACCTATATTATTTAGTCATCAATGCATTTTATATCCCACCTTTTCCTGTGTTAATGGAGAAATCTGGGGGCTCCCCTGGACAAAAAACAAGGACCCCAGCCAGGAATCCCAGAGCAAAACAGCAGCCAGTCGGCTTGGTCTTGATTGAAGACTGTGGCGACAGGACTCCCACCTGCCACCAGGTGGAACAAGGTGGAAGCCCCAAACAAAAGAGAACCCAAACTTTTATTAGCTGCTAATACCCATGTCCCCCCCCCCCAAAAAAAAACTACATCACTCATACATCACGGTTACATCATGAAAGGGGAGGTCTGGTGGCCGTAATCTGAGCATCCTGGACCCTGCCCCATGGTTCCCCTTGCCCTCCACCAAACACCCATCAAGTGGAACAAAAGAGAGATTTCCATTTCCCTGTTTCCCAGCCAAGTTCATCCCACCCTTTTGCCTTCATCTGGGTTTGGTATTTCTGGAATGGCTACCTGTCTGGCACTCAAATATCAGGAGGCCAGGAATTATCACTATGGTAGAGGGGCAGCTGAGGAGCTGAGCTCACATCTCTATATGAATTTCTGAAGTTTCCCCTGTGAGCCAGTACTGAGATCCATTGATCAGTGAATTCTTGCATTTGGTACTGTGCAGCAAAGGCCCTTTGATGAAGTGTTTTGTGGGGACAAATCACAAAAGTGATTGTGGTGATTGTGATAGCGCATGATATCTGCTGGAGGGGCAACCCCCCCCCCCCCAGCCTATACATAAATTCCTGCAACACTTCTTTTTCTCTCCTTTACAGGCACCATCCTGTTCATGGGGCAGGTGATGGAGCCCTGAGTGCCCCCACCTCATTCAGCCAGAATCTCTCAGGAGCCGGAAGAAGTTTTTCCTCCCTTTCTGTTCCCCTCCCTCTACATTCCCCCAAACCCCAAAGAGAGACCTGTCGCCAGCCGTGACCTCCCTCTGCCCTGCTGCTGAGTGGTAGCACCAGGCACAGCGCCCTCTCACCCCCCAGGGAAGAAGCCTCAGTTGGTCTTTCGGCTGGGAAGAGGCTGCCAGCTCCGCTGCCCCCTGGGAGACCCACTCTTCGGAAAGACGAGGCTCCCACCACGATGTCCGCACAGCCGCTTCTGCCTCCACCAGAGTCTTCCTTGCTGGGGGGCCAGGGAGCGACTGAGCACCCTTGCTCACCCTCGGATGGGGTGGGGCTGTGGCCATGCCAAGAAATCCCCCGATGATGTGTGCCCCCTACCTCACACTGGACTGGACCCCTGCCCAGTCAGGGCTAGTGGCTTCATTTGATGTTTACGTCGGAGTAGAGCAGGGATCTCTGCCTTCTCTCTTTATTATTATTATTATTATTAAGTATGTATGTATGTGTTTGGAGTGGGGGGGGGATGAGGGTTGTGTGTCCCCCCCATCGGATGTGGATGGGTGGGGGCTGCAGATTAGCACTTTGAATACGTCCATTTTCCTTCTGCACTGCTGAGATGGACATTTGTTATGAAGTATGTTTTAACAGAGAGGCTTAATATATGTTTGGCTTACTGTTTGAATTTAATGAAATACGTTGTTGGGGTGATGATGATGATGGTGGAGATGTGGGCAACCTTCCCCTCCTCCTCCTCTTGTGCCCCCCTGAGGAAGGGCAGCATCTCTCCCGTGGGGCAGGTGGGGCAAACCGCTCATTGCCGTTCCTTCTTGCTCTGGAAAGGGCTAAGAAAACTGCACGCATCTCCAAGCACTCCCAAAAGTAATCTCCAACTTTCTTTCAAACCCAAACACGCCTGGCCTTAACACGGCCCAGTCTTCCTTTCATGGAGACCTTTGAGACGCTACAGATTTTGCAATCTCTGGCACACAGAAGGAGCCCTTTTGCCCAGACCCCCAAGAGCCACGGGGTCTTCTCCAAGCAAAAAACAGAGGCCTCTCTGCAAAGTTTCGAGGCAAGCTTGCCGCGACCCACACGGGCCCAGAAGCTGCTGCGAATGGCGCTCTGCCAGCAGCGTTGGCCAGCCTGAGGGTCCCCCCCCCTCCATTTCTGCTTAATGGCTCTCTGGCCCGAGTTCCCCCCGTCCTTGTGATTTCCCAGGACGGCTTCCAGTTAATTGTAAAAATGGCAGTGGGATTGCTGAGCCCAGCAGACGCGATGTTTTGCCCAGAGGCCTTGGCTGCCCTCCAAGTGGATTATCCCCTCTGGATCCGCTGAGCCGGGCGGCTGCCGGGGACCCCCCAGCGAGGGCCCTTGAAGGCTGAGCTTGGTACAAATTGGGGGGGAAGTAGAGGGCACCCCCCCCACATAGGTGGGGAAGGACGTCCCAAAGGAAAGGTGGTTTTGTGCAGCGTTGGCGCTGAAAGAGAGTAAACTGGAAGCAAGTCAATTCTGAGCGCCCCCCTCCTCAATGGGTAAAAGTGCCAGCATTTAGCTATTTAATTGGGGCCTGGGAGTCACCTTGAGTTTCAGGTGCCTGATGATTTTAGCTGACTCAGGAGCATCCGTCTCTTGTGAGAGGCTCCCCAGGGTGTCTGTTTCCCCCTCCATTGACTAACTGCCCCACGGCTATTCTCTGCCTTGCACTTAGGGGTCACGCCTGCCCCCTGCCCCCTTGCGCTGCCTCAAAAACCAGTATTTATACAGAGAGATCTAATTCTAATCCTAGAGGAGGTTATTTTTTCACTTTTCTGTACAGAAATCTGATTTATATTTGTATATATATAACTATTTCTATACGTGTGTTTGCGGGGAGAATATTTTGCATTCTACTTTTGATAGGAAATAAAAACACTAAGACCATCTTGGCGGCTGTGTCTGTCCTGAGTTTTCTCTTGTGCAAAACGGGTCCTGATTCTGGGCTTCTCCGACACTCCTGCAAGGCCACTCCCAAACCTACAGGTTGGTGCAACCTACAGCAGCCTCTGGCACCCAGGGAAGAGAGACTCGGCTTATTGCCTAAAAGCGACTATAGGGCAGCCCCACAAAGCTCCCTCTTGCAGACCTTCTTCCTCTGCCACCCCATAGAAAGGTCCTGGCCTGCCTGGCACCACAAATGGGGGGTGGGCCAGTGAGATACTTACGCAGCCCCTAAGCATTTTCCTGGACGTTCTGAGGTTTTGCTGGCTGGGTGGTGAATTTGGGGGGAAATTGATTTATTTTTTGACAGGGTTTTGTTCTGGGTCGCTGTGTGGGATATTTATTCATTGCACTGGTACCCCCACCTGTTCTCCCCAAAGATCTCCAGGTGGCATCACGGGGTTCTCCCACTTCCTCATTTAATTCCCACAACAACCCTGTGAGGTTGACTAGGCTGTGAGAGGCAGGGACTGGCTCCTCAGGGTCACCCAGGGATTTGAACCCAGGCCTCTCCCGGGTCTCAGTCCAGCAATCAGAGAAACAGAGAATCGTAGAGTCGGCAGGGACCCCCAGGGGTCATCCAGCCCAACCCGCTGCCTGCAATGCAGGCATCTCAGCTGAAGCATCCCAGACAGAGGGGCCCCCAACCTCTGCTGAAAAACCTCCAAGGAAGGAGAGTGGGGTTGAAGTGACCTGCAGCTGGAAGGGACCCCCAGGGGTCATCCAGCCCAACCCCATGCAGTGCAGGAGCTGCAGATGGAACTCCTGGGGACTTGAATGGCGAGGGGTGGGGAGGTAAAGGAGGAGGAACTGGATGGGGGAAAACGGGGCGGGGGGAGCAAGTGTTTATAGGATTGGAGAGCTGGAAGGGATCCCCAGGGGTCATCCAGCCCAACCCCCTACTTGCAATGCAGGAATCTCAGCTGAAGCCCCCAAGGCAGAGGGCCCCCCAACCTCTGCTGAAAAACCTCCAAGGAAGGAGAGCCCACCCCCTCCCAAGGGAGACCCTTCCACTGTAACCACTCCACTCCACCACCGCCTCTTATGAAAAAGAAATGAGGGGGAGGGGAGAGGGAAAAATGGATTGCATGTGGCTTTGTCGGGGGGGGGGGGGCAGAATAAGTGGGTTTGAAGTGACCTGCAGCTGGAAGGGACCCCCAGGGGTCATCCAGCCCAACCCCATGAAGGCAGGAATCCTGCCCACAGCAGACCCTGGGTTGGGGGCTCATAAATCAGCATATGCAAGTGGGGGGGGGGGTCTTCAGTTGCGCCCCTTTCCCCTTTCCGACACCCACCGGAGGAGACTCCTCCCTTCCCTCTCAGCCTCCCTCCCGGATGACGTCACCGGAGGAGGCCCCTCCCTCCTGCTCCTCTCCGGCTTCCCCGCCCCTCCCGTCGCCCGGGGAGACAGGCCCCGCCCCCGCCCGGTTGCCTCGGCGACGGGGAGCGAGCGGGCGCCCCTCCCGCCCCGGAAGCGGGCTCCGCAGTGCGCAGGCGCGGGCTCGGGGCGGGGGGCGGGTCCCGGCCGGGAGGCACCTGGGCAGGTTCGGGCCGCGGAAGAGGAGCCGGAGGGCCGCAGGGGCCGCGCCGAACGGCCCGCCACGGACCGACGCCCGACATGGTGAGCGGGGGGGGGGCGGGGAGGAGCCCCCACCCGGCGCCCCGTGGGGAGGAGAGGGGGGGCTGGCTCCCACGTGGCAGGGCGGACACTTCCGGCCCCGGGTGCAAGGGGAGGGCTGGATCCAGAGCAGAGGGACCCCCCCTCCTCCTCCCTCCAGAGCAAGGGCGCCTCTGAGCATGTGCAGACGGCGGGGAGAGCAGCGCCCCGGGGGGCTGGGCAGGCGGAAGAGATCCCCCCCAAAGGAAGACCCCACAGATCTGCCCCCCACGGGGCAGGGGGTCCCCGGCGGGAGCGGGGCTTGGAGTTGCTCACCCCGCCCCACAAAACCAGCCAGTCCCCCCCTGGGTGGGGGTCCGCTGCGCCCCCCATCCCTCCCTCCCTCCTCGCAGCGCCCCGGGGGGTCTTTGAGCCGAGGATCGGGGGGTTTCCGGAGCCCCCTCCCGCTGCCCCACCCTGGCGCCTCCGCCCCGTCGCCCCCCCCCGCCCCGCCCCACGGAAAAGGCACGTCCTTGTCGGCGTCGCCTGCCAGCTCCTTCCCCCCTCCTCCTTGGCCATTAGCGGAATTGGCTGGCGAGGCCTCTGGGGTGGGGGGGAGAGACTGGGGCAAAGGCAGCACTTGTGGGGCAGGATTTCCGGGTGTGCTTTTTATCAAGGGGGGGGGCGCTGATAAAGAGGCAAGGCTCGCTCAGTTAGGAAAGCAGGAGATTCTGGATCTCAGGGTTGTGGGTTCAAGTCTCCTGCCTTGCAGCGGGTTGGACTAGATGACCCTGGGGGTCCCCTTCCAACCCATTGTGTGGATTTGGGGTCACCGCCTTTGCCCGCCTGGAAAGCCCTCCAGGCGTTTTGGGCTGAGGGAAGTGGCGCCTAGTGGGTGTTGCAAAGCTCCTGCTCGCTCTCTCCCACTGCCGGGAGTGGCTGCCTCTTCCTACCTGAGCCACCCCTCCTGGCTCACCTGTTGAGACTTGTTGGTGACTCTCCCAGGGAGGGTTGCTCAGCTGCGCTCGACCCGCCTTGCCTCCGACGCATGCAGCTGCCATCAGGAGCGCATAGATGCCCTGCGGAACTCCCTGCCACAGGAGCCAAGGGATGGCTTTAAAGGGCAGATTCCTGGAGGAGGAGAGGGCTAGCTGTGGCCACGGTTGTAGATCCCAGTTTCAGGGAACCCCAGGAGGCCAGAGGGGACCTGCGGAGCTCAGCTCCGCCTTGCTGGTTTCCCGTAACTGGGGTAACTGGTCGGCCCCAGTGAGAGCAGGAGGCTGGACGAGAGATGAGCTGTTGGCCAGATCCTAGGAAGAGGAAAGAGATCCTTTTGCCAGAGGGGCTATGGAAGGGGGAGAGCCTCTATTATTATTATTATTATTATTATTATTATTATTATTATTATTATTATCTCTCCAGCAGAAGGGGGTGTCAGACGAGTCCGGAAAGGGAGTGGGGCCCGGACTCCTGGGTTCTTTAGGAAGAGGAGGGGGAACCTGGGAATCTGGGGTGGGGGGTCAGTCTTTGTGGATTGGCTTTTTTATTTACCGTATACTGCATTTTTAAATTATTACTCATTTATTGTTCACTGGTTTTGTACGCCGCCGTAGATCTCAGGGCGGTCCGCAGCATAGAACTATGACATAAAATCTGCAAAATGCATAGTAAAAATAATAATAAGAAGAAACCAAGGACCACTCCCCTAATTCCCACGACCTTTTCTTTAAAAACCACCCTGAGATTTGCAAGGGAAGGACTGTGGTAAAATGTAATAAATGAATGAATTTTTGTTCTGTCTCTGGAGGGGGCAATTCTGATCAGCCTCCCTTGGGCTGCTTTTCAGCAGGCTGCAACTGTGTGACCCCCCCCCCAAAAGAAACCTTGGAAGGGCCTCATTCTGTGCTTGCAGGGGACCCCCTTGCTTTGCAGGATATAATTTTCTTGGGGTTTTTTTGGGGGGGTTGCTGCTTTCTGCCATAGGAGGCCCCCCTGACCTCCCACCTCTCCTCTCCGCCCCCCCCCCCAGATGCGCTTCATGCTCCTCTTCAGCCGCCAGGGCAAACTGCGCCTCCAGAAGTGGTACCTGGCCACGTCCGACAAGGACAAGAAGAAGATGGTGAGGGAGCTCATGCAGGTGGTTCTGGCGCGGAAACCGAAGATGTGCAGCTTCCTGGAGTGGAGGGACCTCAAGGTGGTCTACAAAAGGTGACTCTCGAACCCGCTCCCCACTCGCTGCGACTCTGGGTTGGGCTGGATGACCCCTGGGGGGAGTCCCTTGCAACACTGCGATTCTTGGAAGGTGGCAGCCTCTCCTCCACTGGAGGTCTGCCATCAGGGAGCCTTCGGCTGCGACTCCTGCGTTGCAGCGGGTTGGGATGGATGACCCCTGGGGGCCCCGTTCCGTCTTGCCCACAAGAGCGTCAGGAGAAGGTTTGGAGGCCGGAAACGGGCGTGGAAAAGGCCAGGAGGAAGCAGAGGAGCCTTTGTCTGGCTCTGAGCTGCTCTGCCAGGGAAAAGTGTGTTGCGGGTGTGGTGCCTGCACCGAGAAGGCCCTGCCCTGCTCCTGTTGCAGGAGGTCCCTTGGCCCATGAGGGGCGCCACTTTCTCTGGGCCCCCAGCCCCCATCTTGAAGGGGGTGACCTGGTTGTCTCTTTCTCCATAGCTGCCCTGGTGTGTGGATTGGAAAGCCCCCCCCCAAGCTTTGCTCACCCTGAGTTGGTCCCTGTCCGTTTGGGGGGGGGCAGTCTCATTCTCTCTCTCTTTTTTGGGGGGGGGCAGGAATGGAGAATAAGCAGCCCCCCTCCCTGGGGAATGAGGGACTCTTAGACCCACAAATTGCTTTATCTCAGGCAAGAGTGGGGGAGCCCCAGACCCAGAGGCTGCGTGTGGCCCCCCATTCCCTTCTGTGTGGCCCTTGCCAGCTCTTCTTTGTGTTTCTTTGCCCGGCTGATTCCCTCGAACTCTGCTGGCGTCTCTTTCTTGGCTTCGCAGAGGGAGAAGTCTCAGCAGGAACTACCCCACTGTACAATACTAAAATATATATTTTTAACAGCAACAGCTCCGCCCCCTTTTACCTCTGGCCCTGCCCCCTGGAGTGTGTGGCCCTCAGAGGCTTGCCCAGAAGCGGAAGGTGGCCCTCGGTTTCTCTGTGCTCTGAACAGCCTCGTGGGGCTGTGCTGAAGGGAGAAGCCTTCTGAGAATAGCTGTCAACTTTCCCCTTTTCTTGCGAGGAATCCTATTTGGAATAAGGGAATTTCCCTTTAGGAAAAGGGAAACGTTGGCAGCTATTCTTCTGAGCTGCCCAAGGAGACATCACTGCTGCTGTGGGGCAGAGGGTGGGGTGGGCAGGTGAACCCCAGGTGACGGGCACCTTTCTAGGGGTGCCTGCAGGGACAGCGTTGTCCTGCAGGGGGCGGACTGAGCTCACCTTGGCTCCTCTGTGGCCAAAGGGGGCCTCTGCAGCTGCGCACGGGGTTAATAAGGGCCCTGTGCCCCACACACCCCACTTCCGGCCAGCATAGACACCTGCTTTGCCCCCCGCACACCTGGAAATGGCTGGCTGGTCGCCCCGGGGAAGGCAAGGCAGGCTTGGGTGGTGGTGGGCAGCTGGCGGTCTCTTCAAGGGGGCGCGGTGGGGAGGGGGAGGAGGCTTCCCCCCATAGGTGAGCCAGGCAGCAGCAGCAGAGCTGGAGTCCTGACCCCCTTTTTCCGCCCTCCTGCCCCAGGTACGCCAGCTTGTATTTCTGCTGCGCCATTGAGGGCCAGGACAACGAACTCATCACTTTGGAGCTCATCCACCGATACGTGGAGCTGCTGGACAAATACTTTGGCAGCGTGAGTTGTGGGGAGGGGC
The DNA here is from genome assembly GCF_964188315.1 of Podarcis muralis. Classification (NCBI taxonomy): domain Eukaryota; kingdom Metazoa; phylum Chordata; class Lepidosauria; order Squamata; family Lacertidae; genus Podarcis; species Podarcis muralis. Next base: position 919,836 of record NC_135667.1, read on the forward strand.
TTCTCCTGTGGGTTGGACTAGATGACCTTTGGGGGTCCCAATTCTAGGATTCCGTGACTGCAGAGCACCCTTTTCCTGCTTCTTTGTTGGTGTAAAAAGCACCACCATTCCACCCCCCCTCTCTGTATGTGTAGGGGTGGGCGACACTTTGTCTCATCTCTCTCCTTTCAGGCGTGAACCCTAGAGCAGAGGTGCTTGGAATAATAATAATAATAATAATAATAATAATAATAATAATAATAATAATAATAATTTATTATTTATTCCCCAGCCACTCTGGGCGGCTTCCAACAAAAGATTAAAAACACAAGAAAACATCAAAAACTTCCCTAAGCAGGGCTGCCTTCAGATGTCTTCTAAAAGTCAGATACAGTGGACTCTCAGGTCGCGAATGTGATCCGTGCTTGAGGCACGTTCGCAACTTGCAGCGTCCGCAAACCAGCAGCGCCACGTCTGTGCATGCGCGGGTTGCGCTCTGGCGCTTCGGCGCATATGTGAAGCACGATTTAGCACTTCTGCGCACGATCCGTAACCCAGAAGTAACCTGTTCTGGTACTTCCGGGTTCGGCGTGCTGCGGAGCCCAAAAACGCGCAACCCAAGCGTCTGTAACCCGAGGTATGACTGTAATTGTTTATTTCCTTAATAATAATAATAATAATAATAATTTATTATTTATTCCCCAGCCACTTGGGCGGCTTCCAACACAACACTAAAATACAATAACCTATTAAACATTAAAAGCTTCCCTAAACAGGGCATCTGATGGGAGGGTGTTCCACAGGGCGGGTGCCACCACCGAGAAGGCCCTCTGCCTGGTTCCCTGCAACCTCATTTCGCGCAGGGAGGGAACCGCCAGAAGGCCCTCGGAGCTGGACCCCAGTGTCCAGCCAGAACAATGTATACTTCAGATATACTGGGCCTTTGAGGCCGTTTAGAGCTTAGAATAATAGGAACGTAGAGTTGGATGGGACCCCCAGGGATCATCTAGTCCAATCCTCTGCAGTGCAGGAATCTCCCCCCCCCCCTGGGGCTTGAACCCACGTCCCTGAGATCAAGAGTCTCGCATTCTGCCAACCGAGCCATGAGAAGAGCCCTGCTGGGTCAGGGCCACGGGGGTCCCTGTCTTAGCCCACCTCACAATGACGAACCAGGTGCCCCAAAGGGGAACCAGCAGTAGTAGTCACAATAATATTCATTTATTACTTGATAAATTGGGTCTGCCACTCTGGGCAGCTTCCAGCAAAAGATTATAAACACTGCGTGAGACGTCAGACATTAAAAGCCCGCGGAATCCCAGCAGGAGAGCCCTGTGTTTTCCAGCGACTCGTACCCAGAAGCATTGCTGTCTCCAATTGTCTTGTTCTCTTCTGACGCCAACCGAGTTGTTGGGTGCCGCTGTCTCCAGTGGCAGGGAGTTCCGCAGTTCCGCTCTGCACCAGAAGTTTTCTCCCTCCTGAACCTTCCAACGTTCAGCTCCGTTTAAGCTGAGGCAGTTGGAGGGCACCGGCAGACCTGGGAGGGGGGGGGGTCCTAAGAGGTTCTGGGCTCCCCGCCCCCTGCTCCCCCCCCCAACAGCAGAGTTTTTGACCTGCGGCTGTGGGGAGGCAGGAGGGCAGAGGCCAGACCCTGCCGCTAATTACTCTTGCGGTCATTTTGATTCCTTAATCCGCCCCCCCCCCACTTCCCTGCCCCATAGAAAGCCTCCCTCCAGCCTCCCTCTCCTAAGCCTGCTCTTAGACCCACAAAATCCAGCTAAGCATGGCTGCTAATTGGGCTTAACGAGGGCTTGGCAGCCGCCCCAGCTAATTCCTGCTGCTAATGCCACAGAGCCGCTTCTCTGCCCCCCCCCCCCCCCCGGAAACTCAGCCAGATTGGAGGGTCAGGATCCTGGGCATAGCTATCAACTTCCCCCTTTTTGAACAGGAATCCTGTTCAGAATAAGGGAATTTCCCTTTTTAAAAAGGGGGGGAAATTGACAGCTGTGATCCTGAGAGCGGTGGGGGGGGGTTGGTGTGTTGGGGGGCCCTGCTTGGTTCTCACACCCCCTTTCTCGTCCTCCCCCCAGGTGTGTGAGCTGGACATCATCTTCAACTTTGAGAAGGCTTACTTCATCCTGGACGAGTTCCTGATGGGGGGAGAAGTTCAGGACACCTCCAAGAAAAGCGTCCTCAAAGCCATTGAGCAGGCGGACCTCTTGCAGGAGGTAGAGGTGGGCCCCTGCATGGGGGTCCTGCATGCCTCAGCCGTGGGGGGGCGGCAAGGACTGGGGGGGCCCTTCTCCCTGCACCCCCAAAGATAAACCATACACTTCCCTCCAGCTGTGGGGCCAAGCAACCTGCCGCCGTGGCCATGCCTGGTTTTGTGTCTGCTTCCGCAGAGGAAATTTTTTTTTGGGGGGGGGTGTTGCTGCTGGAGGAGCCCCCCAAGAAAGCTATCTTCCTGGCTGCTGCTTTCTGCATGCCATGAGTCACCGGCAGCCATCGCTCCCTCTCTCTGCAGTGGGCGTGAGCGACTCAGCCGCCTGCCGCTGGGGCCGAGTGCAAATCCTCGGGGGTGGGAGGAAGGAGACGCAGCAGCCTTGGCACCCCCAGCCGCTGCCGCCACCCCCCCCGAAGACAAAAACAACCCTGCATGGTGAACCCCCAAACCCTTAGAATGGAAAAAGGCCTGTTAGTTGCTCTATGGGGCGTCAAGAGCACCTCTGAGCAAGCGCAGAAAGCCTTCCCTCCCCCGGGAAGTGTCAGGGTAGCGGTTGGGCTGGGGGTCTTTTGGGGAGGGGGGCAGGCTGCTTCCCCCCCCACACTTCCTGCTCCCCTCCTCTGAACCCGCCTCCCCTCTGCTTCTCTCCCCGATACAGGAAGACGAGTCGCCCCGGAGCGTTTTGGAGGAGATGGGCTTGGCGTAGACTTGGGATCGTGAGCCGGCTCCCCCCCCCCTTGCCCCCGCCCCTCGCGCCCCTTTGCCCCCCACATGCAGTGGGGCTGAGAGCCTGTGGCGGCCGCGCAAGCTCTGCAGCCGGCCTCCTGGCCAAGGAAACCGCACGATGTAAATACCGAACCACCAGCTGGGGGTGGGGTGGGGGGTGCCCTGCGCCAGAGTGTTTGGGGGGGCAGGGAGGCATTTTGCCCCCGCCTGTTGGGGGGCAGAGAGAGAGAGAGAGAGCGCAGCGTGGAATTCAGGGGCACCGAATGATCTCCATTCTCCATCTTTTTTTCTGTGCCCCTCCAAACTCTCCCACTTCTCCTACCGCCCCCCCCCCCAGCACCCCCAATCTGTTCACACCAGCAACGTGGCACTTCCTGCCGCCCCCAAACCTGTGACTCACCCGGGCAGCATGTGACGGATCCCAGAGGAGGGGGGGCAGCAGCAGCAGCAGCAGCGCCTCTGCCTTCTTCCCTCCCTTTCCCTCTTTCTCATTTTTTGTTGTTGGGGGGGGCAGGCGCCCCACATGCATGTGGGGCACGTGGACGCAGGTAGCCGGAGATTCGGAGGAGCCTGCTGTTTGGAAGACCAGCAGCCCCCCCCCCGACTTTGGGTGCCTGTATTCCCTCCCCCCTCCGCCCCCCCCCCAGCCCCTTTCCAATAAGGCATGATCTTTCCGGACCCAAGGCGTGAGTGCGAGTGTCTTCTCTGTTTTGGAATAAAGCGTGTGAGGAAGACGGTGGCCTGGCTGTGGTTCTTGCCCCTCCAGCGCAGACTTGAGATGCTTCCAGCCCCAGCTCAGAAGGGGGGGGCAGAAAGAGCAGAGGGGGTGCAGCCCGGAGGTCGCTTGGCACGGCTGGCGGAGGTGCAGGTCATTTGCCGTCGTACGGGAGGAGCGCCTGAGCATAAACAGGGTTCATCTGCATCGCTCTTAGAATTGCGGAGTCGGAAGGGAACCCCAGGGGTCATCCAGCCCAACCCGCTGCGAATGCAGGAATCGCAGCGAAGGAATCCCTGGCAGGGGAGCCCTCCATCCGCTTTTCCAGGCCGGGAATGTTTTGCCTGGAAGAGAGGAGATGAAAGAACCGTTTCCAAGCACCTAAAGGGCTGGAGTATGGAGCAAGCCTGTTTTCTCCTGCTCTGGAGGGTAGGACTCGAACCCACAGCTTCAAGTTACAAAAGAGGTGGTTCTGGCCAAACGCCAGGAAGAACTTTTCTGACAGTAAGAGCTCTTTGACAGTGAAACAGACTCACTTGGGAGCGGGTGGACCCTGCTTCCTTGGAGATCTTTAGGCAGAGATTGGATGGCCATCTATGAGGGGTGCTTGAGCTGAGATTCCTGCATTGCAGGGGGGGTTGGGCTGGATGACCCTCGGGGTCCCTTTCGACTCTACAAGTCTATGATTCTAAGGGAGTTCGTTTCACCGTCAAATGGCTCTTAGCCTCCTACTGTTTATTCAGAAGCTCCTTTCTCGCAACTTGAAGCCATGGGTTCGGGTCCTGCCCTCCAGAGCGGGAGAAAAGAAGTTTGCTCCCTCTTCCATGTGACGGCCTTTAAGGAATTTGAAGCCGTCTACCGTATCACCTCTCATAGTCTCTTTTCCAGGCTAAACATCCCCGGCTCCTTCAACCGTTCCTCATCAGGTTCGTTTCCCAGACCCCTGACAATCTCTCAGCCCACCTTCCAACTTGCCAATCTCCTTCCCAAACTGGGGTGCCCAGAACTCCAGCCGGGGGTCTGACCAAGGCAGCACCTGGGGGAGGGATCTGACTCCCCAAATCTTTCAGGAAGAGGAACCCCGGGAGCCAAAACTATTGAGGTGGGTGTGCTTTGCAAGAGGCCAGCTGCCCACTGAGGTGAGCTTGGCAAGAGGCCAGCTGCCCACTGAGGTGAGCTTTGCAAGAGGCCAGCTGCCCACTGAGGTGAGCTTTGCAAGAGGCCAGCTGCCCACTGAGATGAGCTTTGCAAGAGGCCAGCTGCAAACCCAGCTCCTTCAACCATTCCTCATCCGGCTCATTTCCCAGACCCCTGACAATCTCTCAGCCTACCTTCCAGCTTGCCAATCTCCTTCCCAAACTGGCTGCCCAGAACTCCAGCCAGCGGTCTGACCAAGGCAGCACCTGGGGGAGGGATCTGACTCCTCGAATCTTTCAGGAAGAGGAACTCCTGGAGCCAAAGATATTGAGGTGGGTGTGCTTTGCAAGAGGCCAGCTGCCCACTGAGGTGAGCTTTGCAAGAGGCCAGCTGCCCACTGAGGTGAGCTTTGCAAGAGGCCAGCTGCCCACTGAGATGAGCTTTGCAAGAGGCCGGCTGCCCACTGAGGTGAGCTTTGCAAGAGGCCAGCTGCCCACTGAGATGAGCTTTGCAAGAGGCCAGCTGCCCACTGAGGTGAGCTTTGCAAGAGGCCAGCTGCCCACTGAGATGAGCTTTGCAAGAGGCCAGCTGCCCACTGAGGTGAGCTTTGCAAGAGGCCAGCTGCAAACCCAGCTCCTTCAACCGCTCCTCATCAGCCTCGGTTTCCAGACCCTTGATCATCTCAGTCGGACCTCCTCTGCCAAACAACATCCCAGCTTGACAACATCTTAAATTTTATCACCCGTCCTTTGCCAGCAGGTCCAGATTCTAAAATCCGGAATTGAAAAAGGCTTAAAACAGGTTGCAGCCACAGGAATAGGGTGGGCCCTGAAAACACAGGTGCCTCGGGTGCCCAGGTTCACCAAAACGGAGGCGCTTGGGTAGTTTGGGGGCTGCCAGAGGAGACCCACCTTCTGAGGATAGTCGAGTTGCCAGGAGGGCATCGAAATCACCTGGGGTTGAAGGCCTGCAAGGGAGGAGGCAGTCTCTCAGGTCTTTGGGGCTTAAGGCGGGCGATGATCACCTTGGGCCCCACCTGGGAGCAAACTGGCAACCCATGGGGGGGGGGTTGTGGCTGCTATGTGGGGCGGAGAGGGGAGAGGAGGGCCGGGAAGAGAGGGCCGGTTCACTCTTGTGGAGATCGCTATGTGGGCCGGATTGCGTCTCCATGGATGCGATTTTCGGCACTGCGGAAGCGAGTCCCTGCTGTGTCGGTTTTGCGCAGCGCGCAGGGACTCAGTTTGGGGGCTGTTCGTGGGCCATTTAAATGACCTCCATGGGCCGTTTGTGGCCCAAGGGCCACAGGTTGCTGACCCCTGCTCTACTCCCAGATCAAGTGGGCCGCAAAACTACGCCCACACTCCACCCCCGGGCTGCACACCGCATTTGTCATGGGGGGGCAGGAGCGAGTGCAAAATTTTTATGCCCCCTCTGGCCCTTTCACTGCCTTCCCAGTGTCAGATAAGTGAGGCACTGGGCTTTGGGAAGGAGGTTCTCAGGACAATGTACGTTTGGGCACATTGGGGGTTTTGGGACGAGCGTCGTGAGTGCCCCTCCCTGCCTCTAGTCCTCCCTCTCACACCCCAAACCCCCCCCCCCAGCAGAAAGAAAGCTAGAGCACCTCACTTTGGTTTTCCAGGGGATCTGGTTGAAAGTCCGATCCGGCGAATTAAACCCAAACGCACATAGCTGAAAGAGGACGTTGAGAAGAACGGCCCTCTTCCAACTTCCTCCTGGAGTTCTTTGTGGGTGCCGGGAATCACAGAATCAGAATCGTGAAGTTGGAAGGGACCTTGGGGGTCATCTAGTCCAACCCCTTGCAATGCAGGAATCTCAGCTTTATTACTATTATTACTATTATTATCATTGTCACTGTATAATGGAGCCCAGTCCCCTGGCACAATTCCCCCTGTGCCCTGCACAGCTTGGCCGCCTGGTCTTAGCAGGAGAGGTCATTCTAACAGCCACCTCAGGCCTGGCTTGTTGGAAAACCAACCCTGCTGTGGCTGCTGGGAGCTGGAGAGGAAATTTGGGTGGGCTGGGGGTGAATGCAACGTGGGTCTCCTTGTGGGGAGGAGGAGGAGGGAAGGAGATGCAAAAACCCAAGAGATGATCCAAACTGAACCCCAAAGCCAGGGGTCAGCAAACTTTTTCAGCAGGGGTCGGGTCCACCGTCCCTCAGACCTTGTGGGGGGCCGTACTATATTTTGGAAAAAATATTCCTACGCCCCACAAATCACCCAGAGATACATTTTAAATAAAAGCACACATTCTTCTACTCATGTAAAAACACGCTGATTCGATTGGGCTGGATCCGACCCCGGGGCCTTATGTTGCCTACAGAGGAGCCAACTCCTAAGGTCCCTTCAGCTACCCAATAAAATATTTGAGGCGGGCAGGCGCCCCCAAAGTTGATGGGCATTGCCATTCAAATGGTGTGCGTGTGCACGGCGTCGTGTATCGATTATGTCGGGTGGGGCATACTTCCCCCTCCCCCCAATATTTTTTTTCCAAGTTGGCACCATCGGTGGAGGGGACAGTCAGCCCACCGCGTCTCGCCCAGTTTTTGCTAAAGGCCTTCAGAAGGGTTTAAAATGGGTGGGTGTGGGGAGGACCCAGCCTGCATAAATCTCGGGACCCCACGGTTATTAGTTAATGTATCTGGGAGGAGACACAGCCAAGATCTCTGCAGGCTGATCTCCCATGGAAACGTTCACCGGGACCCCCGAGGTCTCTGCAGCTCCCAATCCCGGCTCGGATTAACCCCCGATGAGAAAGGCGTCGGGCTCCTTCGAAAGTGAAGTCCACGTTTTCCCAGCATCCTGAGACCCGCTCCCTCTGGGTTTTCGCCCTCGATGGAAGCGGGGGGGGGGGGGGGGGAGAGAAAAGGAGCCTCCCACCGGGACTGGGGTGTGCGCCTCTCTCTTGCACCCCCCGTTTTCTATCAGCCCCGCCCCGTGGAATGCAACAGAGGCACAAGGTAATAATGCTCCACATTTTAAAAACAAAAACCCGCGGTTGTTGTGAAATAACCCACAAGCTCCCTGGCTTTTTCTTTCGGAGCAAATAAGGGGGTTGGTTTTTTTTGGGGGGGGGGTAGTTTAGAGAAGGGCTTTTTATGTTTCCTCGCTTAAGTTAGAAGTTTCCAGCAAGCGAGCGGGCTAACTCCTGACTCTCCGCTTCCCCGCAAACTCCGCAGTGTTGGGGGGGGGGGGCGATTTCTGCTCCTGAGGACCAGGCAGCCCCCGCGCAGAGAGGAAGATGCTTGAGACCTTCTGCCTTTCCCCCAGAGAGCAAGCCCACCTGCCCCCTCTATCCCCCTCACAACAACCCTGTGAGGCTGACTCTCCCCCATCTCGAGTGGGGGGCGTCCTGACCCACGTGGTGCCCAAGATGGCCGCCCCCCCCCCCCACCGCTCTCCTCGGCTCCCTCTGCGGGGAAACCTGGACACCGACCGGGTGGTCCGCTTCGTCGGGCGGGCTAGCGCTGCCCCGCGTCCCCCTCGGCCTGTGAGGCAAAGGGGCGGACCAGCTCCAATTGGTCCGGCCCTCCCTGGCACGCTGTTGACTCCGTCGTGGGGGGCCTGCATCTCCTTCCTCCCCCCCCCCCCACCGCAAAGCTATTTTTGGGAAGAGCCTGTGTGGCGTAAGGGTTAAGAGTGTTGGACGCAGCCTCGAAGCTCTTCGTGTCGCCCACCTCGCAGGGTTGCTGTGAAGGTGCAATGAGGAGGAGGCCTCCTACGCCGCGCGTTTGGGTGGGTGGGGGGCTTCCTCCCCCCTCGGTCTGCTCCCCACTTGGCTTGCTGCTCTGCCGCACCCCAGGGGCGGAATTTGGCCATTCAGATTCCAGGGGGCGCCCCGTGAGACGCCGAAAGCCGCGCCATCTCCCCGCACTTTCTCCCTTCGCTCGGGGTCCTTGTGGCGCCCCCCTAAATCGCCAGCCCAAGGAAAGGAGCGAGAAAGCGGGTTCGCCGTCGGGGGCTTCTCTTGCAATGATGCCGAAGGACCCCCGGCCTTCGTCAAGGGGGCGGCAGCAGCAGGAGGAGGAGGAAGGAGCGCGCTCCGCTCTTTGGGACCCGATCCAGCTGCAGGGCGCCTCTTCTTGCCCCTTGAGGAACGTGCCACGTGGTGTCGGTGGGGCTGGGAGGGTCTCCCCACTGGACAGCTGCTCAGGAGACCCTCCCGAGTCCCGCGCCCCAAGTCCCGCGAGACCCTCCCCTCCAGGCCGGCATGTGGGGTGGGCAGCCGGGAAGGGGGCGGCCCCAGGGGCGAGGCCCGAGCCGGGAGGCGCCTTTCTGTCCCCCCGCTGCGTCGGGTCGGCTCTTCGGGGAGTTTTCCGGCGCGGGTGAGTGGCGGTGGGCGGTGGGGGCTAGTCGCTTCGTTTTGCCCTCCTCCGAACCCCCCAACTCCGCCTGCCTCGGGTCCGGGCTGTGGCCCTGCAAGGGGGCGGGCGATGCGACCCTAGCGGGATGGGAAAGCGTGGGGTTCCCATCCGCTGCCTTGGGGAAGGCCTGATTTTTTTGTGGGGGGCAGGGCTCCTCAGTCCTGAAAGTTGTGGAGGTTCGGCTCTGCCCCCCCCCCCCAGGTGCAAATCCGGAGTTGCCTCCTCCAGCTCTGCGCAGAGCGAGCTCAGAATATCCCGTGACTCAGTTTAGGGTCCAGAGGTGCAACGCAGCTCCTCCCCACCCGCCTAAAAGCGGAGCTGTTTCCGGGAGGGGGGGCGCGGGCGGCTGGACCCCTTAGAACAGTGTTTCCCAACCTTGGGGCTCCAGCTGTTTTTGAACTACAACTCCCATCATCCCTAACTAGTAAGACAAGTGGCCAGGGGTGATGGGAATTGTAGTCCAAAAACAGCAGGAGAACCAATGTTGGGAAACACTGCCTTAGAACAGGAGTTCTCAAAACTTTTTTTCCTTGGGCCGCACTTTCACAAAAAAAAAAAAAAAATGCTAACGCCACGCTGAACTTTTTCGTCGCAGAACGAAAAGAAAGAATTATAACACAGGACACAACTGCTTTATGATGATGATGAAATAGAAGAGTTTGGATTTGATATCCCGCCTTTCACTCCCTTTAAGGAGTCTCAAAGCGGCTCACATTCTCCTTTCCCTTCCTCCCCCGCAACAAACACTCTGTGAGGTGAGTGGGGCTGAGAGACTTCAGAGAAGTGTGACTGGCCCAAGGTCACCCAGCAGCTGCATGTGGAGGAGCGGAGACGCGAACCCGGTTCCCCACATTACAAGACTACCGCTCTTAACCACTACACCACACTGGCTCTCAATTCATTGATACGATCGCAGACGGGACGTCCAGAAAGGATGAAATAACGCAGCCACACAAGGACACGAATCTTTCCCAAAATATCATATTGATGGTCCGCCGCTCTTGCCATTCTCTCCTGCCCCCCCCCCCCCTCGAGAACCACAGCGTTCAGCACTTGCAGCAAAAAAATAACCTGGCGATGCCTTGAGCCCCTTTGTTTTTGCACAGATTTTCACAGATTGGACTGGGTAAGACTGTGTCATAACATATTTCGTTGTTCTTTCTCCAGTGTGTAGGTGGGTAGGTTCAGCCGCCACTCTGTACATGCTCAGAAGCCAATTCTGGAGCTAGGACCTGTTGACCTCTTCCACCTCCCTCACCCAGCCCAATTCAAGACCCTTAGAAGAAGCAGGAACTGCTCCCACTTTCTCAGACAGTTTTCTGGGGCTGCCTTTGGGGCAGGAACACAAATGCATCTCAGAATCTTCCAAAATGTTTTAAATTTGGGAAAGTTGCATCCCACCCGCACCTGCCTCCCCGGCTTGAATCATCCTTTGTGAGCTGCCTTGGAGGACTTTCCTAGCTGAAACCCAGCGCGGGAATAAACTTCAACATGGCCTGGCACGCTTCTGAATGTCAGCTGCTTGGAACCGCTGGAGGAGAGAGTCGCTTGGGCACTTGCTGGTTAGCCACAATGCAAGCAGAATGCTGGATGAGTTGGGCCACTGGCCTGATCCCGCAGCCTCTTGGGATACGTTCATGCCTCTGCTGGGTGTGGAGGTTACGAGAGGGATTTTTAGGGCTGGGTGATATACAGTGGTACCTCGGGTTACAGACTCCGCTAACCCAGAAATAGTACCTCAGGTTAAGAACTTTTCTTCAGGATGAGAACAGAAATCGCGTAGTGGTGGTGTGGTGGCAGCGGGAGGCCCCATTAGTGAAAGTGGTACCTCAGGTTAAGAGCAGTTTTAGGTTAAGAACGGACCTCCAGAATGAATTAAGTTCTTAACCCAAAGTGCCACTGTATTGACATATTGTCCAAAACCGGTTTGACATCCATATTGTGATACCAGTTTCATAATTGTTGACCCGGCAAAAGTATTGCAAATCATGAGGTGTCTGTGCTATGCAAAAATCACAGTGTGGGGAAAACTGTGAAGCCAGCCAATGTTTCTCTCGATTCCTTCAGCCCTGGGTAACTCTGCCGTCTCGGCTCTTCTCAGCTCTCCCCTGCCGCATGCAGGGGGGCGGCGAATCACAAGAGCAGGCGCCGGCAAAAATCACAGTGCGAGGGAAACTGTGAAGCCAGCCGATGCCTCTACACAGCTCCATCCCTATTTCAGACATTGTGATATATCATTGCGTCATGATGTTTAGTTGATGATATATGGCGATGTTGAAAACCAGATATCACCCAGCCCTGGAGGTTATTGATAATTTATTTCTAAATTGGGATTTCAAACCAGGCCTTGCCCCCTTTGTGCTCCCAGGGTGGTTTATGTACAGCGCAATGCAAGGAAACTGTGTAATGCATAATCATTTCTAGGCTGTAAGTTATGCTGCAACAGGAACAAATAAGAGCGGTGGCGACAGCGGCTGCAACAGGAGGGAGGTTTTTGATCTCATCCTGCACACAGACACACACACACACACAGACCAGATACCTGTGCAGAAAGGTGCACCTTAACCTACCATTGAAATGTGGCCGGGTTCTCTTTGGAGGGGGGGGGTCACGCCACACCTTGAATGCCCCCCCTCCTGCGCCACCACTGACCCTCCAGATCTGCAAATAATGAGAGTAACTCGTAATAAAATAGTTGCTTTTATTTTATAGCAAAACTAGGAATTCCACATGCTATTTACAACAGGCCAAAGGTGTTTTATTTCAAGTACAACAAAATGGATCAGGACATCGAAACAACTCTTTTTATTATTATTATTATTTTACAGGACTGGACGCCACAAAGCGAAGAAACTCGCACACTCTAGGACTGATGCCGGCGGAAGGGGGTTCTTTTTTGGACGCGTGCAGACTGCTTCCTTCGCCCCCATCCTACCCTCCCCCCCCCGGCTTGCTCTCCGGAAACCCGCCCTGGTGGACCCTTTCAGGTACAGCTTTAGATGGTCATGGACTTACACAAGTAGGTATCGATACAGCATGCTCAAAGCCTCCCCCTCCCCAACTTGTTTCTGAGTGCGGGTGCCTGTGGAGCTCAAGGTGCCCCACGCCTGGGTGCTGTGGAAGGAACGGCTTGGGGCGCGGGAAGAGTTTGTGGTAAGGCAGTTTGTGGTCAGAAACCTCTCTGTCTCTCTTTCTGCTGCCCTGGCCTCCTCCGTCTCAGCCAGGGAATATTTTTGTTCTGGACAGAATTCCGTGGGGAGAGGGGGCGGCGGAGGCAGCAGCAGCAGAGAGCCTCTGGGCCCCCAGCGCTTGAGGGGGAGGAGTGTGGATTTTGTGGCAATTTTCTCTCTTCCACCTGATTTAAGGCAGTATAAACCTCAGCCAGGCTCTGGAGCCAAAAGTCTGCCCCAAGGGGCCGGAAACACCCCCCCCAGCTGAACTGAACACAAGTGAACTGGGTTAATTTAGGTCTGTGAGAATAAGTCCTCCTCTCCTCTCGGAGTACTTGAGGGCAAATACTCCTCCATGTTTGTGGCTTCTCAGCCGCCCTGAATTTCCACACGCATTTCTTTGAACGGGGTTGGCAGCCAGGAAATTGGGGTGGGGGGGCACTTCTGTGAGCAGTTTCTGGGTCGCATCTTTTACCCTGTGACTTCCCCCTCCGCTTTTGGTAGGCTAAATATTGGATGAGCAAAGTAGGGCAAGGTTTTTAGCAGCTACGTTAGGTTTCCAAAACATGTCTGTGTTTTAAAGGGTGGGTTGGACTAGATGACCCTTGGGGTCCCTTCCAGCTCTACAATTCTGGGATTCTGCTGTTCTTCTTGTTGCAGAGAAAAGGGGTGTTATCTCTGTATCCAGCAGTGTGAGGAGCTTTTGCAGTGCTCGGAGCCTCACTCTAGGCCAGGGATTCCCAAACATGGATCTCCAGCTGTTTTTTGGACTACAATCCATTCCACTAGTCTTGCCAGCTAGTTACGGTGGGAATTGTAGTCCAAAACCAGCTGGGAGACCCAAGTTTGGGAAAGACCAGTCTAGGCTTTTGCTAGAGTAAACCACTCCCTGCTGCCCTGCTCAGGGTGCAGGATCAGGTCCTCTTGGGTCCTCGCTTTCAGTGCCACCTGGTGGCCTTCATTATCACAAACACCTGGGGAGATGTGGCCACAATTATTCATTCCTCTCTCTCCCCCCTCTCCATTGTTTGCTGGGGCTCCTCTCTTGAGTGTGCTGTAAAACTGTGCATGTGCGTAGCCACGGGGTGGGGTGGGGCATCTGCCCTCCCTAAATAAAGCAAATCAATAAAAATACTTAACTATCTGAGGTTCTGCCCCCCCTAACATGAAACGTGCCCCCCCTAATAAAATTACTGGCTATGCCCATGAAATTGTGCGGTTTTGGGTGGTGGGGTTGGAGGGGGCTGTTTCCCAAGGGGGCAGGAGGGAGATCCAGACAGGTGGTGGTTTCAACTGAAAACCCCTTAGGATTTGCAGCGTTACACTTGGAATGCTTGCTGTGAGGCTGCCCCCGAGGAAGGAGGGGCCAGGAAGGGGCGGGTCCTTGCCAATTTTGCATTGGCAGGGTGGCTGCCTGCTGTTTTGTACAGCTGGGACAGGCGGAGGGGGGGCGGTCCTGCCCCATGGCTGCACGGGGAGCTCCGACTTGACTCACTGCAGCGGAAAAACAGGTGTCCCTCTGTCTGAACGCTCCGCGCAGGTTTCTTTCCTGCCTGGAGGCCAGATATTTGAGATGCGCACCTGATGAGGGTGTGGGCAGGGGGGCGGCGGCTTGGTATCCAGGGGGGGGGGGGGTGAGGAGGCAACCAGGTAGCTGGCTGTGAGGAGGAGGAGGAGGAGGGTGGGGTGGCAACCGGGCGTCCTCCGCGTGGACCTTTCGCTCGGTGGGGGAGACTCTGTTCTCCTGACTCATGCAAGAACCTGAATTTCATGTCGGAAACACGGCGGATGGCAGTTTCTTTGGGCGGGGGGCGAGGAGAGGGGCGGAGGGGACCCCCGGGCGGCTCTCACTGGAAAGCCTTGGGGCGCTTCATCAGCATCGTCTCGATGTAGTTCTGCAGCTCCTCGTCCTCGCCGCCGTCGTCGTCCTCCTCGCGGGCCGGGCCGTCGTCGTAGAACTCCTCCCGGGGCACCACGGGGCCGGGGAGCGGGCCGCGGAAGCGCGCGTAGGGCGGAGGCTGGAAAGTCCGCGGGTTGATGTAGTTGGAGATCTTGTTGCTGCCCGCGTAGTTGCTGACGCCGCCGCCGCCGCCGCCTCCTCTGTGGCCGCTGCTGCCTCCGCTGGGCCGGGCCGGGTACCATTTGGGCGCCGGGTACTCGTCCCCTTTCAGCACCTCGTTCCAGGCCGCCTCGTTCTGCTTGGGGAGGCGGTGGTGGTGGTAGGACTTGTAGTCCGCCGGAGGGTAGTAGGGCTTCTGCGGGGGCCGCGGCTCCGGGCGGTAGACGGCGTAGGCGGGCGCCTTCTTGGGCTTGTTGCGCGGCGGCGGCAGCGGAGGGGCCCCGGGCCCTTTGGCCTTGCTTCCCGCGGGGGCCACTTCGGGGACCTCCTTCTTCTTCTTCTCCACGTTGTTGATGATGTCGATGACGTCGTCGGCGGGCAGGTGCAGTTTGCTGGACAGCTCGATCAGGCGGTCGATGGTGTTGGGGTCGATGTCGTCGTCGTCCTCCTCGACGGGCGCCTCGTTGGAGCGCTTGTCCTCGGCCACGTTGCCCTCCTCGTCCTCGAAGAGGAGCCCGCTGCCCTTGCGGCGGATCCCGCTCCGCTGCGGCGGCTCCTCCTCGTCGTCCTCGTCTTCCTCCTGCGCGTTGGCCCCCTGGCGCCCGTCCTCCTCCTCCTCCTCACCGTCCTTCAACAGGTACTGGAGCAGCAGGTCGGAGGCCATGTCCGCCAGGCGCTCCTCCTCGGCCGCCGCCCTCCGCGCCTCCTCCGCCTGGCGCCGGCTCTCGGCCAGCTCCTCGTAGCGCCTCTGCAGGAGCTGGTGCTCCAGGTGTTGCTGCTGGCGCAGCTTGCGCGCCCCGTCCCAGGGCTCTCCTCCCGGGGGCGCCGGGCTGCGCTTGGCGTGCGCCCTCAGCCGCTCGTACTCCTCCAGCTCCTTGAGCACGTCGTCCCGCTCCTGGGGGGCCGGCGGGCCCTGGGGGGGCTCCGCCCTCTTGGCGGCCGAGCTGTAGCGCTGCAGCTCCTCCAACATCGACTTGAGGGCGTCCAGCTCCTGCTGCCCGAAGCTTCTCTCGCCAGCCTCGCCGCCCTCTTCCTCCAGCTCCTCTTGCTTTCGGCCTCCGTCTTCGCCCGCCTCCCAGCGCGGCCCCTGCGCCTTCTTTTCCGGCTGCTCCTGCGCGTCGGAGCTCTTGGTCTCGCTGCGCACCCGCTCCTCGTTGGCGCTGGGCTCCGGGTTCAGGCTCTGGCCGCCGCTGGGCTTGTCGGCCTCGGCCTGGAGCGCCTGCAGGAGGACCGCGGCCAAGGCCTTGGGGTCCACGTCTTGGAAGAGGTCGCCTTCGTCGGGGCCGCCCCGCTTCTGGTCTTCGGGACCGAGGGGTCCCGGCAGCATCGCCCGGCCGGCTGGAGAGTTTTCAGGCTGGGGGGACTCGCGGTCGTTGTCGCCGCCGCCGCCGCCTGGGCGGGCCTCCTCCTCCTGCCCCCTTCCAG
Source organism: Podarcis muralis (assembly GCF_964188315.1). NCBI lineage: Eukaryota > Metazoa > Chordata > Lepidosauria > Squamata > Lacertidae > Podarcis > Podarcis muralis. The sequence goes on from NC_135667.1 coordinate 935,652, forward strand.
TGGGGAGCGCAGCAGCGCGGAGGTGGGACTGCGCCAGGAGGAGGCAGAGAGAGAGGAGCCAGGCAGCTCTGCGAAGGTGGTGAAGGCACGGCATCCTGCCACGCGGAGAGAGGTGCTGTGCAGGGGAGACAGACAAAGGCGAGGTCAGAGCGGCATAAAGTCGAGGAGACACCCCCCTCCCCATTCTCTCTCTCTCTCTCTTCTACACAGCAGGAGACTCTTAATCTCAGGGTTCCAGCCATAGGGCGAAAGAGCGCTGCATTGCAGCGGGTTCGACTGGATGATCCTCAGGTCCCTTTAGAAGTCTACGATTCACGCGCACAGATTGAGTGGAAGAGCAAAACCCCCACGTGCCATGGAATCCTAGGGTTGGAAGGGACCCTGAGGATCATCTAGCCCAACCCCCTGCAATGCAGGAATAGGCAGCCGTCCCCTGCAGGGATCGAACCTGCCACCTCGGCGTTTTCAGCACCGGGCTCTGACCAGCCGAGCTGTTCTGTGTGATGTTGCTAACACTGTTGCCTCGTGCAGGTTTGCCCTGGCCTTTGGCGAGACCCACAAACTTAACGAACTTGGGAAAGGAAACGTCATCCCCTTGGCGGGAGGGGAGGTGCCTCGACCCACAAGCCTTGAGTGGGGGGGGGGGGCTGGCCGGTCTAGGTGACACAGTTCTGTCACCGAGGAGGGGGTGGCGGGGTCCTTTGGCGAGCCTCTTCCTGATTAGGACTTCCCCTTCTGTGGGGCTGAGCCCCCGCTTTCCCCTCGGAAAATGGTTTCTGCCCAGCCCCACACCAGGCGCAGCGCTCCAGCCCTCGTGTTAACGTGGTCCTCTCTCGTCCCCACATCTCTCTCCCCCCCCCCACTCCCATTTTCTTAAGACCCGGCTGCATCGTGGGGTTTTGTTTCCCCCCCGAAGCGCCTCCTGCCAGCTCGCTGCCTGAGCGGCGGAGAGGCACGTCGTGTACTGTACGCTCGTAATGGGTCTCTCATTGACAATTCCGTGCATCGCCGCCGGATTCCGGGATCCTGCTCGCCTCGTAGGGTTGCCTGCCTGCCTGCCAGAGGTGCGCGCGCGCGCACACACACCCGGGCAGCTCCTTCCGACAAAACGTCTCTCTCTGCGCGCACGTACAAAACACTACGCCATGCATCTCCTTCTCCTCCGCCCCCCCCCGCACACTTTCCCAACTCCGCCGGGGTTGCCAAGGGATGCCACGAGACGGAAGAGCCCGCTCCTCGTGCTCAGCAGAGGGGGGGGGCAGGAGGGTGCCGCCACCCCCGCTCCTCAGTCGCCAGGACCCTCAGTTCTTGGCACCCGGCTACATTCCTGCATTCTCAGCCTAGGTGTGCTCAGTTGGGGGGGGGGGGCGCTGCTGTTTATCGGAAGTGCATTTTGAACTGGCAGTTTTATTACCCTCGTTTTTGCCTTTTCCACCCAGCCTAGATTTTCCCCATACTGTGAGGGGAACGAGGAGGCTCTTCCGTCTGAATCGTGCTGTGGAAGAGGGGGGTCTGCGGGGGTCCGCTTGCAGCTAGATCCGGGGTCCCCATAATTCTTTCCCTGCCTCCCACCCACCACCCCACTTCCCTGGAGCTGCTCCTGACATCCTCATCTCATCGATTGGGGTGTTCTTTCCTACACCCCACTATTCGGCTTTATATGGGACCGATGGGATCTTTGTCTCCCTCCCTCCCTATATAAGAGTTACTCTAGAACAAAGAAGTCCTCTGCTCGTCCCCCCCCCCCCAGCCCACCTTTTCTTCCTCAGTTATCTCTGAGCTGTGGGTCACTGGGCTGGCTGCTTCTGGGGCACCGAAAGCGTCGCCCCGTGCCTCCTCCGCCTCCCCACATCAGAGAGAGCGCGCGAAAGACCTGCTGGCTCGTCTCTCGCTCGCTCGCTCGCTCCCCCCCCCTCTCTGCAGTCCCCACACCCACCGCCCACACATGCAGGGGAGGAGATGACTGGCAGCCTCAGCGCTGCTGCCGCCGCCTCCGTCTGCCGGCTGAGACCCTCCGCTACCACCCCCCTCTTTCCCAACAGCCATTCACCTTTAGAAAGCTGACCCCCGCTCCAATGCCGTTGGAGCAGCCCCCGCGCCCCATTTTCAGCCCCTCTGCATAACTTAGCCCCACCCCAGTTTCAAGAGAGCCTTCCCAACAACACCCCCGGATTCCTCGCCTTCTCCAACGTTCGCATAATTCTCCATTCTTTCCCACCGGCTCCCCACAAGCGTTTTTCCACCCCCTCCATCCTCAAGGGATAGAATCCCCTGCCCCACATCTGCGTCCGTCTACCTGCCATATCTCGAAGCGACCGAGCCCCCCCTCCATTTCTCTCCCCCCCTCTACGACCGGCTTCCCCCTGTCGCTAGCGAAAGGCGCCCGCCCCTCTTCGGGAATCGCTCCCCCAAGGGGACCACCCTGAACCCCGCATCTCGGGGCAGCCCTTCTTGGGGGGGGGGGGAGCAGACGCCCTCCTTGCCAACCGGCGGTTCCCATCCTGGAGACGCGCAGCCGCCGCCCCAGAGCCGCCGCCACCTCTTCGTCGTCCCCGGCCGCCTCCTCGCCTTAAATCACCGCTACCGAGCAGCGCTTCCTTCAGCGCCCCCCACCCTCTCCGACCATCCTTCCAGGGATGGGCGAGGCGGGCCGGGGGTTGTCCTCTAGGACTCCCCCACCCCCCGCTTCTCGCCGCCTGTGTAATGACTCTGCAAGGGAGGGGGACGTGTTACCGGCTCCGTGGCAGCTGGGCCGGCCGGGGGTCTGGGGTCCGCCCCACCCCTCTGGAGTCGCTGGGTCCGCCCGCCTGGCTCTGCCTTTCGCTCTCTCGCTCGCTCGCCGGGGCTGCGCTGCCGCCGTTCAGCACCTTGGAGAGCGGCTGGGCTGGGCGGCCGCTTTTGTACTTCCAGCCGGGCCCACGTGGGGGGCCCCATTGACGTCAATGTTCATTCATAAAATTCGAGCACGATTGGAGGGGAGCCCCGCGCCTGCGCACAACCGGGGGGGTGGAGGAAGAAAAGGGAAAAAAGTCCAGCGAGCGAGCGAGCGAATGGAATGAATGAAGGGGATGAATGGGAAGAGAGTGGAGTGTTGGGTGAATGAATGACTGAAGAAGAATCGGGAGGAGGAGAGAGGGATTCGTGAATGGTCCGGGGCCTGGGGGAGACACGGAGGAAGCCTCGGCTCCAGGGCCTGGGGGAGGCTTCCCCGCCGCCGCCGCCGCCGCCTCCGGCCGGTGTGGGCGCTCGGGAGCGCGCTGGCGGGAGAAGACCCCTTTGTTCCCAGGCGCCGCTCCGAGAGAACCTCTCTCTCTCCCGCGCCCTTTACCTCGGGGCCGGTGCGCGGAGGGCGCCCTTTGCGGGAGGCGCCTGTGGACGCGCACGCAGGTAACCAGGCGAGGTGGGGCGCGCTAGGAGGACGCGTGTGCTCCGCGCGTGTGTTCAGACGGGCGCTCGCCCGGAGAGTCCACGTCGCCTTCCTGCCCCCCCCCCGCGCGCTAGTGCGGACCCGGGGCGCGCCTCCTCCTCCGCCTCCGCGCTTTAACCGGCGGGTCTCCTTCTGCGAGCGATTCGATGGGGAGATGCGCTCTGGCTGGCTGGCTCTCGGTCTCCCGACGGCCCGGCTCCCTCCCACCTGCGCGCTCTCGCGCCTCTCTCCTTCCAGCCCCCTCTCACCGCGGTGCTCGCCCATTCATACAAAGAGCGCCCCCCCCCCCAGCGCCGCATTTTAATCCTGCCCTCTATCCCTGGACGGCGCTCCTCCTCTTAGTTCCCAGGTTGATCAGCTCCCGCCCCACACTTTTCGGTGGGGGTACGTGCCACCGGGTGCTTCCAGCCTCGGGGGGTGGCAGGTGGGGAGAAGGGCAGGGGCGATGAGTCACCCTCCGCACGCTCTGCAGTCCTCTGCGTCCTTCACGCCCCCTTCACGGTCCTGGGAGTGGGGGTGGGGGTGGGCGTTGCGGTGGCTGCTGCTGCTCCGGCTGCTGCAACAGCCCCATATGTGGGGAGAGGGGGGCTTAGGGCAGGGAGAGATGCTTACAGGTGGACCCCCCCCAACACACCTCTCCCTTTCTGACATTCCTCCAAAGATTCTGCTTCTCTCTCTGCCCCCTCCCCCAACACTGTCATTCGTGTTTTGCTGCAATGAAAGAGGGGATTCATTTTGCGCCCCCCCCCCCGTGCTGCAGTGGAGGGATCTATGCTGCACAATGCTGGGGGTGGGCGAGCAACCACGGGAAGGTCATTGACACCCCCCCTTAGCTGCAGTTGAGCAAGGTGGCTCCCTCCCTGAAGCCCTCCGTCCCTGAAGCCCACACAACACCAAAAGGGTCTCTGGGGGTCTTCCTGGACCATTTCAGCCAACTCTGCCCCCTCACTCCCCACCCCAGATGCAGGGGCTCCTCAGCAGCCCAGATTTAAAGCTGAAAGGGACATTCACAATTACTTGGGACTCAACAACATCTCATTGCCTGTATGAAATCCCACCTTCTCCCCCCCCCCCCCCCACACAAGTGAAAGGTGTCTGCTTCTAGATTTTTGAGCAACCTTCTAGATCCTTTTTGGGTTGGGTAGGTTTCAGCCATGATAAACCCTCAAAGCAGAACAACCGTCTGCATGCAAGCTGTCGAATAATATCAAATATTGGAACGCGCTGGAGGTATGAAATATTCTGGATGCTAAACACAGACCAAATTGTTGGTAGACGTGGCTGTCGAGCTTTCAGCTCTAAGGAGAAGGTTTGCCAGCAGATTTCTCTCTCCTGAAATGTAGGGTTGAAACAACAGCTGTGTACATTTTGCTGTCGCCTCTGTCCTCCCTGCTCCCACTGCTGGTTTCTGAAGACGTATAGACATGACGTTAGCCACAATTCATACTCGCCCTGCAACTATTTGTGTATTTTCATGCATTCTCCCCTCAAGCCAGCTCCAATCTGAATTGGAAACTGAAGACACACCATCGCCCCCTTTCCAGCTCAGCCGAGATGTGGACATTTGAGCCAGCCATTGAACATGTGCAGAGGGCGGCTTCACAAACAGGAGTTCCAGGTGGGGGTGGATTGCAGGTGTGTGGGGAAGCAGACAGGTAATGCACGTCAGGTGATTATATCCCCGCTCCCCTTGCACCCCCTGGGGCAGACAAGCAGTGAGTCACTTAGTTGTACAGCACTGTGAAAATTTGAAACTTGGGGAGGAGGAAGAACCTCCGTGCAGGTAGAAAAGCTCAGTTGGTGGGGTTTAGTTTAGTTTTAGATTTGATATCCCGCTTTATCACTACCTGAAGGAGTCTCAAAGCAGCCAACATTCTCCTTTCCCTTCCTCCCCCATAACAAACACTCTGTGGGGCTGAGAGACTTCAGAGAAGTATGACTGGCCCAAGGTCACCCAGCAGCTGCAGGTGGAGGAGCGGGGAAGCGAACCCGGTTCACCAGATTATGAATCCAGCACTCTTAACCACTACACCTCACTGGCTCTTGACTCTCAATCTCAGGGTCATGGGTTTGAGCCCCACGTCGGGCAAAAGATTCCTGCATTGCAGGGGGTTGGACTAGATGACCCCTGAGGTCTCTTCCAACTCTACAATTGAGTGATTTTTGTCTTAAGCTGCTAAAGTATCCATAGGCTCATCCATAGGCTTCCTTGGAGAGAGACGCTAGCAGACCACCATGTGGCTAGATTTCTGAAACCAGAGTCCATACATGCACCAGAACCATACATCGCCATCATGCAAGAACATAAGATGAACTTGCAGCTGGATCAGGCCAGGGCCCATTTCCTCTGTTTTCAGCAACTGAGATTCAAAAGGAATTCTCCGCCTCCTCCGTCCAATTCTCTTCTAAAGCCATCTAGGTTGTTGGTTGCGGAAGGGAGTTTCGCACCTCAGTTCTTTATTTTATCTATCCTGAAGCTTCCAGCATTAAACGCCATCAGATGTCCACAAATCCTGGTGTCATGGGAGAGGGAGGGAAACTTCTTCCTCCAATGCCATGCATAATTGCATAAACTCCGGCCATGCCGCCTCTTAACTGCCTGAAAAGCCCCCCAATGCTGCAACCCCCTCCTCACAGGAACAGCCCTTTATCTGGAGCAGAACAAAAATCCGTCTAGCTCAGCACCCTCCTGCTTTTCATGGTGGCTGACCAGGATTTGTAGGGCAACAATTTTTTCTCCCTCCCTCCCTCCCTCCCTGGTATCCATACTCTCCAGGCAGCCTTTCTGTGAGGTCAGAGAGCAGCACAAGAACCTCACACCCCAAAATGCAGTCCTGGGTCCCTCTCCTTATTGCATCACTTCCTGTGTGCAAGACTGGACCTCCCTGCCTTGCGCAAAGTTAAATGCAGTTAGTTCCTGTGTGGCCCTGTTTAAATTCGACAGCTCCACCACAAACAACAGGAGTGGAAGAAGTTTGGCGCAGTTGGATACAGCCCAGCACCCTGTTCTCTGTCAGGTGCACCAAAGTGGAGAGGCTCACCTGCAGGACCTCTCTCTCCCAGCCCTATGTGGAAATGTGTGGATTTGAGACCTTCTGCATGCCAAGCAGGTGTTCTGCCACTGAGCTCTGGCACTTCTGCTTCTTCTGGGAGGATCTGCCGCCCAATCACAGGCAGGAGACTCCAGGACATCATATCTTCTGAACTTTTGTGGCGGGAAGGGGAACAATCGAAACTTTCCCTCTGTTTCTTCCTTCCACTACTTACTACACACTCTTTTTCTTACCTGCGATGGAGGGAGACATTTCTCTGCTCTCCTCCTTTTGAACTGGACTGCGGATATTTGTAATAATAATAATAATAATAATAATAATAATAATAATAATAATAATAATAATAATAATTATTTATATCCCGCCCTCCCCAGCCAAAGCCGGGCTCAGAGTGGCTAACAACAATAAAAGTAACACAGCATTCTAAAATCAAATCAAAATCAAATTACAGTGGTACCTCGGGTTAAGTACTTAATTCGTTCCAGAGGTCCGTTCTTAACCTGAAACTGTTCTTAACCTGAAGCACCACTTTAGCTAATGGGGCCTCCCGCTGCTGCTGCACCGCCGGAGCACAATTTCTGTTCTCATCCTGAAGCAAAGTTCTTAACCCGAGGTAATGGGTTAGCGGAGTCTGTAACCTGAAGTGTATGTAACCCGAGGTACCACTGTAATGGCAACCATTGGGCTAGAGTTCTGTGAAGATTACCAAGATAAAGGTAAAGGGACCCCTGACCGTTAGGTCCAGTTGCAGCCGACTCTGGGGTTGCGGCGCTCATCTCGCTTTATTGGCCGAGGGAGCTGGCGTACATCTTCCAGGTCATGTGGCCAGCAGGACTAAGCCGCTTCTGGCGAACCAGAGCAGCGCACGGAAACGCCATTTACCTTCCCGCCAGAGCAGTACCTATTTATCTACTTGTACTTTGACGTGTTTTTGAACTGCAAGGTTGGCAGGAGCAGGGACCGAGCAATGGGAGCTCACCCCGTCGCTGGGATTCGAACCGCCGACCTTCTGATCGGCAAGTCCTAGGCTCACTGGTTTAACCCACAGTGCCACCTGCGTCCCTTTGAGGATTACCAAAGGAGGGGGTAATTATTTACTCCCTCCTTTGGTAAACAGTTAAAGATTATTGCCTGCCTGATTTTCATCACTGTGTATCTCCCCCACTTCTCCCACCCACCACGGGCCAATGGAAACCCCCTTGCTGGCACAAGCCACAACTCCTTATTCTGCCCCTCCACCATGGAGAAGAGAATTAGAAGAGTCCGCTGGGTCAGGCCAAAGGGGGCCCATCCAGCCCAACACCCTGTCCTCACAGTGGCCCACTAGATGCCCTGTTGGGAAACCAGCAAGCAAAACCCAAACGCAAGAGCCCTTTTCCCTCCTGGGGTTTCCAGCAACTGGGGTTCAGAAGTGTCGCTGCCCCGACCACAGAGGCAGAGCGGGGCCAGTGTGGCTGTTAGCCATCGATAGCCCCCTCCTCCATGAAACAGGGTTGTTAAGACCGCGGAGACCAGAGGAGGGGTTCCTTGTTGGTTGAGTTGCCCAGATGGTACTGTGGTATAAACCACAGAGCCTACGACTTGACGATCGGAAGGTCGGCAGTTCGAATCCCCGCGACGGGGTGAGCTCCCGTTGTCGGTCCCTGCTCCTGCCAACCTAGCAGTTCGAAAGCACGTCAAAGTGCAAGTAGATAAATAGGTACCGCTCCAGCAGGAAGGTAAACAGCGTTTCCGTGCGCTGCTCTGGTTCGCCAGAAGTGGCTTAGTCCTGCTGGCCACATGACCCGGAAGCTGTACGCCGGCTCCCTTGGCCAGTAAAGCGAGATGAGCGCTGCAACCCCAGAGTCAGCCATGACTGGACCTAACAGTCAGGGGTCTCTTTACCTTACTCCATAAAGGGTGAGTTGAGAAGCCATGGGCTTGGGGTGAGCAGTGAGGTCTAGAAGCTGTGAGGCAATAGGAAGGGAGCCTGGGCTCCGAGGGTGGGGGGTGTGTGAGCAGTCTCCCCACGTGTGACCCCTGGTCCCTTTCCATCCATGGGCTACCTGATGCCCTCCTCCAACGCCCACATTGACTCACTCACACAATCACTTCTACCTCCTCCTCCTCCTCCTCTGCCATTTCCCATCCTTTCTCCCGGAAAATTAGCTGCTCCCTCCCGGGGCTAATGCCGGATTTCCGGGCTGTCAGAGCTTAGATTGATGCCTGGTGAGTGAGTCACTCTTGCAGCAGGAGCCTCTGATTGTGTGAATGAATCAAAGGGGCTGGATCCCTGCCTGGCTGGCGTAAAGCAGGGCTGCTCTCCCTGGGTCTCTGCCTCTCTTCCTCGACTGCAGCAGGAGGGGGCTGGCCCAAAGCAAGGAGCCGCAGGTGGAGGAATTATGGGCTGGGGGTGCTGGACCTGCGGAGCAGAGGGGCAGCCCAATCCAGCAGAGGCGCCCGGATTCAATTTCATGCTTGGCCAGATCCAGTAGGTGGGTGGACAGATGGGAGAGAGAGGAGGGGAAGGGAATGAGTGGTCTGCTTAGGACCACTTCGCTCGCTTTCCGGAAGGCCTTCTGGCTGCTTGGTCAGCTGCACCCCCTTCCTCCTATGCGGCCCACTACTCTGTAATACCTCAGCGCCTGGCCCCCCAATCCCTTACAGAGGTTGCAAGGGCCACACCCCCAGACAATCTTCCTGAGAAGTTTGGCCGAGGGGCTTGGAGGTGAGACTTAAGGGGGAAATGCTCCCTATGGCCTCGCTCCTTCCCTTCAAGGCCCCCCTGTGGGTGAGCCCCTTCCCCGCCTGGGCTAAATTAGGTTTTGCTGGATCCTAGTCCAGCGTCCTGTTCTCACAGTGGCCAAACAGTTGCCTCTTCTGGGAAACCCTCAAGGGGGACTTCAGCACAAGAGCAAAATTATTCCAGCAGCTGGGATTCAGAAGCATCACTGACTCCAGCTGTGAGGCAGAGCAGAACCTTCACAGCTAGTAGCCACTGACAGCCCTCTCCTCTGTGAATTTGTCCAGGTCTCCTGTGGCAGAGAGTTCCACATGTTAACCCTGCACTGCATGAATAAGGACTTTCTTCTATCTGCCGTGAATCTTCCAGTGTTCAGCTCCACTGGATGCACACGAGTCTCTGTGATAGGAGAGAGGGAGCAAATTTTTCTCTTTCCACTTTCTTCATGCCATCCATAATTTTACAAACTTCTATCACTTTGCCTCTTACCCAGCTTTTCTCTAAGCTGGAACGTCCAAAACATTGCAGCCTTCATGATGGAGATGGACTGAGCTTTAAAGCTGTCAATTAAAATTTAAACCTCCTGTCCCATGTGTGTGGGAGAACTGTGAGAGTGAACAGGCTGTGAAACCCTTTTGGCAGAGTAAACAACACGTGTGCTTTTGCAGCTTACCAGAAGCTAGGAATTAGGAAGCTACACTTTTTTATCCCTGTTTGAGGTCCGCTGACCTGCCCCTCTTTGTCCCCGTTGCCAAGAATGACCACACCTTTCAGCAAAAACAAAGAAGTTTACTTACAATTCAGCGCAGACAGCAAATACATCAAAATAGTACTTCTTAGTTACAAAATTCCAAAAAGGTGTGACCTAGAACAATTAAGATATCAAAACATGTGCTATGCAGACTTGGATCACTCTTCTCCATTCTGTTTCCCTTTAACACTCTCAGACTGTTTAAGTAAACAATAAAAATATAAAGCTTACTCACCTATAAGTCTTGCCAAGATTCAACAGCTCCAGTGATGAAAATCAGACAGGCAGTAATCTTGAACAATTACAAAGCACATAGTCCAAAAGTGGTGTGCATTCTCTGGAGGAGAGTTCACAGGCATCTTTTCCCCCCATCACAGATAAGGAGAAGAGTGTGAGAGGAAGAAGAAGTTTTCTATCATTCCCCTTCCTGCCGCAAAAGTTTAGAGGATATGACATCATGCAGTGACTCGCTAGCGGATCAATCCTCCAGCAGGCACGACATGAAGTGGGGGCTGCCTCCCCCCAGCCCCAGATGAAGAACACCTGCCTCCTCATCACACCTGCCTCCTTTTCTGCTCTGGGGGCTCTCTTGCCTGCCTCCACCTAGGCACTTCCTGTTTCTGCCCATTCGTTCATCCATTCACCCCCTTTCTCTTCCACCCGTTTATTCCTGTTTGCGATGTGCAAAATGACCTTTGGGTTCCCTTCCAATTCTACCATTCTAATAAACAGCTCTCCCTCTCAGAGGCCCTGCTTTCCTTCCCCTCACACCCCTCCATGTCTCATCCGCTCCCCCCACCCCCCCATTCTGTCCTTCAACACAACCAGCTGCCCTGAATCCCGCCCCCCCCTATACACATCTTGACCTCTGCCTGCCTGCCTCCCTCTGAACCTTTGACCTCTTCTCCCCTTCCCCAAAGTGGATGGGCTTGTGCGATGGGGGTGGCAGCAGATTTCCAGCCTCCCCGGAGCCCAAGAAATTTTTTCTTTTTTCTTTTCTTTCCTGGTAAACAAATAAGCTGTGATTTTTTTGCACCCATCAAGAATAACAGACTCCTGCGAAGATTATTTATGGCACTAAACACTCTCTGCGAGAAATCAGAAGTCATGAGTCAGAGGCCTTGGGCGCTCCTCTGTTCGTTGAGCGGAGAGGAAAGAGAAGGCAGAGGCACAACCAGGGATTCGGTTTGCTGGTCCCCCAGCCCCCCAACCCAGTTTAGAGCAGGGGGGGAGATGCTGGGGCTTCTGCCACGCTTGCCCCCATCCCAGGTTTGGGGGTGATTCTCTGTTGCTGGGCAGCATAAGCAGAGGTTGGAGGGCAAGAGAGAGGCTGCAGGTCTGATTCGAAGAGCCGAGTCCTGGGTTCAAGTGACGCTCCACTGACCCAATCATGCGGCAATATTTCGGCCTGGTAATTTGCAGGGTGTGGGGGCACCTGCTTCTGATCCATCTCTACAAAGAGGCTCCATTCGGACTTGGAGCCTCGCCAGGTAGCCAGCGAGGGAGGAAGAGAGGCGTGTGGGTCAGCTGCAAATCTGGGAACACTTCTCCCACCCACAGATGACTGGAGGGGGCAGGTCTGGAGCAGGACCCACTGCAGCCTGCCATGTGCAGATGTTTGCATCGTCCTCAGAGGTGAGGTGGGGGTGCCCTCTTGGTGTGTGGAGTGGCCATGGGTTCAGGGCAAGCCCCACTGCTCCTTCCCGGATGCAACTAAGGGAGTTGCCTTGCCAGGACAGAGACTGCCCGTCCACCTGGCCCTCTTGTGTTCCTGCATCTGGCCGGCAGCATCACTCCGGCTTCTCAAGGCCCAGAGCTCTCTTTCGCACTCTTGGGTGGGTTTTGATGAGCAGGAGAGGATATTTTATTCATTTATCACCCTCCCTCTTTCTCACTTTGTGTGAGAATGCAAATACCTATTTCAGCAGAGTGATATCACCATCTGTGCACAGCTCATCTCTAGAAGCTTTTAGGAGAAGGTTGTACAAGCTTCTGGAACAAATGATGATATCCAAGGATACATTAGGCAGGCCTGGATTACGTTCTCCCTTTATCTTTCCATCTTAACAAAGAAACCACTCTCAGACTGTTAAAGTAAACAAGAAAAAGATGTGGTTTACTCACATTAAAAGTCTTGCCATGTTTCAACAATGACAGCGATGAAAAGCCGGCAGGCGATAGTCCTGAGAAGTTAGAAAAGTCCATAGTCCAGTTCAAAATGCAGAGATGCTACCCCACTGTAGGTCAGAAGAAGAGTGTGCGGTGGCAGAAAGAATATTAAGTTTTCTATTGTTCCCGCCACAAAAGTTTAGAGGATATGACCTCACAGAGTCCCGTTCGTGATTTGGCTGCAGACCCTCCCACACCCACCATGTATAGAATCCTAGAATTGTGGCTTTGGAAGGGCCCCCCAAGGGTCATCTAGCCCAACCCCTGCAATGTATGTCGGGAACTGGCTTGTGCACAGTGGTCCACCCAGTTCAGTACTGCCTGCACTGATTGGCAGCGCACGTCATGGTGAGAGGAGCCGTCTCTAGCATGTGGAGCAAGTGGGCTCAGGAGGCTGGCTGCAGGTCAGGGCTGGCTCCTCAGATAGGCATTGCTGGGCCAGGAGGCTCCAATTTAGCCCAGGCTTTTAGTGCTCTTGCTTTAACAACGTGGGTGCCCCTGCTGCCTGTTAGTGCTGTGTGTATTGGAGGGGGGGGGCTGGTACGGTGCTGCTGCCGCTTTTTCTACTTCTTCATGCAGCGCAGAGTTGGACTGAGGAACTCCCTGCCACTGGAGGCAGGCCCAGCCACCAGCCTGGATGGCTTTAGAAGACGATGAGGGCAAATCCATGGAGGAGACTATCATTGGCTACTAGCCTGCTTTCCGTTTGGGGCACCTGACTGGCCAATGTAAGGACAGAATACTGGCCTCATCCAGCAGCCAGGCCCTCCTGATGTTCTTGCGTTGCTGTTGCTTCTGGAGCCGCCGCCCCCCCCCTCTCTCTCTCTCCGCGGGGCGGGAGGCTGAGCGTGTGAGTCACAGGCGGGCAGCAGCCGAGCCGAGCCATTGAGGAGGAGATGATGATGGCGGTGATGATGATGATGATGAGACATCCTTTCTGGTTAATTAGGCACAGTTTATAGCTCTGGGGTGGGAGGGGCAGGAGGGAGGCGGACACCCCCCCCCACTGCCTCGACTCGGGGGGATTTGTAGGGAGGAGGAGGAGGAAGGCAGCAGCCGGAGCTAGTTGTGTGTCTGCGTGTGTCGCGCGTGTTGTGAGTGCCCGCTGCTGCTGCTGCTGCCAACATCGAAAAGAGCAAGGCGGGCGGGGGGGGGGGGAGGCTGAGAGGGAGACTCAGCCTCGGCTGGCGCTTCCCTCTCGCGTCGGGGGAGCTCCGTGGCGGGGGGGGGGGGCCTTGGCCCTTGGCCCCAGCTCAGGAGAGAGAGAGGATGGGCCAGGAAAGGAATGGAAGGGATGTGAGGGCGTGGGCCTTGGGGGGGGGGGGGCTTGGTGAAAAGAGATTGGGGGGAATCAGTGGAGCTTCTTCCTGGGTAGGCAAACTAAGGCCTGCGGTCCGGATCCGGCCCAATCGCCTTCTCAATCCGGCCCGCGGACGTCCAGGAATCAGCGTGTTTTTACATGAGTAGAAGGTGTCCTTTTATTTAAAATGCATCTCTGGGTTATTTGTGGGGCACAGGAATTCATTCATTATTATCATTTTTTATTATTATGGTCCGGCCCCTGCAAGGTCTGAGGGACAGTGGACCGGCCCCCTGTTGAAAAAGTTTGCTGACCCCTGGACTATAATGATCCTGGGGGCCCCTTCTAAGGGGAAGAGAGAGGGGAAGGCCGGATAGGAAACTTCCTGTAAGAGGCAACTGACTTGACTGAGGAGGAGGCGCCTCCCCCAGGAAGAACAGGCTATGGCGGGGGTGGGGGTTTTATATATTAAGAAGCAGGGATGTTGTGGAGAGGGAGTCCCCCCCCCCCGCCCCACTCTCTTCCTTAGAGCCCCCAGACCACACAGGCTGCGATTTCGCGGTGGTTCCTGCACTGCAGAGGGGCTGGACTAGATGATCCCTGAGGATCCCTCCCAACTCTACCATTCTGGGGTTCTGCAGGCTTCCCACTGGGACAGAGTGATTCGGATTCAGGGTGGGACAAAGGAGGCGCCTGCTTCGTGCGGGCCAGGGTTTGGCTCACTGCCATCGGGCGAAGGAGGCTTTTAAAAAGGGACAGATCCATGGGGGAGGGGTGGGGAGCTCTGTCCGGGGCTCAAGAGAACCTCCGTGTTACAGGCGTGCGGGAGAGAGTGGCGCTCTTGCCCCCCCCCCCGCCCCGTATCATGCCTTGTGAGTTTCACCAGAGTGCTGGCTGGGTGGTGTGAAAGGCTGTTGCGCACGGAAAGGGCAGCTCTTGCCAACTTGCCTCTCCCGTGGCAGAAATGCCAGGGGTGAGGAGGAGGAGGAGGCGGCGGCCTCGAAATAAAGCGGCGAAGCACCTCCCCCCCCCCGCCATCCTTGTCAAGGTGAGAGGCAAAAAGACCCCCCCCCAAACACACACACGCTGCAGAAGACTCATCCTGGCTGCTTCTCCTCCCCGTCACTCTCCTTCCAGCTGGTGGGGCACGTGATGGCAAAATAGGGATCTGGAAATAGCCCGAGATGGGGGGCCCAGCGCGGGCCTTGTGTGTGTGTGTGTGTGTGTGTGTGTGTGTGTGTGTGTGTGTGTGTCCCGGTAGGCGAGTGGGCGGCTGTGGCGCAGCACGTGCCAGCGGAGAGAGAGACGTGTCACGCTACACCAGCGCTGCTGCAGCCCACCAGGCGAAGCTCTTTCTCCGCCGCCTCTCGACGCTGCTACTCCTGGGGTGCTTCGCTCCCCGTCGCTGGTGCGCCCCCCTCCACGCTCTCCCCTACAATGCAGGACCCCTGCTCTTTGCAACGGACCCACCCCGCTCCCACTCCAAGCGCAAGAGCCATTCCTGCCCTACAAAAGTCTCACACTCAGTTCAGAGCCTGTTGCTGCAATATTTGCGCGCTCTCCTCTCATACGGCCGGTGTGCTTCAGATCTTATTGAAAGCGCAGAACCAAAGGGTTGGAGGGGGGACCCCCAAAGGTCATCGAGCCCAACCTCCCTGCAATGCGGGAGTCACAGAGCCCCTGTCAGGTGCGCCCCCTCCAACTTCTGTTTATAAAACTCCGAGGAAGGAGACCCACCACCTTCCGAGGTCATCCGCCCCATTATCCAACAGCTCCGATGTGCCCCCCACCCCGCTTGAAAATCTGTCAGGATCTGAGCGCAGGGGGAAGAGCCGGCCGTCTATCAGTACCTTTAAACCGCTGAGCTAGTGCCAAGCGCCTGCACGGGAGAGGTGCCAATTTTGTCCTCTCCGGCAGGATCCAGCCTGTTTAGGATCACGTTTTCCTTGGGCCTGGGAACCACGGAGAGGTCCCGATCCTTTGAGTAGGGCTCTTTCCTCGATCCCATGAGCGGCGGCGCATAAAGTGTTTTTCCGGGGTGTAAATGAGCTTTGCGTTTTGTGCCTGGGACTAGAAGGAGCCTGCCTGAGTTTTGCGCATTCCGGCGTGGCGAGGGAACCTGCGGGCGCACTCTCTCTGCAGCAGCCCGGTCGCTTGCTGCCCTTTGTAAATCTCTCTCTTCGCCGCGTGGCCGGCAGGGAACGAACCCGCGAGAAGCAGGCAGGGCGTGGGGCTGGCGGGCTCGGCCTCTCGCTCAGGCGGGCTGCGTTTACGGGGGAATCGGGGCCTAGGGAAACGGGGTCACCCGGCGCCTTTGCTCCGGGGAGCGGCTTCCTTCAGCACCTCGGACAGCTGCCCTGGGCGGATTTCCCTGGCCATTCCCGGCTTCCTCTCAGGCGCTGGCGGGGCTCAAGAGAGGTGCTGTGGGGGCTCAAACTTGGAACCTGCCCCCCTTTGGAAGCCCCAGTTGCTGCAGACAGCGGTGGAGGGGCTGGTTGCAGTTCAATCAATCAATCAATCAATCAGCCTTTATTGGCATGCAAAGAAGTCAGAAATACGAAACACAGAATAAGGTTGTTTGCAGTTATTCCGGAAAAGTACTTTGCAGCTGCTCAGGGGCACTCAGGAAAGCGCGAAACAAGCCTCTGAATGGGTGGTGTGAATGAAACGAAGCGTGCCGGCGGTGGCGTTGCGTGGACGCGTGTATAGTGGATGGGGCGTGGGGGGGGGGGGAGTTTGCGTGTGATCTGGAGAGCCGCGCTCTCTCCCTCGCTGTTACGCTCCGATCTCCGTTTTGGGCTTTAGGAAGCGATGAATCACGCGGCCGCGCGCGCGCTCCGAAGTGTTATCAGCTGCTTGCCACTTCGCTTTCGTCCTGAGGCGGGGAGCGCGCGGGGGGGGGGCAGGCAGGAGAAATGAATGCCATTACAGGATGGGGCGGGGGGCGGAAGGCGCACGCGAGCCAGCGAGCTCCAATCCCTGCAGAAGAGTATTGGCCTCTTTCCACTCTCTCTCTCTCGTCCCCCCCCCCTCCCCACAAATATCCACATGCAAACAGGCTCACTGCAGGTATCTCGGGTGGGGTGGGGGCGAAGACGGACGGATGAGTCACAGTTAATGAAGGTTTGCGAAGGGTGAACCGCTTTTCCGGTGTCGCCTCGGCCTTTCGCTGCCACCTTGGAGTGCGGGGCGGGGAAAGGAAGCGATTAATTTCTCAGAAGAGGTGCCGGGGGCCATTTCAGGAGCGCGAGAAGCAAACACTCCCCCCCCCCCCCGCCGCCGTCAAAGGTTGAAAGAGCCGCGTTCCGATGTGGTCAGGATTAAATGGCAAAAAAGCGATCCCTCCTCGCAAACCTCGCCAGCATCGCTGCGTGGCGGAACCGGCGCGGACCAATCGACCCTTACCTCGCTGGGATGCGGCGGGGGCGGGGTACCGAGGGCCGGGTCCCGGTTCTTAGCAAAGGGCACGTGGTTCTTAAGCCCCGCGACAACCCCCTGCACTTAGTGGGGGGCGAGGGAAAGGGACTCTGCACATGCTCTAAAGAAAGGTGGAGGAGGCAACTCGCTCCTCCATGAATGGAGTAGGGGGGGCAAAAGGCAGCAATTGACTCCCTCCCCACTTCACAGAAAGAGGCGTGGGAACTGGGCTCAGTGAGGCTGTGAGCCCCGGAAAAGGTTTTCGACCGGGGACAGCAGAGGCTTCGGGGCTGCTCTCCGCATGGGGAGGCCTGGGGTGCACTCCTGGGGTGAGGGGTTTGCATCTGAAAGCTGCTCCCACCCGCCGGTCAGCACAGCCCCCCCCCAGCCTCCTCCTCTTCCTCCTCCCGCTCCGGTGACGCAGGAAGCGGCTGCAGAGAGTGAGTCACGCCGCTCCGAGAGCGCTTCAGAGACCAGCGGCAGCTAAATATAGGGCGACGGAGAGGAGGAAGGCTGGGGGGCTACGAAAGCCCCTCAACCCCACCCACCAGAGGCGCCCCATAGAGAAGGGCAGCTAGGAGGGGCGAGATCTGGCCAGGGTGGGAGAGGTCAGCAGTGGACCTTCCTCCTGTCTCCCACCTGAGACTCTGAATCACTTGTGGGGAGGTGGGAGGGTCTTCGGAACCCCCCCCCCCAGCACAGAACTTTAGAGAATCATCCAGAGCTTCCCTGGAAGGGGATGACAAGGTGGGAGCCTAACAGAGCTCTACCTCTGAGCAAGTGCAGGGGAAAAAAACCCTTTCCATCTTTCTCAGTAGCTACAGGCAACCCCTCACAGCGCCTGGGGGTGGGGGGAGCCAAAATGGAGAAACTGTGAATGCAAGCTCTTTACCTTTCCTCCAAACAGGCCTGCGGGCTAGACCAGCATGCAAACTGCTTTGCAACTTGATCTCCTGCTAGTTTTCACAACAACCCTGGGAGGAGGGATGTTGCTGTTCCCTGAAAGAAAGGGCTGGGTGGCTGAGGCTGGGAGAGGGAGAGCTAACCACAACCTACCGGATCAGGCCCCGGGGTCCCTCCTAGCCCAGCATCCTGTCCCCCCAGGGGCCAGCCAAATCACAGAATCTGGTTCCCTCCCTGCGAGAAGCGAAGTTACAGGGAACGAGGCAGAGGGCCTTCTCGGTGGTGGCGCCCGCCCTGTGGAACGCCCTCCCACCAGATGTCAAGGAGATAAATAACTATACAACTTTTAGAAGACATTTGAAGGCAGCCCTGTTTTGGGAAGTTCTTGATGTTTGATATTTTATTATGTTTTAATATATGCTGTAAGCCACCCAGAATGGCTGGGAATACCCAGCCAGATGGGCGGGGCATAAATATTATTATTAATCATGGAATGGTAGAGTTGGAAGGGATCCCCTGGGGTCATCTAGTCCAACCCCCTGTGATGCAGGAATCTCAGCTCAAGCATCCCTGATAGACGGCCACCCAACCTCTGCTTAGACACTTCCAAGGACGGAGAGCCCATCACCTTCCAATGTCAAACTGCTCTTACTATCAGAAAGTTCTTCCTGATGCTGAGTCGGAATCTCCTTTCTCGTAACATGAAGCCATGGGTTCGAATCCTCCCCTCCAAACGCCCCAAAGCATGGGTAGGCAAACTAAGGCCCGGGGGCCGGATGAGGCCCAATCACCTTCTAAATCCGGCCCACGGACGGTCCCGGAATCAGCGTGTTTTTACATGAGTAGAATGTGCCCTTTTATTCAAAATGCATCTCTGGGTTATTTGTGGGGCATAGGAATTTGTTCATTTCTTTTTCTTCCAAAATATAGTCTGGCCCCCCACAAGGTCTGAGGGACAGTGGATCAACCCCCTGCTGAAAAAGTTTGCTGACCCCTGCCCCAAAGGGAAAAAACCTACAAGCAGAAATCGGGTGCAAGAGCAACTCTCCCCTTCTGTGCCCCCCCAGCAGTTGGGAGACTTGCACCCAGCTCCCCCAGTTGGGCAGGGTGGGTGTGGAGGGAGCAGGCGGGCACACGGGCCCCGAGCCATCTCGGCAGGCTGCCAGCAACCCATTGGGCAGGTGCCTGGAGCTGACGCACTCCAGCCTCCTTTAATGGATGGGCGGTTCTCGTCAGCAAGCAGGGCTGGCCTTCTGGGAAACGGGTTCCCCTGATGGAGCTCAGGGGAAGATGAGGCAGGCGGGCAGGGGGCCACGAAGCCTCTGGGCAGGGACAGACTTTGGGCTTTGAAATTTAAGTGGCACCAAAAATCGGCACACGCACACACACACACCTTCCGTTTGTCAGGGTCTGGCTGAGTGAGGAGGAGACGCTAAGAGGCCTCTGGAGAAAGTGCAGGAGAGGACCGTTTGGACCCAGGTTCGTGGTGGTGGGAGACTGGACACGCCCCAGAGGAGAAGGAGAGCTGGAAAATACTGGAGTCTGGGAGGCTGGAGGGAGAGGAACGGGGGCAGATAAGCAAATGTCCCAGCCCTGAGCAAAGACTGGAGTCAGTCTTAATAGAGGGAACATCGGCACCAACTAACAGTGTGGCTGTTGAAAACCTGCCAGCTCCAGCTTCCATCCCTAAAAGAAGGGATTGTTAGACAATGTAACAAAAAACCAGGCAGAAACAGAGAGGGTTCCTTGGGACTCGCCATAGGCAGAGGGAGGGATCTGAGACTTAGAAAATAGACTGTGGGAATGTTCAGGGATGCAGGAGAGGATATATTGTCTTATTATAGCCTTTCCAACTTGTGTTAACAAGTTCACAATTTAGCAGAGTAACATTCCCCCTTTTTAAACTTGCAGCGGATGAATTTGCTCAGGCTCGCTAAAGCCTCTAGAATAACTGTTCTGGTATTTTCCCCTTATTCCCTCATAAAAGATAAGACACGACACAATCTTCTATAAAAGTATTAAAAGGTTTACTCACACATCATTCTGTTCACAATCAGATCCCAGAAGGCAGACTTAGTTTCCAGGTGTATGTAACTTTTCTAAGCTATCTCATAAGGAGACAGTCCCTTTGTCCAGAGCATCTTTGGCTAAGCAGATGTTGCTTCTTTGATGCATGTAGTCAAAAGGGGGAGGATAGCTGTCCTGCCCTGTGCTTTTGTCGTTACCTGCACAGGTGAGGCCACGCCCACCTCTAGTCACATGCAGAGGAAGTCTGTCCCAGCCCAGAAGGAAACAGGAAGTTTACCTGCTGGCGGGACAAACATTCCTCCCCATGTGTAAACATGTTCACTCTAGGAACGTTGTACTTGACTGCTCTTGTGTTTCACATCCCACATAGACTAGATGCGAGGAGCAAGACACTCTGGGCAACAGTGCATGCTGAGGGTGTATATTTGATGAATCTCTGTTGACGCTGCTGGCTTCTTGCTTCTTGTGGCTGCAATGCCCTCTTGGCTCAGCGCCCAGTGCAGGAGACCTGGTCGCGCTCTCCTAAATCCGCCTCTGCTCTGGGCTCCACAGGGTGTGGTTCGCCCTCTCAGCCTTTCAGGGCTGGATGCTGACAGTAAGTTCTGCGGTGAAGGGGGCCGCAGTGTGGCAGGAACCCCCATCCCCTGCAGCCTCCTTGCACACCCACAGCCCAAATAGCCACATGGAGCATGCACTAGGCTGGTGTCAAGCTTCCAAACAAATGCAACTGTCTGTCAGTACAGCATTCATCTCAGGGCTGTGGGTTCAAGCCCCCTGTTGGGCACAAGATTCCTGAATTGCAGGGGGTTGGACTAGATGACCCACATCGTCCCTTCCCACTTTATGATTTGATAATTCGTCTACAGTCAGAGGCAGCGATACTTTTGAATGCCACAGGTGGGGAGAGTTGCTCTGGTGCTCTGGTTTCCAATTTGGACATCTGTTTGGCCCCTGTTCTGTGGGAGATTAGACGCCAAACCTAACAAATGCATATTCTTGCTAGTTCGCATGAGAAAGGGCTAAGCCCACAGAGCTGTATTGCAGATGGGCAGATACTCAGACCATAGAAATACAATTGGTAGAGAGGGCTCCTTGTGATGTCATTTCCCCTCGTCTCCTAGAGAGGAAGGAGCATGTTGTACTTCCTGTTCCTCTCTCTCTTCCTTTGTTTGACCAGCATTGCTAATCACACTTTGCACATGCACAGAAGCACAGGATCGCAACCCGCGCATGAGCAGAAGCACCACTGTGGGTTGTGAACGCTGCGGGTTGCGAACGTGCATCCCACACGTTCGCAACCTGAGTGTCCACTGTACATGCCTGAAGCTGGTTATGCTGTAAATGTGTTTTGCCTGCATAGTTTTTTCAGCTACTGTTGCTGTGAAACAGAGCATGATTATGAAGAAAGTCAACCTTACTTTTAAACTTACTTTATTAAATTGTTACCTGATTCTTTGTTAAGTGGGGTAAAAGGGGGGGAGCTTCATAGCTGGACTTGCTCAAAAGTAGCCTTTGCAGCCCAATTCCCATGCTTTTAATTTTTACTGACAAGGGTGGGATTTTGAAACTCTGTTCAATCCGCACAATTGCAATTAGTCCTACCCATTAAAAGCTGTCCCACAGAATCCTCCAGCATTCAGCTGAGCTGGATGTCCATGGGTTTTTGTGTTATGTGAGGTGGAGCAAAACTTCTCTCTAGATGCAGGAATCACAGCTAACGTTTCCATGACAGATGGCCATCCAACCTCTGCATAAAAACTTCCAAGGAAGGAGAGTTAACAGACTATGAAGCCCTTGTAGCAGAGTAAGAACACTTATGCCCTTTTGCAGCTTACTGGAAGCTAGAAATTACACATTTTATCCCCATTTATTTGTGGTCCTCTTTGTCCTTGTTGCTACAAATGAAGGACACATTTTTGTAAGTTAAACAAAGGTTTTACTTACATTTCAGTGCAGGCAGCAAATGCATGAAAGTAGTATGTTGGTGAAAAAAGTTACAAAAGACAAAATTAGTTTCCAAAATGGAGTCTGGGCCCTGGGTAGAACCCAGGCATGTGCGTCTGCTCACATCGCTGGCTTGAAAGAAGAGAGAGAGAGATCAGGCAGGAAGGAAGTACATAAAATTATCTCCTTTGTTAGACATTCCCACCAAAGCATCAAGGAAGTGGCCTCACACAGTCCTTTCTATATTGATTCAGGAACTCTATGAGCGTCAGCTCCTCGTGTGCCTGTCTGGCAATCGTGCATTTGTGAGTTTGACGGGAAATCCCACAGAAGAAGCGCATGACCAGGCTTGACTGGCAACTCCCAAGATGAGAAAGCATCGCTGTCTCTAATGGCTTTGTGGCAGGGGAAGCATTGATGCTGCTTTGGCCGTGTGGGGAGATGGCAAACAACCCCTCTCCTTCCATGGCGGTGAGACAATTGCAAGCAAAATGGGGAGTCTGGTGGATTCAGCGAAGGCCCTCAGCCCCTGTGGCCCATTTAATTTTCTTATTGCATGCATATCTCACCTTTCCCTCCAAGGAACTCAAGGCAGCCCACATGGTCCCCCCCCCTCATTTAATCCCCACAACCACCCTGTGAGGTAGGTAGGACTGAGAGGCAGTGACTGGCCCAAAGTGAGCTTCATGGCTGAACGGAGATTCGAACCCTGGTCCTAGTCCAACACTCTAACCACAGAGCCACACTGCCTCTCGTGAGCAGCCGAATGAGCAGGCAAGCAAAAGACTCGCCTGTGGCACTTGCTGCTCTGGGACGGGGGCCCCAGGGCTTAACCCCAAGAGCGACAGGTGCTGGGAAATGACTTGGCTTGGATTCCATCCCAGGTTGTGTGGCCTAGAAAAGGCCAGTTTGTGGCTGTGGGAACAGGCAACTTGGCCAACCCTGACTTAGAGCACAAAGACCACGGCTTGGGGGAGTGGGGAGTTGGAGGCTCCACTGCCTGGCTGGTCGCTGTGTGGTTTCCTTGCATGTGTGAGGATGTTGGCTCCCAGTACATTTCTGATCACAATTCAAAGTGTTGGTGCTGACCTTGAAAGCCCTAAACGGCCTCAAAGGCCCAGTATCCCTGAAGGAGCGTCTCCACCCCCATCGTTCTGCCCAGACACTGAGGTCCAGCTCCGAGGGCCTTCTGGTGGTTCCCTCATTGTGAGAAGCAAAGCTACAGGGAACCAGGCAGAGGGCCTTCTCGGTGGTGGCGCCCGCCCTGTGGAACGCCCTCCCACCAGATGTCAAAGAGATAAACAACTACCTGACATTTAGAAGACATCTGAAGGCAGCCCTGTTCAGGGAAGTTTTTGTGTGACATTTTTTCATCTCCGCCAAGCTAAGCAGTTGGCCCCTTATCTCTCTCGCCCTGACCTTGCCACTGTGATCCACGCGACAGTCACCTCCAGACTGGATTATTGTAACTCGCTCTACGTGGGGCTGCCCTTGAGACTGACCCAGAAACTCCAGCGGGTGCAGAATGCCGCGGCGAGACTCCTTATGGGGTCTTCGCTGCGAGATCACATTCATCCGGTGCTATACCAGCTGCACTGGCTCCCGGTGGAGTACAGGATCAGGTTTAAGGTGCTGGTTTTAACCTTTAAAGCCCTATACGAACTAGGACCCTCGTACCTACGGGACCGCCTCTCCTGGTATGCCCCACAGAGAAACCTACGGTCTGCAAATAATAACATCCTCAAGGTCCCAGGCCTCAGAGGTTAGGCTGGCCTCAACTAGAGCCAGGGCCTTCTCGGCTGCGGCTCCAATCTGGTGGAACGCTCTGTCACAAGAGACTAGGGCCCTGCGGGACCTGACATCTTTCCGCAGGGCCTGCAAGACAGAGTTGTTCCACCAGGCCTTTGGTCAGGGCGCAGCCTGACTCCCTCCTCTGGCAACCTGCACAGAATTTCG
Organism: Podarcis muralis; assembly: GCF_964188315.1. NCBI lineage: Eukaryota > Metazoa > Chordata > Lepidosauria > Squamata > Lacertidae > Podarcis > Podarcis muralis. The sequence continues at coordinate 959,322 of NC_135667.1, forward strand.
CCTAATCGGTTGCCATCAATTTGATTTTAATTAATTTTTATAATGAAATATTTTTAGAATGTGTGATTATTTGACTGTTTGATTATTTGATTGTTGTTAGCTGCCCTGAGCCCGGCTTCGGCTGGGGAGGGCGGAATATAAATAAAAATTATTATTATTATTATTATTATTATTATTATTATTATTATTATTTATTTTTAATCTTTGTTGGAAGCCGCCCAGAGAGGCTGGGGAAACCCAGCCAGATGGGCAGGGTACAAATAATAAATTATATTATTGTTGTTGTTGTTGTTTGGTCAGATTAGCCATGTTGATTTGCATGCTGTTGAGGGGGCCCGGTAGGTGATTGCCCTGTTGTGCTGTGTATGCGATAAAGGGGAACCATGCAAATAGCCTCCGTTGATAGAGCATGAGATGCTTAATCCCAGGGTCATGGGTTCGAGCACTGCAGGGGGTTGGACTAGATGACCCTTGCGACCCCTTCCAGCTCTACAGTTCTACGGTTCTTTGGTTCCTTTGCTGGTCCCTGTAAGGTCGGTCAACTTTTCTGGCAATGCAGTTTCCCTGCACATTTGGGTACCACTTGGCTGTGTCCACTCCTGATCGGTCCTTCCTGTGCCTAGTTTTCATGCTCCTACTGTGCGCCGCTGTCATTGAAAACAAATGACTGTATAAATGAAGGACCTGCCCCCTCAACCCTCTCGCCCCTCTCGTCCACCCCAATGTCTATGACAATAGTGTCTCATTAACGGGAAGTGGAGATGCTGCATGTGCTTTTCCTTATTTATTTGTTTGCTTTGTGTCCCGGGATAGCTCAGTTGGTAGAGCATGAGGCTCTTAATCTCAGGGCTGTGGGTTCAAGCCCCACACTGGGCAAAAGGCTGGACATTGCAGGAGGTTGGACTAGATGACCCTCGTGGTCCCTCTATGATTCTATGATCACAAAAAAAAATCTTTAATGAAAACTAATTTGTTAAGAAAGGAAAGAGACTGTGGCTTTCAAAGCCTGCTCCCAGCAACACCAGTCAGAGGCCTCCCGGAAGGAGGTTCTGAGCGCACCAGTCTTCCTCGTGCTCCTTGTATGAGACATCGCTATCAATGGTTGTTGTTGTTGAGTCATGTCCGCCTCTTCATGACCCCATGGACCAGAGCACGCCAGGCACTTCTGTCTTCCACTGCCTTCCACAGTTTGGCCAAACTCATGCTGGTAGCTTTGAGAACACTGTCCCACCATCTCGTCCTCTGTCGTCCCCTTCTCCTTGTGCCCTCCATCTTTCCCAACATCAGGGGCTTTTCCAGGGAGTCTTCTCTTCTCATGAGGTGGCCAAAGTCTTGGAGCCTCAGCTTCAGGATCTGTCCTTCCAGTGAGCACTCAAGGCTGATTTCCTTCAGAATGGATAGGTTTGATCTTCTTGCAGTCCATGGGACTCTCAAAAGTCTCCTCCAGCACCAGAATTCAAAAGCATCCATTCTTCGGCGATCAGCCTTCTTTATGGTCCAGCTCTCACTTCCATACATCACGACTGGGAAAACCACAGCTTCAACTATACGGACCTTTGTCAACGCCTAGCAACCATTAATTGCCCATTCATAGCCCTCCCCTGCTCTCTGCATTTGTCTAACCCCCTTGCAAAGCCACCTGGGGCTGGTTGCCCACCTGTCTGCTGTGCAAGGGAGTTCCAGAGATTAACTTTGCACTGCCTGACTTCCTCTCTTGCCTGTCCTGAACCCGGGCGACCCTAGCTGGGTCCAGCCTGCTGCATCAGCCCCTGGGGGAGGGACACCCACCTAGTCCAGTATCCTCTAGATTAAGGTTACCAGATTTTTGTCAATGATTCCGGGGACACTTTTCAACTTCAATGGATTTTGTATGGGGACTGATTTGTAAATCCGGTGACTGTCCCCGGGAAACGGGGACGTCTGGTAACCTTACTGTAGATGCCACAAATGGGGAGACCCTGGGGCAGGATCCGAGCGCAAGAGCCTTTTCTCCCCTCCTGCGGCTTCTAGCAACTGGTCCCTAGAAGCATCGCTGCAGAGACATCTTGTCTCCTCCTCCTTTAGCTAAGAGACTTTGCTGGGGTCCTGCTGCTGTCCTCTGGGTGCCCCTGCTCTCAGCAGCAGAGGCAGCAACAGGTCTTTCTGTCTCCCCCCCCCCCCTTCTTTCTCTCTGCCTCCCTCTGGGCTGTCGTGCCGAGCTCATCCCGGGGCTTTGATTGGCAATTAATCTCCCTGCCCTCTATGACGCCATCGCAGGCACCTTTCGCGAAAGCCTCTCCGCGCGTCGTCCCCCCCCCCCCCGACTCGGAGGAGTCTCTTCAAAGCGGGGGGGGGGGGCAGCGCGGTGCCCCGTTGCTCCTGCGCAGATCCCGCCCGCCCCCCGGCCCTCGCTTCATCCTCTCGCCTCCCAGCGCCTCGTTCAAAGGGACACGCCGTCAGACGCGGCGGTTTTCGCTCCGTGACGAATAACTTCTTCTTATCGCTCCGGAGCTGCCTTTGCAGGATTTAGCGGGGGCGGGGGCGGGGGGGGGCGTCCTTCGCAGGGGCCTGTTGTGCTCAGACCATGTTTGCTTGTTTATTTTAAAAGCGCTGGGGGGCGGGGGAGGGAAATAAGCTGAGAAGAGACAGCAGGATGGAAGCAGCCCCGGTAGGGCAGGCGGGCTCCACCCGTGGGTCACTCAGGTCAAAGAATGTGGAGAGTTTGAAGGGACACCTCCAAGGGTCATCTAATCCAACCCCCCAAGCAATCACAGCTTAATAGTAATATTTTAGGAGTCACAGCTTAATAGTAATATTTTATTTATATCCCGCCCTCCCCAGCCGAAGCCGGGCTCAGAGCGGCTAAGAACAATAAAAGTAACACAGCATTCTAAAATCAATTCATTCTAAAATCAATTCAAATCAAATTAATGGCAACCATTGGGCTAGAATTCTGTGAGGATCTTACCTGGCAGGTGGCTTGGAAATCTCCAGTGAAGGTGTGCCCACCAGGGCTTGGAATCATAGACTTGGATTTGCAGAGTTGAAAAATGCAGTGCAGAAATCAAGGCCATTTTAGACACTGGGCTTGATGGTTGAATGGGAGCTCCCCCCCCCCTTTTTTAAAAAAGATGGGGAGAACATCACTTTTCTTCCAAATGGGGGAGGCCGGTGCTGCCTCGAATCCCAGGAGGGGAAGGTTTTCGACCATGGCTCCCTTCCAACCTTGTTTCCTTCCTGTGCCCCCCTCCATGGGCGTGGGCAGGGGGGCAGTTGCCCCCCCGGAATAAGTAAAAATCAACACAGATATGAGGTTCCCCCTCTCCTGGCAAAAACCTGCTCCCTAACCAGACAAACCCAATCAGCTAGGCCCTGCGACCCTCGACAACATCCGAAGGCCCTGATCCACTAGGCGCTGGGGTGGGTTGCAGAGTCAGGCCCAGGCTGCCACCGGGCCCAGCACTGGCGGCAGCAACAAGCAGCTCCAGCTCTACCCATTGCCACCCACCACCACACTTACCTGACCTGGAGGTCCTGGATCACGGGCTCCACTGGTCGAAACGGGAGCCTCAGCAATCACCCTCTCCCACGGGACACAAACCAAGACTGCTCCAGGAAAACGCATGTGGCAAAAAGGAGTGTTAGGCCCCCTTATCCACTGGGCATTGGCCAAGCAGAGAGCCAGACTTTCAGGGGTTTTTCTTCTTCACTTCTCACTTCCCTCACCTCGTTCTGTGGCCCCTCATTTACACGATTTTCACATGTGGTCCCCTTGGAATATCCTGTGGCCCCCCAGGAAACCTGGTCTAGATGACTTGAGGGTCCTCTCGCCCAACCACCTCCAACGCAAGAATCTCAGCTAAACAGACGCCCACCCAACCTCTGCTCAAAAACCTCAAAGGAAGAAGAATGCTGCACCTCCCAGGGGTCCTTTCCACTGTCAAACAACTCTTAGCCTCAGAATGTTCTTCCTGGTTCCTCCTCATTTAATCCCCACAAGACCCCTGTGGTTTAGAGGTTAGGCTGCAATGCAGGGGGCCAGCCCCCCAAAGTCACCCAGTCGGCTTCATGGCTCAGTGGGGATTCGAACCCTCCTCCCTCCCCAGGTCCTAGTCCTCATTTAACTCCCGCAACAGCCCTGTGAGGTAGGCCGGGCTGACTGACCAGAGCTCACCCAGTGAGCTTCATGGCTCAGTGGGGATTCAAACCCTGGCCCTTCCCAGGTTGTAGTCCAGAGTTCTAACCACTACATCACCATTGGTCCAGCCACACCGCTTGCTGAGAAGGGGTTGTTGTTGTGGTTTAGTCGTGTCTGACTCTTCGTGACCCCCTGGACCAGAGCATGCCAGGCACTCCTGTCTTCCACTGCCTCCCACAGTTTGGTCAAACTCATGCTGGTAGCTTCAAGAACACCGTCCAACCATCTCGTCCTCTGTCGCCCCCTTCTCCTTGTGCCCTCCATCTTCCCCAACATCAGGGTCTTTTCCAGGGAGTCTTCTCTTCTCATGAGGTGGCCAAAGTACTGGAGCCTCAGCTTCAGGATCTGTCCTTCCAGTGAGCACTCAGGGCTGATTTCCTTCAGAATGGAGAGGTTGGATCTTCTTGCAGTCCATGGGACTCTCCAGAGTCTCCTCCAGCACCAGAATTCAAAAGCATCCATTCTTCGGCGATCAGCCTTCTTTATGGTCCAGCTCTCACTTCCATACATCACTACTAGGGAAACCATAGCTTTAACATGGGGTTATTTCCCCCTGTATTGGTGACAGAATAAGAGAACTGTAGAGTTGGAAGGGGTCCCATGGGGTCATCTAGTCCAGCCCCCTGCAGTGCAGGAATCTTTTGCCGAAAAAGTGGGACTCAAACCCACGACCCTGAAATTAATAAGAGACTCCTGTTCTACCAACCTGTTGTTGTCATTGTTGATGTTATTATTTTCGTGTTCTCTTTTTTTTATAGCTGATTCATTTGCAACTTGAAAGTAACAAAACAACAACCAGACAGAGGAGTGAACATCCAATCTCTGCCCCCCCCACCTTTTTCCTGTGCTGCTATTTGATCACTTCCGCACACACCCCCCAAACTTTGCATATCAGTCAACAGGTTCTGGAGCTGCGAACACGAGATTGGAAAAGGCTTTGCACAAAAGGCAGAGATTAGGGAAAGTCAGAGCCCAGGAAACAATGGCAGCAAACGGCTGAGACGATGACTCAGCTACCGGGAGCTGAATTATCCTTTCTGGCCGGCCCAGATGCCAGGCTCCCTGCGCAAAAGGAGGAATCTCCCTGAGATAATTTCCCAAGACGAAGAGATTATCCTCCATATTGCAGTAACCTTTAAACTGCTCTCCTGTGACTCAGGACCAGCGAAATGGGAGCAGTTTGTAGGAGGAATCCAGTGGTGCCTGTAAAAACGCCTAGTTCCCAAGAACTGTCAGCTTTAAAAATGAAATAGATACCGTATTTTTTGCTCTATAAGACTCACTTTTTCCCTCCTAAAAAGTAAGGGGAAATGTGTGTGCGTCTTATGGAGCGAATGCAGGCTGCTTTCACTGCGCAGCGATCCCTCTTGCTGTTCTGGCTTCTGAGATTCAGAATATTTTTTTTCTTGTTTTCCTCCTCCAAAAACTAGGTGTGTCTTGTGGTCTGGTCCGTCTTATAGAGCGAAAAATACGGTACATCCCCTAGTAGAAGATCGGATTGTTGTTGTAAGTCGCCTTGCCTATGGTAATGCAGAAAGACGGTATGCAAATGTTATAGGGAAAAACCTGCTCCTTTGTCCCTTATGGGGTACCCAAGAACCCGTATAGAGTCCTTAAGTGGGTTCCCCATCAGTAGGAGAAATTAACAGAGGCCAACCTGAGAACATTGAGAAGCAAAGCAGCTCATAAGCCTGATCTTTATTAAACTGTTGCAACAGGGTGCTCCCCCACACGCAGGAGGACGGAGGAGGACCCAGAACAACGATGCGCAAGCCCCTATATAGGCTTTTGAGATTGCCCACTCTGTAGCCCAAGACCACCCCCCAAAACATCATACATACATCACAGAAGGAGGCATCTACAGCAGAAATCCTGTCTGCCAGGATACCTGATAATGGTCGCTGATTGCTTTACCTGGGCAGCCCGGCCATTCTTTTGTGATGGTAAATGCTTTAGTCCCTGAATCCAGGTCACAGGCTCACCCTATTCACACACAAATACGCCCTTAAGACAGGTAAGCAAAAGACAAGGGAGAGGCCTTCCCAGTTCCTTCCTCCTTGCAGAGAAATATTTGAGGTCAATTTGGGAGAGTCAAAATGGCTTCAGGATTGCTCTCCTGTACCATTTCAGACATGTGGTTTATATATACGGTACTTATGTATGTGTTTGCCTTGTACATTTATGTACATTTACCGGTAATTTATATTTGAGACCTTAGAATTCTTATTACACAAATTAAAAGTGAAATGAAATGAAGATCGTGTGAGTAAGTTTCTGAGTCTGGCCCAAGCAGGAAAAAAGACATCTCAGAAGGTGGTCGGACTCTCCTACTTTGAAGGTTTTTAAGCAGAGGCTAGATGGCCACCTGTCCAGAATTATTTAGCTGTTGCAGAGGGTTGGCCTAGATGATCTCTAGGGGTCCCTCCAGACTCTAGAATTCTATGGAACTGGATAGCCACATTATATGGGAGACAGACTGAGGGTTAAATCTGTATGCTGACATTTAAACCTCCTACTGCATGTGTGTGGGAGAAATACAAAAATCAGCAGGCTGTGAAGCCTTTTTCTAGCAGAGTAAAAACACATACAGTGGTAGCTCAGTTTACAAACTTAATCCGTTCCTGAAGTCTGTTCTTAAAACGAATCCATTCTTAAACCGAGGCTCGCTTTCCCTAATGAGGCCTCCCGCCCCCGGTGCCCTTCCACCATTCGGATTCCATTCTTAGACCGAGGTAAAGTTCTCAAACCGTGACACTACTTCCAGTTTTGCAGAGTTCGTAAACCGAATTGTTCGTAAACAGGACTGTTCTTAAACCAAGGTACCACTGTATATGGTTTGCAGGAGTTCAGCCTACATTTGAGTAGGACCCTGGCAGAGGGAACATGCCAGTCGGGCAACACAGATCATGACTTGGGGGAGGATGTCAGAATTCCTGCTCCGTGATTGCAGTCATGGGATTGTTCTCTATCACATGATGGCATATGTTTTGACTCCACCGAGTGGGAAGTGACGGAGACAGGATGTTTGTGTTCCTGTGTCCTGTGAAGTGAGACTATTGTCCTTTGTTCTTTCTCTCTTTGCTGTCTGATGCTAGAGAGAGAGGGAGCCATGTTGCAGTGCTCCTTGTGTGTTTATATGTAAATAAAGTAGACTAGCCAAAATGCTGAGTTGCTGAGGTCTGGCACGCGCATCCTGCGCAAACTCTGTGCATCCCTAAGTGTGCCGGTGTCTGTTGGCATCGGTCGCTGTGATGTTCAGGCAGAATAAAGCTTTTGAAGCTCCCGAACGATCGACCAGGAGGGAGGGAACATGCCAGTCGGGCACGTGTCTCTGCCAGGGTCCTACTCGAGTGTAGGCTGAACTCCTGACACCATCGACAGCCCTCTCCTCCTCCATGAATTTGCCCGATCCTCTTTTAAAGCCATCCAAGTTGGCGGCCATCATTGCCTCCTCCTGTGGCGGGGAGTTCCACAGATTAACTGGCTGTTGTGTGAAGAAGCCCTTCCTTTTATCTGTCCCAAAGCTTCCATCACTCAGCCCACGAGTTCCAGTGCTATGAGAGAGGGAGGAAAACTTTCCTCTCTCCACTTTCTCCATGACAGTAATAATTTTAGAAACTTCTGTCGTCGTGCCTCTCACGCGCCTTTTTTCTAAACTAACAATCCCCGAACGCTGCAACCTTTTCTCCCAGGGAAGTCTCTCCCTCCCCTCGATCGTTTTGGGGGCTCTTTCATGGACCTTTTCCAACTCTGCGATATCCTTTTTGAAGTGAGGCAACCAGAGCAGGACACAGTATTCCAAATGAGGCCACAACATATATTTGTGGCATTATGGTACAGGCACTTTTATTTTCAATTCCTTTCTTGAGGATGCAAGTAATTTAAGGAGGCTGGTCCAGAGGTGCTTTTATTCTTGGCTCAGGTGCCAACTCACGCATGTCACACCCCGCAAAGAATTACTTATAGGTTTTAAGGCTGATTCCGTGATTTTAGCAGAAAGGTCTCCTCTTCAAGTTGAAGAGGATCTGGAATTGTGACTTGTGCGACACCTAGTGGCGATGGAAGGGTAATGCAGCACATGATTGTTGTTGAGTCGTTTAGTCGTGTCCGACTCTTCGTGACCCCCTGGACCAGAGCACGCCAGGCCCTCCTGTCTTCCACTGCCTCCCCCAGTTTGGTCAAACTCATGCTGGTAGCTTCGAGAACACTGTCCCACCATCTCATCCTCCGTCGTCCCCTTCTCCTTGTGCCCTCCATCTTTCCCAACATCAGGGTCTTTTCCAGGGAGTCTTCTCTTCTCATGAGGTGGCCAAAGTCTTGGAGCCTCAGCTTCAGGATCTGTCCTTCCAGTGAGCACTCAGGGCTGATTTCCTTCAGAATGGAGAGGTTTGATCTTCTTGCAGTCCATGGGACTCTCAAGAGTCTCCTCCAGCACCATAATTCAAAAGCATCAATTCTTCGGCAATCAGCCTTCTTTATGGTCCAGCTCTCACTTCCATACATCACTACTGGGAAAACCATGGCTTTAACTATACAGACCTTTGTTGGCAAGGCGATGTCTCTGCTGTTTAAGAAGCTGTCTAGGTTTGTCATTGCTTTTCTCCCAAGAAGCAATGATCCTTCATGGATCACTGCCTTGCCGTGGCGATGGGGCTTGAATAACTCAGAGAAGCTATGAGCTATGCTGTGCAGGGCCACCCAAGATGGACAGGTCATAGTGGAGAGTTTTGACCAAACGTGATCCACCTGGAGCAGGAACCGGTGAGCCACTCCAGTATCCCTGCCAAGAATACCCCATGGACAAAGACAACAGCACATGATACAGTATACATTTGCCCCAACTCACAAATGCCCTTTTGTCCATCACCGCAGCGACTGGAGAAGGATGGAGAGTTAATTTTAAGGGGGGAGTGGAGGTAGGAAGGCTTCCTGGTCATGAAAAATAATGTGGGTGCTGGATTACAAGGATGAAGCAGCTGATGTCTTGGGCCCGGTCTTATTCAACATCTTTATCAACGACTTGGATGATGGACTCAAGGGCATCCTGATCAAATTTGCAGATGACACCAAACTGGGAGGGGTGGCTAAGACCCCAGAGGACAGGATCACACTCCAAAACGACCTTGACAGATTAGAGAACTGGGCCAAAACAAACAAGATGAACTTTAACAGGGAGAAATGTAAAGTATTGCACTTGGGCAAAAAAAAGGAGAGGCACAAATACAAGATGGGTGACACCTGGCTTGAGAGCAGTACATGTGAAAAGGATCTAGGAGTCTTGGTTGACCACAAACTTGACATGAGCCAACAGTGTGACGTGGCAGCTAAAAAAGCCAATGCAATTCTGGGCTGCATCAATAGGAGTATAGCATCTAGATCAAGGGAAGTAAGAGTGCCACTGTATTCTGCTCTGGTCAGACCTCACCTGGAGTACTGTGTCCAGTTCTGGGCACCACAGTTTAAGAAGGACACTGACAAACTGGAACGTGTCCAGAGGAGGGCAACCAAAATGGTCAAAGGCCTGGAAACGATGCCTTATGAGGAACAGCTAAGGGAGCTGGGCATGTTTAGCCTGGAGAAGAGGAGGTTAAGGGGTGATATGATAGCCATGTTCAAATATATAAAAGGATGTCACATAGAGGAGGGAGAAAGGCTGTTTTCTGCTGCTCCAGAGAAGCGGACATGGAGCAATGGATCCAAACTACAAGAAAGAAGATTCCACCTCAACATGAGGAAGAACTTCCTGACAGTAAGAGCTGTTCGACAGTGGAATTTGCTGCCAAGGAGTGTGGTGGAGTCTCCTTCTTTGGAGGTCTTTAAGCAGAGGCTTGACAACCATATGTCAGGAGTGCTCTGATGGTGTTTCCTGCTTGGCAGGGGGTTGGACTCGATGGCCCTTGTGGTCTATTCCAACTCTAGGATTCTATGATTCTATGATTCTAGGTTGTGAAGAGTTTTTCCTCTCATCAAACACACAGCTTCCTCAGCCATCCCTCCATATTAAACACTAGCAAGTCTTTCCATCTTTGTCTGCGCAAGAGTCTCTCTGCTGTGACTGTATATTGAGAAATTACCCCATAGTTCCTTTCTTGTTATGTATTCATTAATTTGCACCCCAGTTCCATATCGTCCAATCCAATTTCCTGTTGTATTTGCAGTGGTTTTTCACCCTAGTTTTTAAAAAAGAATTTCTGCTTCCGTTTACGCTTCTTCCATTCTTTTTGCGAGAAAAGCGCCAGAGGTGGGATGGCTTTTCCCCTCTGGATTCACCCCAAATTGTACACAGAGTCCTTTCACTCTCACCTGCCCATCCATGGCTTCATTCCACTCCTCCAACATCACAGCTCTGCCATTTGGCTGTTTCGTTCCTCTAAACATCTGAGTGCAGGATTTATCCCATGGGTAGGCAAACTAAGGCTCCTGGGCTGGATCCAGCCCAATCAGCTTCTAAATCCGGCCCGTGGACGGTCCGGGAATCAGTGTGTTTTTACATGAGTAGAATGCGTCCTTTTATTTAAAATGCATCTCTGGGTTATTTGTGGGGCATAGGAATTCATTCATTGTTTTTTTCAAAATATAGTCCGGCCCCCCACAAGGTCTGAGGGACAGTGGACTGGCCCCCTGCTGAAAAAGTTTGCTGACCCCTGGAGTCCATTTCACCCTCTGTTGCTTCCAGCTCTTATCATGTCACCCTCCTCTTCTGGCAATCCTTCACCCATATTGTTCTCCAAAGTCTCTGTGTCCTCTCTAGTTCCACTTTCCACCCTTCTCTGATCTGCTTTCATTCCCCATTTCATCAACCTTAAATCTAATCCACTGTGTTTGCTCATCAAACGTCTGCTGAAGAATGCCAACAGTGAGTGGAATGTCCAATGATATATTTGCCATACCTTAAGATCTTCGCAGCATTGCCTCTTATCAAAACACATTCCTTTCCCACACTTTTGTCGAGAAAACGTTTTGGGTTTTTTAAGGAAACAAAAATTCTTAGCACTCAGAACTCCCTTAATAATTTAAAACTTTCTTGACTCAAGCAATTCTGGCATGCTTCCAGGTGGGGAACACAGTGGACTGAAAGGTCTTTTGCTTGCAGGTGCCGACTGAGGCAATGATCATAGAATCATAGAATTGCAGAGGTGGGGGGGATCCTGAGGATCATCTAGTCCAACCCCCTGCAATGCAGCTGTCCCATACAGGGACTGAACCTCCAACCTTGGTGTTATCAGCACCACGCTCTAACCCAGTGTTTCCCAACCTTTGGCCTCCAGCTGTTTTTGGACTACAACTCCCATCATCCCTAGCTAGCAAGACCCAGTGGTCAGGGATGATGGGAATTGTAGTCCATAAACAGCTGGAGACCAAAGGTTGGGAAACACTGCTCTAACCAACTGAGCTATCTGGTATTTGTGGTGATTGGTGATAGCCAGGCATAAATCTCGGCTATCAGATTTACTCTGGAGATATGGAGTTAACCTCTGATGCTCTGAAAAAGCCACTTTCTACATCAGGAGACTGATAAGCTGTCAGCTGCTGGGAACCCAGATGGGGGTGAGTGACTTATGAGGAGGGGACACTTTGCCCAAAAGCCATGTAAGAGCCCTGCAGGGCACTGGGTCTGCAAAAGCCACCTTTTCTTAATTATATCTGAGACGGTTGTTTATCTATGACTGAGAGAAGTTTCTCTGTCTGTCGGTGTACATTTACATCTGGTGTGTCAGCTGCTTTCTGGATTTAAGAAGAGTTGGTCATTAAAGGGCTGAAGGCAGGGATTCCTGCGTTGTCTCTCCAGAGTGGTGCATGCTCTGGTTATCTCTCACTTGGACGACTGCCATGCGCTCTATGTGGGGCTACCTTTGAAGGTGACCCGGAAACTACAACTAATCCAGAATGTGGCAGCTAGACTGGTGACTGGGAGACCACGTAACACAGGTCCTGAAAGACCTACATTGGCTCCCAGTACGTTTCTGAGCACAATTCAAAGTGTTGGTGCTGACCTTGAAAGCCCTAAACGGCCTCCGTCCAGTATACCTGAAAGAGCGTCTCCACCCCTATCATTCAACCCGGACACTGAGGTCCAGGTCCGAGGGCCTTCTGGCAGTTCCCTCCCTGCAAGAAGTGAGGTTTCAGGGAACCAGGCAGAGGGCCTTCTCAGTGGTGGTGCCCGCCCTGTGGAACGCCCTCCCACCAGATGTCAAGGAAATAAACAACTATCTGACTTTTAGAAGACATCTGAAGGGAGCCCTGTTCAGGGAAGCTTTTAATGTTTTATCATGTTTTTAATATTCTGGTGGGAGCCCCCCAGAGTGGCTAGGAAAACCCGGCCAGATGGACGGGGTATAAACAATGAATTATTATTATTATTATAATATTATTATTACCATTGGGGTCCCCTTCAACTCTACACCTCTGCGATTCTCCATGCACCAAAATCACCCAGGTACAGCCCCAAGGTGGCCTCTCCTGGCAGGACTGCAAAATGTCATGTCCCTGAAACCTTGGAAGGTCACTGCTGCCAGCCAGTGCGGACAATACTGAGCTATAGGTGGACCCCCCAAAGTTCCCAAGCCAGGTGTGTGTCTCATGCAGGGAGGGCTCTTCCACCGCTTCAGAGTAGCTTCCCCCACCCTGGTAGCTTCCCCCACCCTGGAGTCAGCAATAAAGGAAGCAGGTCTCTGTAATCAGTGAAGTCACCGTATTTTTCGCTCCATAAGACGCGCCTTGTTTTTAAAGGAGGAAATCAAGGAAAAATATATTCTGAATGAAACAGTGGATGTATGATTTTTGTGGTTCATGCTGTGTCCATAGACATGTGATTTGACAGTGACTTTGGGGTGACCCAATGCAAAAATCCTGAGGATCCATGTGGATCCGTGCTTTGTAACCACATTTTTTGTGCCATTGCGGCCCCACGAAACAGTGGATGCGTGTTTCTTTTGCTGCAGGCTGTAGCCATGGACATGCTGTGTGATCTGATGGTGAATTTGGGGTGACCCAATGCAAAAATCCTGAGGGGCTTTTACCTCCCCCCTCCCAGGCAGCCTCCTTTATCCCTAGCCTCCCTTATCTCCCTCCCCGATTGGCAAACAATCAACGGCTTTGTTTCAACACCCACTTCCCTCTTTCAAAAAAAGAAGCATGATCTGTTTTTTGCCCCTGGGCAATTTGGCTCCAGGGACCACGCATTCACTCCATAAGACGCACAGACATTTCCCCTTACTTTTTAGGAAGAAAAAAGTTTGTTTTATGGAGCGAAAAATACGGTAACTCTTTATTCAGGGAAGCCAACATACATCCCGGCTTGGTGGTCTTGCCAACCCTTCCCAGCAGGTCTGGACCCCGATGGAGCAGTTGCCAGGAGTGAAGTTCCCTGCCTTCCACTCCTCCTAAGGGTCCTTCTCTCCCAGATGTTTGAGACAAGCAATCCCTCTCTTGCTGAATGCAAGCAGCTCTTTTAATGAGATACAAAACACAAGTGGGTGAGAAGATTAAAGATTCTGTTCTAAACAGCAATCATTACATACATCACCAAGCAAGCACTTTGATCTGTCACTGGGAAGCCCTCAAGAAATGGCAAAGTGACCCCCCCCCCCAGGGCCCTGTGGCCATCAGTTCATGCAGGAGCTTCTCCCAAAACTATGCCCAACACCATCCGATTCCTAGATAGCTAACCTGTGTGGTTTGCCTGACTGCCAAAGTGCTACTAGCTACCTACCTACAGATTATTCATTAGCTACCTGCCTCTCCCAATGTCTCACTTCAAAGGAGGAAGGTACCCAGCACTATCACTTCCTTCCACAGATTAGGACATTAAAAGCTTGTTCTCAGCCATCAAAAAGCAGAACAAGAGATAGAGAAGGGGAAGTAAGCAGAGGCAGGGAGAAATGACCATGGTAGATCACGAAACAACTCGAGATGCAATTATCATTTTTGGAGATGGGGGAGGAGGAGGGAAAGGGAGACTCCTGAGATTCCCCAGCAGCCTCTTGAGCCCCCTCCTCTGCTTCATCCTCGGAGTCGGAACAGCTCCCTGTCACAGGCTCTTCCTGCTCACTAAACCCCGTTCCCCTTCAGCATCCATCACCTCCTCCCAATCTCCTCCCTCTGACCTCAGTGTTGTTAACGGAGAAATCTGAGGTCTCCCTTGGACAAAAAACAAGGACCCCAGCCAGGAATCCCAGAGCAAAACAGCAGCCAGTAGGCTTGGTCTTGATTGAAGACTGTCGCGACGGGACTCCCACCTGCCACCAGGTGGAACAAGGTGGAAGCCCCCAACAAAAGGGAACCCAAACTTTTATTAGCTGCTAATCCCCATGTTGCACCCCCCCAAACTACATCACTCATACATCACGGTTACATCATGAAAGGGGAGGTCAGGTGGCCGTAATCTGAGCATCCTGGACCCTGCCCCATGGTTCCCCTTGCCCTCCACCAAACACCCATCAAGTGAAACAAAAGAGATATTTACATTTCCCTGTTTCCCAGCCAAGTTCATCACACCCTTTTGTCTTCATCTGGGTTTGTTCTTTCTGGAATGGCTACCTGTCTGGCACTCAGGTATCAGGAGGCCAGGAATTATCCCTCAGGCAGAGGGGCTGCTGAAGAGCTGAGCTCACAGGTCTAGATGAATTTCTGGAGTTTTCCCAGTGAGCCACTACAGAGATCCATTGATCAGTGAATTCTTACATTTGGTATCGTGCAGCAAAGGCCCTTTGAATAGATAGGAAGAAACTGTGATGAAGTGTTTTGTGGGGACAAATCACAAAAGTCACAAAAGTGATTGTGCTGGTTTTGGTAGTGGGCTGCATGTGCGTGATATCTGCTGGAGGGGCAACCCCCCCAACCTATACATAAATTCCTGCAACACGTCTCTTTCTCTCCTTTACAGGCACCATCCTGTTCTCCATCGGTTGGAGAAAAGAACAGAGGCCAACCAGAGAATATTGAGAAGCAAAGCAGCTAGTAAGCCTGATCTTTATTGAACTGTTGCAACAAGGTGCTCCCCTCACACGCAGGAAAGGAGGAGGACCCAGAACCCAGGTGCGTCCGCCCTTATATAGACATTTTAAATTGCCCGCCCTGGAGTCCAATATCACCCCCAGAAACATCATACCTACATCACACAAAAATGTGGTCTACAACAGAAATCTGAGTGCGTGGAAGGTGGTTACCTGTTAATGGTCACTTGACTGGAGTACCTGGGGGAGCCTGGCCATTCTTTTGTAATGATAATACATAATTCCTGAGCCAGGTTACAGGCTCGCCCTATTCACACCTTAAATGTGCCCTTAAGGCCGGATTTGTGAGGACAGAGACAATGGGTAGGTTCCCTTCGAGCTCATAGAGGCAACTGAAAGAGTCAAAATGGCTTTAGGACTTTTCCTGTGGGTTTTGGACATGTTGTTTATTACATTTATATATGTGTTTGCTTGGTACATTTATGAACATTTATTTTATATATATATATATATAAAGGTAAAGGTAAAGGTACCCCTGCCCGTACGGGCCAGTCTTGACAGACTCTAGGGTTGTGCGCCCATCTCACTCAAGAGGCCGAGGGCCAGCGCTGTCCGGAGACACTTCCGGGTCACGTGGCCAGCGTGACAAAGCTGCATCTGGCGAGCCAGCGCAGCACACGGAAACGCCGTTTACCTTCCCGCCAGTAAGCGGTCCCTATTTATCTACTTGCACCCGGGGGTGCTTTCGAACTGCTAGGTTGGCAGGCGCTGGGACCGAGCAACGGGAGCGCACCCCGCCACGGGGATTCGAACCGCCGACCTTTCGATCGGCAAGCCCTAGGCGCTGAGGCTTTTACCCACAGCGCCACCCGCGTCCCCATATATATATATATATATATATATATATACAGTGGTACCTCGCAAGACGAATGCCTCGCAAGACAAAAAACTCGCTAGACGAAAGGTTTTTCCGTTTTCGATTTGCCTCGCAAGACGAATTTCCCCTATGGGCTTGCTTCGCAAGACGAAAACGTCTCGCGACTTTGTTTTCTTTGTCTAAAAACAAAGACATGTTTTGTTTATAAAGTTAATTTATTTTCCCTTCAATTTTTGAACTGCTCTTTACAGTATGTGTGACTTTAAAGAGCAGTTAATAAACTGTTGTTGTACCAAATTTGGCTTTGTTTGGACTTTTTTTGACCATAGGAACGCTTTAATTGATTTTCAATGCATTCCTATGGGATTTCGTGCTTCGCAAGACGAAAAATTCGCTAGACGACAAAAATTGCGGAACGAATTAATTTCGTCTTGCGGGGCACCACTGTATATATATATATATATATATATCACCTATTTGGGGTGGGGTCTGACCAAGGCATAAGTCCTGTGTCCAGTTCTGGACTCTGTAGTTGGAGACCAGCTCCCATCGGTCCCATTTGGGGGGGAGGCTATGGGCTTTGTTGACCAAATTGCAAACATGCGCTGGATTATGGAGAAAGCTAGAGAGTTCCAGAAAGACATCTTCTTCTGCTTCATTGACTATGCAAAGCCTTTGACTGTGTCGACCACAGCAAACTATGGCAAGTTCTTAAAGAAATGGGAGTGCCTGATCACCTCATCCGTCTAAACAACAACAACAACAACAACAACAACAACATGGGCTTTGTTAAAGCTCTGGTTTTCCCAGTGGTGATATATGGAAGTGAGAGCTGGACCATAAAGAAGGCTGATCGCTGAAGAATGGATGCTTTTGAATTCTGGTGCTGGAGGAGACTCTGGAGAGTCCCATGGACTGCAAGAAGATCCAACCTCTCCATTCTGAAGGAAATCAGCCCTGAGTGCTCACTGGAAGGACAGATCCTGAAGCTGAGGCTCCAAGACTTTGGCCACCTCATGAGAAGAGAAGACTCCCTGGAAAAGACCCTGATGTTGGGAAAGATGGAGGGCACAAGGAGAAGGGGACGACAGAGGACGAGATGGTTGGACAGTGTTCTCAAAGCTACAAACATGAGCCTGACCAAACTGCGGGAGGCAGTGGAAGACAGGAGGGCCTGGCGTGCTCTGGTCCAGGGGGTCACAAAGAGGCGGACACCACTAAACAACTTAACAACTTACCAGGACATAGGTTGTGTGTCCAGTTCTGGACTCTGTAGTTGGAGACCAGCTCCCATTGGTCCCATTTGGGGGGGGGGAGGCTATGGGCTTTGTTTTTTAAAAATTGGAGGTGCCAGGCCTGTACCCTGCCAGGAAGGCCCACTTGAAAAGGCATTCTGCCACATGCTCAGATGCACTCTAACCCACTCCCATCTTACTAGGAAGGCAGGGCAGCCCTTTTGATGCTGTGCCAGACCCAGGGAAGCATTGCCTACCCGGACTGGCAGGCTACCAGCAGCGGCTCCCCAGATCCAGCCCAGAGAAATGTCTTTCCTTACGTGAGATCCCTCCCTCGGAGGGGGTTGTGCTAGATGACCCCTGGAGGTCCCTTCCAAATCTTCAGTTCTGTGTCTCTATCCACTTCCCAGTATATACACAAAGTATCAAATGTGTTGACAGTAATAATAATGCCCAATTGCTTTGTGTTTCCAACTCAAGACCTATTGAAGAACATCTCATCCAGTTCAATCTTTGAAAAACAGCTTTGGAAAACTTTTTCATATTCTCCAGTGTGCTACTCTTCCCATTGTGGCGACTGTGATTGGACTTGTTGAACGGTTCATTCATCCAGTCTGTATAACGTTTATTGCACATGTAACTTGTTAAGATACAGTTGTGCATTTATCCACTCCATGTTTACAGTATCTCCAGGCTTTGTTTTGCACATGGCGCCTTAGTATGTTTGTTGCTTGAATGGTTACAAGTCTATCTCTATTCTAGTTATTATTCTAGTAAATTTAGCTTTATACTTATAAGCCAGTTTGTGGTGGTGTTGTTTGGTTGCTCTCTCCACTTCCCGCCCAGCCCTGATTTTGTCTGGGAGTTCTGCCAGGGATCGATCCTGGCACTCCCTCCCTGTGTGGAAACCCAATGCCCTCCTCCGCTGCTGAGCTGCGGTTTCCTCCCCTGGCAGGCCCTGGGCTAAACCAGATGGAAAGGTGCCCAGGTCTCTGTTGCACAGGCTTCCTTTCTTACACAGGTGGGATGGAGCTCAGGTTGAATCTCCAGGTGCAACAGGAAGCGAGGGGGTGAGTCGCACAGGACATCGGAGGAGAGGGCAGCTATTCTGCTGGCATCTGGGTCCCGAGCAGATTCCCAGAGATCCATGTGAAACAAGGGCTCTCCTCCCCACCCACTTTTCCCCTGATCTCTGTTAAGGCGATGAGGAATTCAGAGAACTCAGCACTTTGGTGCCTGGTTTGTTTCCCAGAGGGTGGAGATCAAGGAACAGCCCTCTGGGGGGATGCGGGAGGAACCCGGAGGGTATAAATCTTAAGAATGGCTGAGACGGTTCTGTGGGAGAGGAATCACACACAGAGAGACACACACACACAAACACAGACACGCCTGAAGTCTGAGCACCCCTGCATGGTTTAGGCCAGGGGTCAGCAACCTTTTTCAGCAGGGGGCCAGTCCACCGTCCCTCAGATCATGTGGGTGGCTGGACTATATTTTGAAAAAAGAATATGAACACATTCCTATGCCCCACAAATAACCCAGAGATGCATTTTAAATAAAAGGACACATTCTACTCGTGTAAAAACACACTGATTCCCGGACCGTCCGTGGGCCGGATTGAGAAGGTGATTGGACCACATCCGGCCCCCGGGCCTTAGGTTGCCTACCCATGTTTTAGAGAGAAACTTCTGCGAAATGCAAGTCCTGAGCTGCTGCTGTTTCAGGCCAGGCTTTTATTACAGGGGTAACGGGAGGGAAAGAGGAGTGAGAGTTTGTGTTAAATTAATCGCTAATAGCTGGAGGTTTGGTACTGCTTCTGTTTTTTTAAAAAAATGTATGATGTTGCAGTGAAATTATACCTTAACATCCTATATCCTTTTGAAATGTGCTTGTGGGAGCAAGGGGGTCATTGGTTTCTGTTGCTCTTGTTTTTATTACTTGTTTTGTGTTCTATCCTGTTTTCTGCCTTGGGAACCACCCCAAGAAGAGCATGATGCAAATTTAATAAGCAACAACAATAATATACTTTTTGTCATGCATAGATATAGAGCTTCTATTTTTAGGATATTGTATTTCAGGGGTTCGAGCCCCACTTTGGGCAAAAGATTCCTGCATTGTAGGGGGTTGGACTAGATGACCCCTGAGGTCCCTTCCGACTCTCCAGTTCTATGATTCTATGAACGTGTGTGAGAGAGCCTGCTAATCATTATTTCTAATGGGGCAGAACAGCCAAGCAAAGGCATTTAGTAGGGGCAGGTGGTTAGGGGAGGGTCTCCCACTAGGAGTGACCTGCTGGCTAATAATACCAATAACAATAATTTTATTATTTATACCCTGTGCATCTGGCTGGGTTTTCCCAGCTGCTATGAGCAGCTTAAAGTACATCTAAGTGCAGCTAAGCCCACCTGCAAGGCAGAATAGCAGCCACCCCGTCTCTCTCGCACAGAGAGAGCAGGTAACCAGTTTCCCACAAACCAGAGGAAATGCAGGCAGGTGTGTATTTTTGATTTGGGGGGGGTGTTGTGTGTGTTCTGGGATCCCCGACAGCTCCGACCCCCGAGGGATCCGGCAGACGGGCCGCCACGCGCAGCGCAAGAAAGCTCCCCACACATTTTGCACACCATAGATTTATAAATATATCTCCATTTACAAGAATCTAATATTGCACGTTAGTCAGTCTGAAAGCGGCGCTAGGGGGAAAGGGGTGGGGGGCTGGGGGGAGTGCAAGGCGAGATCACGGGGAGGGGGCAGTGGGGGGGGGGGTCCGCCAAGCCCCGCAAGGTCCCTTCTGCAGGGGCCGGGGAGGTCGCAGCGACCTTGCTTCCTTCCGCCATCAGTCATCACATCACCGGCCTCCATCGCCACGTCAACCGTTGCCAGGCGCCGCCCCGTGCGTCAGCCTCGTTGCTAGGCTCCCTCAGCTGCTGCCATGTCAACCGTTGCAAGGGGGGCTCCTCCTCCGTCACCATGTCAGCTGTTGCTAAGCGCCTGGCTGGGGGGGTGTCTGTTGCACCACAGTGTCCAGGAGAACTAATTCCAGTGTCCTGGAAGAAGCAAAGATCACCAGTGTCGAAGCAACGATTCTTCAACACCAACTTCGTTGGACTGGTCATGTTGTGCGGATGCCTGATGATCGTCTTCCAAAGCAACTACTCTGTTCCAAACTTAAAAATGGAAAGCGTAATGTTGGTGGTCAACAAAAGAAGTTTAAAAACTCAAGGCAAATCTTTAAAAATGTATATAAACACCAACAACTGGGAAACACTGTGAGAGCTCCAGCTGGAGAACAGCCTTTACCAAAGGTGTCATGGGTTTTGAAGACCCTCAAACTCAGGACGCAAAGGAGAAATGTGCTAAGAGGAAGGTACGCTTGGCAAATCCACACCGGGATCAACTCCCGCCAGGAAACCTCTGTCCCCACTGTGGAAGGACGTGTGGATCCAGAATTGGCCTCCACAGCCACTTACAGACTCACTGTTATGAGTGATCGCCAAATAAGCCGTCATGCACCTAGAGATGAGCTTTCAAAGATGGGATCCATTACAGGTGAAATCTCAGGATCCAAATCTTGCAGCTCATCATCAGCAAAGCCGGGGGCTTTCACAATAGGCCCAGTTGAATATACTTGAAATTAACAATTAGGTCCAAAGCACCTGTGTATCTGAAGAAGTGTGCATGCACATGAAAGCTTATACCAAGAACAAAATTACGGTAGTTGGTCTCTAAGGTGCTACGGGACAATTTATCCGACCCCATGCCTTAGGTTGCCTTTGTTGTTGTTTAGTCGTTTAGTCGTGTCCGACTCTTCGTGACCCCCTGGACCAGAGCAAGCCAGGCACTCCTGTCTTCCACTGCCTCCCACAGTTTGGTCAAACTCATGCTAGTAGCTTCGAGAACACTGTCCCACCATCTCGTCCTCTGTCGTCCCCTTCTCCTTGTGCCCTCCATCTTTCCCAACATCAGAGTCTTTCCCAGGGAGTCTTCTCTTCTCATGAGGTGGCCAAAGTCTTGGAGCCTCAGCTTCAGGATCTGTCCTTCCAGTGAGCACTCAGGGCTGATTTCCTTCCGAATGGAGAGGTTTGATCTTCTTGCAGTCCATGGGACTCTCAAGAGTCTCCTCCAGCACCAGAATTCAAAAGCATCCATTCTTCGGCAGTCAGCCTTCTTGATGGTCCAGCTCTCACTTCCATACATCACTACCGGGAAAACCATAGCTTGAACTATACGGACCTTTGTCGGCAAGGTGATGTCTCTGCTTTTTTGGTTGCCTACCCCTGTCCTATTCCATCATCGTCATCATAATCAGTGTACTCCTCCCATCTAACTGGGTTCCCCCAGCCACTCTGGGCCCCTTCCAACATATATAAAAACCATCAAACATCTTAAAACTTCCCTATACAGAGCTTTAAAGGTGTCTTCTAAATGCATGATGGTTAAAAAGAAATACAGTCCAAACAGCATGGTGATCAAAGGAGCAAAGCTCTTGGGGGGGGGGAGTGTGGTGCCATTCGTGCTTCAGCCATTTCCTCCACTCTTCCCCCCCCCCCCAACCCCCAGCAATTTCTTTGCTGGTTCTTCAGTCTGCTAAGATTTCAGGACAAAGAAACACGCAAACGAGGAGGGGTTTACCCCCTGACCTTCCATGAGAGCTGTGTATTTTCACTTACATTCAAATATTCTGTGTAGAGGTACACAGGGCTCAGGTGCAAACTCTCTACAAATCCTGAGCGGGGTCCCTAAGGTAGTTGGACGGCGCGTTGTCTGCCTCCTTCCAGCAACTCTGGCAGCCAAACTGGATTGCTCTGCTTTCCTTCGGACCACCTCAGTGAGGGGGAGAGACTTGTCATCTGCCACACAGGCCAGGCTTACACTCCAGAGAGGCCCCTTCAATGCTGCTAATGCCTTGGTTTAGTTTCACTCCTCTAGGAACACGTCGTCGTCTCTGGAGACATAGGGATGCCCAGAACAGCTCAAAAGCGTCAGGACATTAAGAAGAGCTTGCAGAACCAGGCCGAGGGCCCACCAAGCCCAGCCTTCCGTTCTCTCAGGGGCCTCCTCATACCATAACAACAATACAGTGGTGCCTCGCAAGACGAAATTAATTCGTTCCGCGAGTTTTGTCGTCTTGCGATTTTTTTCGTCTTGCGAAGCACGGTGTCGGGAAAGTTTTGGAAAAGCTTCAAAAATCACCAAAGTCTTAAAAAACCTCAAAAAAGGCTACCACACCGCGTTCTATGAGTTGCTCCTCGAAGTCAAGTCGCAACTGTATTAACGGTGTTAAGAAAAAGGAAACAAACTTGCAAGACGTTTCCGTCTTGCGAAGCAAGCCCATAGGGAAAATCGTCTTGCGAAGCAGCTCAAAAAACAAAAAAACCCTTTCGTCTAGCGAGTTTTTGTCTTGCGAGGCATTCGTCTTGCGAGGTACCACTGTACCATAGTCTCTAATTTCTTCTCTTGCTCATAATTCAATTCCTGGGCCAACCAGATGCCCATTATGGGTAACTCACGAGCAGGATCGGGGCCCAAGAGCAACTCTCCCCTCCTGTGGCCGCCAGAGCTGAACACAATATTCCAAAGGCGGTTGCAAGATATACTGTCCTGTATCTTCCAAAGACGTTTCAAATGAAACCGCAAATCTTAAGCGGAAAAACCGGGGGCAACCGTGTATACTTTTTGTAATGTGTAGATATAGAGCGTCTATCTTTAGGCTGTTGTATTTCGCGGAAAATGCAGTGTATAAATAAATATGTCTCGTTATGGAGAGGTCAATCGACAGACAAGGCAACTCTGGAATTCTGGGTCGGGGGTTCGAGTCCCACGTTGGGCAAAAGATTCCTGCATTGTACGAGGTTGGGCTAGATGACCTTGGGGTTCCCTTTCCAGTTCTATGATTCTGTGAATGTGTGTGAGAGAGACAGTGAAAATTCCCTTCTGAAGAATCCGCTAATCATTATTTCTTATGGGGCAGAACAGCCAAGCAAAGGCGTTTAGTAGGGGCAGGTGGTTAGAGGAGGGTCTCCCACCAGGTGTGACTGGCTAGCTGATCATCATCATCATCATCATCATCATCATCTAAGCCCACCTGCAAGGCCCCCCCTCCACTGTGTCTCTACTCAAAATTTGGCATCACCTCCAGATATGTCACACACAGAGAGCAGGATCCCAGTTTCCCACAAACCAGAGGAAATGCAGGCAGGTGTGTATTTTTGATTTGGGGGGGGGGTGTTGTGTGTGTTCTGGGGTCACCCGTCGGCCCCGACCCCCAAGGGATCCGGCAGGCAGGCCGCCACGCGCAGCGCAAGAAAGCTCCCCACACATTTTGCACACCATAGATTTATAAATATATCTCCATTTACAAGAATCTAATATTGCACGTTAGTCAGTCTGAAAGCGGCGCTAGGGGGAAAGGGGTGGGGGGCTGGGGGGAGTGCAAGGCGAGATCATGGGGAGGGGGCAGGGGGGGGTCTGCCAAGCCCCGCAAGGTCCCTTCTGCAGGGGCCGGGGAGGTCGCAGTGACCTTGTTGCCTTCCGCCATCAGTCATCACATCACCGGCCTCCATCGCCACGTCAACCGTTGCCAGGCGCCGCCCCGTGCGTCAGCCTCGTTGCTAGGCTCCCTCAGCCGCTGCCATGTCAACCGTTGCAAGGGGGGGCGCCTCCTCCGTCACCATGTCAGCTGTTGCTAAGCGCCTGGCTGGGGGGGGGAGGAAGGGGGCGGACGGGGGGCTGCACAAGTGAAAGGGGCTATTGCTGTGCGACTATCGCTGCCCCCCCCCACCCGAAAACACACACTAAGGTCTGGGAGGAGCCAGTGGCTGTCTGGTGGTCCCAGGACCTCACATGGGCTTCCCTTAAAAGTGTCTGCTGCACCACAACATCCAGGAGAACCCCAGCCTGCCTTTTAAAGAAAGCCAGGTTTCTAGCCCTCATGGACCTAGAGATGAGCTTGCAGTGATGGGATCTGTTCCAGGTGGAATCTCAGCGGCTCATGATCATCAGAGCCGAGGGCTGCAAAGAGCAGATGGAATCTAGGCCAAACTCCTCTTGGTTTCCCCACAGCGCTAAGACCTGGACTGTTTGATTATTTATCTCAAAACAGAGACAGCCGCAGAGGCCCCCTGCTCTCTCTCCCACCCAGGGGTGCCTTCTGCTCGGGGTAAGGGTGGGCAAGGCTTTGCCAAGGACCAGCCAGCCGCTCCGGGGAGAACCTCCTCCAAGCCCCCCGCCCCCATTTTCTCTGCTGCTGCCCCATCCATCTCCCCGGACCGAACCACCCACATTGCTAACTGCTGCCCAGGGAAGGGAGTGAGAACTGGGGTTTCATCCTCTACGTCAGGGTTGGAGGTGGGGGGGCACTGGGTTTGGGTCGGGGTAACCAAGTATTTCCAGGATAAAATGTTAAAAGGCTCAGAAAGTGCTGCGTTGCAGGGGAGTTTGGGGGTGGAGGAGGGGGGGAGGGAGGGGAGAGGGGGGAGGAGGGGGCCCCGCCGCTCCTCCCTCTCCTCCCCACCCCTGAGCCCCCCGTCGCTGCCCCCTTGGCCTCCCCCAACCCCTCAGAT
This sequence comes from Podarcis muralis, assembly GCF_964188315.1. Taxonomy (NCBI): domain Eukaryota; kingdom Metazoa; phylum Chordata; class Lepidosauria; order Squamata; family Lacertidae; genus Podarcis; species Podarcis muralis. The sequence continues at coordinate 984,125 of NC_135667.1, forward strand.
GTCGGACTCCAGCAGGTACTGTTCGGTGTAGTCCTTGGCCAGCTCCAGGCCCAGGGCCGATTGGCAGAAGGTGGCCATGTCTAACCACAGGGCCGGCTCCAGGAAGAGCTGGCACATGACCTTCCCCTGCTGGGCGGCCGGCACCTGGAGGCGCAGGTGGTGGAGCAGCTGGCTCTTGACGTGCGCCAGGTCGCGCCCGAAGGCGTCGATGTTGAGGTAGAACCAGTCCTCTCCCAGCGGGATGGGGAAGGGCCGGGTGCTGAGCGTGGCCACGGTGGGGCGGGCCTTTTGGTCGACCACCCAGCAGAGGTCCTTCTTCATCAGCAGGCCCAGGTTGCCGGCGGTGGCCTTGAAGGGTTGCCAGTCTTGGATGATGGTCTGGTTGGGCAGAACCTCCCGCTTGAAGGACTCCTGCAGAACCACCTCGGGGACCTCGCTCTCCAGGAGGAGCTCGGATGGCTCTGGGCAGAAGCCGGCCTCAGCCAGCGCCAGCACCACAGCGTCAAGGCGGGAGAGGAGCTCTTGAGCATCGAAGCGCACCAGCAGGATCCCCTGGAGAGAGGAAGGAAGAGGAAGGGGAGGAAGAAGAGGAGGAGAAGGAGAAGAATTCAGAGCAGGAGAAGGAGAAGTTCCACCAGGTTGTGATGGAGGAGACGGCAGTCTCCTCACCTGGAAAGGTCCTGAGATGGAATCAGAGAGTTCTTTCTCGGGATCTGAGCACAAGCAACCCAGGACCATAGGTCAACTGAAGGCAGCTCTACCTGCAGAGACACAGCCCGCCCCACCCCACAGCTCTCTCTTTGCAGTCTCCCCACCCCACCACTTGGGACCTGACCTCAGTCCTGAAACACGCATGGGAAGAGGGGGCACGGCTGGTTTGCCCAAACCGGGTTCTTAAGCTGACAGGCTGCCACAACAAAGGGCTCTCGCGATGGAAGGCGAGATGTGCCAAATTGTGGCACCACTGAAATTTGAGAGCCCAGAGTCACCCACTTGGGATGGGGGGCAGCTGGCAGCTGCTCCCCTGAACCTATTTGACACAGGTTCAAGGACACAGAAGGCCGTCTGAGCCTCTTCAGAAAGCACCACCCCTCTCTCCACTCTGGGACGGGCCCCTGGAGTCATAGAAGTGCAGGATAGCTGTGTGGGTTAGAGCCTGGTGCCAATAATGCCAAGGCTGCGGGTTCAATCCCCATATTGGCCAGCTGCATTGCAGGGGGTTGGACTAGATGATCCTGGGGCTCCCTTCCTGTGGGATATTGAAACTGAAATACTTTACTGTCACTTGTACAACTTGTATACAGTGAGATTACACTAGGACCCCCCACTCAGCTCTCTTAGTCTTAATTCCCCTTGTTTACTGACACCAAACCCCAAAGTCCGTTGCCCTGTTGTTATCTTTTCATTCAGCAGCCTAACAGCCCACAGATAGAAGCTGTTCTTTACCCTGTTGGGGCGACTAATCCTGCTTCTATATCTTCTGCCCGAGGGCAGGAGATCAAGAAAGTGCCCTCCAGGGTGTGAATAATCATCCCTGAGAATTTTCCTCACTCTCCTGAGGCAACGATTGTCTGCTATTTCATCCAGCAGATTCACGGGACAGCCCATAATATCTCATGCTGTATTCACCACCCTCTGTAGGCACTTCCTATTAGTTGATGTCAAACCAGCGTACCACATCGTGATGCAGTATGAAAGGACACAATGCAATGCAGTCAAAACAAAGATTCAGGTTTGTTAGACGGGAACATGGTGGGCGCTGAAGCTCACAGAGTTTTCCTGTAAGTTTGGTAGAGAGGACTCTGTGCCCTGACGGGGGGGGGGGGGCATAGCCAGGTATCTCCTCCCACCTGCCTGGAAATATCCTCTTTCTTCTCTCTTTCCATCACTCTTCCCAACAAGCCAACATGTAAGAACATCTGCATGTCTGAGCTCCAAAGCTCAGACATCGCTTTAAGCTAGACTGAAGGATGTCTTGGAAACTGAATTTGCATTTTAAGCCGGCCTGAACAAAGCTGCTGTATCAGTTACTCCTCAACAAGAGGACAGTCGTACCTTGCTTCTCAAATGGAATCCATTTGAACATCTGGAAAATGTTTGAAAACCAAGGTGTGGCTTCCAATTGTCTGCAGGAGCTTCTTGCACTCCATCGGAACCCATGGAAGCCGCGTCAGACGTTCGGCTTCTAAAAAACGTTTGGAAACCGGAACACTCACTTCCAGGTTTGTGGCGTTCGGTAGCCAAAACAGATGAGTACCAAGGCGTTTGAGAACCAAGGTACGACTGTAAATGCTCTTTTTACAAGATGCGATTATTATTTTAAGGGGAGAAAAGGGACAAATACCAGGAAAAACCAGTCCGCCTTAAAGCAATCCTGGATCGCTTAAACCAAAAGCCTAAAACATGGGTAGGCAAACTAAGGCCTGGGGGCCGGATCCGGCCCAATCACCTTCTAAATCCGGCCTGCAGACGGTTTGGGAATCAGTGTGTTTTTACATGAGTAGAATGTGTCCTTTTATTTAAAATGCATCACCGGGTTATTTGTGGGGCATTTTTTTTCTTTCCAAAATATAGTCCGGCCCCCCACAAGGTCTGAGGGACGGTGGACCGGCCCCCTGCTGAAAAAGTTTGCTGACCCCTGGCCTAAAACTTGCCTCTCTAAGTTGCAAAGGGATGCTGTCTGCTGAACTCACAAGGAAGGAAGGATCTGTAATGCTCTCTCAGCATCTATTCACATCCCTACAAGTCTACGATCTCTTAATGTTGGGTCCCCCGGTTCAAGCCCTGGGAGCTCCCCTGCCAGCCAGGCTTGATCCCCAGTGTCTCTGTGCACGCGCAGAGTTCCTCCCTCCCTGTGCTCTGTCATGGGGACGGCGTACCTCTGTCCACGCGGCTCCCTCACCTGTTTCGCGATGACACGGTACTTCTTGAAGTCTTTGGGTCCCAGCTTGTCGTCCCGGGTCAAGCGCGACACCTTGACCTCGGGGTGCTTCTCCTTGACCATCTCCGAGCAGAAGCGCTGCAGGACCCCGGCCACCCCTTTCCCTCGCTCCCAGGGGGCCACGCGGAGCCCCTCCACCAAAGCCGTCTCCCCAGAGTCAATGATGTAGACCGACTGGAGCCCAATCTGGTTGTTGGGTTGGGTTGGGTTGGGTTGGGGGGGGCGGGAGGGGAGGGGGAGATATAGGGTGGGGGGAGGAGGAGGGGGAAGGGGAGAGAGCAGAGAGTTTAACCCTGAGTGCGCTGCACCAAGTCACCTACAATCTTGAAAAAATCTGTAATTGGAAAAAAATGGTGGCGTTAATTAAACAAAGTTAGGTGAGGGAGGGGGGCAGGTGGGGGCGGGCGGGTGAGGGGGGGGTTGGGTGAGGAGGGAGGCAGAGAGAGAGGTCTGGGGTGGGGGGAGACCACTGTTCAAATGCCAAGCGTTGGCATACATTTTTAAGCAATTACACGAAAAGAGAACAACAAAAAAATATATATACAGGCATATAGAGGGGTTTATATATAGATATATATTTATATATAGGGAAGATCACAGAGTAAGCTGATCATACTAGTACCATTGGACGGGGCCCTTTACGCTACGGGGGTCTCAAGAGCAGAGACACAGAAAGAGGGAGACATTTATTTTGGAAACTTGGGTCCTGAGGCCGAACTGTAAGGATTTAGGATCCGCGCTGCAGCAGCCCCTCCACGGTTCCTCCGAGGGAGCCCCCGCCACCTTCCTGGACGGGGGGCCTGATCCCCCACACACCTACGTGAATAAAATCCAGCGAAAATCATTCGGTTTTTATCCATTGCTTTTTTAAAAAAAAATATTTTAAAATATAGAGAGAAAGAGAGAAAGAGATAGGGAGGCAGAGAGAGAGAGAGAGAGAGAGAGAAAGGAAAAGTCCAGAATGAAGCTGGAAACAGAATCCCATTAAATCATCAGTAGACGGGAGAGAGAGAAAGAGAGAGAAAGAGGGTGAGGAACGCCCAGGCACCGGAACTGGAGGAATTGCAGTCAGGAGGGGTCCCCCAAAGGTCATCTAGCCCAGCCCGGGAGTCACCGTTAAGCGGCCTGCGGGTTTGGGCCGAGGGAGGGGCGATGGAAGGCGTGTCAACCTCTTTCCATCTGCAGGTGACCCCAGCAAGCGAGGGCTTTACTGCCCAACCCTTGCCTTGGAGGGATACAGCCTGCTCAGGACCTAATAATAATAATAATAATAATAATAATAATAATAATAATAATAATTGGACCATCTAACGGCCCACAGAGAGAAAGGCTATAAGCCTACAGTTCTCCCCCAAACAGTCCAGACTATGATTTTATGCAGGATGACCCGTATGTGTTTGAGATTTGCAGATTTTGGGAAACATCCCATAATTTGGGGGGGGGGTGCCCCCCACCACGCACACACACTGTCCTTACCAAATGCAATTAAGGTTAGGGGGGGGGGGTCCAATCGCATCCATCCTGTAGGATTTAGGCTCCCACTTAAATTGGCAGAATCGGCTGGTGGCAGATTTTGAATGGAGTTTTGCTCCATTTCTCAACCATCCCCCCCCTTTCCTGGAACCCACCCCCCCCCAGACGAGGAGGGGGCGAGTGCAAAAACCACGTCCAGTTGCGGTGCCGGCGTTACACACGCGTGTGCGACAGACTTACCCATAAGCTCCAGGCTCCCCCAACTTCCCCACCCCAAACCCGCCGTGTGTGAAGAGTGCGATCTGGGGGGGTGGGCCACAAAGGACCCCTTTTCTCTGCGCCCCCCCGAAGCTGGCACCAGGGGCACAGAAGTGGGAGGGGGCGCCAGGAGGTCTCGGGCTGCTCAGGACCCTGCTATGGAGCAAAGGGCACGGAAGATCGCGGGAGCAAGCGCTTCCTCGGAAGATCTGCCTGGATCGGGGCCGTGGAAATGCAGTTTGCCTCCCCCAAGCGCAAGGAGGCCAGGAGACCCCTGAGGAAGCTGGGTCAGGCCAGGGGGGGCCCGACTAGTCCAGCAGCTGGGGGCCAAACAGGTGCCCCAAAAGGAAACCCACAATCAGAATTCGAACACAGGATCCGAATGCCCTCCTGCAGATTCCAGCAGCTGGGATCCAGATGCCTAGGCGTGAATTTCTTTAGTCCTCTTTTAAAGTTGGCAGCCATAGCTTCTCTGTGCCCTGTATGAAAAACGGCTTCCTTCTCTCTGCCCTGAATCGCCAGCACCAGATCCCCTGGGTGATCACGAGTTCCTGCGTTGGGAGAGAGGGAGGAAAGCCCTTTTCGCTCCACTTTCTCCTCGCCCTGCATAATTTCACAAACTCCCTCACCTGTTCTCTAAAGTCCCAAACGCAGCAACCTTCCCCGTACAGGGGAGTCGCTCCATCTCCCTCAATTGCTTTGGCTGCTCTCTTCTGAACCTTCTCCAACTCAGCGATATCCATTTTGGGATGAGGCAACCAGAACGCCACACCGTATTATTCCAAATGCGGTTGCGCAATGGCCCTTTTCCTATTGATCCCTAGCTTGCGAGAGACACTATATCATTTGAATCGCCTCCATGGTGGTTTTGTGGTTATAGATCACCTCCCCCCCCCTTTTTTTTGCAGAATCGCAGAGTTGAGAGGGACCCCTAAAGGTCATCCAGCCCAACCCCGGCAGTGCAGGAGCTGAAGCACCTGGCCTCTCCTTAAAAACCTGCAATGAATCGTGGGAACCAAAGAATTGGAAGGGTCCCCCAAAGGTCATCTAGCTCAACCCCACCTTGCAACACAGGAGCCGCAGCTAAATTTCATTTGCAGGCTCTGAGGGTTTTTGCTTCTGCTTACTGCCGTTCCTATTCCCTTGCAGGAAAACAACAACGGTAAGGCTGGAACCGTAAGAGTTGAAAGGGGACCCCATGTGGTCATCCAGCCCAACCCACTGCGATGCAAGAATCCTGTCAGGCAGCGACTTAGTCTGAGTTGCTCCATAGCAGCACCCACCAAGACGACCCCCCCCGTCCATTTCAGCCCCCCAGGTGGCAGAGGTCCTCTCCCCCCAGCCTCCCAGGGAGCACCGTGGGAGCCCTGGGAGGGGGGAGAGGATGCATCTGGCCGGCCCGGCCCCCCCACCGCTCTCACCACAGCTCCGTTCTTCTTGGCCAGCACGACGGTGCGGTTGGGCTCGCGGATCCAGGCATGGTAGCGACTTGGGAGGTAGTCCAGCCCCCCGTAGATGCCCTTCGACATGGCCAGGATCTCCTCGAACTCCTTCTCGGTGGCCACCACAAACTCCAGCTGCGAGTCGGCACTGGGGCTCTCCAGCTTCATGTCTACACGCGAGGCTACAGACTTGTGCGGCTGCAGGGAGATAAACCTCCATGAAAACCACCCTGGGGGGGTCTCTGCGCTGGCCGGGGGTCCCCAAGCGCCAGGGGCCTCTGAAAACAAGCCGGTTAGACAGACACAGAAGGGCAAGGAAGGGGGGGCACCCCAGGCGCTTTGCTGCCTGGGGAGGGAGGGGGAGACGTGCCCCCCACCCACCGCAACCCACAGGTCCCAAATCCAAAAGGGGACCGGCCTGGCAGTGGCCTGGAGGGGGTTGGGATGGATGACCCTCGGGTCCCTTCCGCCTCCACAGTTCTGAGATCCCTGCTGGATCAGGCGAAGGGCCCATCTAGAATTGGAGAGTCGGAAGGGACCCCGAGGGTCATCTAGCGCAACCCCCTGCGAGGCAGGAATTGTCCAGCCTCCTCTTCTCTCGGGTGCCTGTTCTGGGATCCGAGTGCGAGAGCTGAGCTCGCCCCTCTCCAGAGACTGGCATTTGCTGCCTCCGACTGTGGAGGGAGACCGCTGAGCCCACGATGGGCTTCTTCTCCTCCTCTATGAATTTGTCTGATCCTCTTTCCAAGTTGGTGGCTCTTGTGGGAGGGAGTTCCATAGTCAAATTAGTGCTGCGTGAGGAATCTTCCTGATATCTGCCCCCTTGGGAGATCAAGCGGGGGGAATGTGGGGCAGGCCATGTTTAGCACTGCACCCATCCCAGGCTCTGGGCTTCTGTCCCCCATTGCCTGGGGTTGGTCAGTGGGTCAGTCTGTCTGTCTGTCTGTCTCTCTCACACACAGCAAAAATATTTCTTGTGCACAGGGCTTTTGGAGGTGATGGGGAGGGTTAGCTTCTAGACTGTTTCCTCCCCATCCACCCAAAAAAATCTTGTTTTCTCTGCCCTGCTTACAGTTCCTCTCTGTGGCTCTTCTCTTATTTCTACCTGGTTGTTTTGAGACGTGTCCCCCCCCCCCCACAGAGCCACACCTTAAGATGCCATTCCGGACCGGAATGTTTTTTAGGGTGCATACAAAATACAAACAAGCAGACGTCTTATTATGGGCTGCCTTTGTTCCTTAAGGCCGGTGTGTCAAAGCCAAACCCTTCGCTGTTGCCGCTTCATCCAAATCGTGTTTGCAGGAAAAACAAACGTTTCAAGGCAAAAGGAAAAAGTAAAAGGAAAGGGGGGGTGGGGAGTGTGTTTTTCCGAAAGGTGAGGTCAGCAAAGGTAAGGTCTCTTCACGGAGGTATAATGTTCATCCATTGACACCCACCCACTCCAGAAACTGGGATTACTGGGGAAACTAAGATGGGACATCACGTGTTTCTGACTTTCCAACTCTGTGCAGAATAAGGAGACTCAAACCGTGTGAAGAGGACTCAGCTGGGATATGGAGATGTGCTCTTCCGGGTCCTTCTCACCCGCCCCACAAACTCTCCCTGCCAATTGTCCCATCAGGTGAAAAATCCAGGTAACCCTGGAAGCACCGCCAGGGCAACAAGGTCCATTTTACCTGAAGTGTCACAACAGAAAACCCTCCCCTCCCCAAATCAGGTGTGCTGAGCCTGTGTCCCACATGGAGCCACCCCCCATAACCTGGGGGCCACTCTCCTGATCTAACCAGTGCAGAACTAGCCTCTCTGTGTCCCTGCAAGCTTCCCACCCCCAGGGAGAGGCAGGGAAGGGTACCTTCAGAAGGAGGTCAGCACAACCTGTTGGATCAGGCCCAAAGCGGCTCATCTAGTCCGGCATCCTGCCCTCACAGGGGACAACTCAGTGCCTCAACTGGGAAACCCCCAAGCCAGGACCCGAGTGCAAGAGCCGCACTCTCCGCCCCTCCCAAGGTGGTTTTCAGCCACTGGTATTCAGAATCATTTACCACCTCCGACTGTGGAGAGAGGAAACAGACCTTTCCTCCTCCGTAAATTTGCTTCCTCCTCTTTTGCAGCCATCCAAGTTGGTGGTGCCCATTGCCTCTTGTGGCAGGGAGTTCCGCAGTTGCGTGGAGAAGGGCTTGCTTTTCTCTGTCCTGAATCATCCAACATTGGACGTCCACAATAATAATTTATTATTTATACCCCGCCCATCTGACTGGGTTTCCCAGGCCACTCTGGGCGGCTTCCAACAAAACACTAAAATACAGTAACCTATTAAACATTAAAAGCTTCCCTAAACAGGGCTGCCTTCAGATGTCTTCTAAAAGTCTGGTAGTTGTTGTTCTCTTTGACATCTGGTGGGAGGGCGTTCCACAGGGCGGGAGCCACCACGGAGAAGGCCCTCTGCCTGGTTCCCTGTAACTTGGCTTCTCGCAGGGAGGGAACTGCCAGAAGGCCCTCGGAGCTGGACCTCAGTGTCTGGGCAGAACGATGGAGGTGGAGATGCTCCTTCAGGTATCCTGGGCCTTTGAGGCCATTTAGGGCTTTCAAGGTCAGCACCAACCCTTTGAATTATGCTCAGAAACTTACTGGGAGCCACAAGTTCTAAATGACAACACTTTCTCTTCCGTTGGCCTGTCAGCTATGCCGAAATATAGTTCGGCTACGTGCTGCCTGAACCTTTTCCCTGCCCTGAATCTTCTAATGTTCTCACACACCGGCTGGTTAAGTGGGCAGCTGTAACTGCAGCCAGAACAGAGGAAGCGAGAATGTCGTAATCTGAAGGGTTCTGTGTTATCTGAAAGGGGGCGAAGGCTGCAGAGCCCAGAGGTGGGTGGGCAGAGTGAGTTTTCGGACTGTCCTGAGTGGGTGTGGGAAGGAGAAAAGGCCCAGCTTGTTGATTTAGGCAGCCTTCCCCCTTGTTTTGGGAGTTGAAGGAATGGACCCAGCCCTTGTTCCACCACAAAATGAGCATCTATCCACGGGGAAAAAATCGGGGGAGCCTTTTCTCATCCAGGAAAGGACTAGCCTGGCCTGCACCCCAATTTTCCGGTGGAAGCAGTATTAAGGAAACAAACACCTCCTTTCCTATCGTGTCCCAGCCACAGCCCAACCCCCCTTGCTTAACTCCAGTGGGTTTACTCAGAAGTAGGTGCGTTGTCAGCTGCAGCTTAGGAACTTGCTCCCCCAACCCCACCCCGCATTTGCCAAGCGTGGGAACTTAAGAGAAATTGAAAAATGCCTTCAGAGACCTCCAGCCCCCCATCAAAGAAGGGGGTGCCAACTATAGGGCACCCACAAAACTTTGGTGCCACCCAAAGCCGGGTTCTGAGGCTGCGGGGCATATGACATCATGACCCCCATAACCTGGGGGCCAAGTCGGAGCTCCTGCACTTAGGCGAGGGTCCCCCACCCCATTTATTCCAGACAGTACCTGAGTCCTATCAAACCACCCATTTTGCTGCTGGCACCTCAAAAATGAAGGTGCCCAATGGGCCAAATCCATGATAACTGTCGGGGGGTGGTTCCATTCCATGTTGTGCATTAAGAAAGCGGGGAAATGCCCCCCCCCCCCACAGGGGAGACTCTTCTTCAAGGCACAACAAGTTACAATCCTGACTCTTGTGGAAAAAAGCCCCATTGATGTGGCCCTAGTGCTGCTCACTTTTCCTCCCCCAAATCCAGAACTGCCCCCCCTGCCCTTCCCCCCAGCCCCCCCCCCGAGTCAGCCGCTGTGCCTTGAACCCCCTGTTCCCACCGCCGCTACAGGCACTTGTGAGAAGTTCGACACCAGATGGAAAGAAAAACAATGGAAACCTCTGCTTTACGGGTCGTTGTTACTTGGCTGATCTGCTCCCAGGGACGCTCTCACTGGTGGGGAACTGGTGGTACTGGTTGTACTGGTGGTGGTGGCGGTGCTGCTCCTGGCTCTGGCAGCCTCTGGCCTCAACCCAGGCGCTTTGGAGACAAAATCAGGACAATGAGGGAAGGGATTTTGATTCAGTCTGCCTTGGGGTGAGCGGGATGGGGAGCAACCAGTGCTCCCAGCTGACTTTAAAAACACAAAAAAGGTCTATGCTTCCATAAGACCAATCTCTCTCTCTCTCTCTCTCTCTCTCTCTCTCTCTCTCTCTCACACACACACACACACACACACACACACACACTTTCACCACTCTGCTATGGGATGATGCCTTGGGGGCATGTAAGCTCCCCACTCCCCTCATATAGTTGATTGTACAGTTGGGACCCCCCAAGGGTCATCTAGTCCAACCCCCCAATGCAGAAATCCTCCCCAAAGAATCCTTCCCAGGTGGCTGAGCAGCCTCGCACCCAGATTTTTACCGTAACACCGTCCAATCTCTGCTTAAAACCCCCCAAGGATGGAGCATCCACCACCTTCCAAGGGAGACCGTTCCACTGTCAAAACGGCTCTTAATGTCTTCCAAGTTCTTCCAGATGTTGAGTCAGAATCGCCTTTCTTGTAACACTGAAGCCGTAGGTTTGAGTCCTACAGGCCAGAGCAGGAGAAAGCAAGCTGGCTCCTTTTTCCATGTGCCATCCCTTCAGATGACCTCTCTGTGGGAATGTTCAGGGATGCAGGAGAGGATATATTGTCTGATTATAGCCTTTCCAACTTGTGTTAACAAGTTCGCAATTTAGCAGAGTAACATTCCCCCTTTTAAACTCACAGCGGATGCGTTTGCTCAGGCTCGCTAAAGCCTCTCTAATAACTGTTCTGGTATTTCCCCCTTATTCCCTCATAAAAGATAAGACACGACACAGTCTTCTATAAAAGTATAAAAAGAGTTTACTCACTCACATTCTGTTCACAATCGGATCCCAGAAGGCAGACTTAGCTTAGAAAAGCAACATGCACATGGAAACTATCTCATAAGGAGACAGTCCCTTTGTCCTCTCTTGGAAGCCAAGAGAGCATCTTTGGCTGAGCAGATGTTGCTTCTTGGATACATGTATGGCTACCCTGCCCTGTGCTTTTGTCGTTACCTGCACAGGTGAGGCCATGGCCACCTTTAGTCACATGCAGAGGAAGTCTGTCCCAGTCCAGAAGGAAACAGGAAGTTTACCTGCTGCCTGGACAAACATTCCTCCCCATGTGTAAACATGTTCACTCTAGGAACGTAGTACTTGACTGCTCTTGTGTTTCACATCCCACACTCTCCATCTTGTCTTCTCCAAGTTAAACATCCCCAGCTCCTTCAACCATTCCTCACAAAGCTTGGTTTCCAGGCCTTTCGTCATCTTGCTTGTCCTTTTCTGCGCTCCTTCCAGCTTGTCAACATCCTTCAACTGGGGTGTCCAGAACTGGACACAGGACTCCAGGTGGGGTCTGACCGAGGCAGAAGAGAGCAGTACTATGACTTCCCTTACTGACGGACACCATCCTCTCTCTGCCAGAGGAGCTCAGAGAATCTCCCACGCCTGAAGAGGAACGGTTGAGGGAGTTGGGTCTGTTTAGGCTGGAGAAGAGAAGACTAAGAGATGATATGAGAGCCATCCTCAATCATCTGAAGGACTTTCTCGTGGAAGATGGAGCAAGCTTGTTTGCTGCTGCTTCAGGAACCCCCGAACCAAGGGGTTCAAACTATAAGAAGGCAGATTCCGACTAAACATCAGGAAGAACTTTCTGATGGTAAGAACCACCCAACAATCAAATGGACTTCCTTGGAAGATGGTGGACTCTCCTTCCTTGGAGGTTTGGAAGCAGAGAGGTTGGGGGGGCACCTGTCATAGACCCTTCCAGCTTTACAATTAGTCATTCTAATAAGAACTGCAGCTTCGCTGTCTCCTCAGATTGTGACCTCTGGGGCTGGCAGGGGGTGGTGGTGAGTGAAGGGGTCACGGAGGAAGACACCAGGACCTCAGCAAGCAGAAGAGTGGCTGATTTTGTGGGGTTGTGGCAGGACAGACACACACCCTGTGACCACAAGGGACACTGGAAACCCAAGCTCAGCCTTGGTTTGCAGGACCTGAGCTCCGGAAGCCCTTGACCCAGGTAAGGACTCGCACCTGAGACGCCGGGATCGCGTTTCCTCAGCAACTGGTCATGAATATTCCATGCTGCGGAACTGGAGGCCTCTTCAGCCGGGAGATGAAAGAGGCCCCGGGAGAAACGAGGCCTGGAATATAAAACCAGGCGGAAAGACTCGAAAGACCGATATTTTCCATCTCCCTGCAGGTGGGTCAGAGGGATCCGTTTGCTCCCGCGGCAGGAGGGGCTTCACGTGAGGGAGATCTCAGGTTCTTCTCTCCCCCCCCCCCCCCATGCTCTCATCTCCAACACCACCAGCCAAAGAACCGCGTTCATTGCCAGGTCTTGGCCTTGGAAGGAATCATGTGACACACGGCAAGAAGGAAGGATTTCTGCTCACCTGCAAAGGGCACACAAAGGAGGTGCCTCTCTGCAATTCTGGGCATCAGGGGCAAAGCTGTCTGCTTTGGGAATGGGCTACTTATAGGGGCACTTGCACCCATGCAAGCCTGCCCTCACCGCACCCCTGGAGAGCTGCATCACAGGCCTCCTTAAGTGCCCCCCGCCAGTGAAGGAGATTCAGCAGACAGGCCAGCCACACAGCAGGGCCTTCTCAGCAATGGCCCCACAGTGACTAATAATAAGCTAAGCAAACGAATTCAGTTCCTGAGGAGGGGCCTGTCTGCCTCTTCTCCCCTGAGCCCCACGGGGACACCTCCACTGCCAGACTCTGAGGTCCACAGAGGCTCCTTTGCGCTGATAAGATCGAGAGAGCGCAGAGAGTGGCATCTCCACAGCTGGGAACCCCTTTCCCCCTAAGGAGACAACAGCTGCCAAAGGTGGAGCTGGCCTTTTAACTGCCAGGAGGCAGTCAATGAATGTCCAGGCCTCTTATGAAACTCTGCCAGTCTCTCTGCAGAATCTTCTGAGGGCAACTTGGCTCTTTGCCCTCTGCTGGTGGTCCTGAACCCACACAGAGACCTCCCCCTTTGTTGCTGACCCTGGCCTGGCCTGAGGCATCACCCCCTCCTCAGTGGCACAAGACTGGGGCTTGGATTTTGACCATTGTCGACAGCTGGCACCCGTCTGTCTGGAGAGACAATGGAGTGTGCCTCCAGGGGTGAAGTCAAATGGCTGCATTAGCAGCCCCGAAACGACCTCTCTGGGGCAAAACGTGTGGGGGTCCTGGGCTGCCCAGATGACAAGCCCCCCCCCCTCTCAGCCTCACTGGTGTGGTCCAAAGGAAAGCAGACCAAGACATTGGGCACCGATTTGGCCGCAGGAGCTGCTAGGAGGCGAAGAAGGAACATTCCAACCATCACTGTGGATTTGTCCAGGGTTTACTCCCGAGTAGTTTCTTCTCCTGAAGATATCCCACAAGGCAGCGGAGGCTGAGGATCAGAGTTTTCCTCCTAGGATCAGGGCCACTGGCCCCTCACTTCCCTCTACAGCAGATCCAGAAACCACCTTCTTGACCGCTGGACCCCGTCTTGGTCTCATGGACCGAAGGTGGACAAACTACCCCCAGAATGATGTCCCACAGCAGAGGCCTTTCCTCTGGCCGAACACCCCACACGCCCCACTTTGATTATATGTGTGCACACACAGCTATAGACCCACTTTGTGGCACTCTGTCCTCAAAAGGCGTCCAGGAGATCCGCTTTCCATGAACAAATAAATAAATAGAGCTTCGCCGCTGGACTGGCCCAAGGGCTCCCGTCTGGCCCAGCAGCATCCTGCCCTCAGGATGGCCAACTCCCCGCCCCCTCGGGCGCTCTCCCCCCACCCCTTGCGACTCCTAGAAACTGCCCTCGCCCAGAGACTTTCGCTGCGTTATCGGATTCCGGCAACAGAGAGAGAAGCAGGAGACACGCCGCCTCTTCCCTGAATTTGCCTGGTCCTCTTTCGCAGCCGGCGGGGGCGCTTCCTGCCGGAGGGAGTTCCGCAGTTTATCTGAAGAAGAGCTGCCGCCTTTCGTGCGCCCTGGCTATCGGGTGACCCTGTGGGGTTACGCTGCGATGGGTCAGAGATATGTGTGGGGAGGACGTGGGGAGAGGGGAAGCTGCGCCCCCCATACCCTTGGCGTGACCTCTGGCGCCGCGCTCCCCAACCCCGCACAATCCATCCCCATCGATCTTCACGGGGATTCATCAGGAATTGCCAAGACTGACGGGAATGGAAATTAACCAGGGGGGCCAATTAAAACGATCACCTCACCAGACTCCGCCCCCGCCCCCGATTCCCCAGCATTGAACCAGTTCCATATAAAGCAGATGGTGCTGGAAGGGGGGGGGGGCGCGCGGGGAGGGAGCAAGGAGCTTTGCAGCAACGCAGAGAGATCCTCATCGCCCTCCCCACCCCCCAAAGATCTGACGTGGGGTGGGGGGGGTAGCAATGAGGCCCTGCTCCTCCTCCTCCTCCTCCTTCATCTTTCCTGGCCACCCTCCCTCCATCTCCCATCCCTCCCTCCCTCGCCCCCCCTCTGGGCTCCATCTGTGCCGATGACGCCCCCCCCCCTTCCCCGTCACATGCCCAGCCCTATAAATAGCAGGCACGAAGAAAGGAAATGTAACACCAGCCCTCCCCTGGAAGTGGGGCGGGAGGGTGGGGGGGGGAGAGAAAGCGGAGCGGGTGGGGGGCACCTGAGAATTCAATGGGGATCCACGCCGACGCCGCCAAGCATCCCTGGGCGAGCCGGCTGTTCGCCGCCTCCCCCCACCCCCCACAGGACGAACCACAGGCCCCCTCCCCAGGCAAAGCCACAGGCCCCCTGCGGGGAGGGGCTTCTCTCTGAGGAGATGGGAGGCGGTGGCCGGAAATGGACCCCCTCTTATCTCGGACCATTCCCGGGAGGGGCATTAATTGGCAGAAGGGGAGGAGAGGGCATAGCCAGGAGCGGCTCCCCAAGAGATTTTGCAGTGGGGAAGTGATGGGGGCGTCTGACGCGTCTCCCTCCCAGCTCACTTCGACCGGGGGGGGGGGGGACTCCCATCGGCAGCCGGGAAGAAGACAATGCCGGGAGGGTCCTGCAAGACTGGGGGTGGGGGAGAGAAATATGGAAGGAAGTCCTCGCTCAACCCCCCCCCTCCCTCTCAAAGATCAGGGCGGCTCCCGGGCCCCCTCCCATCTATTCTCCCCAGGCGACCCCTTTCGCGCACCTTCCTCCCTGAGACCGATCTCCGTAAAAATGGGTGGCCCCATAGAAACTCATTCCCCCTCCCGGAATGAAAAAGGACGCAGAGATTCTGGGCTGGTGGAGGTGAGCTGCGCCCCCCCAACCCAATCCGCAGTACCTGCTGCGCGCAAGGAGAGAAGGAGAGCCGGGCGGACGCCGGGAGCCGAGGCTGGGTCGGTGGGTCTTCCTCCTCCTCCTCCTCTTCTTCCTCGGTCCCCTTTCGCCCAGGCTGCGCGCGGAGAGCCCTCCTCCGCCTCCCCCTATAAAGATGGAGAGAAGCCCCGCCCACCGCCGGGAAGCCCCGCCCTCTCCTGGCCTCCGGGGCGGCGGGGGGTTCATCTCTCCGGCGCGGTGGGGGGGGGCTCTCTCCCTCCTCTCCCGACGTCAGAGACGAGGATGGAGGAGGCGAAAGGGGGGAGAGAGGGCATTTGGGGACAAGGGCGCAGGGCGGGGGGAGGACCCAGAAAGGAGACGGTGCTCACGACCCTCTTTGCCCCCATGCTCCCGCGCAGGCTTCGCTGGAAGGACGGCGCCCCCACCCCACCCGAATTAGCGCCGGAGACAGAAGACCCCCCCCATGGCACCTGTTATGCGCCCCCCCTCCAGAGCGCACCTGGCAGGTCGCGCAAGAGAGGAGTCCCCCAACAGCAACAAGCAGGCGCGCAGCCAGGCTCACGAGCCGCGACGGAATCGCGGGACTGTCGAGTTGGAAGGGACCCCCAGGGGTCATCCAGACCAACCCGCTGCAATGCAGGAGGGAGAGGAAGCCTTTGACATCCCTTTTAAATGATGGGGAGGGGTTTTGAAGGGGGGGTATTGCATTTTGTGTGGGTTTTTCATCTCGCATTCTTATGTTGTAAACCGCCCTGAGATCTGCGGAGGGAGGGCGGTATACAAATTGAATAAATTAAATTTTTCAAACCGTTAGCCTTAGAAAAACTCGCGGGAGGTGCAGGACTCGAAACCCGCAGATCCGAAGGGAGCCCAGCGCCCTCCTAGGTGACTTGTAAGTTCACACACACACGCGCGCGCGCACGCGCGTTTCTGCACGCGCACCCTCTCTTGCAAGACCTGCGCTGCCTCTGGGTCAGGCCAGGACTGGCGCGGTGCGGTGGCCGAAGGCATCATCCCCAAGCACTCCCGCTAGCAACTTCCAGGCCAGCCTCCAGGGGCGCCCCTTTCCCCACTACCCCACGATCCCAAGTGGGGCAGCATGGAGGTGGGCCCTTCTCCAGCCAGCACCACACGGGACCCCCGGGTGACGGGATTCCTAGACCTCCTTTCTGCTTCCTCTTCCACTCCTCTGCCCTCCGCTTCTGCCTTTCCTCATCTGCTTGAGCCTGATTCCGCCCGCACCTGGCGTATCATTCCTCTACGGGCTCTTCTTTCCTCTCTTTTTTCCTGCTCTTCCTTCCTCGCTCGGTGACTTTGGCCCTTTGTCGTGCCGGCCGTGTGCTCTTCCTCCCTCCCTCCCTCCCTCCCTCCCTCCCTCCCTCCCTCCCTCCCTCCCTTTCCTTCCTTCCTTCCTTCCTTCACTTCCTTTCCTTTCCTCCCTCCCTCCCTCCCTCCCTTCCTTTCCTTCCTTCCTTCCTTTCCTTCCTTCCTTCCTTTACTTCCTTTCCTTTCCTTCCTTCCTTCCTTCCTTCCTTCCTTCCTTTACTTCCTTCCTTTACTTACTTCCTTCCCTTCCTTCCTTCCTCCCTCCCTTCCTTCCTTCCTTCCTTCCTTCCTTCCTTCCTTTCTTCCTTCCTTCCTTCCTTCCTTTCTCTCTTTCTTTCTTCCTTTCCTTCCTTCCTTCCTTTACTTCCCTTCCTTCCTTTCTTTCTTCCTTCCTTCCTTTCTTTCTTTCTTCCTTTCTCTCTCTCTTTCTTTCTTTCTTTCTTTCTTTCTTTCTTCCTTTCCTTCCTTCCTTTACTTCCCTTCCTTCCTTCCTTCCTTCCTTCCTTCCTTCCTTCCTTTACTTCCCTTCCTTCCTTCCTTCCTTCCTTCCTTCCTTCCTTCCTTCCTTCCTTCCTTTCTCTCTTCCTTCCTTCCTTCCTTCCTTCCTTCCTTCCTTCCTTCCTTCCTTCCTTCCTTCCTTCCTTTCTCTCTTCCTTCCTTCCTTCCTTCCCGGTCACTGCCACATGGCAGGGGTTGGACTAGATGGCCCTTGCGGGTCCCTTCCCTCTCCACCTCGAGACTTGCTCTCCTTCAGAGTCTGTTCTCTACTACGCATCCACGTTCCCTCTCCCCTCTCCTGTTCCCCCCACGGTCCGCGAGCAGGTTCCTGTTCCGGGAACCTCCTGAGCAAAACCTCGTCCTCCTCTTTATCTACTCAGTGAAAGCAGATTTTAGCGTGGATAAAAAGATTGTTTATAAATATGCAACCTTTAATAACGATATAAAAGTATGGAATTAATAAAGACAGCCACACAGAACACTCATAGGGGAATCACAGCTATATTATAATCCTACCCTATATTCAAAGTTCTTTCGAGCTCTTTTAGATGCAGGCTTATCAATTATTTCATTAAATTCAGGTTATCATTTTCTATGCAGAGAAGGCTTAGATCAGAAAACTGATCTTGATGAGGCCGCAGATCATTTTTTTATGCTTTTTAGTCTGCTACAAAACGGTCTGTCACCAGCACACAGGAACAATATGTCAATTCCACATTTGGAAACGCCACCCGAATTTTCTCCAGGAATATTATTGGATACACATCTCGGTGGCTGAAATTTTCTTTCTCAATGTGAGCTTGTTTGACGCGCAGGCGGAAGTGCAAAAGTTCATCGGCTAGACTAAGGTCAACAGCCTTTGGATATTCTTGCATTAACGTCTTGACGCCATTGTGAATCCGGTCCTTGGTTGCTCGCAGGTTCACCAAAAATGAAAAATTGCCAGCTTCCCTCCTCCACACCGTTGCACTCCTGTCTCGGTTGGACACAAGAGCATCCATGACAGGGATAAATGGATTTACCCTAAACATGCCTCTTGCAGAAAGTTCGTCTGAGGCTTCAAAGCTTGTCTCACCTTTTTTTTGACAGTTTTGTATTCTGCATCCGGTAGAGTAAATGTCGCTTGCTGTTCAACTTCATCAAAATTAGCCTGACTGATACGAACTGTAAATATTTGCACATGTGCCCCGTGAAATTTGCAAAATGGGCCTTGCTAACTTTATGAAATCTGAAGCATGGAAATGAATTCAAATCCTCCCATTTTTTTGCAGAAGATTTTCCGCCTGCCCTCTAGTAGCTCCTTTCTCAATTTCATCACAGCAAATATGCTTGAGGGCTTCAACAAAAATAGAAACCATACAATGGCAGAGTTGGCTTGAACCTCCCATCTTGTGTCTGATTAAATGTTTAGGAACTTATAACTCAACAAGCAAATTTTTCCCCCAGCTGAGAAAAAAAAACAATAAAGCTCATGTATTGTTGCAAATCAATCAATCAATCAATCACTGCATCCAGGCATGGGTCAACTGCGGTTGGTCCAACTAGATCTAGGGGGATTGTCCAGAACATGGAATAAACTTTGCAAGCTTGTTTCTTCCCAGTTTTTTTGTTGTTGTTGTTGAATGCCCTTAAATTTTCCAATCATATGATTGTACTCTACATTTACTGAAATCCATTTCAAGTTCACGGAAGTAGTGTTAGCTGCTCAGCCGTACTTTCACTGGTGTGATCTTCCAGCTCGATGAAACTCAGAAAGCATTCAACTGGTAATCCATCATCGCGAGGAGAAACAGATCTAACAATGACAGGAAGTTGATCGATATTGGAAACATATCGGGGGTTGAATCGACTGATAAACTAAAACAGTCTGCCTGTCGGATACCTCCCTCTGAAAGGATGGTTTTGCCTTGGCCAGATCTAGAGTCCTGTGTCCTGTTCTGGGCACCACATTTTAAGAAGGATATTGACAAGATGGGAGGGGGGCAAACAAGGTGATCCAGGGTCTGTGAACCAAGCCTGATGAGGAACGGTTGAAGGAGCTGGGGATGTTTAGCCCGGGAAAGAGGAGACTGAGAGGAGAGATAAGAGCCATCTTCAGATATCTAAAGGGAGCAAACTCGTTTTTTTCCTGCTGGGGGAGGACCAGAACCAATGGAGTCAAAGTACAAGGAATGAGACGTGAGAGCTGTTCGACGGTGGAACAGACTGCCACGAGAGGCGCTGGACTCTCCTTCCTTGGAGGTTGGATGGCCACCTGTCATGTATGATCTAGTTGAGATTCCTGCATTGGAAGGGGGCTGGACTAGATGACCCTCGGGGTCCCTTCCAACTCCGCAGTTCTCTTCTTCTCTCTGCCTCTTGCTGCCTCAAGGAAGGAGAGTCCAGCTCCGGAGGAGGAGGAGGAGAGAGGCTGGGCAGCGAAGAGAAGCGCCGCCGCCGCCGCCTTGCAAGGACCTGCCCGGAGCGCCTGGCACGGCCGACCTCGTGGCGCAACGGTAGCGCGTCTGACTCCAGATCAGAAGGCTGCGTGTTCGAATCACGTCGGGGTCAAGAGCAGCGGGCGCCCAGCGGGGGCTCCTTTTGCGTGGCTGGGCGGGGGGGGGGGGGGGGGGGGACACGCGGCCGAGGCGCTGCTCCTTTTCAGCCCGGGAGCGCTGCCGGCCTCGAAGCCTTTGCGCGAGAGAGGAGGACGTCTCTGCACATGGTCAGAGGCTCTCCTTCTCTGCTGGGAGCTGAGAAGGAAACGCAGGAGTTCGGCGCCCTTCGCAGCTGCCTCCAAGCCTATGCGTGGAAAGGGAGCACTCTGCACATGGTCGAAGCCTATGCGTGGAAAGGGAGCACTCTGCACATGGTCGAAGCCTATGCGTGGAAAGGGAGCACTCTGCACATGGTCAGAGGCGCTCCTTCTCCTCTCCAAGCCTATGCGTGGAAAGGGAGCACTCTGCACATGGTCAGAGGCGCTCCTTCTCCTCTCCAAGCCTATGCGTGGAAAGGGAGCACTCTGCACATGGTCAGAGGCGCTCCTTCTCCTCTCGAAGCCTATGCATGGAAAGGGAGCACTCTGCACATGGTCAGAGGCGCTCTCGCTCTCTCCTTTGCAGCTTGCAACCTTGCGGAGCTGAGAAGGAACAGAACCGCAAGAGATCTTCCACCCCGCAGCTTCCTTCGGGGCTCGGACTCCCAGACCCCGCCCTGCGTGTGCTGTGCCCCCCCCCCTTTGGAGGATGGCAACCGACTGGAGTTTGGGTGCTGGCAGCCGGCGCGCCCCCCACCCCGCTCCCTGTGGGTGGCCCCTTAACCAACCCTTGGCAGGCGATGGCAGGCAGGTCATTAGCGGGGGGGGGGGGGGGCGAAGAGCAGCCGGGAACATTCCTCTGCCCCCACCACTCACCCCCCTGCGCGCACACAAAGCATCCCTCCACACAAGCGCCCCATTGCATCACCCCGTGTGGCCTGGCACGGGTCCTCCCGCTCGTTAAAATGATGCAACGGAGTGGAAGGAGGAGGACGGGGCTGGGGGGGCTGGCAAGGGGGTGGGTGGGCTGCGCGGGAGTGGGGGGGAGGAGAGGGGAAGAAGGGGGCGTCAATTAACCCAGCGGGCAGCATCCCACCCCACTTCGCAGCCCCGCGGCGAATCGCAAGAGGGATCCCCAAAGGTCATCCAGCCCAACCCCCGGCAGGACAGGGGGCGCAGCTAAAGGATCCCTTTGAGATTGCTCCACAGCGAAGCAAAAGGCAGGCCGGGGTGTATGGGGGGGGGAGGTGAGGTCTGGCATTTTCCCTGCATTCCCGCCGTTGCCTCCAATATTCCGATTGCAGCCTCATCGGGGCAGGCACTCCTTTTGACATCTCATCTATTGCTTATAATGTTTGATGTATTACAGTATTTTAATTTTTTTGGGAAGCCGTCCAGAGTAGCTGGGGAAGCTCAGCCAGATGGGCGGGGTATAAATAATATATTATTATTATTATTATTATTATTATTATTATTATTATTATTATTATTATTATTATTATTATTATTATTATTATTATTATGGAGCTGGATTTGGAGCCGGGGGTGGGGTCCCTCTCGCCTCTGCACCCCCCTCCCGCCACCCCGCCTCTTCTTTCGTTGTTGGACCCCCGGAATAGATCCTCTCTCTCTCTCTCTCTCTCGAACTGGCGCTTCTGCGCAAAACGAAACAACAAGAAATTACTCCAGTCCGGGATTTCGTTCTCCCGCCTTCCGTTCCGCCCGAATACGAACCGCGCCGGGTCTTGCGGCTCTCCCTCCGCCCTTGCAATGAACAGCTCCGGCCGCCGAGTGGGAAGGGAACGCGCGGCGCCGTGGCTTAGTTGGTTAAAGCGCCTGTCTAGTAAACAGGAGATCCTGGGTTCGAATCCCAGCGGTGCCTGATGCTGCCCCGGAGCGAGAGGAAGCGTCCCACATTTTCCACCCGGAGCAAAGCAGCCTCGCCTCTTTTAACCGCATCGTCTCGCTTTTGCGCGCCGGAGAAGGAAGGAAGGAAGGCGGCTCTCGCATCCTAACCCTCCAGAAATCCTGCGCAGGGGCTGAGCGCCTCCTGCAAAGGCGGCCGAGAGCGCGTGGATCTGCGTGGCAGGGCTGCGCAATGCAGCTCACCACCACAATACACGTGTCTCCCCGTTCACACACACTCTAGACCCATATCGGCATCCTCTGCTGCCTTATGCATGTGGGGTGGTTAGGGGCTCCACGTGGGTCTCGTTGCAGCCACGGAACCAAAGCAATTGTTCAGGCAAGAGTTTGGGTGCAACCTTCGACGCCTCCCTTTCCACGGAGGCGCAGGTTGCAGCCACAGCAAAGGCGGCATTTTTCCACCTTCGCCGCATCAAGCAGTTGGCTCCTTCCCTTTCCCGCCCCGACCTGGCCACAGTGATCCATGCGACAGTCTCCTCCAGGCTTGACTACTGTAATTCGCTCTACGCGGGGCTGCCCTTGAAGCTGTCCCAGAAACTCCAGCGGGTGCAGAAATGCTGCAGCGAGGCTCCTCACGGGGTCTCTGCCATGGGAGCATATTCACCCAGTGCTTTTCCAGCTGCACTGGCTCCCGGTGGAGTACGGGGTCAGATTTAAGGTGCTGCTTTTGACCTTTAAAGCCTTATGCGGCCTAGGATCCTCGTACCTACGGGGCCTTCTTTCCTGGTATGCCCCGGAGGACCTTAAGGTCCACCAATGACAACATTCTGGAGGTCCCAGGTCGCAAGGTGGTTAGATTGGTCTCAACTAGATCCAGGGCCTTTTCAGCTCTGGCCCCGACTTGGTGGAAGGCTCTGTCACAAGAGACTAGGGCCCTGCGGGACTTGACATCTTTCTGCAGGGCCGGCAAGACAGAGCTGTTCCGCCTGGCCTTTGGTTTGGACTCGGTCTGACCCTTATGTCCCCCCCCCCCCCCCACCTTATGGTTTTGACTTTTAAAATGAGGCTGCATTTTAAATTGCATTTTAACCTGTATTTTAAATTGGTGGGGGATTTCCTATTATGTTTTTACTGTAATTTTACTGGTGTTAGCCGCCCTGAGCCCGGCTCTGGCCGGAGAGAGCGGGTATAAAAGCAGGGAGGGAAGCAGCAGTTGGGGTGGGAGAAGGAGAAGGGAGAAATTAATAATAATAATAATAATAATAATAATAATAATAATAATAATAATAATAATAATAATAATTTATTTATACCCAGCACATCTGGCTGGGTTTCCCCGGCCGCTCTGGGCGGCTTCCAACAGAATATTAAAATACAATAACCTATTAAACATTAAAAGCTTCCCTGAACAAAATGTTGTCCTGCCAGCGGCTCCAGCGCAGATGTCTCCCTCTGCCGCCTGCACTTTGGTCCCCAGGTGAGTCTGCGATAAGGAGGCTGCTGTCAGGCAGGTGAGGCAAGGGGTACCTGTCTGAGCTCTCCTCCGAAAGGAGACAAGGCGTGTTATTTCATTCCCGGTCTCTTTTCACCCGGGCTCTCCTCCGGGGAGCTTAAGAAGGTCGAAGTTAGCATCTCCCAAACTGGATTCCACAAACACATCCCGCGTGCCCCCTGCCCTGCAGAATAGCCTCTTTCCTTAAGTCGGAATGTGGGACCCACTAAGGAAGACAGCAGTCTGATAAAATTCAGAACAGCAGAAATTAATTGCACGACTATTCAAAACCATTCCTGTTGGCTGAGTGTGTGTATGATTAGCCCAGTGTCCCCACGGAAGCTTGGGGTTTTGGCCCAGGTCAACCTCCCCCCTTGTGCTGACCCCATTGCCCTCTGCCAACCTTGCCCCAGCCTTTGTGGCTCCCACAGTTCCTGTTCCCAGTGCCAGTCCAGGGCGCTGATGGGAGTTGTAGTCCAAAAATTCCGGAGGGCGCCAGCTTGGGGAACACTGGTCTCTGTAACCTGCCAGAGCACATGTCTGGCTTCTGCCTCGCGGGGCGCACTGCAACCAGGGATACCCAGATTTCAAGTCACCTTGGCAACCATGAAAGGACGATCGGGCTGAATAGCTGCTTTTTGCTTGTATTTATTCCTCTGACCGGCAGGAGGAGCTCTGGGGAAAACTTGCTCACTGCAACCAGCAATACCCAGATTTCCATTCCTCGAGGAACCAAAGCTATTCTTCACGACAATAGGGTGCAAGCTGGGGGTTGCCTCAGGGCATGCACAGAGGGCACACAATGAGTGTACGTCTACGGGTGGGCAAAGGGGAATGCTGAACCGCGGCCCCTCTCTCCCCTCCCCCTTTGGCCTGAGACTCCTGGCACACACACACCCCTGCCTCCACCCGACCCGACCCAGGCATGTCCTGCGTTGCTCCTGCACTCAGAGAAGGGTCCTCTCGGGCAAACAGATCCCCAAGCCCAGCTCCCCCCCCCCCCACTTCTTTTTCCTGGCCCATAAGAGCAGGGCGAGGAGACTCTTGAGAGTCCCATGGACTGCAAGAAGATCAAACCTCTCCATTCTGAAGGAAATCAGCCCTGAGTGCTCACTGGAAGGACAGATCCTGAAGCTGAGGCTCCAAGACTTTGGCCACCTCAGGAGAAGAGAAGACTCCCTGATGTTGGGAAAGATGGAGGGCACGAGGAGAAGGGGACGACAGAGGACGAGATGGTGGGACAGTGTTCTTGAAGCTACCAGCATGAGTTTGACCAAACTGCGGGAGGCAGTGGAAGACAGGAGGGCCTGGCGTGCTCTGGTCCAGGGGGTCACGAAGAGGCGGACACGACTAAACGACTAAACAACAGCAACAAGAGCAGGGTCCCCGTTTTCCAAGTAAGAATTTGGCCTGCATGTCCGAATGATCTTTTCTCTTGCAGGCAGACAAACTCCTGGCCGCTCACCCGGAGGGCATGTGGGCAGCCCCCTCAGGCCAGCGCCACGGATCCAGGCCTGCCAGCCTCACCTTAATAATGCACGTGTGAATGAGACAACCAGCCTTGGGCTCCGCAGGCGAGCAAAAAAATGGGGTTCGGGCACCAAGGACCCAAGATCAGACATCAGGCACGGCGCCTTTTATTGGAAACGGTGTGTGCAGACAGGGATGGGGGGAACAAAGACTCCCGTGTGTCTCCCCCCATCACAACCTTGTGTCCCCCGATGCTGTTTCGGGTCAAGTCTGGGTCCCTCAGTCTAGGTGATGAGGAGCTGCTGGGAGACCGGGAGGCCGCAGGATTCTTTATGGGCGTCGAAGAGCTCCTTCAGGGCCTTGACGTAGAGAGCGTGGAAGCAGTTCACCTCGTCCTCGGTGGGGCGCGGGCGGCGCGGGACCGGGATAGGCTTCCCCACTGCAAGAGGGAGAAGAAGCATGGGTGGTTGGGGGGTCTGCTCTGCCTCTCGCCCCCAGCAGCTTTGCACCCTGGCCTTGCGTTTCAGGGGTGGCTTAAGTGCAGGAATGGAGGGGACCCCAAGGGTCATCCAGCCCAACCCTCTGCAATGCAAGGATGCATCCAAGGATGAGGAGAAGGAAGTGTGTGTGTGTGCAATCTCCGCTCCCTCCACAGCAAGCCCCATAAAACGAGCCTGCTCATTTGATTCCTGCATTGCAGAGGGGTTGGGCTCGATGACCCTTGGGGGTCCCATTCAACTCCACAGGTCTCCGATTCAGTTCGAAGAGAGGGCGAAAGCACCACAACCTGCCGCTTTGTACGATGCTGAAGAGTTTGTGGCTCTTTGCAATCAGGTTGGTGAGTTGGGGGGATTTTGGGGTGTAGGGCGAAGGCTAAGGAAGGGACGGGGAGCCTTGTGGGTCCTTACCCACCACCGTGAGGGGGGCAGCCATGGGCTGGATCCCCCAAGAGGTGCTGGAGAAGAGGCCCCTCCCGCTGAAGAGACAAGGGGCGAAGCCAATCAGCTGCTTGAAACCGAGCTGGAAGCGGCGAACAAAGCTGCCCTCGGGGAACCGGATCTGTCGGTAAATGTCGTTCTCCCCGAAGGTGTAAACGGGCACCAGGTCAGCCCTGCGAGGAGGAAGAGGAGGAAGAAGGAATGCCGGGTCAGGGAGAGCCTTTAATCCAACCAAGAACCTCGCGAGGGAGGCTAGGCTGGGGGAAGGCTGGGACCTTAGCATATGGAATTCACGGCCTGTTATACATTAAGAGAAAACTATCTTAAAATGCTGTACAGGTGATATTTAATGGCAGATAAACTGGCCAAGATTTATAAAAATGTGTCAAGTAAATGCTAGAAATAGTTAGATGGGTCGGTCTTCCATATGTGGTGGAGACCTAGGAAAGCGAAAGGCTTTTGGGGAACGATATACAATGAAATGGAGAAAATGTTTAAGTGGTCTGTTCCCAAAAGACCAGGAGCTTTTCTTATAGGCATAATAGGGAGAGATGTAGCATAGAAGATGACTAAACTATTTATTTTTGGTACAACAGCAGCTAGAATATTATATTCACAGAATTATATTAAATTATAATATTTGTTATAATATAATAAATAATAATAATTGGGGAAAAGAGAAGGTCCCAACGAAGGAGGAGTAGCCTTTGAAGGAAATGGACTAGGCAGAAATGGAAAAGCTCACAGCAAAATTAAAAGATCAGAATGATGAACTTTCTATAGAAGGACGGAGGCCGTTTGTGGATTACTTAAAAAATATTACAGTCAAATGAAATCGCGAAAACGATTCAAGATAAAAGCAGGAGAAGAAAAATGACCCCCGCCCTTGCCCCCTCGGTGCCCCTACCCGTGTTGCAGTGCCAGGCGCACGAAGCCCTTCCTCCCCTGAAGGCGGACGCGCTGCTCTCCCGGGGCGCTGTCCAGGGACTCGGACGCACCCCCCACCACGATGGCCACCGCGTGCCCGGGGGGGCCACTCAGGAGGAAGTCCAGGGACCTTTTGTTGACCGGGACACCCCCTGGAAGTGGGAGGAAGCAAAGGTTCCTTGCTTTTCAAGGGGTTGGACTAGAGGACCCTCGCGATTCTCCTCCAACTCTGAAATTCTGCGAGTCTATTAAAGCGCAAAAGGGTCACTGGCAAAGGATCAGCGCGTCTGGAAGTGGTTGGAGGAGAGATGGTGGCTAACAGATTGAGGTTGAATCCTGACAAGACAGAAGTACTGTTTTGGGGAGACAGGGGGCGGGCAGCTGTGGGGGATTCCCTGGTCCTGAATGGGGTAACTGTGGCCCCGAAGGACCAGGTGCGCAACCTGGGAGTCATTCTGGACTCACCGCTGTCCATGGAGGCGCAGGTTAATTCTGTGTATTATTTGCGCAACCAAACACACCTTTTCTTTTGCACAGGAGCAAAGAATTGCAGGAAAAACAGACATTCTTGCTGAGGAATTCTATTCCCAGGGTCTCTGGGAAGGCATTCCTGAGTCTGGGGTGGTTCCTCCCATTGGATGGGCCAGGCAGGGTTCTTGAAGGTGGTCCTTAGGGGAGGGGCCACCCCACTTCCCCACCCCGACCGGCTAGAAGCACAAGAGGACGTCTCAGCTGCCTGTGGACTCCATGTGTCATGTTCCTAAGGACTTCCCTTGCCCCCCTTCCTTCTCCATTCCTCGACCCCTTGGCCTCACCTAAGCTCATCAGGTAGTCCCGGTAGACGGGTATGCGGAACAGCCCTGCGAGGGCGGCCAGGCTGGGGCGGAGGCCAGGGAAGGCGCGGGGGAAGCCCGTGGCCTCGGTGCAGAAGGCGGAAAAGGCCCCCGCGCAGATGATCCCGTGGGGGTGGGAGCCCAGGACGTAGTTCCGCGTCGGGGGCAGGTCGGCCGTCTTCACCAGCTGCAAGGCAAGAGGGGCGAGTCCTTTGGCACTTGGACCCCCACCTGAATGTCACATTCAGAGGCCAGCAGCCTTTGACAACCACCACCTCCTCCTCCTCTGTGATCTGGTCTCCAGGGGTTCCACAGACCCTGGGCATCCTTCGGAGGAAGGCAGACCCTCCGTCGCCCTGCCAGCCCCCTTCTCACACCTGAATGTCACATTCAGAGGCAGAGCCCCGCTTTCCATTGGTGGGCATGCGCAGATTCCATGACCAGCAGCCTTTGACAGCCACCACCTCCTCCTTCTCCGTGATCTGGTCTCCGGGGGTTCCAGAGACCCTGCCAGCCCCCTTCTTATACCTTGATGGGGAAATAATCCCGGTGGAGCTCCCAGACTCTCCAGCGCCTCATCCAGTCGCTGCGGCGCCCACCTGCGAAGACAAGAGTCAGAGAATTGTGGGGTTGGAAGGGGACCCCCAGGGTCATCCAGCCCAACCCCCTGCAATGTAGGAATCGCAGCTGAGGAATCCCTGGCAGGTGACCACCCGACCTCTGCTTTAAAACCTCCACAGTAGGAGATCCTGCCACCTTCCGAGGGAGTCCGCTCCACTGAGGAACAGCCCTAACCCTCAAAAAGTACTTCCTGATGTGGAGTCGGAATCTCCTTTCTTGCCATGTGAAGTCATGGGTTCAGATCCTGCCCTCTGGAGCCGCAGGAGACCTGCTAGCTCCACCTTCCACGTGACAGTCCTTTGGTGGTCCGGTTTGTACACCGCTTGGTCACGGAGACATTTTTGTATTTCAAATACTTGATATATTATTATTAATTCATTCATTAATAATGAGGAGCAAGATGATCCTCGGGGTCCCTCCCAACTCTGATTCCATGTTATATTTTGGGGAGGGTTCTTTTGATTCGTGTCAATTACAGGATTCTGTGTGTTTTTTATAGCAAAATTTAATAAATAATTATAAATACAGTGGTACCTCGGGTTAAGAACTTAATTCGTTCCAGAGGTCCATTCTTAACCTGAAACTGTTCTTAACCTGAAGCACCACTTGAGCTAATGGGGCCTCCTGCTGCCGCCGGAGCACGATTCTGTTCTCATCCTGAAGCAAAGTTCTTAACCTGAGGTACTAATTTCTGGGTTAGCGGAGTCTGTAACCTGAAGCGTCTGTAACCCGAGGTACCACTGTACATAAGTAAATGCAGCTGATTTTTCTGCCCTGCATACAGAGAGAGAGATGAAATGCCTTCTGCCATTGTGTTGTGTTCCATTTTATTGGAGGCTGTCTTGGAAAATAGATAACAGTAAATAGCATTGAGGAAAACGGGTTTGGGATGGTCGCAAGCTGCCCCAGGGGAAGGGGGTGAGTTGGAGGAGGCGGGGCATGGCGACGCAGCAGCTCCAGCTATGTGGGTCTGGGTGTGGGGCAGAGCACCCTTCTCAGACAAGGAGAGGCACCTTTCACCTGGCCTCTGGGTAGGGTTGGGGGGAATCGAACTCACCTCTCTCTGTTGTATCCCAGTCGTAGATCCACCAGGCGAAATACAGGACGCTGATGGACCAGTAGGAGGTGAAGAGCAGGTAGACCAGGAGAACGGAGAAGAAGGGACCTGGGGGGGGGGCAGAGGCAGGTGAGGGGCAGGCCGGCCCTCCAGGCTGAAAGCTCCCTGGGTGGTGGGGAGGTGTCTGAAGGGGTCCATCTAGGGCAGGCTTCCTCAACCTCGGCCCTCCAGGCCCCACGAGGAGGAGGAGGCATAGCTGCCGACGTTTCCCTTTTTTAAAGGGAAATTCCCTTATTCCGAAAAGGATTCCTCGCAAGAAAAGGGGAAAGTTGACAGCTGTGGGAGGAGGCCAAGCTACCTCTCTTCCCTGAGCACCCCTGCCCCTCCCTCCCACCCACCCCAGCTCCCAGCTTACCAAAGAAGAGGTAGGTGAGGACCCACTGGAAGACGCTAAGGGCCTCCAGGTGCTTCTGCAGAGCCATCTTGGTCGCAGGAAGTGGAAGAGGAAGAGATCCTGGGAAGAAAATCCACGGGGGGGGGGGGGCTCTGCAGCCTTGGCAGAAGGGAGAGCGTGAAGACACAGGTGTGTTCAGCACAGGTGGCCTCTGACCTGCATCCCAAAGCCCAGCTGCTCCCCTTCAGCCGTGCCCTCAGGAAGGGGGCAGCATGTGGGGCAGGAGGAGGAGGAGGAGGAAAGAGCCTCACTTGTCCAGGAGAAGACGTTGTCTTGCCCACAGCTGCAATGCACAAGTCTCTCTCTGCCGCCTGCACTTTGGTCCCCAGGTGAGTTGGCAATAAGGACGCTGCTGTCACCCAGGTGAGGCAATGAGGACCTGGCTGAGCTCTCCTCCAGGCTCCAGGAAACTTAAAAAGTCAAGCCCAGCGGCTCCCAAACTCTGTGTGCCCAGAGGCACCCTCAGATTCATTTATTTTGACCCCCAGCCAGGGCACTAGAGCCAATCGCTCTATCCCCAGCAACCAGTAGCTGCCTTGCTGGCCCTCGGCTCCTTCCCCTTGGCCCTTGTCCCAGTTCTGCCCTGCCCTCTTGGCCCATGAGACAAAGGTTGGGGTGGCAGGATCGATTGCCCTGCCTGCCCGCCTCCCTTCTCCAAGCTGCCTCAGATGGAGACCTTTGCCCATCTACCTTGTGCCTGGCAGCGGCATCAGTGCCTCTCCAGAAGCATGAATTCCCTTCCTCGCCGGGAGATGCTGCCCTGGGGGCTTGGCAGCTGGGCCCTTCTGCATTCCAGGTAGGTGCCCCAACCTGCTACAGTCCTTCAGGAGCCATGAGCCCAGGGGGAGGGCTGGCTGGGCAGATTTATGGGCCCCTAGCTGACAGTGGGACGCGGGTGGCGCTGTGGGTTAAACCACAGAGCCTAGGGCTTGCCGATCAGAAGGTCGGCGGTTCGAATCCCCGCAACGGGGTGAGCTCCCGTTGCTCAGTCCCTGCTCCTGCCAACCTAGCAGTTCGAAAGCACGTCAAAGTGCAAGTAGATAAATAGGCACCACTCCGGCGGGAAGAAAAACGGCGTTTCCGTGCGCTGCTCTGGTTCGCCAGAAGCGGCTTAGTCCTGCTGGTCACATGACCCGGAAGCTGTATGCCGGCTCCCTTGGCCAATAAAGCGAGATGAGCGCCACAACCCCAGAGTCGGCCACGACTGGACCTAATGGTCAGGGGTCCCTTTACCTAGGTCACAGTGGGGCTGGAGAACCTTTGAGGGTCCATTCCAACTCTGCAATTATGTTGTTCTATTATTCGTTCTGTCAGTGCAAGCATTTCTGTGTGCCCACCGGAAGAATCTCCCCTCCCCTCCTCCTGCGTGTTATTCTGGGGGTTCCTCTGATGTCCTGGAGTGGATTGGGGGGGGTCCCATTATGCCAGGAGGAGTCCCTGCACTGGCTTCTGCTGGCACTCCAGATTATAACACTGGTCCTGAGAGATCTGCATTGGCTCCCAGTACATTTCCGAGTACAATTCAAAGTGTTGGTGCTGACCTTGAAAGCCCTAAATGGCCTCAAAGGCCCAGTAGACCTGAAGGAGCGTCTCCACCCCCATCGCTCAGCCCGGACACCGAGGTCCAGGGCCGAGGGCCTTCTGGCGGTTCCCTCGCTGCGAGAAGCCAAGTTACAGGGAACCAGGCAGAGGGCCTTCTCAGTGGTGGCACCCACCCTGTGGAACGCCCTCCCACCAGATGTCAAAGAGAAAAACAACTACCAGACTTTTAGAAGACATCTGAAGGCAGCCCTGTTTAGGGAAGCTTTTAATGTTTAATAGGTTATTGTATTTTAGTGTTCTGTTGGAAGCTGCCCAGAGTGTCTGGGGAAATAAATTATTAT
Source organism: Podarcis muralis (assembly GCF_964188315.1). NCBI lineage: Eukaryota > Metazoa > Chordata > Lepidosauria > Squamata > Lacertidae > Podarcis > Podarcis muralis. The sequence continues at coordinate 1,015,439 of NC_135667.1, forward strand.
TATTATTATTATTATTATTATTATTATTATTATTATTATCCAGGTTGGCACCTGTCTGTCTCGGGAGACAATAGAGGAGGGCGCCTTTGAGGGTTAGGTCAAACTCTAGGAAGTTCACAGCACCTGCTGTGGCTTTAGAGACCGATGCAGGAGAGAGATGTTTTGTTGCAGCCGGGGCAGGTGAAGGTGTCTGGTTGTGCTGTGCTTCTTTGCTCTGCTCCCCAAAGCAGTCATTCCTCCTCTGGTCACTGTCTGTCTCCAGGCACCACAGCTGCCGGCAAGGGACTTGCACCCGTCAGGGTTGAGATGACTGCCAGCCGTCATGGTCACATTAGCGGACATCTTTGTAATTCAGAGTTGGCCCCGTTCCATCATGATAATGATTAATAAATTAATCTCCTTCCATGCACATGGTTCAAGGAGATGCACAAAATGCAGTAAAAAGCAGCTCAGAACCATTTTAGAAACAGATGATTTTTTAAAACACTACAATGTCGACAGAGCGGCAGAGCGGCAGAGACCATGACGCTCACTGTAGAGTCATAAAACAGAAGAGTTGGAAGGGACCCGAAGGGTCATCCGGCCCAACCCCTTTGGTTGGCATCTGTCCGCCTGGAGAGACAATGGAGTGTGCTTCCTGGGGTGAAGTGAAACAACTGTGTTAGCAGCACCAAAGTGGCCTCTCTGGGGCGCAAGTGTGACTGGAGATTCAAGACCCCCCTCTCAGCCTCGCTGAAATGCAGTTAATGCAGCTTTGGTGACATGGTAGCTCTAGGGAAGAGAAAGAGTGCCTCTGAGCAGGTGAAGAGTGCTTTGAGGATCCACAGTTGCAGCTGCCTTCCTTTCAAAGGGATCAAGCGCAGCTCTTCCTGATGGCCTTTAGGTGCCCCTGGAAGAAAGACACCAAGGTTTCGGAAGCACCCTGTGGGTGGGGGTGTTGGGTGCTGTTCAAAGGTTGGCCCCTCCTCCTCCTCCTCCTCCGTCTCCTGCCAGGCAGGGCAGTGAGGTCCAAGCTGACCTGACCCAGGAGGGGGCAAAGGTAGAAATTACACAAACCTCTTTCTGGCAATGACATTGCTTCCTGCCTCAGGGCAGGGCAGCCTCTCCCTATTTTGGGTGGAGCCTGAAAGGGGGCCAGAGTTCGTGGTGTGCTTTTTACTTGGTATTTTTAATAACAAGAACTCCAACTTATTTAACGTCGTTCTCTACCGACTGAGCTTTCCCAGGTTTGTGGAAATCATCAGTTAAGTCAATAAAACCCTATTATATGAATGGAAAGCAATGGAAAAACACTGTAAATATCCAAACAAACTGTTTTATTTTGTACAGGAGGGTAAAACAAGAAATCCATGAGCATAAATAAAGTGTTTCTGAGCCGCAGTGCTGGGCAGAGCAGGAGTGGCCATGATCCCAGAAGCAGAAGAGCACCTACTCGGACCTTTTCCTCTCAGCTGTCAATGGGCAACACAAGACCTGATAAAGGACAGACAGAAAAATCATACTGTATACTGAAAATATTGGCACAAGAGACTGGATGAGCAGAATTGAGCTGACATAACTGTAATGCCAAAAGGAACGTAAAATATTTGCTCCGAGAGGAAAAGGCAGGCAATACACTGACACCTTGACTGACAGCTGACAGGTAATGGACTCAAAGGTCTGTCTGTCACTCCACCTGTTTTAAGGTGAAGAATAAGGTTTGAATGATGCTTCTCTGAAATGAATTGTGGAAGGGAAATGTAACTTCTAAAAGGAGTTGCACGCCTTTGTTTGGGGCTTACTCTTTCCTGGCTTAGAGGTTGAAAGCTTATCGCAAGAATAAAGACAAGGCTTAATAGCTGCTTCTTGCTTTCCTGTACCTGAGTGCGGTCTCTTGATTTATCCTGACTGGGGAAAGGACCTCGCGGGGCGCACTGCAACCAGGGGTACCCAGATTTCAAGTCACCTTGGCAACCACGAAAGGACGATGGGGCCGAATAGCCGCTTTTTGCTGGCATTTATTTCTCTGACCTGCATGAGGACCTCTGGGAATAACAGTACCCAGATTTCCACTCAAAACCAGGGTGCAAACTGGGAGTTGCCTCGGGGCATGCACAGAGTGCACACGATGGGTGGGCAAAGGGGGATGCTGAACCGCGGCCCCTCTCTCCCATCCCCCTTTGGCCTGAGACTCCTGGCACCCCCCCCCCCCCGCCCTGCCTCCACCCGACCCAGGCATGTCCTGCGTTGCTCCTGCAGTCAGAGAAGGGTCCTCGAGCCCCTTGGGAAAACAGATCCCCAAGCCCAGCTTAAAGGTAAAGGGACCCCTAACCATTAGGTCCAGTCATGACAGACTCTGGGGTTGCAGCGCTCATCTCACTTATTGGCCGAGGGAGCCGGCGTACAGCTTCTGGGTCATGTGGCCAGCATGACTAAGCCGCTTCTGGAGAACCAGAGCAGCGCATGAAACGCCATTTACCTTCCCACTGGAGTGGTACCTATTTATCTACTTGCACTTTGACGTGCTTTCGAACTGCTAGGTTATCAGTAAGCCCAGCTTACCCTCCCTCTTTTTCCTGGCCAAAGAGCAGGGCCCCTGTTAAGGAAAAATCTAGGTGTGAGGCTGCTCAGTCCCCCAGCTGGTCGGGCAGAGCCCACGGGTCCCTGCGGAAGAAAGGAAGGAGTCCAGCCAACCAGAACAAATAGCTGTAGACCAAAGTTTATTGCACAGTAGTTTCAAAGAGCAAATTTTGAACCCTCAGGATGGGGTGACAAAGACTTTTAAAACTTTCCCACCATATCCCAGAATACAGTTCGTACAGCATCATTGCTACATCACTGACATGTCACAAAAGGGGAGGGCTTAACCTTGGCAAACATGTCCAGACAAGTCCTTGGTACAAGAATAGCATAAGCAGACATGGCGGGGCAAGACTCAGGTATAAGATTAGCATAGACAAATATGTCTTAAGTACCCACCACCCAAAGGTTTGGGTAAATAAATCCTGTGTCCAGTCAGGCTTCCCTGTGTGGCTCTGCTCAGGAGCTGACCTGGCAGGAGAGCAGAGTAGCAGCGGTCCTGCGTCCGTGTGAGATGAGGGATAAATCAAGTCCAAAGACAGATTGGTTCTTATCTCTAGAAGCGTTTATTTACAAAGCACTAAATCCATCAGAAACCTCCGACATTCTCTGTGCTTCAAAAGCACACACAAAAGCACAGCCTCTGAGCTGAGCTGCGTCTCAAGCAGAAGCGAAAGCAAGTCTGAAAAAGTGACACAGACTGTGACGCGCTTCTCTGCGTTAAGCTCCTCCCAGATACAGGACACCATGGAGTTTTAACCCTGTCAGTTCCAAACTCCACACCCCCTCTTGTCCTGCATCTGGGGACAATAGCCAACAATGCTTTTCCCATACACAGACCCTCACAGAACTCTTCGTGCTTCTGGAAGGTTAATGGTTTTGTGAAACCATCAGCGAGGTTCTTGGTTGAGGGACAGTATTTCAGAGCAACTAGCCCCTCATGAACGCTCTGACATACATTCCGGAAACGTATGTCCAAATGTTTGGTCCTCGCCTTGAATTGCCCCGTCTCAGCCAATTTGAGGCATGGTTGATTGTCTTCATGCACCACAACGGGCAGACAATTCTCTCCACAGATTTCCTCGACCAAACACACATAGATCTCCAGCTCTCTGCAAACCTCTGATAGCGCACTGAACTCAGCTTCAGTAGATGAAAGCGCTATGAGACCTTGCTTCCGGGACCTCCACCCAATCACTGAGTCCCCAAACTTCACCACTAGGCCTGACACTGATTTGTGGTCCGCAAGGTTAGCCCAATCCACATCTACCCACGCGGTCAGCTTGACACCACCGTTAGCTGACATCTTGAGGCAAAAGTCTTTAGTATCTTGCAGGTAACGTAGCACCTGCTTAATACCATTCCAGGCCTGCACACTAGGACTTGAAGCCTCTCTACTGAGCAGATTGACAGCAAACGCTATGTCTGGTCTGCTCCACTGTGACAGATACAACAGACTACCCAGAGCTGACTGAAAGAGTTCAGTATTTTCGAACACCACGCGCTCTACTTGCTGACACTCCTTCACGTATCCAGCCTCCATGGGTGATCTGGCACCTGCACAATCAGACATCCTGAACTTCTCAAGCAACTGTTCAATCTTACCTTTCTGGCGAAGCAAAAAGCTTCCATCACTTGCTCTTGTGATCTCTATGCCTAGATAGGACTTGACATCTCCAAGCTGCTTTAGCTTGAACCGCTTTCCAAGCTCACTAGCAAACTTCTCCACCTGTTCACCTGTCTGTGCCATGATCAAGATATCATCAACAAACACCTGAACCACTTGCTGTTTCAAGCCTGAATCTCTAATGTAAAGACAACTGTCTGCAAGAGATCTCTTAAAACCTAGCTCTTCTAAGGCTTCATGTAGGCACATATTCCAATTCCTGGCAGATTGGCGTAATCCATAGATGGATTTGTGCAACCGTCACACGACGCCTGGCTCACTGACTTCAAACCCTGGAGGAGGAAGCATGTACAACTCCTCCTGGAGATCTGAATTCAGGGAGGCAACATCTACATCAAAATGGTTCACCTTCCAACCTCTCTGTGCTGCTATCGCCAAAAACGTTCTCAAAGTCTTGGCTCTCGAGGTCGGCGAATAGACCTCCATGAAGTGGACACCCTTCTTCTGTGTGAATCCTCAGGCCACTAACCTCGCTTTATACTGTGGTTCTCCTGTTTCTGTGGGTTTAAGTCGGTAAACCCATCTGCAGCTCACAGCTTGCTTGTTAGCCGGCAGCTGAGTGAGTGAGAACACACCAAGAGACTCCATTGAGTTCATCTCCTTCTGCATCGCCTCATGCCATTTGCTGGCTTCTTCCCGAGGCAACTTCTGAACATCCTCAAAGGATTCAGGTTCACATCTAGCCACACCAACCCAGACACTTGTGGCTTCATACCTTTCAGGTGGCTTTCCCTTTGTTGATCTTGCTGACCTCCTCAGCGTGAACTCTGGAACTGCGCCTGATTCACCTGGATCAACCCTACTATCCCCTGTGTCAGAAACATCCCCCTCTGACCTGCTGCGCCATTTCGGGCGTACAGATGGTTCTGCTGGCGAGGATGGTTCACTCCTTAGCTCAGACTTGACAGAGACCTGTGGAGGGGTCCTGGGACTCCCTTTTGGAGAGATACGGAGCCTCTCCCTTGGAGATCCCGGCTCTGGACTCTGTGGCTGTGGACTGTGCACCTCAGCAACAGGTTCAGCCTCGTCCTCCTCCTCTTCCTCATCTGAGTCTAACAGAACATCCGGGTTCCCGTGAAGACGTTTCCACCCACTCTGCTCACAAAACTCAGCACTGCCGCTAATAAGCAGCTTAGACTGGTTGCCAGTAGGGTATGCGAAACGCCATGCCTTTGAGCCCAGCTCATAGCCTACAAGATCATCTTCCTAGATCTTGGCTCACCCTTTCTGCGCATGGCCTTTGGAATGAGGACCCAAGCCTCACAGCCAAAAACGCGGAAGTAGTGCACTTTCGGTTTCTTCTGATGCAGTAAGAAATATGGTGTGTTGCCTACACTGGAATTGTACATCCTGTTCTGCAAAAAACATGCTGTCTTATAACTCTCAGCCCAAAAGTGCTGTGGCAAACCCGAGTCTGCCAACATAGCGTTCACTGCTTCCTGTAGCGTGCGAAATTTTCTCTCTGCAACCCCGTTCTGTTGCGGAGAGTAGGGGGCAGTCAATTGATGACTGATACCCTTCTGCCTGAAAAACGATTGCAGCGCAGAACCTGTGAACTCCCCCCCGCGATCAGATTGAAAGGAAATCACCCTGGTAGAGAACCGCAGCTCTACCGCTGTGATCCAATCCCTGATCAGTGCAGCTGCTTCCGACTTCTGTTTAAGCGAGAAAACCCAAGAATGCTTTGAAAAATCGTCAATCAGAAACAGAACCCATTTAGACCCAGCTAAAGAAGGTGTTGGCATGGGCCCTGATAAATCTGCATGCACAAGTTCAAAGGGTTTGCTGGTTCTTCTCTCTGACCTGGGGTATGTGCATGTTGTGACCTTCGATTGCTTACAGGCTTGACAATCTAGGTATCTGTTACATGCCTCGAACCTACACCCAATTGTGTTGTCAGTGGCTTTCCTCACATATGACCACCCAACATGCCCAAATCTCCTGTGCCACAGGTGCATACAATCATGGTGTGGTGGGACATTTGCACACTGCACTTGGGCGTCTTTAATGGACTTTCCACTAGCCCCATCTTCCACCAGTCCCATTTTTCTACCAGTCCCATTTTCAATAGGCATCTCCACCAGAAAGAGCCTGTCTTTCCTCTCAACACTGTAGAGCTTCTTCCCATTCCTGTAGAAGGAACACACATTGTTAGAGAACAGAACATCAAACCCATCAGCCATAAGAGCTGATACACTTAAAAGAGAATGTGCAAGCTCTGGAACCAAAAAAGCTTGCACCTCGTGATCTATAAAAGAACAATATAAAAACCCAGTTTCAGTCAATGGTCTCTGGGACCCATCCGCAAATGTGGCATAGCGTCCAGTTTTAACTGTCTTGCAGTTCCTCAGGAGCTCTCGAGATGTCACGAGGCAATGCGAAGCTCCCGAGTCAATAACAAGAGACAAAGTGGCTCTCTGGCTGTTTTCCAAAGTTGCCATGGCGTTGCTCGCACCCCCACCAGTTGCCATGGTTGCTGCAAGGCCTTTGCCGGTGTTCTCACGCTTCGCCATCTGAGAACTGTTGCTTATCTGCCTTAGCAGGTGGCTGACCTTGCATTCCAGCGCCTCTGCAGAACAATGCCCTTCGCTGTTGGACTTCGCCTCAGAGCACAAACAACTTTCGGAGACTTTGGCTTTCCCAGAGCTCTTGGATCGGCCTGCACCCCCACTCCTGGGTGCCCAGCTTCCTGAGGAACGGACTGCAACTGCCTTCCTCTTCCCAGCTCTCAGCCTCTCTCCCGGACCATCACACAGATGTGTTGAAGCATAGAAACAGCTTCCTGAAACAGTCCCAGCCCCCTCTGGGCTTCTTCTAGCCCCCTCTGGTCTGGCTCCCACTGCGGCCTGACATGCCGTCTTCAGTGCCTGCCACGCGACCCAGGGCTTCCTCCCTTGGAGCTTTGGCAACAGCCAAGCATCAACGCTGGCCCTTAAAATGGCTAGCACCCTTTGCTCTCTCTCCAGAGCATCAGCCACGTCTGCTTCACAAGCTTCCACTGCTCCTGCAGACTTCTCAGCCTCTGCAGCTGCAGCATTGGGCTGGGCAAATACTGGATCGGCTTGCGTGCACTCCCAAAGCTGCTTTCCCCCCAGCCAATAATACATGCGCTTGCTCCAGTCCTCCCAATTGGCCCCATTCAGTTTTTCGAAGGGGATATTATAGCTCTCATGGCCCTGCTGTGCCTGGGCAGCAGCCATCTTCCACCCACCGGGGCTTTAAGCGTACTCATGCGTTTGCCAGTAAGCTGGACCTCCGAAGCAGCCTTCCTTCTTGGCTTTTGGCTCCGCTCTCCAGCATTCCTCACTGCCCTTCCTGGCAGGAGCTCTCAGCAATGCAACGCTGGCAGTCTTCCTCCCTTCTCACACTTGTCAGGAAACACGTAACTTCCACGAAGGGGATATTATAGCTCTCATGGCCCTGCTGTGCCTGGGCAGCAGCCATCTTCCACCCACCGGGGCTTTAAGTGTACTCATGCGTTTGCCAGTAAGCTGGACCTCCGAAGCAGCCTTCCTTCTTGGCTTTTGGCTCCGCTCTCCAGCATTCCTCACTGCCCTTCCTGGCAGGAGCTCTCAGCAATGCAACGCTGGCAGTCTTCCTCCCTTCTCACACTTGTCAGGAAACACGTAACTTCCATAACCTTTGGGTAAATAAATCCTGCGTCCAGTCAGGCTTCCCTGTGTGGCTCTGCTCGGGAGCTGACCTGGCAGGAGAGCAGAGTAGCAGCGGTCCTGCGTCCGTGTGAGATGAGGGATAAATCAAGTCCAAAGACAGATCGGTTCTTATCTCTAGAAGCATTTATTTACAAAGCAGTAAATCCATCAGAAACCTCCGACATTCTCTGTGCTTCAAAAGCACACACAAAAGCACAGCCTCTGAGCTGAGCTGCGTCTCAAGCAGAAGCGAAAGCAAGTCTGAAAAAGTGACACAGACTGTGACGCGCTTCTCTGCATTAAGCTCCTCCCAGATACAGGACACCACGGAGTTTTAACCCTGTCAGTTCCAAACTCCACAATACAGTACAATAGAACTTCCTTTGCATGTCTGGAGCCTGAGGCGAGTCAGGTGATGAGATTTGGCTTCCTTTGGCTAACAATGAACCCAGCAATTGTCACCTCTGAGAACTTCCTGGAGTCCTTTTGCAAGGGGAAAAATAGCTTTGGAATGGAGGGAACTGGGAAAGGAGATGGTTTTATATTATTTTAAAGCTAGGTAACTTCCCTGACGGGACACGGGTGGCGCTGTGGGTAAAACCTCAGCGCCTAGGGCTTGCCGATCGAAAGGTCGGCGGTTCGAATCCCCGCGGTGGGGTGCGCTCCCGTCGTTCGGTCCCAGCGCCTGCCAACCTAGCAGTTCGAAAGCACCCCCGGGTGCAAGTAGATAAATAGGGACCGCTTACCAGCTGGAAGGTAAACGGCGTTCCGTGTGCTGCGCTGGCTCACCAGATGCAGCTTGTCACGCTGGCCACGTGACCCAGAAGTGTCTGCAGACAGCGCACAACCCTAGAGTCTGGCAAGACTGGCCCGTACGGGCAGGGGTACCTTTACCTTTACCTAACTTCCCTGAGCTGTCAAGTTGAAAGGATACATTCAGGCATAATATTATTAATATTTAACTTTAAAGATGTGCCCCCCCGTAATTTCCGTAACAGCCCCCATTTTCCGAGTAAGAGCTAGGCCTGCATGTCCAAATGATCTTTTCTCTTGCAGACAACCTAGCTGCTCACCCGGAGGGCATGTGGGCAGCGCCCTCAAGCCAGCGCCATGGATCCAGGGCCTGTCAGGAGATCGGCCTACACCCGAGTAGGACCCTGGCAGAGAAACATGCCCGACTGGCATGTTCTCTCCCTCCTGATCGATCGTCCGGGAGCTTCAAAAGCTTTCTTCAGCCTGGACCGATGCCAACCGACACTGGCACACTTAGGGATCCGCAGAGTATGCACATCATGCGTAACAGAACTCAGCATTTTGGCTAATCTACTTTATTTACATATAAACACACACAGAGCACTGCAACATGGCTCCCTCTCTCTCCAGCATCAGACAGCAAAGAGAAAAAGAACAAAGGACAATAGTCCCACTTCACGGAACACAAACATCCTGTCTCCGTCACTTCCCACTCTGTGGAGTCAAAGCATACACCGTCATGTAAAAGACAACAATCCCATGACTGCAGTCATGGAGCAGGAATTCTAACAGGGCCATGGCCTGCTTCTCTGGCTGCCGGGCCCTGCAGACCGTGCCTTCATAATGCATGTGTGAATGAGACAACCAGCCTTGGGCTCCGCAGGCGGGCACAAAAAGGGGGTTCGGGCACCTAGGACCCAAAATCAGACACCAGGCATGGCGCCTTTTATTGGAAATGGTGTTGTTACGGTAAAATCTGGGTGCGAGGCTGCTCTGCCACCCAGCTCGTTGGACTAAGTCTGCGGGTCCCTGCGGAGGAAAATGAGCTCAGCCGGAGACAGGAGCAAGCTGCAGAAGATCCAAGTTTATTGCACAACAGGTTCAAGGCGAGATTGCACAGCGAGAAAGGGGTGACATGAACTTTTAAAACTTCCCTCCATGTCCCAGAAGACAGTGCAAAATACATCACAGTTACATCATGAATACATTAAGAAGAGGTTGGGTTACACTGGATTAACATATGGAGGAGGGAGGGGGGAATATGCAGAGCTGGAGATATGCACAGATAAGCACATCCTGAGTACCGGTGATGAGAAGACAATGGTCCAAGTATGCATAGTCTGCCACCTGGCATTGCCCAGAGGAAAGGCTTGGCAGAGTGATTTGGGGTCTTCCTGAGAGTACGTGGCACCTCGCTTGAGGGATTATGGAGGACAGGGGAGGTGTCATGGAGTCCTAGAGAAACTGAGCCGCTTGGCGCCAAAAGCAAGAAAATCGGTGTTGTGGTTGATTCTATATGAATTTTTAAAGATTTTAGCCCATTTTATATTGACAATTGAAGTTGGAAACAAAATGGATACATTGTAGTGAGATTTGACACTTTTATGGGTTCACAAGTTTCGATTCCATTGTTCTCCCAGCAGGGAGCCGTCAGCAGCTTGACAAGAGGTTAAATGAGGCGTGCAGGAGCTCGCTGAGCTAGCTCTGCAAGGCGAATGCATGGTTCTGATTGGGTAGAACGCACCCATTCAAAAAATAGGAAATACAACTTTATACGGTCTACCCATAGTAAAAATAAAGCGGGAGGCGAGGCATAAGACGTTTGGGCTTATTTCGCCCGTAATAGCGGATCAGTGTAGGAAAGGGGGGGGAAAGGCACTTTATTTATGGGGCTTGGGGTAAAGTGTGGTGCTTGTGCAATGGTGTGGGGGCTGAGGGGTCCATGTGGGGCTGGGTGCCCTTAAGGTCATGGCCTCGGACCCTCTGGTGACCAGCGGAAGGGTGAAGAAGACATGCCCCCCTTCCGTATCACTGTGTACAGATGGGGATGGGGGGGCAAAGACTCCCGTGTGTCTCCCCCCATCACAACCTTGTGTCCCCTGATGCTGCTTCGGGTCAAGTCTGGGTCCCTCTAGGTGACGAGGAGCTGCTGGGAGGCCGGGAGGCCGCAGGATTCTTTATGGGTGTCAAAGAGCTCCTTCAGGGCCTCAACGTAGAGAGCGTGGAAGCTGTTCACCTCGTCCTCGGTGGGGCGCGGGCGGAGCGGGACCGGGATAGGCTTCCCCACTGCAGGAAGGAGAAGAAGCATGGGCGGTTGGGGGGTCTGCTCTGCCCCTCGCCCCCCACCCATGGCAGCCAGGGCCTCCCCACCCCAGCAGCTTTGCACCCTGGCTTGGGATTCAGGGGTGGGTTCATTGCAGGAATTGAATGGACCCTCGAGGGTCATCCAGCCCAACCCTATGCAATGCAGGAATCCCTGAATGGGGCCAACCAACCTCAGCTTAGAAACCTCCAAGGAAGGGGAGAAGGAAGTCGGTGTGTGTGTGTGGGTGTGCACGCACGCAAGCAAACGCAGCTCCCTCCATAGCAAGCCCCATAAAACGAGGCGGCTCGTTTGATTTCTGCATTGCAGAGGGGTTGGGCTAGATGACCCTTGGGGGTCCCATTCAACTCCACAGGTCTCCAATTCAGTTCTAAGAGAGGGCAAAAGGGAGATGCACCAGAACATGCTGTTTTGTATGATGCTGAAGAGTTTATGGCTCTTTGCAATCAGGTTGGTGAGTTGGGGGGATTTTGGGGTGCAGGGCGAAGGCTAAGGAAGGAACGGGGAGCCTTGTGGGTCCTTACCCACCACCGTGAGGGGGACAGCCATAGGCTGGATCCCCCAGGAGCGGCTGGAGAAGAGGCCCCTCCCGCTGAAGAGACAAGGGGCGAAGCCGATCAGCTGCTTGAAACCGAGCTGGAAGCGGCGAGCGAAGCTGCCCTCGGGGAACCGGATCTGTCGGTAAATGTCGTTCTCCCCAAAGGTGTAAACGGGCACCAGGTCAGCCCTGCGAGGAGGAAGAGATGGATGATGTTACTTTCTGTTTTGAGAGAGGAAGAGACAGCATGTCGGTGCGCTCTCCCGGGTCGTTCATTTATTTTGCTGATGTACAATAAATCGCTTCTTAGAAGAAGAAGAAGAAGAAGAGTTTGGATTTGATATCCTGCCTTTCACTCCCTTTAAGGAGTCTCAAAGCGGCTCACATTCTCCTCTACCTTCCTCCCCCACAACAAACACTCTGTGAGGTGAGTGGGGCTGAGAGGTCACCCAGCAGTTGCACCTAATCTGGTTGCCCGGGGCAATGGCCTTGGTCCAAGTCACATCATTTGGCGGTTTAAATGGCAATGGTGAAGGACAGCGACCAGAGCAATGTACAGCGCTGGGTGATCGACAGCGGAGCCAGTCATCATCTGCTGCCATCTGGTGGCCAAATGCGGAACTGCAGAGCCGTTTCTGAAGGAAAAACAGTCACTCTTGCCGGTGGATCCAAGAGACAACTGACAACTGTTGGCTCTGTTTTTGTTCCTTTTTTGCAGGCTGAACTGGAAGCATTTGTGGTCCTAGGGATGGAATGCTGTCTTCTTTAGTTAGAGATGGGTTTAAGGTTTGCTTTGAGAATAATGCATGCTCTGTTTCCAGGGGTGGGAACCAGTTAGTCAGTGTTGAATGTCAGAACAGGCTATTCTGGAAACATCTCAAGCAGGTAAGGGTAACACTGGGTCAGCACAGGCACAGTGTGCAAATGTTCCCACTCACTATATGTGTCATCATTTGTGGCACAGGAAGATGTCCCCCTGCAATTGGGGATATGTGAGAAAAATACCAGGGTGCATTGAGGGGTGCAAAATGAAGTCATGTGCCAAGTTCCTGGATTGCAGAGCATGCAAGAAGGCAAAGGTAAAAACGTGCAGTTATCCTAGATCTGACAGGGTAACCAAGAAACCTTTTGAGTTGGTTCATGTAGATATTTGTGTGCTGGATGCCAAAGCACTCAGCTGTTCACAGTCGAAACAGACGTTCAGCAGAACAGGTTATGGCTCATAACTCACAGATGGAATGTCAGGTCAGGGAGAGCATATAATCCAACCAAGAACCTTGCGAGATAGGCTAGGCTGTGGGAAGTCCAGGACCTTAGCATATGGAATTCGCGGCCTGTTATACATTAAGAGAAAACTTAATTGAGGAAAAGAGAAGGTCCCAACGAAGGAGGAGTGGCTTTTGAAAGACATGGACCAGGCAGAAATAGCAAAGCTCACAGCAAAATTAAGAGATCAGAATGATTAACTTTTTACAGAAGGGTGGAGCCCATTTGTGGATTACTTAAAAAACATTACAGTCAAATGAAATCACGGACAGAACTCGAGATAAAAGCAGCAGAAGAAAAATGACAAAATAATTGTACTAATTTTTTTGTAATAGATGAAGATACAGCACAGTAGCTTTGAGTAAAAACACTGTGTAGGTGGGAAGCCAACTTATGGAACAGTGGAATTATTTGTTATAAAGGTTACTGTGAAAACGTAAGAAAAATGTAATAAAAAATTACACAACAAGGAAGGGCAAGGACCTTCAGTTCTTGCAATTGCTTCATTGGGGCAAAATCCACCAGGAAACACTGCCATGCTCACTAGGCTGAGATATTGCTGACCTGTGCCTAACATGCCCCCCCGGACCCCCCTCTTGCCCCCTCGGTGCCCTTACCCGTGTTGCAGTGCCAGGCGCACGAAGCCCTTCCTCCTTTGAAGGAGGATGCGATGCTCTCCGGGGGCGCTGTCCAGCGACTCGGACGCACCCCCCACCACGATGACCACCGCGTGCCCGGGGGGGCCGCTCAGGAGGAAGTCCAGGGACCTTTTGTTGACCGGGACCATCCCTGGAAGTGGGAGGAAGCAAACATTCTTGTGGGTGTGAAACATCTCCAGGGGTTCCCTGCTTTACAGGGGGTTGGACTAGAGGACCCTCACGATTCTCCTCCAACTCTGAAATTCTGTGAGTCTATTGAAGGGCAAAGGGGTCGCTGGCAAAGGATCAGCGCGTCTGGAAGTGGTTGGAGGAGAGACGGTGGCTAACCGATTGAGGTTGAATCCTGACAAGACAGAAGTACTGTTTTGGGGGGCAAAGGGGGCGGGCAGGTGTGGGGGACTCCTTGGTCCTGAATGGGACAACTGTGCCCCTGAAAGACCAGGTGCGCAGCCTGGGAGTCATTTTGGACTCACAGCTGCCCATGGAGGCACAGGTCAATTCTGTGTCCAGGGGGGCTTTCTCCCAGCTCCACCTGGGACGCAGGATGAGACCCTACCTGCCCGCGGACTGTCTCGCCAGAGTGCTGCATGCTCTGGCTATCTCCTGCTTGGACTACTGCCATGTGCTCTATGTGGGGCTACCTTTGAAGGTGACCCGGAAACTACAACTAATGCAGAATGCGGCAGCTAGAATGGTGACTGGGAGACCACATAACACCGGTCCTGAAACACCTACATTGGCTCCCAGTACATTTCTGAGCACAATTCAAAGTGTTGGTGCTGACCTTTAAAGCCCTAAACGGCCTCATTCCTGTATACCTGAAGGAGCTTCTCCACCCCCATCGTTCAGCCTGGATATTGAGGTCCAGAGCCAAGGGCCTTCTGGCGGTTCCCACCCTGCGAGAAGTGAAGCTACAGGGCAGAGGGCCTTCTCAGCAGTGGCGCCCGCCCTGTGGAACGATCTCCCATCAGATGTCAAAGAGAAAAACAATTACCGTAGATTACGGTGTATTAGGGAACTGGGCGTATAAGATGACCCCCTAAATTGGCCACTCCACACCGGGAGGAAGCCGCCCAGCAAAACCGGCTTAGCATCGCTGGGCAGCTTCCTCCCGGCGCAGAGCCCGCTGCCCACTGCCGCTGCCCAGGAAACCCATACCCAGCGTATAAGACAACCTCTGACATTTTAGAGAATTTTCCGGTGTTAAAAAGTCGTCTCATATGCCAGAATCTACAGTATCTGACTTTTAGGAGACATCTGAAGGGTGCCCTGTTTAGGGAAGTTTTTAATGTTTGGTGTTTTATCGTGTCTTTAATATTCTGTTGGAAGCCACCCAGAGTGGCTGGGAAAACTCAGCCAGATGGGCGGGGTATAAATAATAATTATCATCATCATCATCATCATCACCATCATCATTTGCACAAACAAACGCCCCTTTTCATTTGCATAGGAATGAAGAATGGAAGGAAAAACAGACATTCTTGCTGGGGAATTCTATTCCCAGGGGCTCTGGGAGGGCATTCCTGAGAGTGGGGTGGTTCCTCCCATTTGATGGGCCAGGCAGGGTTCTTGAAGATGGTCCTTAGGGGAGGG
Source organism: Podarcis muralis (assembly GCF_964188315.1). Lineage (NCBI taxonomy): Eukaryota > Metazoa > Chordata > Lepidosauria > Squamata > Lacertidae > Podarcis > Podarcis muralis. Next base: position 1,030,470 of record NC_135667.1, read on the forward strand.
GCCACCCCACTTCCCCACTTCCCCACCCCCCAACCATTCCTCTCTCTGTTGGCCTCACCTGAGCTCATCATGTAGTCCCGGAAGACAGGCATGCGGAAGAGCCCTGCAAGGAGGGCCAGGCTGGGACGGAGGCCAGGGAAGGTGCGGGAAAAGCCCGTGGCCTCAGTGCAGAAGACAGAAAAGGCCCCCGTGCAGAGGATCCCGTGGGGGTGGGAGCCCAGGACGTAGTTCCGCGTCGGGGGCAGCTCGGCCGTCTTCACCAGCTGCAAGGCAAGAGGGACGAGGCCTTTGGCATTTACGGTAGACCCCCACCTGCATGTCAGAGGCAGTGCGCAGATTCCATGGCCAGCAGCCTTTGACGGCCGCCACCTCCTCCTTCTCCGTGATCTGGTCTCCAGGGGTTCCAGAGACCCTGCCAGCCCCCTTCTCATACCTTGATGGGGAAATAATCCCGGTGGAGCTCCCAGACTCTCCAGCGCCTCATCCAGTCACAGCGGCGCCCACCTGCGAAGACAAGGGTTCAGGCAGGGGATGAAGTCAGAGAATTGTGGGGTTGGAAGGGGACCCCCAGGAGTCATCCAGCCCAACCCCCTGCAATGCAGGAATCGCAGCTGAGGAATCCCTGGCAGGTGACCACCCAACCTCTGCTTAAAAATTCATTTAATTATGACGTGTTGATGTTCAATTTTAGTGTTTATTATTGGATTCCAATGGATTATTGCATATTGCTTTACTTGGTATAAATTATTTTAAAATTATTGTGACTTTTTATTTAGGATCTGATTGTTACTATTAATACTTGATGTTTTATTATTATTGTGTGTGTGTGTGTGTGTGTGTGTGTGTGTTGGAAGCTGCCCAGAGTGGCTTGTGCAGCCCAGCCAGATGGGCAGGGTATAAATAAAATTATAATCAATCAATCAATAACAAGGAGCAAAATGATGCTTGGGGTCCCTTCCAACTCTGATTCTATGCTCCTGAAGGTAGGAGTCTATCAATTGATGAAGATGATCATCCATATGTCATAGACCAAATAGAGCAAACAGCACGCAGACCTAGTGTTGGGAGGAAAAAATCCTTAAATAAGAGACACGGGGGAATGATTAATGGACTTCAATGTCTGTACACTAATGCGCAAAGCATGGGAAATAAACAAGATGAGCTTGAGCTCTTGGTACAGCAGGACTCTCCTGTGTGAGTGTCTGAGGGCCCTGCTCTTGCCGCTTGTCATCTACCTGGCCCAGGGCGGGGCCTGAAGCCTCACAGGGACTGCTGCGCTCTGCTGCCCAGGAGGACTCTCCTGTGTGAGTGTCTGAGGGCCCTGCTCTTGCCGCTTACCATCTACCTGGCCCAGGGCGGGGCCTGAAGCCTCATAAGGACTTCTGCGCTCTGCTGCCCAGGAGGACTCTCCTGTGTGAGTGTCTGAGGGCCCTGCTCCTGGCACTCACCACCTGGCCCAGGGCGGGGCCTGACAGGCCTCACAGGGACTGCTGCGTTCTGCTGCCCAGGAGGACTCTCCTGTGTGAGTGTCTGGGGGCCCTGCTCCTTCCTGCCACTCACCATCTGGCCCAGGGCAGGGCCTGACGGGCATCACTAGGACAGTTGCTGTTACTGCTGGAGGGGTGCAGAGTGCTTTTAAAATGTTTTTGTTTGTTTGTTTGTTTGTTTAAATTTCTTTTGAATTTTTTGTAAGTGGGGGTGGGTGGGGGTGGGATGGATGTTTATTGGGCCTGGGAATTTGTTTGATTTTATGTTTTTGTAATTTTTACTGTTTTTTGTTTGTATTGTTTTATTGGTTGTTTTTTTTAAGGTGTTATTTTGTTCTTAAGGGGAGAGGTCAGGGCTGCTGGGGAGTAGGTCCCAGCCCACAAAATGGCTGGGGCATGTTCCACAGGGGGGAATGCACTGGGACAACCAATCTCGGTGATCACGGGTAGGAGGAGGAGTTACGCTAAGACCAGACCATGTCATTACAGAGGAGGCAGGTTTAGTCGTTGTCTGAGGACTATCCCTGCCTCCGGGTCTGGTCCTGACCGGATGGATACTAGAATCAGCAAGGGATACCCACATGACCTGAAGGTGCTGCTGTGCAATGCCAGGTCAATGACTCATAAGACCACTGCCATCCATGACTTGATCATGGATGGAGGACTTGACCTGGCATGTGTGACAGAGACTTGGTTGGATGAAGCAGATGGGCCTGTCCTTGCCGCTGCTTGTCCACCAGGTTTCTCTTACGCACAGCAACCCAGGTCATGTGGGCGGGGAGGGGGGGTGCAGTGATTTTTAGGAAGTCATTAGTCTGCACCAGGCGTCCTATTGGGAAGACCCAGTTCTCTGAGTGCATGTTCTGGAAGTTGGGCAATAGGGGCAGTACAGGATTCCTTTTGGTGTACCGACCTCCCCGCTGCACCAAGGATTCCCTGCCCGAGCTGCTTCAGGTCGTGGCGGATGTTCTCCTGGAGACACCTAGCTTGGTTGTCCTGGGGGAATTTAACATCCATGCCGACACGACCTTACAAGGGCCGCTCGGGACTTCGTGGAAAGCATGGCCTCCATGGGGCTGTCCCTGAATAAGTCTGGCCCAACACATAGCCGCGGACATGCCTTGGACCTGGTGTTTACCTCTATGGATGTTGGTGATCTGACACTAAGTAAAAGCGAAACGAAAAAAGTGCCATGGTCAGATCACTTCCTGGTGCAACTGGACTTCTCTGCGACCCATCCCCTCTGCAGGGAGGTGGGACCAATTCGGATGGTCCGCCCCCGCCACTTAATGGATCCAAATGGTTTCCAGAGAGTGGTAGGGGATGCTTTATCCCATGTTGATGGCCTTTCAGCCGATTCCCTGGTGGCACGCTGGAATGTGGAGTTAACCAGGGCTATTGACTGTTTGGCTCCGAAGCGCCCTCTCCGATTGCATGGAGCCCGGACAGCCCCGTGGTTTTCCATGGAGCTGAGGGCAATGAAACAATCATTGAGACGGCTAGAGCACCGGTGGCGGATAACTCATTCCGAATCTGACCGGACACAGGTTAGAGCTCAACGTCGAGCCTACCAAGTGGCGATAGCGACGGCGAAGAAGAATTTCTTCACCGCCTCTATTGCATCTGCAGAAAACAGCAGCAGGAGACTTTTTCAGGTGGTTCACAATTTAGCGGAACCACCTGCAACATCGGGGCCCAGTACGGGCCACACGTTCTCCTGCAATGATTTTGCAAAGTTTTTTGCAGATAAAATCGCTCAGATTCGGGAAGAAGTAGACTCCACCGTGGGAGCAGGGCCGGGGCGGGAGAGTGCTAGAGTTCTGTCTAGTCAAGTTGAGTGGGATCAATTCCAACCTGTTACCTCCGAGGATGTGGACAGGCTGCTTGGACGAGTGAAACCAACCACCTGTCTCCTGGATCCTTGCCCATCCTGGCTTATAAAAGCTAGTCGGGAAGGACTGGGCGATGGACTTCGTGGAGTGGTGAATGCTTTCCTCCGTGAGGGAGCCTTCCCAGACCCGCTGAAAGAGGCGGTTATTAAACCGCTTCTTAAAAAACCATCTTTAGATGCGGCCACGATGGCCAATTATCACCCAGTCTCAAATCTTCCATTCTTGGGCAAGGTGATTGAGCGAGCGGTTGCCGAACAACTCCAGGCACGCCTGGAAGAAGCGGACCATTTGGATCCCTTCCAGTCGGGATTCAGGCCTCATCATGGGACTGAAACTGCCTTGGTCGCACTGGTTGATGATCTCCGGCGGGCTAGGGACAAAGGTGAGAGCTGTTTCCTAGTTCTGCTGGATCTCTCAGCGGCGTTTGATACTATCGACCATAACATCCTTCTGGACCGTCTTCAGGGGCTGGGAGCTGGAGGCACTGTTATACAGTGGTTCCGCTCCTTCCTCCTGGGCCGTGTTCAGAAAGTGGTGGTGGGGGATGAGTGTTCAGACCCCTGGGCTCTCACTTGTGGGGTGCCTCAGGGTTCCGTCCTCTCCCCCATGCTTTTCAACATCTACATGAAGCCGCTGGGAGAGATCATCAGGGGGTTTGGGCTGGGTGTTCATCAGTATGCAGATGATACCCAGCTCTACCTCTCTTTTAAATCAGAACCAGTGAAGGCAGTGAAGGTCCTGTGTGAGTGCCTGGAGGCGGTTGGAGGTTGGATGGCGGCTAACAGATTGAGGTTGAATCCTGACAAGACAGAAGTACTGTTTTTGGGGGACAGGACGCGGGCAGGTGTGGAGGATTCCCTGGTCCTGAATGGGGTAACTGTGCCCCTGAAGGACCAGGTGCGCAGCCTGGGAGTCATTCTGGACTCACAGCTGTCCATGGAGGCACAGGTCAAATCTGTGTCCAGGGCAGCTGTTTACCAGCTCCATCTGGTACGTAGGCTGAGACCCTATCTGCCTGCGGACTGTCTCGCCAGAGTGGTGCATGCTCTGGTTATCTCCCGCTTGGACTACTGCAATGCGCTCTACGTGGGGCTACCTTTGAAGGTGACCCGGAAACTACAACTAATCCAGAATGCGGCAGCTAGACTGGTGACTGGGAGCGGCCGCCGAGACCATATAACACCGGTCTTGAAAGACCTACATTGGCTCCCAGTAAGTTTCCGAGCACAATTCAAAGTGTTGGTGCTGACCTTTAAAGCCCTAAACGGCCTCGGTCCAGTATATCTGAAGGAGCGTCTCCACCCCCATCGTTCTGCCCGGACACTGAGGTCCAGCTCCGAGGTCCTTCTGGCGGTTCCCTCACTGCGAGAGGCCAAGTTATAGGGAACCAGGCAGTGGGCCTTCTCGGTAGTGGCACCCGTCCTGTGGAACGCCCTCCCATCAGATGTCAAAGCGATAAACAACTACCTGACATTCAGAAGACATCTGAAGGCAGCCCTGTTTAGGGAAGTTTTTAATGTCTGACACTGTATTGTTTTTGCTATTTGGTTGGAAGCTGCCCAGAGTGGCTGGGGAAACCCAGCCAGATGGGCGGGGTACAAATAATAAATTATTATTATTATTATTATTATTATTATTATTATTATTATTATTATTAACTAAATATGACATAATAGGCATCACTGAAACCTGGTGGGATAAGTCCCACGATTAGAATGTAATAATGGAGGGATACAATCTATTTCAGAGAAACAGACCAGACAAGAAAGGAGGAGGAGTGGCGTTATATGTCAGGGATGTGTATACCTGTGAAGAGATCCAAGATTTAGAACCTCAAAGCCAAAGTGAGAGCATTTGGGTCAAAATTAAGGGAGAGAAGAATAACAGAGACCTCATTGTGGGAGTTTACTATAGATCCCCAAGCCAAACGGAGGACATAGATGATGCCTTCCTGGAACAGATGGCCAAGCATGCAAAAGGAAGGGAGATAGTAGTAATGGGGGACTTCAATTATCCGGATATTTGTTGGATGTCAAACTCAGCCAAGAGCATAAGGTCAAACAGATTCCTCACTGCCCTTGCAGACAACTTCATTGTCCAGAAAGTGGGAGAAGCAACAAGAGGAACAGCCATTTTAGATCTGGTCCTAACCAATGTTGAGGACCTGGTTAGTGGGGTAGAAGTGGAAGGATCATTAGGCGTGAGTGATCATGCTCTTCTGAAGTTTACTATACAGCGGAAAGGAGCAGCCAAGCATACTAGGACTCAATTTCTTGACTTTAAGAAAGCCGACTTCATAAAACTTAGGGAAGTGCTGGGTGAGATCCCATGGACAGTAATACTAAAAGGAAAGGGAGTTCATGATGGCTGGGAGTTTGTTAAGAGGGAGATAGTAAAAGCACAACTTCAGGCAATACCAATGAGACGGAGACATGGAAGGTGCCTAAAGAAGCCAGGGTGGCTATCTAAAGAACTTTTAACTGAGTTAAGATTAAAAAAGGATGTGTACAAAAAATGGAAAAGGGGGGAAACCACCAAAGAGGAATTCAAACTAATAGGCAGCACGTGTAGACACAAAGTCAGAAAAGCTAAACCACAGAATGAACTCAGGCTTGCTAGAGAGGTTAAAAGCAACAAAAAAGGCTTTTATGGGTATGTCCGGAGCAAAAGGAACAACAAAGAAACAGTGGGGTCACTCAGAGGAGAAGATGGTGAAATGCAAACAGGGGACACAGAAAGGGCTGAACTCCTCAATGCCTTCTTTGCCTCAGTCTTCTCCGATAAAGAAAACAATGCCCGACCTGAAGAATTTGGAGCAAATGATTCAGCAGAGGAAACACAGCCCAGAATAACTAAGGAGGTAGTACAAGAATACTTGGCTAGTTTAGATGTATTCAAGTCTCCAGGGCCAGATGAACTGCATCCAAGAGTATTAAAAGAACTGGCAGATGTGATCTCAGAACCACTGGCAGTCATCTTTGAGAATTCCTGGAGAACAGGCGAAGTCCCGGCAGACTGGAGGAGGGCAAATGTTGTCCCTATTTTCAAAAAGGGGAAAAGAGAGGACCCAAATAATTATCGCCCAGTCAGTCTGACATCAATACCAGGGAAGATTCTGGAGCAGATCATTAAGCAAACAGTCTGTGAGCACCTGGAAAGGAATGCTGTGATCACCAATAGTCAGCATGGATTTCTGAAAAATAAGTCATGTCAGACTAACCTGATCTCGTTTTTTGACAGAATTACAAGCCTGGTAGATGAAGGGAACGCAGTGGATGTAGCCTACCTTGATTTCAGCAAGGCATTCGACAAGGTGCCCCATGATATTCTTGTAAAGAAGCTGGTAAAATGCGGTCTTGACTATGCTACCACTCAGTGGATTTGTAACTGGCTGACTGACCGAACCCAAAGGGTGCTCATCAATGGTTCCTCTTCATCCTGGAGAAGAGTGACTAGTGGGGTGCCACAGGGTTCTGTCTTGGGCCCGGTCTTATTCAACATCTTTATCAACGACTTGGATGATGGACTCAAGGGCATCCTGATCAAATTTGCAGATGACACCAAACTGGGAGGGGTGGCTAACACCCCAGAGGACAGGATCACACTTCAAAACGACCTTGACAGATTAGAGAACTGGGCCAAAACAAACAAGATGAACTTTAACAGGGAGAAATGTAAAGTATTGCACTTGGGCAAAAAAAAGGAGAGGCACAAATACAAGATGGCGGAAACCTGGCTTGAGAGCAGTACATGTGAAAAGGATCTAGGAGTCTTGGTTGACCACAAACTTGACATGAGCCAACAGTGTGACGCGGCAGCTAAAAAAGCCAATGCAATTCTGGGCTGCATCAATAGGAGTATAGCATCTAGATCAAGGGAAGTAATAGTGCCACTGTATTCTGCTCTGGTCAGACCTCACCTGGAGTACTGTGTCCAGTTCTGGGCACCACAGTTCAAGAGGGACACTGACCAACTGGAACGTGTCCAGAGGAGGGCAACCAAAATGGTCAAAGGCCTGGAAACGATGCCTTATGAGGAACGGCTAAGGGAGCTGGGCATGTTTAGCCTGGAGAAGAGGAGGTTAAGGGGTGATATGATAGCCATGTTCAAATATATAAAAGGATGTCATCTAGAGCAGTGTTTCCCAACCGGTGTTCCGCGGCACACTAGTGTGCCGCGAGACGTTGCCTGGTGTGCCGCAAGATGTTGCCTGGAGGGAGGCGGGCGAGTCGGGCGGCGAGAGGCAGGGTGGCGGCGGCGAGGAGAGGCCGCCCAGCGCGGGGCTCTCGCCGCCTGCCTGCCTGGCTGCCTGCGTGGCGAGAGCCCCGCGCTGACGTCACGGGGCTGTAACGTGCCCCACATAGGCACACGCGGGGCGGCGAGCGAGCTCCCTCCCACATCCCATTGCCGCTCGCTTCGGCCGGCCTACTGGGCTGTCGCAGGCGGAAGGCCTGCGCATGCGTGAGGTTTTCGCGCCTTCGGGATTCCCTTCACGCCTTCCTCCTCCCGGGTCCTTGAGAGCGCGGGAAGCGGCAGCGCGAGACCGGCGTTGAGCCTGGTAGGTATTGCGCTTGCCAAGGCAGTCATTTGGGAAATGAAAACTTGCAAAGCAAGCAACCAGTTCAATCTGAAGTACGTGTATGCTTAATATCCTGTATCTGAAACCTGTTCTGCCCCCTCCCCCACACTTGGTGCCATTTTCATCTACACATGCAGCAGAGTAAGTTGACCCAGAATAGTACCAATTCAGATGGCAGATGGGAGAATGACAGTGCTGAATGCTTTCCCAGGTAGAACAGTCCCTGCAAATAAAAACCTAGCATATTTGGAAGAGGGATGCTAGCCTAACCATTACCTTCTATGCTGTTACTATTTTTTTATTTTTTTTTACATAAGTAAAAAGTGACCTTTCCCCATCTGGCATGGTGGTGTGCCTCGAGATTTTTTTCATGAAACAAGTGTGCTTTTGCCCAAAAAAGGTTGGGAAACACTGATCTAGAGGAGGGAGAAAGGTTGTTTTCTGCTGCTCCAGAGAAGCGGACACGGAGCAATGGATCCAAACTACAAGGAGTGCCAAGGAGTGTGGTGGAGTCTCCATCTTTGGAGGTCTTTAAGCAGAGGCTTGACAACCATATGTCAGGAGTGCTCTGATGGTGTTTCCTGCTTGGCAGGGGGTTGGACTCGATGGCTCTTGTGGACTATTCCAACTCTATGATTCTATGATTCTATGTTATATTTTGGGGAAGGTTCTTTTGATTCGTGTCAATTACAGGATTTCGTGTGTATTTTTATAGCAAAATTTAATAAATAATGATAAATACATAAATAAATGCAGCTGATTTTTCTGCCCTCCATACAGAGAGAGAGAGAGAGAGAGAGAGATGAAATGCCTTCTGCCATTGTGTCATTTATTGGAAGCTGTCTTGGAAAATAGATAACAGTAAATAGCATTGAGGAAAACAGGTCTGGGATGGTCGCAAGCTGCCCCAGGGGAAGGGGGTGAGTTGGAGGAAGAGGGGCAGGGTGAGGCAGCAGCTCCAGCTGTGTGGGTCTGGGTGTGGGGCTCAGCACCCTTCTCAGACAAGGAGAGGCGCCTTACACCTGCCCTCCGGGTAGGGTTGGGGGCAGTGCCGGATTTACCTATAAGCTAAACAGGCTATAGTTTAGGGCCCCAGTCCCTTGGGGGCCCCCCAAAAATTAAAGGAAAAAACCCTGGATGTACATTTCCGAAATATAAGATAAAAAACAAATAAAATAAAGCCTACCTACAGCAACAGTGTTTTGTGTTGTGTAGGCTCCTGTGATGTAAGTCATGGGCCCCGCCTTCTAGCCTGTTCCCTAAAATATCCCTGATTCGCTCATTTCTATATATAGGGTACCTACGATCCGCATCTGGGACGCGGGTGGCGCTGTGGGTTAAACCACTGAGCCTGGGACTTGCTGATCAGAAGGTCGGCGGTTCGAATCCCCGCGACGGGGTGAGCTCCCATTGCTCGGTCCTAGTTCCTGCCAACCTAGCAGTTCGAAAGCACATCAAAGTGCAAATAGATAAATAGGTACCACTCCAGCGGGAAGGTAAACAGCATTTCCATGCGCTGCTCTGGTTCACCAGAAGTGGCTTATTCATGCTGGGCACATGCCGGTTCCCTTGGCCAATAAAGCGAGATGAGCGCCGCAACCCCAGAGTCGGCCACGACTGGACCTAATGGTCAGGGGTCCCTTGACCTTTACCTTACGATCTGCATGGACTGGTTGCATGGCTTGAGATACTTATTAGGTCCGTCAATTACCTTATAGCATATATTCAACACAAAAAAACAGTGACCATTTGTTGTGGACAAAGGACAGCTGGACATATAAAGGGCCCCATCACCTTCAGTAGCTTAGGGCCTCATCAAACCCCAATCCGGCCCTGGTTGGGGGGAATCGAACTCACCTCTCTCTGGCGTATCCCAGTCGAAGATCCACCAGGCAAAATACAGGACGCTGATAGGCCAGAAAGAGGTGAAGAGCAGGTAGACCAGGAGAACGGAGAAGAAGGCACCTGGGGGGGGCGGGGACAAGAGGGAAGAAGTCCAGGAGATTCTGTGGATTCTTGTTTTTATGTTGTATGCTGGATATGTGATTGCAAAATTCTGATTTGAAAAACCAAATAAATTATTTTTTTAAAAAATGAAACCAATATCGCAATGTGGACATCAAACTGGTTGTGGATGATATATCAATATATCGCCCAACTCTACCCACAAGCAGCGCTGGGATTCAGAGGCCCTGCCTTGGACCACAACCCCAATTTCACGGGACCCCCGAGGATGTGATCTGAAGCCTCCCTAAACCCAGAAGAACCTGTTAGGTTGGAAGGGGCACCCCAGGGTCATCTAGCCCAACCCCCTGAGGTGCTGACTCCCTAGTCCAGACTCACCTGGCCCAAAGCTGCTTTGAAAAGAAGAGGGGGTTTGGCTTTTGGGGGAGGGGGTGAAATAAAAAAATAAGGTCTTTTATATATATAATAAATGTTCATAAATGTACCAAGCAAACACGTACATAAATATATAAACCACATGTCTGAAGCTGCACAGGAAAACAGCCCTGGAACCATTTTGACCCCCAAACCGACCAAACGATTTCTCTGCAAGGTCGAAGGAAAATGGAAAAGCCTCCTCATTGTCTTTTCCTTCACAAATCCTGTCTGAAGGGTATGTCTGTGTATGAATAGGGTGAGCCTGTGACCTGGCTCAGGAACTAAGTATTTATCATTACAAAAGACTGGCCAGGCTCCCCAGGGTATCCAATCAAGTGAGCATTAATAGGTGACCTGCCAGACAGGAGATAAACAACACACTCAGATTTTTGTTGTAGACCGCCCTTTCTGTGATGTAGGTGTGATGTTTCTGGGGGGTGGTCTTGAGCTACATCCCTTCTGTGATGTAGGTATGATGTGTCTGGGGGTGGTCTTGGACTCCAGGGCTGGCAATTTAAAATATGAGGGTGGGCACACCTTTGTTCAGGGTCCTCCTCCTCCTCCTACGTGTGGGGAGTGAGGACCCTGTTGCAAGAGTTCAATAAAGATCAGGCTTACTAGCTGCTTTGCTTCTCAATATTCTCTGGTTGGCCTCTGTTCTTTTCTCCAACTGATGGAGAACCTGCAAAGGACTCTCTAAGGGCTCTTGTGTCCCCCATAATGGGAAAAGGGCAGTTTTCCTTTTATTACAGGGGCCTGGCCTGCCAGAGGACCTCCCAAGGGCCATGGTCCCAGGAAGAGGAAGAGGCCACGCTGCCCGTCTCTCCCTCCCCCCCCCAGCTCCCAACTTACCAAAGAAGAAGAAGGTGAGGACCCACTGGAAGACGCTAAGGGCCTCCAGGTGTTTCTTCAGAGCCATCTTCTGACCCTGGGTCTCAGGAAGAGATCCTGGGGGGGAGGAAATCCACAGGGGGGGAGTTGTGGGGGGGGGATCTGCAGCAGGACTCCAGCCAGGAGGGGCCCCTGCCTTGGCAGAAGGGAGAGCGTGAAGACGCAGGTGTGTTCAGCACAGGTGGCCTCTGACCTGCATCCCAAAGCCCAGCTGCTCCCCTTCAGCCTTGCCCTCAGGAAGGGGGCAGCATGTGGGGCAGGAGGAGGAGGAAAGAGGCTCACTCGTCCAGGAGAAGATGTTGTCCTGCCTGTGGCTGCAATGCACAAGTCTCTCTCTGCCACCTGCACTTTGGTAGCCAGGTGAGTTGGCAATAAGGATGCTGCTGGCACCCAGGTGAGGCAAAGGGGACCTGGCTGAGCTCTCCTCCTCCGAAAGGAGACAAGGTGTGTCATTTCATTCCTGACCTTAAAAAGGTCAAGCCCAGTGGCTCCCAAAGTGGGCGTGCCCAGAGGACCTTCAGATTCGCTTCTTTGACTCCCAGCCCTGCCTGTCGCCTGCCTGGCTGGCCCTCGGCTCCCTCCCCTTGGCCCTCATCCCAGGGCCGCCCCGCCCTCTTGGCCCACAAGACAAAGGTTGGGGTGCCAGGATCGATTGCCCCATCTGCCTGCCTCCCTTCTCCAAACCATAGAGGAGATAATCATCATCATCATCAAATTTTATTTATATCCTGCCCTTCCCAGCCAAAGCCGGGCTCAGAGCAGCATAAAATGCCATAAAAAGCAGGGAAGAACCGTTTTCAAAACAACAGACGCATTTCAAAAACAGTGGAACTTACAGTAGAACCATAAAGCGGTATAGTTGGAAGGGACCCCCAGGGGTCATCCAGCCCAACCCCTTGCAAGGCAGGAATCGCAGCTTTGGTGGCTCTAGGGAAAAAAGAATGAGTTGACTTGAGCCGGGGGGTGGGGTGGGGGGTGGGCAGAGGTAGAAATTACGCAAACCTTTTTCTGGCAACGACATTGCTTCCTGCCTCAGGGCAGGGCAGCCTCTCTACAAATTAGCATTTATATATCCCAATACTTTCCTCCAGAAATCTGTAAGCATCAGACATTGCATAAGCATAGGCTTCAAAGAGGCGTATTCTCGTTTTGACACCTCCAGCAACACGTCCTTGTAGATCATACTGATGTATCGGAGCCCAATATTATTTTTGGTTGTGTAAGACGTAGTTTATAATCTAATGGCACATTAGGAAGGTAAAACACTGGTTTACAAATATATATATATCAAAAAATCAAAACAATCCAATGAAAACATGAACACCCACAATTAAAATCCACAAATAAACATCAGGTGCCTGGAGGGCCTTCGGAATTCTGGGACTGTCCCTGGAAAATCAAGACACTTGGAGGGTATGGCAGGAAACTCTTAATCTCAAGGTCGCGGGTTCGAGCCCAAGCTGGGCCAGAGGTTCCTCTTTTTCATTTTTTCATTTTCAATTTTACAAAGAATCAAAATGCAAACATCATATTTCCTTTGACTCCCCCGCCCCCCCTTAGTGGACCCTTAGGTTACAATTTTTGTCCTGCATCTCCTCCCAGAATCCAGTTATTATAAGTCCTTACTCCAATCCATGATTTGAATTTTTACTACACGTTTTCTGTCAAACCTACGAGGGATTGTTGTTGTTTACAATAATTTTTTTTCAAATGCATTTTAAACTCTCCCCATTCTTTATTGCTTCCTGGCTCCCGATTCTTCCGACGAATCCTGCATTGCGGGGGGGGGGGGGGACTAGATGACCCCCCCGAGTTCCCTTCCAGCTCTACAATCCTATCAGTGTTCATAAGTTGCCCATATATAAAATAATAGAATAGCAGAGCTGGAAGGGGAGGGTCATTAGTGTATCCCCCCCCCCTCTGTGCAGAATATTCCTGTGCAATGCAGGAATATTTGGCCCAGCGTGGGGCCCGAACCCATAACCCAGGAATGGGGAGGTGGGTTGGCTGGGGGTGGGGAGAGAGAGGAAAGAGACCCCAGCCAGGAAGAGCAGGGTTTTTAAGGAAGGGGGGGGGAGGAGAGGGGGAAGACTGATTTCCACGTACCGTATTTTTCGCTCCATAAGACGCACTTTTTTCTTCCTAAAAAGTAAGGGGAAATGTCTGTGCGTCTTATGGAGCAAATATGTGGTCCCTGGAGCCGAATTGCCCAGGGGCCAAAAGCAGATCATGCTTCTTTTTTTGAAAGAGGGAAGGGGGTGTTGAAACAAATCCTCTGATCGGCAAGCAATCGGAAGCAAGATAAGGAAGGCTAGAGGTAAAGGAGGCTGCCTGGGAGGGGGGAGGTAAAAGCCCATGGATCCTCAGGATTTTTGCATTGGGTCACCCCAAATTCACCACCAGATCACATAGCATGTCCGTGACTACAGCCTGCACCAAAAAAATCATGCACCCACTGTTTTGTGGGGCCGCAATGCGGCAAAAACGTGGTTACAAAGCACAGATCCACATGGATCCTCAGGATTTTTGCATTGGGTAGTAGCCTTTCAGGCCTTTCCCACGGGTCGCGTGTGCATTGCTCCTGTCAGCGAGCCAAGAAAGTTGCGAGAAGGCTGATCAGCTGGATGCGCTGCTGGCGGCCAGGTCAACTTTTCCTGAGAAGAGGAGAAAGCTTTGTTCCTTTCAGCTACTTTGTGTTATGCTTTGTGTTATACAGCAGAGCTAGTGCATTTTAGGTTTGCATCCTCAAAGAAAGAATTTGGGAAGTCTTGAGGCCTAGTTGGGGTGACCACACACTAATTGGGGTGACCACACAGTCAGGATTTGGGTATCCTGTCCCTTCATTCCTCTTTTATTTTGGACAGCCTTCCGGGGTGCAGTGGCAATTGGCTCATAAATCCACATGGGAGGGATTAAAGAGGCTGGGAAGCACACTCCCTACCATCCCTTTGGCAGGATATGATAAGCCAGCTTTCCACACACCCTATACACATCATGTTCTTAAGCAGAGACACCACCTCCCCTTCTGAAGCCCTTGCCAAGTGCGTCAGGCACGTAGTTAGATTACAGCCAGAAAGAGTTCCTAGTGTGGACTCAGTCACGGTTGTCTGGGCTGGGAAGGTGTGATTACAACGGGAGGTCCCCACATACATCAGATGTTACTGGCGCCCTCAGACTGGTTCACACACAGCCATCCAGTAATTCGGTGAAAAGGGATAGAATGGTTCCATCAAAAAGAATAGTTTCCCAGAGGGCGGAAGCCAAAAATTGGGGCCGTAACTGAGGACTCATTCCGAGGCACAGGGAGGCGGGGCATTCCTCCCAAAGCATCTGTAGGTCCCAGAGTGCAGGCCGTGCAATTGGTTCGGCTTGCAGAATAAGCCCCCATTTCAGCCATTTGCAGCTGTTTATTATTCGTGTTGTGGGCTCCCCACTCCCGCATTAGCTGCTTGGTCACCTGAAGGGGTGTGGGCACACTGACGGCCAGAGGCAGTAAAAATACCCTCATGGCCAAAACCATAGTCACCCACAGCCCTGTCTGCACCATTTGGGCTCAGGGATCTATTTATCTATTACCTAGTAGGTTCTTACCTAGCAGGTGCTTAAGCAGTATGTGGACCAAGAACTCCCAGAAGTGCAAGCTGGATTTCGAAGGGGCAGAGGAACCAGAGACCAAATTGCAAACATGCGCTGGATTATGGAGAAAGCTAGAGAGTTCCAGAAAGACATCTACTTCTGCTTCATTGACTATGCAAAAGCCTTTGACTGTGTCGACCACAGCAAACTATGGCAAGTTCTTAAAGAAATGGGAGTGCCTGATCACCTCATCTGTCTCCTGAGAAATCTCTATGTGGGACAAGAAGCTACAGTTAGAACTGGATATGGAACAACTGATTGGTTCAAAATTGGGAAAGGAGTACGGCAAGGCTGTATTTTGTCTCCCTGCTTATTTAACTTATATGCAGAATTCATCATGCGAAAGGCTGGGCTGGAAGAATCCCAAGCCGGAATTAAGATTGCTGGAAGAAATATCAACCACCTCAGATATGGAGATGACACAACCTTGATGGCAGAAAGTGAGGAGGAATTAAAGAACCTTTTAATGAGGGTGAAAGAGGAGAGCGCAAAATATGGTCTGAAACTCAACATCAAAAAAAGGAAGATCATGGCCACTGGTCCCATCACCTCCTGGCAAATAGGAGGGGAAGAAATGGAGGCAGTAAGAGATTTCACTTTCTTGGGCTCCGTGATCACTGCAGATTGTGACAGCAGTCACGAAATTAAAAGACGCCTGCTCCTTGGGAGAAAGGCGATGGCAAAGCTAGACAGCATCTTAAAAAGCAGAGACATCACCTTGCCAACAAAGGTCCGTATGGTTAAAGCCATGGTTTTCCCAGTAGTGATGTATGGAAGTGAGAGCTGGACCATAAAGAAGGCTGATCGCCGAAGAATTGATGCTTTTGAATTCTGGTGCTGGAGGAGACTCTTGAGAGTCCCATGGACTGCAAGAAGATCACACCTCTCCATTCTTAAGGAAATCAGCCCTGAGTGCTCACTGGAAGGACAGATCCTGAAGCTGAGGCTCCAAGACTTTGGCCACCTCAGGAGAAGAGAAGACTCCCTGGAAAAGACCCTGATGTTGGGAAAGATGGAGGGCACAAGGAGAAGGGGATGACGGAGGACGAGATGGTGGGACAGTGTTTTTGAAGCTACCAGCATGAGTTTGACCAAACTGCGGGAGGCAGTGGAAGACAGGCGTGCCTGGCGTGCTCTGGTCCAGGGGGTCACGAAGAGGCGGACATGACTCAACGACTAAACTATTATTATTATTATTATTATTATTATTATTATTATTATTATTAGTATTAAAGAAGTAGGTTCTTTGGGCCAGGGGGAGGCTTTAGGTAATTCCTGGAGGCTCCGGGTGGAGCTCTACTAGGTGGCAAGATAACGAATCAGGCTGGGGCATAATTCCCTGATTGAATGTCCCACACAAATACACTCCCCTGAAAGAGTGGCGTGAGTCTCGTTCTTGCAGGAGCAACTGGGTGTTCCATTGTGACTGGCAAGGTTTGAAAATCTCATGTTGGAGCAGCTTTTTGATGTGAGCTTGCCGCGTCCCTTCCAGAGTGAAACAGCACCTGGAAAAAATACTTTGACAAAGTTCCCAAAAAACTTTCACTTGCTTTTTTTTAAAAGAAGTTACTCTTAGAGCATGGGGTGGGTAAACTTTGGCCTTCTGGGTTTATGTTGTGGGACTGTAGCTCCTAATTAGCTCCAGGCAGTATGACCAGCAGTTCAGGATGATGCCATAGCAGCCAAGAGATAAGCATGCAAAACTGATGTCCTACTTGCATGAATCTGTACCGCCTTTAGATCTAAGCCGTGCTGTGCTGTTGCTGCAACAGCCTTTAGCAAGAAGAGATGAGATTGAATCATTTGTCGAAACCTTATTCCGTATGCTGAAGAACCATTGTTGCATCAGGGCCGTAGTCTTCCCACACAAAATTATTACTTGAGACAAAGTATTGCCAACCATTCAGCAAAGGATTATCCAGTTTCTGGGACAGTGGGGGGGGCACTGTGTTTGTTTGTTAACGAAGAGGAACACAAAGAAGAATCTGGAACCAGACCCCTTCTGCTGCTAGGCGTGGGGTGGGATACTGTCTAGCAGCTACGGGATTCGCAAATGGTTTGGGCTTCACGATCATGGGGGGTATATTTCTAGCCATGCCTGGGGGGTTATCTTCAGCCCATACCTCAGGATTCATGAGGCGCCAGTGTTCCCTGTTCCAATGTTGACCTCATGGGAACCTGCTTTTGTTATCCTAGCAAGTCTCTTCCTCCCCTCTCAGGGCCATTGCCCCATATGCTCCCGGCTGGCGAGGTGGGGTCCAGGCAGGTCCCCCGGGGGGTGGGGGTGTGCCATGGGTGCCATGGAGGGGGGCGGTTGTAGGAGGGGCTGAGCGGGGGGGGGGGCAAACAGCCTCCTGCCCCTTTTAGGGTTTCAAGGCGAGCGTATTGTTGTAAGAATTCTAAGGTCTCAAATATAAATTAAATGCTCATAAACGTACAAGGCAAACACCTACCTAAGTATATAAACCAGGTGTCTGAAATAGTACAGGGGAGCAATCCTGAAGCCATTTGGACTCTCCCAAATTGACCTCAAATATTCCTCCGCAAGGAGGAAGGAAATGGGGAAAGGCCAAAGGGAATATCTTGTGTCTGTGCTCTGTTTAACCAAAGTCAGCCAAACAGGCTTATTTTTCACATCCACTGACACCAACATGCTTTCTCTATTTTCTTCCTGCACCTTAGTAAGAAGAATGATACATTGAATAGCGACAGCTGTCTGGTTGTGTTTCCTATACATAAAACAAGCATTTCGTTAATAAATGAAGTGGTCTGTTGTGAATTACTGTTAAGGAAAAATCGAGGTGTGAGGCTGCTCAGTCCCCCAGCTGGTCGGGCAGAGCCTGCGGGTCCCTGCAGAATAAAGGAAGGAGTCCAGCCAACCGGAGCAAATAGCTGTAGACCAAAGTTTATTGCACAGTAGGTTCAAAGAGCACATTTTGAACCCCGAGGATGGGGTGACAAAGACTTTTAAAACTTTCCCACCATATCCCAGAATACAGTTCGTACAGCATCATTGCTACATCACTGACATGTCACAAAAGGGGAGGGGTTAACCTTGGCAAACATGTCCAGGCAAGTCCTTGGTACAAGATTATCATAAGCAGACATGGCGGGGCAAGACTCAGGTATAAGATTAGCATGGACAAATATGTCTTAAGTACCCACCACCCAAAAGTACAATAGATGTTCCTTTGCATGTCTGGAGCCTGAGGCGAGTCAGGTGATGAGATTTGGCTTCCCTTGGCTAACAATGAGCCCAGCAATTGTCACCTCTGGGAACTTCCTGGAGTCCTTTTGCAAGGGGAAAAATAGCTTTGGAATGGAGGAAACTGGGAAAGGAGATGATTTTATATTATTTTAAAGCTAGGTAACTTCCCTGAGCTGTCAAGTTGGAAGGATACATTCAGGCATAATATTTGTAATATTTAACTTTAAAGATGTGCCCACCCGTAATTTCCGTAACAGCCCCCATTTTCCGAGTAAGAGCTAGGCCTGCATGTCCAAATGATCTTTTCTCTTGCAGACAGGCAAGCTCCTAGCAGCTCGCCTGGAGGGCAGGTGGGCAGCCCCCTCAAGCCAGTGCCATGGATCCAGGGCCTGTCAGGAGATCGGCCTACACCCGAGTAAGACCCTGGTAGAGAAACATGCCCGACTGGCATGTTCTCTCCCTCCTGATCGATCGTCCGGGAGCTTCAAAAGCTTTCTTCAGCCTGGACCGATGCCAACCGACACCGGCACACTTAGGGATCCGCAGAGTATGCACATCATGCGTAACAGAACTCAGCATTTTGGCTAATCTACTTTATTTACATATAAACACACACGGAGCACTGCAACATGGCTCCCTCTCTCTCCAGCATCAGAGAGCAAAGAGAGAAAGAACAAAGGACAATAGTCCCACTTCACAGAACACAAACATCCTGTCTCCGTCACTTCCCACTCTGTGGAGTCAAAGCATACACCGTCATGTAAAAGACAACAATCCCATGACTGCAATCATGGATCAGGTATTCTAACAGGGCCACGGCCTGCTTCTCTGGCTGCTGCGCCCTGCAGACCTTGCCTTCATAATGCATGTGTGAATGAGACAACCAGCCTTGGGCTCCGCAGGCGAGCACCAAAAGGGGGGTTTGGGCACCAAGGACCCAAAATCAGACATCAGGCATGGCACCTTTTATTGGAAATGGTGTTGTTATGGTAAAATCTGGATGTGAGGCTGCTCTGCCACCCAGCTCGTTGGACTAAGTCCGCGGGTCCCTGCGGAGGAAAATGAGCTCAGCCGGAGACAGGAGCAAGCTGCAGAAGATCCAGGTTTATTGCGCAACAGGTTCAAGGCGAGATTGCACAGCGAGAAAGGGGTGACATGAACTTTTGAAACTTCCCTCCGTGTCCCAGAATACAGTGCAAAATACATCACAGTTACATCATGAATACATTAAGAAGAGGTTGGGTTACACAGGATTAACATATGGAGGAGGGAGGGGGAATATGCAGAGCTGGAGATATGCGCAGATAAGCACATCCTGAGTACCGGTGATGAGAAGACAATGGTCCATGTATGCATAGTCTGCCACCTGGCATTGCCCAGAGGAAAGGCTTGGCAGAGTGATTTGACAGGATTAGGGTCTTCCTGAGAGTACGTGGCACCTCGCTTGAGGGATTATGGAGGACAGGGGAGGTGTCATGGAGTCCTAGAGAAATTGAGCGCCTAAAGCAAGAAAATCGGTGTTGTGGTTGATTTTATATGAATTTTTAAAGATTTTAGCCCATTTTATATTGACAATTGAAGTCAGAAACAAAATGGATACATTGTAGCGAGATTTGACAGTTTTATGAGTTCACAAGTTTATTTTTTTTTTATAATAATATTTATTAGTTTTCCAACAAATTGAACACAACACTACAAAAAACCAAAAAAGAAAAAACATACAATAATACAATACAATAATAATAATTAACAAAAAAACCCTACAAAACACTAACATACAACTAACAAAACAAAACAAAAACCATTTAAAACACAGTCCAATTTCAATATTTTATCCTCCTTTCACTAATTTCCACGACCTCCTCACACCTCCCTTTTTGTATTGATTGTTTCAGCAATTCCTTTCCATCTTCCTCTATTTTCTATCCTATAATTGTCTAACACATTCTAACTTTATTTTTCCCTTTAATGCTCTAATAATCTATTTATACTTACCGTATTTTTCTCTCTATTACACACAGATTTTTTCTCCTAAAAAGGAAGGGGAAATGTCTGTGCGTGTTATGGAGCGAATGTGGGGGGTCCCTGGAGCCGATTAGGGGAGCGCAGGAACAAAAATCAGCAAAAATCAATCGTGCGTTGTGTCGGAGAGGGAAACCTGAAAAGAGGAAGTGGTTGCTTTCCTGCATTCTGCCTCAGGGTCTTACTGCCCACCCTCCTCTGTTTCGTTGCTGTGTTTGCTCAAACGGAACAAAGAGCAGGCAAATCCCCTCCCTTCCAGGCAAGCAGAGGGGAAAGCAGAGGTCTTTCCTTCTAATTCCTCTCCGTGCTCCTCGCAGGCAGCCAGAAAACATGCAGGAGAGAGAGAGCTGGCTTCGGTTTGGGGAAACTTTTGCCTTTCCTCCCTCCCTCCCGTTAAATCCCTCTCCTGGATTATTAGCCAGCTGCTTCTCTGCACACCGCTCTCTCTCTCTCTTGTCCCTTCTGTGTTTTTCCTTCCCTCCCCACTTAAAATGTAGTTACAAAGCATGGATCCACATGGATCCTCAGGATCTTTGCATTGGGCCACCCCAAATTCACCATCAGATCACATAGCAGCCTGCCCCCCCAAAATCACACACCCACTGTTGCCTGGGGCTGCAATGGTGCAAAAACGTGGTTAAAAAGCATGGATCCACATGGATCCTCAGGATCTTTGGATTGGGCCACCCCAAATTCACCATCAGATCACATAGCAGCCTGCCCCCCCAAAATCACACACCCACTGTTGCCTGGGGCTGCAATGGTGCAAAAACGTGGTTAAAAAGCATGGATCCACATGGATCCTCAGGATCTTTGGATTGGGCCACCCCAAATTCACCATCAGATCACATAGCAGCCTGCCCCCCCCCAAATCACACACCCACTGTTGCCTGGGGCTGCAATGGTGCAAAAATGTGGTTAAAAAGCATGGATCCACATGGATCCTCAGGATCTTTGCATTGAGCTACCCCAAATTCACCATCAGATCACATGTCTGTGGCCACAGCATGAAGCACAAAAATGATACATCCACTGTTTCATTCAGAATTTTTTCCCTTGTTTTCCTCCTCTAAAAACGATGTGCGTGTTATGGTCAGGTGCGTGTTATAGAGCGAAAAATACGGTAATTCCTTATAACATTTCTACTAAAGCCATATAACTTCATTCCAACGTTTTTCTAACATTCATTAATTTTGCAGTATTTCTGTAAATAGTCTTTAAACTTTTCCCAGTCTTCTTCCATCAACTCTTCTCCCTGGTCTCGGATTCTGCCAGTCATTTCCGCCAATTCCATGTAGTCCATCAACTTCATCTGCCATTCTATGAGTTCACAAGTTTCGATTCCATTGTTCTCCCAGCAGGGAGCCGTCAGCAGCTTGTAAGAGGTTAAATGAGACATGCAGGAGCTCGCTGAGCTAGCTCTGCAAGACGAATGCATGGTTCTGATTGGGTAGAACGCACCTGTCAGGGGCTCAGGAGCAGAGGCACAGGGGAGAGAGGAAATGGAGAGCGAAGGGGAAGAATCTGAAGGCAGCGGAGGGGAGAATGACAGTGACCCGAGAGATTCCATGAGCCTCTCCAGCGAATCAGAAGATTCCCAGAAGGGGGCGCCGATGGTCAGGGCAAGGGGGGTCCCAGGGGGGACGCACCAGAAGCAAGGGGCCAGTGGGGACTCTCAAAGCAGCAGCTAGAGATCAGGACCAGCTTCCCCACCAGAGCGTAGTGGGGGAGAAGAGTCCCATGTGTCAGGGCCAGCGTCTCCTCCAGCAGGGAGGGAAGAGGAGTCAGGGCTGACCACGCCTCTATCGGAGAGTGGGGGGACGGAGGGGAGGTCAGACCCAGCTAGCATCCCCGAAGGGGAAAGCAGTGACAGGAGCAGTGTAACGGTCAGGAGGAAGGTGGCCGGCTGGGCGCGCGCGCCAAGTTCAAATGTACAGGCGCGCGGGACAGCAGAAAACCCGGATTGGGAACCAGGTCCTAAAGCCCGCCGGAGGGAGGGGGAAGACTCAGGGGACTCAGCATCAGAAGAGTCTAGGAAGGGGAAGACCCCAGCGGACAGGCGGACCCAGAGGAGGAGGGAGCAGAGGAAAAGGTGAAGCAAGGCTAGAGTCTTAAACTGGTGTCTGGGGGGAAGAGACTCAGACGGAGCTTCGGCGGTCTAGAGTTTGAGACGTAGAGCTGCGCGCCGCGGATGTAAAAGCTAAACTGAGATTCAATAAAGACTGTTTTATATAACAACGAACTGGCGTTGGTCCTTTGTGAGCTGGGACCTCGGGCAGCTCTGACAGCACCCATTCAAAAGATAGGAAATACAACTTTATACGGTCTACCCATAGTAAAAATAGAGCGGGAGGCGAGGCATAAGACGTTTGGGCTTATTTCGCCCGTAATAGCGGATCAGTGTAGGAAAGGGGGGAAAGGCACTTTATTTATGGGGCTTGGGGTAAAGTGTGGTGCTTGTGCAACGGTGTGGGGGCTGAGGGGTCCATGTGGGGCCCCTCATGTCGGACCCTCTGGTGACCGGCGGAAGGGTGAAGAAGACATGCCCCCCTTCCGTATCAGTGTGTACAGATGGGGATGGGGGGGGCAAAGACTCCCGCGTGTCTCCCCCCATCACAACCTTGTGTCCCCTGATGCTGCTTCGGGTCAAGTCTGGGTCCCTCTAGGTGATGAGGAGCTGCTGGGAGGCCGGGAGGCCGCAGGATTCTTTATGGGCGTCAAAGAGCTCCTTCAGGGCCTCAATGTAGAGAGCGTGGAAGCTGTTCACCTCGTCCTCAGTGGGGCGCGGGCGGAGCGGGACCGGGATAGGCTTCCCCACTGCAGGAAGGAGAAGAAGCATGGACAGTTGGGGGGTCTGCTCTGCCCCTTGCCCCCCACCCATGGCAGCCAGGGCCTCCCCACCCCAGCAGCTTTGCACTCTGGCCTTGGGTTTCAGGGGTGGCTTAGGTGCAGGAATGGAGGGGACCCCAAGGGTCATTTAGCCCAACCCCTTGATTAATGGCCAACCAACCTCTGCTTAGAAACCTCCAAGGAAGGGGAGAAGGAAGTCGGGGTGTGTGTGTGTGTGTGTGTGTGTGTGTGTGTGTGAACACACGCACACAATGGCAGCTCCCTCCATAGCAAGCCCCATAAAACGAGGCAGCTCGTTTGATTTCTGCATTGCAGAGGGGTTGGGCTAGATGACCCTTGGGGGTCCCTTTCAACTCCACAGGTCTCCGATTCAGTTCGAAGAGAGGGCAGAAGGGAGATGCACCAGAACCTGCTGTTTTATACGATTCTGAAGAGTTTGTGGCTCTTTGCAATCAGGTTGGTGAGTTGGGGGGATTTTGGGGTGCAGGGCAAAGGCTAAGGAAGGAACGAGGAGCCTTGTGGGTCCTTACCCACCACCGTGAGGGGGGCAGCCATGGGCTGGATCCCCCAAGAGGTGCTGGAGAAGAGGCCCCTCCCGCTGAAGAGACAAGGGGCGAAGCCGGTCAGCTGCTTGAAACCGAGCTGGAAGCGGCGAGCGAAGCTGCCCTCGGGGAAGCGGATCTGTTGGTAAATGTCGTTCTCCCCGAAGGTGTAAACGGGCACCAGGTCAGCCCTGCGAGGAGGAAGAGGAGGAAGAATTTACTTTCTGTTTTGAGAGAGGGAGAGACAGCATGTCGCCACGCTCTCCGTGGTCGTTGATTTATTTTGCTGCTGTACAATAAATCGCTTCTTAGAAGAAGAAGACGAGTTTGGATTTGATATCCCGCCTTTCACTCCCCTTCAGGAGTCTCAAAGCGGCTCACATTCTCCTTTCCCTTCCTCCCCCACAACAAACACTCTGTGAGGTGAGTGGGGCTGAGAGACTTCAAAGAAGTGTGACTGGCCCAAGGTCACCCAGCAGTTGCACCTAATCTGGTTGCCCAGGCCTTGCAATGGCCTTGGTCCAAGTCACATCATTTGGCAGTTTCCATGGCAATGGTGAAGGACAGCGACCAGAGCAATGTACAGCACTGGGTGATCGACAGTGGAGCCAGTCAACATCTGCTGCCATCTGGTGGCCAAATGCGGAACTGCAGAGCCGTTTCTGAAGGAAAAACCGTCACGCTTGCCGGTGGATCCAAGAGACAGCTGACAACTGTTGGCTCTGTTTTTGTTCCTTTTTTGCAGGCTGAACTGGAAGCATTTGTGGTCCCAGGGATGAAATGCTGTCTATGGTCTGTGTCTCCTCTAGTTAGAGATGGGTTTAAGGTTTGCTTTGAGAATAATGTATGCTCTAGTTCCAGGGGCGGGACTGGAACACTGAACAGCATTCAGTGTTGAATGTCAGGCTATTCTGGAAACATCTCAAGCAGGTAAGGGTAACACTGGGTCAGCACAGGCACAGTGTGCAAATGTTCCTATGCACTATATGTGTCATCATTTGTGGCACAGGAAGATGTCCCCCTGCAATTGGGGATATGTGAGAAAAATACCAGGGTGCACTGAGGGATGCAAAATGAAGTCATGTGCTAAGTTCCTGGATTGCAGAGTATGCAAGAAGGCAAAGGTAAAAACGTGCAGTTATCCTAGGTCTGACAGCGTAACCAAGAAACCTTTTGAGTTGGTTCATGTAGATATTTGTGGCTCTATGCCTGTTGCAAGTCTGGGTGGGGCTAAATATGTTTTAACCTTGACAGATGATTACTCCAGAAACAGCTGGGTGATACTTCTGAAGGACAAGGGTGAAGCTGCCACCATGCTGAGGGAGTGGGTCACTGCAGTGGAGCTCTAATTCTCACTGAGGGTTTCCAGTTTCCAATCAGACCACGGTGGGGAGTTCACTGCGTTGCAGAATTACTTTAGCCAGAAAGGGATACGTCACAGGTTGACGGTTCTGCACTCACCACAGGAAAATGGGGTGGCAGAAAGGCGGAACAGAACGTTCCAGGAAGCGGTGGAAGTGATGCTTTTTGACTCAGGCTTACCACAACGCTTCTGGGCGGAAGCTTGGAAAATGGCGAATTTCACTCTGAATCGTCCCTACAACTGTTTCCTACACACACGCTATCTGTTATACTCTGCTGAAGCTGGGAGGAGCAGAGTGGCGCATCAGAAGAGTGCTGGATGCCAAAGCACTCAGCTGTTCACAGTCGAAACAGACGTTCAGAAGACCAGGTTATGGCTCATAACTCACAGATGGAATGTCGGGTCAGGGAGAGCATTTAATTCAACCAAGAACCTTGCGAGGTAGGCTAGGCTGTGGGAAGTCAGGGACCTTAGCATATGGAATTCACTGTCTGTTAAACATTAAGAGAAAACTTAATTGGGAAAAAGCAAAGGTCCCAACGAAGGAGGAGTGGCTTTTGAAAGACATGGACTAGGCAGAAATAGCAAAGCTCACAGCAAAATTAAGAGATCAGAATGATGAACTTTTTACAGAAGGGTGGAGCCCATTTGTGGATTACTTAACAAATATTACAGTCCAATGAAATCACGGACAGGATTTGAGATAAAAGCAGCAGAAGAAAAATGACAAAATAATTGTACAGTGGTGCCCCGCAAGACGAATGCCTCGCAAGACGAAAAACCCGCTAGACGAAAGGGTTTTCCGTTTTTGAGTTGCTTCGCAAGACAAATTTCCCTATGGGCTTGCTTCGCAAGACGAAAACGTCTTGCAAGTCTTGTGATTTTTTTCGCTTCCCACCCCCCTTTTTCTAAGCCGCTAAGTCGCTAATAGCCTTTTAGCCGCTAAGCCGCTAAGCTTTTAATAGCCGCTAAGCCGCTAAGCCGCTAAGCGGGTTGCTTCGCAAGACGAAAAACCGCTAGACGAAGAGACTCGCGGAACGGATTATTTTCGTCTTGCGAGGCACCACTGTACTAATCTTTTTGTAATAGATGAAGATACAGCACAGTAGAAAAGCTTTGAGTAAAAACACTGTGTAGGTGGGAAGCCAACTTATGGAACAGCGGAATTATTTGTTAGGAAGGTTATTGTGAAAACGTAAGAAAAATGTAATAAAAAATTATACAACAAGGAAGGGCAAGGATCTTCAGTTCTCGCAATTGCTTCATTGGGGCAAAATCCACCAGGAAGCACTGCTATGCTCACGCAGCCCGAGATATTGCTGACCTGCACCCAACACCCCCTCAGACACCCCTTGCCCCCTCGGTGCCCCTACCCGTGTTGCAGCGCCAGGCGCACGAATCCCTTCCTCCCCTGAAGGCGGACGCGCTGCTCTCCCGGGGCGCTGTCCAGTGACTCGGACGCACCCCCCACCACAATGGCCACCGCGTGCCCGGGGGGGCCACTCAGGAGGAAGTCCAGGGACCTTTTGTTGACCGGGACCATCCCTGGAAGTGGGAGAAAGCAAACATTCTTGTGGGTGTGAAACATCTCCAGGGGTTCCCTGCTTTGCAGGGGGTTGGACTAGAGGACCCTCGCGATTCTCCTCCAACTCTGAAATTATGCGAGTGTATTAAAGTGCAAAAGGGTCGCTGGCAAAGGATCAGCATGTTTGGAAGTGGTTGGAGGAGAGACGGTGGCTAACCGATTGAGGCTGAATCCTGACCAGAGAGAAGTACTGTTTTGGGGAGACAGGGGACGGCAGCTGTGGGGGACTCCCTGGTCCTGAATGGGACAACTGTGGCCCCGAAGGACCAGGTGCGCAGCCTGGGAGTCATTTTGGACTCACAGCTGTCCATGGAGGCGCAGCTCAGTTCTGTGTCCAGGGCGGCTTTCTACCAGCTCCATCTGGGACGCAGGATGAGACCCTACCTGCCCGCGGACTGTCTCGCCAGAGTGCTGCATGCTCTGGCTATCTCTTGCTTGGACTACTGCAATGCACTCTATGTGGGGCTACCTTTGAAGGTGACCCGGAAACTACAACTAATCCAGAATGCGGCAGCTAGATTGGTGACTGGAAGCGGCCGCTGAGAACACATAACACCGGTCTTGAAAGACTTACATTGGCTCCCAGTACGTTTCCGAGCACAATTCAAAGTGTTGGTGCTGACCTTGAAAGCCCTAAACAGCGTCGGCCCAGTAGACCTGAAGGAGCTTCTCCACCCCCATCTTTCAGCCGGACACTGAGGTCCAGCTCCGAGGGCCTTCTGGCGGTTCCCTCCCTACGAGAAGTGAAGCTACAGGGCAGAGGGCCTTCTCAGTAGTGGTGCCAGCCCTGTGGAACGACCTCCCATCAGATGTCAAAGAGAAAAACAATTACCGTAGATTACGGCATATTAGGCAACTGGGCGTATAAGATGACCCCCTATATTGGCCACTCCACACCGGGAGGAAGCCGCCCAGCAAAACCGGCTTAGCATCACTGGGCAGCTTCCTCCCGGCGCAGAGCCCGCTGCCCACTGCCGCTGCCCAGCGAACCCCTTACCCAGCATATAAGACGACCTCTGACATTTTAGAGAATTTTCCGGTGTTAAAAAGTCGTCTTATATGCCAGAATCTACGGTATCTGACTTTTAGGAGACATGTGAAGGGTGCCCTGTTTGGTGTTTTATCGTGTCTTTAATATTCTGTTGGAAGCCACCCAGAGTGGCTGGGAAAACTCAGCCAGATGGGCGGGGTATAAATAATAATTATTATTATCCTCATCACCATCACCATCATCATTTGCACAAACAAACGCCTGAGAGTGGGGTGGTTCCTCCCATTGGATGGGCCAGGCAGGGTTCTTGAAGATGGTCCTTAGGGGAGGGGCCACCCCACTTCCCCACCCCCCCAACCATTCCTCTCTCTGTTGGCCTCACCTGAGCTCATCATGTACTCCCGGTAGACGGGCATGCGGAACAGCCCTGCGAGGGCGGCCAGGCTGGGGCGGAGGCCAGGGAAAGAGCGGGAAAAGCCCGTGGCCTCGGTGCAGAAGGCGGAAAAGGCCCCCGTGCTGATGATCCCGTGGGGGTGGGAGCCCAGGACGTAGTTCCGCGTCGGGGGCAGGTCGGCCGTCTTCACCAGCTGCAAGGCAAGAGGGGCGAGTCCTTTGGCACTTGGACCCCCACCTGAATGTCAGAGGCAGTGCGCAGATTCCATGGGCAGCAGCCTTTGACGGCTGCCACCTCCTGCTTCTCTGTGATCTGGTCTCCAGGGGTTCCAGAGACCCGGCCAGCCCCCTTCTCATACCTTGATGGGGAAATAATCCCGGTGGAGCTCCCAGACTCTCCAGCGCCTCACCCAGTCGCTGCGG
The DNA here is from genome assembly GCF_964188315.1 of Podarcis muralis. Lineage (NCBI taxonomy): Eukaryota > Metazoa > Chordata > Lepidosauria > Squamata > Lacertidae > Podarcis > Podarcis muralis. Next base: position 1,058,714 of record NC_135667.1, read on the forward strand.
CGCCCACCTGCGAAGACAAGGGTTCAGGCAGGGGATGGAGTCAGAGAACTGTGGGGTTGGAAGGGGACCCCCCCAGGGGTCATCCAGCCCAACCCCCTGCAATTCAGGAATCACAGCTGAGGAATCCCTGGCAGGTGACCACCCGACCTCTGCTTAAAAATTCATTTAATTATGACGTGCTGATGTTCAATTTTAGTGTTTATTATTGGATTCCAATGGATTATTGCATATTGCTTTACTTGGTATAAATTATTTTAAAATTATTGTGACTTTTTATTTAGGATCTGATTCTTACTATTAATACTAGATATTTTATTATTATTGTGTGTGTGTGTTGGAAGCCACCCAGAGTGGCTGGTGCAGCCCAGCCAGATGGGCAGGGTATAAATAAAATTCCAATCAATCAATCAATCAATCAATCAATAACGAGAAGCAAGATGATGCTTGGGGTCCCTTCCAACTCTGATTCTATGCTCCTGAAGGTAGGAGTCTATCCATTGATGAAGATGATCACCCAAATGTCATAGACCAAATGGAGCAAACAGGACGCAGACCTAGTGGTGGGAGGAAAAAATCCTTAAATAAGAGACACGGGGGAATGATTAATGGACTTCAATGTCTGTACACTAATGCGCAAAGCATGGGAAATAAACAAGATGAGCTTGAGCTCTTGGAACAGCAAACTAAATATGACATAATAGGAATCACTGAAACCTGGTGGGATAAGTCCCACGATTGGAATGTAATAATGGAGGGATACAATCTATTTCAGAGAAACAGACCAGACAAGAAAGGAGGAGGAGTGGCGTTATATGTCAGGGATGTGTATACCTGTGAAGAGATCCAAGATTTAGAACCTCAAAGCCAAAGTGAGAGCATTTGGGTCAAAATTAAGGGAGAGAAGAATAACAGAGACCTCATTGTGGGAGTTTACTATAGATCCCCAAGCCAAACGGAGGACATAGATGATGCCTTCCTGGAACAGATGGCCAAGCATGCAAAAGGAAGGGAGATAGTAGTAATGGGGGACTTCAATTATCCGGATATTTGTTGGATGTCAAACTCAGCCAAGAGCATAAGGTCAAACAGATTCCTCACTGGCCTTGCAGACAACTTCATTGTCCAGAAAGTGGGAGAAGCAACAAGAGGAACAGCCATTTTAGATCTGGTCCTAACCAATGTTGATGACCTGGTTAGTGGGGTAGAAGTGGAAGGATCATTAGGCGCGAGTGATCATGCTCCTCTGAAGTTTACTATACAGCGGAAAGGAGCAGCCAAGTATACTAGGACTCAATTTCTTGACTTTAAGAAAGCCGACTTCATAAAACTTAGGGAAGTGCTGGGTGAGATCCCATGGAGAGTAATACTAAAAGGAAAGGGAGTTCATGATGGCTGGGAGTTTGTTAAGAGGGAGATAGTAGAAGCACAACTTCAGGCAATACCAATGAGACGGAAACATGGAAGGTGCCTAAAGAAGCCAGGGTGGCTATCTAAAGAACTTTTAACTGAGTTAAGATTAAAAAAGGATGTGTACAAAAAATGGAAAAGGGGGGAAACCACCAAAGAGGAATTCAAACAAATAGCCAGCACGTGTAGACACAAAGTCAGAAAAGCTAAAGCACAGAATGAACTCAGGCTTGCTAGAGAGGTTAAAAGCAACAAAAAAGGCTTTTATGGGTACCGTATTTTTCGCACGATTGGACGCACCGGACCATAGGACGCACCTAGTTTTTTGGGGGGGAAATAAAGGGAAAAAAATTTCCCTTTATTTCCCCCCCAAAAGCAGGTCAGGGAAACCGAACCAGGTCGAGGAACAGCGGGATAGTGGCGCTGCGCCTCCCTGCTGTCCCCCAAGCTGGGTCTCCCACGGCTAGCGGACAGCTTCCTGAAGCCTGGAGAGCGAGAGGGGTCGGTGCGCACCAACCCCTCTCACTCTCCAGGCTTCAGCGAAAGCCTGCATTCGCTCCATAGGACGCACACACATTTTCCCTTGCTTTTTAGGAGGGAAAAAGTGCGTCCTATGGTGCGAAAAATACGGTATGTTCGTAGCAAAAGGAAGAACAAAGAAACAGTGAGGTCACTCCGAGGAGAAGATGGTGAAATGCAAACAGGGGACACAGAAAGGGCTGGGACTTCCGGGTTGGCGCCTCCGGCAATGGCGGAGCTCCTCCAATCGGGAGGAACTTGCTCCGTGAAAAGCAGGGTCTGACCGCCACGGTGAAGGCGGAGACCCATAGAAATCACAGGCGGGAGAAGCCTGTGAACTTGGGATTCGGCTTGCACCCTTTGCGCATCCCCTACTCGCGGGGAAACCCTGTTCTGAGGATCCGGAGCGACGTGGGGTGAGCGGCACGGTGCTTTGAATCGACCGCTTCTTTCATGGAGTGAAGCCGCATTGCTGTTGCCGGAGAGCGCTGACTTTTTCCTGTGGACAATTGGATTTTAAACGACTACCCGTGAGTAGAACGGAAAATTGGACCTTGAAACACTTTAATTCGGCGCCGAAAGCGGGAAGGCTCTAAACAGGAAGTCCGCCTCCCGTTTTTGTAAATAGATTGAAGCAAAGACGTTACAAGCTAAAGTCTTTGAAAGCTTTTGATAAAGGATTAAATTCCCACTGGATAAAAATATATAACCCCTCTTGGAAGCAGGAGAAGAGGGGGGGAGTTTTGGATCTAGTGTGCCTGCAGAAGAGAGTGAAAATCAAATTGCCACTGCTCTGAACCTGGAAAAGGGCTGCCAGATGACGTTCGGGGAATGTTCATTGACAGAATGGATTTGACAGCTAGCTAAAATAAGGCACTGTTTCCATTGTCCTCTTCTGCATTTAAAAATGGAGGAGAAAGTAACCGAAAATTGAAACTATTGTTATTTGCTTGAGCTGTGCTTGAAAGAATTGATACAAACGGAGACTGTTTCCCTCTAGAGGGAGCATGTGAAATTGCTACAGGAGTGCAACAGAGAGATCCCCAGCTGCAAGATAAAGATTCTGAAAACCAGAGTCTGACCTTGGACCATTCAAAATGTTGATAGGAGAAGCTATTGTGACTGCATTATACAAGATAAACTACACGCTGGAACAGCTGCATAAAAAGACAGATGACATGATCTCTAAAACTGACAACTTGGAACAGAACGTGACTAATTTGAGTCAAAAAGTGAGTACCAATACAGAAACAATTCAGGATTTGGTACAGGAACATATCTTGGTTGGACAAATGGTGGAGGAAAAGGAGAAAGCTGATGATGTGAAACCAAAAGTAGCACAAGCGGGATCCTCAATTTCTCAGAAGCAAATTCAGGATTATAAACTGAGGTCTTTCATGACTGAATCTAGCAAAAGTCAAATTTTGAGGTTAGGATTCCGGCTTGGATTGAAGAAGGAAAGTTGGAAAGAACCCTCTATCCAGGTATTGATTGACTTTTGGGACATGGACTTGGGTCTGGAGGAGCCTGAAGTTTTGGGGGTCTCTAGAATTGGAGGAATCCTGAAATACGTTCTGAAACACTCTATGGACTTTATTTTTAACTTTGGAATTTTGGCTGAACTGTCCAGAAGGAACAAAAGTATTGCTAGGCTGGAATTTTCCCGAGATCCGCTCCTGAACATCAAAGAATATGAAGAAGACCTGCAGAAGGGACTTGGAAGGAGATTTAAGAGCCTCGGATATAAGATCACCAGGTTGACGGACTATATGGAATTGACGGAAAGGAAAGGACTGGCAGAATCCGAAGCCAGGGAGAGGAGATAGTGGAAGATTACTGGAAAATTTAAAGTGTTTATTTAGAAATATTGTTAAAGTAATAACTGTTGGAAAAATGGTGGAACGATGTTTTATGGATTTAGCAGAAATGCTATAGTTGGGTATATATAAGTGTCAGGGAACTGCCATCGGAAGGACAGGAGGTGGAAGGGCTCACTGAGGTTGAGAGAGACTTAGCAGCTGAAGAGGGAACCAGCAGGGGGAGAGAAGGAACTCCAAGGGAAAGTGAGTCGGAGGGATGGCTCAGAGACACTTCCAGCGAAAACAGTGGGGAGGTTTCGAGACCTCCTATAGGGACACCCACTCCTCGCCGGAAACTGTCGCGCCGAGAGTCCAGAAGACGTGTTTCCGTTAAGGAGCTTTTATGCTGGAAGAGATTCCGTAAGCGCCCACTTTCGGATTCTGCTAGCGACTGACGGAGCCATGCTTGAGGGGCTCCGTCGTAGGCAGAGGTTTGCGGATTTGATCAAACTCTGAGGGACTAGGATTTTACGCACAAGCAGCTCATCATCCCATCTCAGCAATCCGAAAGTCTCTGAAAGCAGCTTGTGCAGGGAGAGGCATCATGAGCAACCCAGCTGAAACCGGAGAAGCAGGAGGAGCTGGAGTGGGTCCAAGCCTGGAAGAAAGGTACAGGGTGTTGGAAGTCCAGCTAGCGCTGCAGACGGCGAGGCTCGAGGAGAGGAGGGCTCAGGATGCAGAAAAGGGAAAAACCACCCCGTTCGCACGAAAGGTGCCAGGATTGGTGCAGAAGTTTGGGGGGGATCCCAGGAACTATCACGCCTTTAGGACAGAGATGCAATATGCTCTCAATCTGCAGTTTGATGACTTTCCCGACGAGGAGTCGCGAGTGGCTTTTGTGATTGGCCATCTCGAAGCGGGGGCCAAAGACTGGGTTAGGCCCCTGATGGCAGTGAATAATGAGATCCTAAAGGATACGCGGAAGTTTTTTCGCGCCATGGACCTGATGTTTTCCAGCGACATTGAGCAGGGAGTGGTGCGCAGACAGTTAATGGCTTGCAAACAGGGGAGCCGATCTGTCCGTGAGTACTGGACTGAGTTTACCATGTTGATCCATAAATTGGGGTGGGATCTATCGGCGGAGCCCATTCAAATGCTTTTCGAAGAAGGGCTTTCTTCGGCGGTGAAAGACGAACTTTCCCGGGCGCCCAGGGCGGAGTCTATGGACCAGCTGACCAAATCCGCGCTGACCATAGGAGCACGCCAGGAGGCGAGAGCTTTGGAAAAGCGGGAAGGGAAAGGGGAACGTTGGAGGGATTTCCGCATTCCAGAGATTCCAGAGCCACCTTTCCCGCCGGCAGAGCCGATGGAAATTGGAACAGCGTGGGCGCGCGCAGTTTCAAATCCCAGTGAAGGGCGGAAGAAGGAGGGGAAGAGCGCCAAGAAATGTTATCTCTGCCAACAGCCAGGTCACTTTGCCAGAGTCTGCCTACAAAGAAAGGAATGGCAAGGGATGGCGGGAGCTGTTGGGGAAAAGGAGGAGGAAGCCAAGGAGCAAGTAAAAGCCAACGCCTGGCTGCCACCGTCGGGGCACAGCAGCCAGGCCAAAGAGCAGTGAAAGTGCCCACGCCGGAACCTCCAAGACCTGCTTTAGTGATAGAGGTGTTACTAGAGCTGCCAAATGGACACCCACTGAAGATAAAGGCGCTATTGGACTCAGGCAGCTCCTGTAATTTCATGAGTAAGGAGTTTGCAGCTGAGCACCAGATACAGACTATCCCTTTAAGAAACCCCTTGCAGGTGACCACGATCGATGGGAGGGAGCTGTTGGGAGGAGAAGTTAGCCAACAGACTGTCCCGATGATAATGAGGGTGGCAAGGCACACCGAACGGATAGCGTTTAATGTGGCCACCTTGGGAGGAGCTCCCATTATTTTGGGGATGAGCTGGCTGGCGCTACACGATCCGCTAGTGGGCTGGCATCAGAGAGTGGTCTCCTTTGGGTCAGCGCATTGCCTAGAACACTGCAAAGAGGGGAAGGTTCCGGAAGGGGCCAGAGTCACCCTAGCAGGGATGGAAGTAACGGACAAAGGGAAGGTGCCCCCACAATACGCAGATCTGAGCAACGTATTCAGCGAAAGGGAAGCAGACAAACTGCCGCCGCATAGACCCTTTGACTGTCAAATCAATCTACTCCCTGGGGCCCAACTCCCAGTGGGCAAGCTGAACGCTATGTCAGACAGGGAGATGCAGGAGTTAAGGGAGTTCATTGACAAAAACCTGAAGCGAGGTTTCATCAGAGTCCCGAGCGGTGGGGGGCAGCCCAGTGTTTTTTGTGGACAAAAAAAACACAGATAAACCGAGGCTTGTAGTGGACTTTCGGGCCCTGAATGCAGTGTCGGAACCTCTGGCTTTCCCTATGCCCCGAATTGATGACATTTTGACTAGGGTGAGGAAGGGAAAGATTTTTACAAAACTGGACCTGCGGGGGGCGTATAACCTGATACGAATAAGGAAGGGGGATGAATGGAAAACCACCACGTTCACCCCTTTGGGAGCCTTTGAATATCTCGTTATGCCCTTCGGTCTACAAGCAGGCTCGGCGTGTTTTCAATCGTTTATGAACCACGTCCTGGGACCTTTGCTCTACAAGAATTGTGTAGCCTTCTTAGACGACATGTTGGTATATTCAGAGAATGAGGAGCAGCATGTGAGGGACGTCCGAGAAGTGTTGGGCAAGCTGCAAGCTAACCAGCTGTGGGTGAAACTGGAGAAGTGTCAGTTTCATACCAAGGAGGTGGAATTCCTGGGGTACCGCTTGTCAGACAAGGGATTGGCCATGGATCCAGGCAAGGTCCAAGCGGTACTGGAATGGAAAACACCGAAAACGAAGAAGGATGTGCAAAGATTCCAAGGGTTTGGAAACTTTTATCGGAAGTTCATCAAGAACTTTGCCCACTTGACGGCTCCCATCACTGACTGTCTCAGCAGCAAGAAGAAATTTGTTTGGACGGCGGAGGCGGAGCGAGCATTTGAAGAACTGAAAAGGGCGTTCGCTTCGGAAGAGCAACTTCTGCATGTGGATTTACAAAAACCTATGAGAGTGGAAACCGATGCATCAGACCGGGCGGTAGGGGCGGTGCTTCTACAACCGGGGAAGAGTAAGTCGGAGTGGAGACCGTGTGCCTTCTTCTCGCGGAAGCTGAATAAATCCGAGGAACTACACGGTGTATGACCGAGAACTACTCGCCATTCACGAAGCGTTCCGGAGATGGAGACATTTATTAATTGGTGCACAACATAAGGTGCAAGTGTGCACAGACCACAAGAATTTAGAGTATTGGAGAACGGCACGAGTGCTCAACCAACGACAAGTGAGATGGGCCCAGGAGTTCTCCAAATTCCACTTTGAAATTTGTTATGTGCCAGGCCCAGAAAACGTCAGGGCGGACGCTCTCTCACGTAAACCCGAGTATTTGGAGGGGGAGGGAGCAACCGAAGAGAGACATGTCATCCCAGAGGACCGCTGGGTGTGTGGGGCGGCACTAGTGGGGCAAAGAGAACTGGTAGAGGAAACGGAAAATGATGAATACGCCCAGGATAAGCTTAGAGGTCTCAGGGGGGAGGGAGAGAGCCCCGGAGGCTTTGAGGAAAGAAATGGGGCATTGTATTACAAAGGGGCACTGTATATACCCGAAGGAGAATTGAGGGGGAGAGTACTCAAGCAGTTGCACGATAGCCCCACAGCGGGGCATTTTGGGCAACACAAGACCATGTGGTTGGTTACCAGGGAATTTTGGTGGCCCAAGGTGAGGGAAGATGTAAGGGAGTATGTAAGAGGGTGTGACCAATGCCAGCGAGCCAAAGGGGAAAGGCGGGCGCCGGCAGGGTTATTAGAACCATTACCCACACCAGAACGGCCATGGGAGGCGGTATCGATAGATTTTATGACGGATCTGCCGAAGTACAAGGGGAAAACAGCCATCATGGTAGTAGTAGACCTGTTAACAAAGATGTGCCACTTTGTAGCATGCTCACATGCAGTCACAGCGGAAGAGACAGCGAAATTGTTTGTAGAACACATTTTTCGGTTGCATGGCGCCCCCTTGAGGGTGGTCTCAGACAGAGGCAAACAATTTATGTCCAGGTTCTGGAGGAAGCTCATGAGCTTACTGCACGTGGAGGTCAAACCAACGGGCAGGCGGAAAGAGCAAACGGTATCCTCCAACAATACCTGAGGTGTTATGTCAATGACAGAGAGAACGATTGGGTCGAAAAGTTGGCGCTGGCAGAATTTGCCTACAATAATGCAGAGAATGTGTCTACAGGGATGAGCCCCTTTTTGGCTAATTACGGGTGTCACCCCAGGGCATTTCCAGGGGGAGAAGGGGAGAAATGGAGCGTCCCGGCGGCCGAACATTTTGTAGAAGAGATGGAAGCGATCCATCGTCAGCTCCAGCTCAACTTAGAAAGGGCCAAAGAAGAATATAAGAGGCAGGCAGACAAGAACAGAAGGGAAGGTGAAACCATAAGAGTGGGGGATCAGGTGTGGCTGTCAACCCAAGGGTTGCCGTTCAAAGGGGGTTGTAAGAAATTGAGACCCAAAAGATTGGGACCCTTTGAGGTCATTCAGCAGGTCAACCCAGTGGCTTTCAAACTCCGGTTACCCAACCACATGAAATTGCACCCAGTATTCCATAGGTCTTTACTGTCACCGTACAGGGGGGGACGTGAAGGGGAGTACACCAGGGGACCAGCCTTAGAAGAAAGGGAACGCAGCAGCCATGTAGCGGAAATCATCGATTCCAGGTGGAAGGGAAATCAGGTGGAGTATTTGGTAGCGTGGGAAGGGGAACCGGAGTCAGAAAACACCTGGGTGACTGCAGAGGATGTCAATGACGAGGTCTTAATAGAAACGTTCCACCAAAGGTTCCCGAGGAAACCTCAGCCTGTAGCAAGGTTCAGGAGGGAGTACTTCGGCACCACCGACGAGGAAGAGGAACTGGAAGGATTCACGGAATCGGAGTTGGAAGAAGGAATTGACTCCGATGACGAGGAGTACCGGGAGACCAGGAACAGCAACAGGTGGAGGGAAGTGTTCGAGACTTCGGAAGATGAGGGAGGTTCTTTCAGGGGTTTTGCTTCCTCACCGCCCATAGAGGAGGGGACGGGAGGGGGTGAAGGGGGCCCTGGAGGGGAGGTGGATGTCAGGGAACTGCCATCGGAAGGACAGGAGGTGGAAGGGCTCACTGAGGTTGAGAGAGACTTAGCAGCTGAAGAGGGAACCAGCAGGGGGAGAGAAGGAACTCCAAGGGAAAGTGAGTCGGAGGGATGGCTCAGAGACACTTCCAGCGAAAACAGTGGGGAGGTTTCGAGACCTCCTATAGGGACACCCACTCCTCGCCGGAAACTGTCGCGCCGAGAGTCCAGAAGACGTGTTTCCGTTAAGGAGCTTTTATGCTGGAAGAGATTCCGTAAGCGCCCACTTTCGGATTCTGCTAGCGACTGACGAAGCCATGCTTGAGGGGCTCCGTCGTAGGCAGAGGTTTGCGGATTTGATCAAACTCTGAGGGACTAGGATTTTACGCACAAGCAGCTCATCATCCCATCTCAATAAGTAACTTACTTTTAATGGGAAATAAGGCTAAAGAATATGTCATTTATAATATGACAGAAAATAGAGAGGGATGGAAAGGATTTGCTGAAACAGATACCAGAAGTGGGATGCGAAAAGGGAGGTGTGGGGAAGTCAAGGAAACAAGGGAATGAAGGACAGGGTATGGAAAAGGAGGGATGTTTTTAAATTGTTTTTATTTTGCTTCGTTTATGTGTTTAGTTTAATGGGTTTAGGGTGTGTCTGTATGGTTTATATATTGTATTGTTTTTGGTTTTCTTTTTTCTTGTCTTTTTTCTTTTCTTACTTTTTTCTTTTTTGTCTTTTCTCTCTTTCTTATATATCTTTTTTATTTTTTGTAACTTTTAAAAGCAATAAATATTATTATAAAAAAACCAAAACAACAGAAAGGGCTGAACTCCTCAATGCCTTCTTTGCCTCAGTCTTCTCCGATAAAGAAAACAATGCCCGACCTGAAGAATTTGGAGCAAATGATTCAGCAGAGGAAACACAGCCCAGAATAACTAAGGAGATAGTACAAGAATACTTGGCTAGTCTAGATGTATTCAAGTCTCCAGGGCCAGATGAACTGCATCCAAGAGTATTAAAAGAACTGGCAGATGTGATCTCAGAACCACTGGCAGTCATCTTTGAGAATTCCTGGAGAACAGGCAAAGTCCCGGCAGACTGGAGGAGGGCAAATGTTGTCCCTATTTTCAAAAAGGGGAAAAGAGAGGACCCCAATAATTATCGCCCAGTCAGTCTGACATCAATACCAGGGAAGATTCTGGAGCAGATCATTAAGCAAACAGTCTGTGGGCACCTAGAAAGGAATGCTGTGATCACCAATAGTCAGCATGGATTTCTGAAAAATAAGTCATGTCAGACTAACCTGATCTCGTTTTTTGACAGAATTACAAGCCTGGTAGATGAAGGGAACGCAGTGGATGTAGCCTACCTTGATTTCAGCAAGGCATTCAACAAGGTGCCCCATGATATTCTTGTAAAGAAGCTGGTAAAATGCGGTCTTGACTATGGTACCACTCAGTGGATTTGTAACCGGCTGACTGACTGAACCCAAAGGGTGCTCATCAATGGTTCCTCTTCATCCTGGAGAAGAGTGACTAGTGGGGTGCCACAGGGTTCTGTCTTGGGCCCGGTCTTATTCAACATCTTTATCAACGACTTGGATGATGGACTCAAGGGCATCCTGATCAAATTTGCAGATGACACCAAACTGGGAGGGGTGGCTAACACCCCAGAGGACAGGATCACACTTCAAAACGACCTTGACAGATTAGAGAACTGGGCCAAAACAAACAAGATGAATTTTAACAGGGAGAAATGTAAAGTATTGCACTTGGGCAAAAAAAATGAGAGGCACAAATACAAGATGGGGGACACCTGGCTTGAGAGCAGTACATGTGAAAAGGATCTAGGAGTCTTGGTTGACCACAAACTTGACATGAGCCAACAGTGTGACGCGGCAGCTAAAAAAGCCAATGCAATTCTGGGCTGCATCAAGAGGAGTATAGCATCTAGATCAAGGGAAGTAATAGTGCCACTGTATTCTGCTCTGGTCAGACCTCACCTGGAGTACTGTGTCCAGTTCTGGGCACCACAGTTTAAGAAGGACACTGACAAACTGGAACGTGTCCAGAGGAGGGCAACCAAAATGGTCAAAGGCCTGGAAACGATGCCTTATGAGGAACGGCTAAGGGAGCTGGGCATGTTTAGCCTGGAGAAGAGGAGGTTAAGGGGTGATATGATAGCCATGTTCAAATATATAAAAGGATGTCACATAGCGGAGGGAGAAAGGTTGTTTTCTGCTGCTCCAGAGAAGCGGACACGGAGCAATGGATCCAAACTACAAGAAAGAAGATTCCACCTAAACATTAGGAAGAACTTCCTGACAGTAAGAGCTGTTCGACAGTGGAATTTGCTGCCAAGGAGTGTGGTGGAGTCTCCTTCTTTGGAGGTCTTTAAGCAGAGGCTTGACAACCATATGTCAGGAGTGCTCTGATGGTGTTTCCTGCTTGGCAGGGGGTTGGACTCGATGGCTCTTGTGGTCTCTTCCAACTCTATGATTCTATGGCTCTATGTTATATTTTGGGGAGGGTTCTTTTGATTCGTGTCAATTACAGGATTTCGTGTGTGTTTTTATAGCAAAATTTAATAAATAATGATAAATACATAAATAAATGCAGCTGATTTTTCTGCCCTACATACAGAGAGAGAGAGAGAGAGAGAGAGAGAGAGAGAGAGAGATGAAATGCCTTCTGCCATTGTGTCATTTATTGGAAGCTGTCTTGGAAAATAGATAACAGTAAATAGCAGTGAGGAAAACAGGTTTGGGATGGTCGCAAGCTGCCCCAGGGGAAGGGGGTGAGTTGGAGGAAGAGGGGCAGGGTGAGGCAGCAGCTCCAGCTGTGTGGGTCTGGGTGTGGGGCTCAGCACCCTTCTCAGACAAGGAGAGGCGCCTTGCACCTGCCCTCCGGGTAGGGTTGGGGGCAGTGCCGGATTTACCTATAAGCTAAACAGGCTATAGTTTAGGGCCCCAGTCCCCCAAAAAATAAAGGAAAAAACCCTGGATGTACATTTCCGAAATATAAGATAAAAACAAATAAAATAAAGCCTACCTACAGCAACAGTGTTTTGTGTTGTGTAGGCTCCTGTGATGTAAGTCATGGGCCCCACCTGCTAGCCAGTTCCCTTAATTATCCCTGGTTTGCTCATTTCTATATATGGGGTACCTACGATCTGCATCTGGGACGCGGGTGGCGCTGTGGGTTAAACCACTGAGCCTAGAACTTGCCGATCAGAAGGTTGGCGGTTCGAATCCCCGTGACAGGGTGAGCTCCCATTGCTCGGTCCCAGTTCCTGCCAACCTAGCAGTTCGAAAGCACCTGAAAGTGGCGGGAAGGTAAACGGCGTTTCCGTGCGCTGCTCTGGTTCGCCAGAAGCGGCTTCGTCATGCTGGCCACATGATGCGGAAGCTGTACGCCAGCTCCCTCGGCCGATAAAGCGAGATGAGCGCCGCAACCCCACAGTCGGCCACGACTGGACCTAATGGTCAGGGGTCCCTTTACCTTTCCTTTACGATCTGCATGGACTGCTTGCATGGCTTTAGATACTTATTAGGTCCATCAATTACCATATAGCATATATTCAACTCAAAAAACAGTGACAATTTGTTGTGGACAAAGGACAGCTGGACATATAAAGGGCCCCTTCACCTTCAGTAGCTTGGGGCCTCATCAAACCCAAATCCGGCCCTGGTTGGGGAGAATCGAACTCACCTCTCTGTGGCGTATCCCAGTCGAAGATCCACCAGGCAAAATACAGGACGCTGATAGGCCAGTAGGAGGTGAAGAGCAGGTAGACCAGGAGAACAGAGAAGAAGGCACCTGGGGGGGGGGGGGAGGAGATTCTGTGGGATCTTGTTTTTATGTTGTATGCTGCATATGTGATTGCCAAATTCTGATTTGAAAAACCAAATAAATAATTTTTTTAAAAAAAATGAAACCAATATCACAATGATCAAAACGAAGCAGGGCAAAACAAAGATCAAAACGAAGCAGGACAAAGGCTAATAGAGTTCTGTCAAGAGAACAAGCTGGTCATCACAAACACACTTTTCCAACAACACAAGAAACGACTCTACACATGGACATCACCAGATGGGCAGCATCGAAATCAGATTGATTATATTCTCTGCAGCCAAAGATGGAGAAGCTCTATGCAGTCAGCAAAAACAAGACCTGGAGCTGACTGTGGCTCAGATCATCAGCTTCTTATAGCAAAATTCAAGCTTAAACTGAAGAAAGTAGGAAAAACCACAGGGCCGGTAAGATACAATCTAAGTCAAATCCCTTATGAATACACTGTGGAAGTGAGGAACAGGTTTAAGGATTTAGATTTGCTGGACAGAGTGCCTGAAGAACTATGGATGGAGGCTCGTAACATTGTACAGGAGGCAGCAACTAAAACCATCCCAATGAAAAGGAAATGCAAGAAAGCAAAGTGGCTGTCCAACGAGGCCTTACAAATAGCGGGGGAGAGAAGGCAAGCAAAATGCGAGGGAGATAGTGAAAGATACAGGAAATTGAATGCAGATTTCCAAAGAACAGCAAGGAGAGACAAGAAGGCCTTCTTAAACGAGCAATGCAAAGAAATAGAGGAAAACAACAGAATGGGAAAAACCAGAGATCTGTTCAAGAAAATTGGAGATATGAAAGGAACATTTCGTACAAAGATTACCATAATAAAGGACAAAAGTGGTAAGGACCTAACAGAAGCAGAAGACATCAAGAAGAGGTGGCAAGAATATACAGAGGAATTATACCAGAAAGATATGGATGTCTCGTACACCCCAGGTAGTGTGGTTGCTGACCTTGAGCCAGACATCCTGGAAAGTGAAGTCAAATGGGCCTTAGAAAGCACTGCAAATAACAAGGCTAGTGGAAGTGATGATATTCCAGTTGAACTATTTAAAATTTTAAAAGATGATGCTGTTAAGGTGCTACACTCAATATGCCAGCAAGTTTGGAAAACTCAGCAGTGGCCAGAAGATTGGAGAAGATCAGTCTACATCCCAATCCCAAAGAAGGGCAGTGCCAAAGAATGCTCCAACTACCGCACAATTGCACTCATTTCACACGCTAGCAAGGTTATGCTTAAAATTCTACAAGGCAGGCTTAAGCAGTATGTGGACCGAGAACTCCCAGAAGTGCAAGCTGGATTTAGAAGAGGCAGAGGAACCAGAGACCAAATTGCAAACATGCGCTGGATTATGGAGAAAGCTAGAGAGTTCCAGAAAGACATCTACTTCTGCTTCATTGACTATGCAAAAGCCTTTGACTGTGTCGACCACAGCAAACTATGGCAAGTTCTTAAAGAAATGGGAGTGCCTGATCACCTCATCTGTCTCCTGAGAAATCTCTATGTGGGACAAGAAGCTACAGTTAGAACTGGATATGGAACAACTGATTGGTTCAAAATTGGGAAAGGAGTACGACAAGGCTGTATATTGTCTCCCTGCTTATTTAATTTATATGCAGAATTCATCATGCGAAAGGCTGGGCTGGATGAATCCCAAGCTGGAATTAAGATTGCCGGAAGAAATATCAACCACCTCAGATATGCAGATGACACAACCTTGATGGCAGAAAGTGAGGAGGAATTAAATAACCTTTTAATGAGGGTGAAAGAGGAGAGCGCAAAATATGGTCTGAAGCTCAACATCAAAAAAACAAAGATCATGGCCACTGGTCCCATCACCTCCTGGCAAATAGGAGGGGAAGAAATGGAGGCAGTGAGAGATTTTACTTTCTTGGGCTCCATGATCACTGCAGATGGTGACAGCAGTCACGAAATTAAAAGACGCCTGCTTCTTGGGAGAAGGGCAATGACAGGCCTAGACAGCATCTTGAGAAGTAGAAACGTCACCTTGCCAACAAAGGTCCGTATAGTTAAAGCCATGGTTTTCCCAGTAGTGATGTATGGAAGTGAGAGCTGGACCATAAAGAAGGCTGATCGCCGAAGAATTGATGCTTTTGAATTATGGTGCTGGAGAAGACTCTTGAGAGTCCCATGGACTGCAAGAAGATCAAACGCATCCATTTTAAAGGAAATCAGCCCTGAGTGCTCACTGGAAGGACAGATCCTGAAGCTGAGGCTCCAGTACTTTGGCCACCTCATGAGAAGAGAAGACTCCCTGGAGAAGACACTGATGTTGGGAAAGATGGAGGGCACAAGGAGAAGGGGGCAACAGAGGACGAGATGGTTGGATAGTGTTTTCGAGGTTACCAGCATGAATTTGACCAAACTGCAGGAAGTAGTGGAGGACAGAGGTGCCTGGCGTGCTCTGGTCCAGGGGGTCACGAAGAGTCGGACACGACTAAACGACTAAACAACAACAACAATATCACAATGTGGACTTCAAACCAGTTTTGGATGATATATCGATATATCTTCCAACTCTGAGCGCAAGAGCAGCGCTTCCCCCTCACTGGGATTCAGAGGCCCTGCCTGGGACCACAACTCCGATTTCACGGGACCCCCGAGGATGTGATCTGAAGCCCCCCTAAACCCAGAAGAACATTTTAGGTTGGAAGGGGCACCCCAGGGTCATCTAGCCCAACCCCCTGAGGTGCTGACTGCGTAGTCCAGACTCACCTGGCCCAAAGGTGCTTTGAAAAGAAGAGGGGGTTTGGCTTTTGGGGGAGGGGGGTGAAATAAAGAAATTAAGGTCTTTTATATATATAATAAATGTTCATAAATGTACCAAGTAAACACGTACATAAATATATAAACCACATGTCTGAAGCAGCACAGGAAAACAGCCCTGGAACCATGTTGACCACCAAACTGACCAAACGATTTCTCTGCAAGGTCGAAGAAAAATGGAAAAGCCTCCCCATTGTCTTTTCCTTCACAAATCCTGTCTGAAGGGTATGTCTGTGTGTGAATAGGGTGAGCCTGTGACCTGGCTCAGGAACTAAGTATTTGTCACCACAAAAGACTGGCCAGGCTCCACAGGGTATCCAATCAAGTGAGCGTTAACAGGTAACCTGCCAGACAGGAGGTAAACAACGCACTCAGATTTCTGTTGTAGACCGCCCCTTCTGTGATGTAGGTATGATGTATCTGGGGGTGGTCATGGACTCCAGGGTGGGCAATTTAAAATGTCTATATAAGGGCGGGCACACCTTTGTTCAGGGTCCTCCTCCATCCTCCTGCGTGTGGTGAGGGGAGCACCCTGTTGCAACAGTTCAATAAAGATCAGGCTTACTAGCTGCTTTGCTTCTCAATATTCTCTGCTTGGCCTCTGTTCGACCGATGGAGAACCTACAAAGGACTCTAGAAGGGCTCTTGTGTCCCCCATAAGGGAAGAAGGGCAGTTTTCCTTTTATTACAGGGGCCTGGCCTGCCAGAGGACCTCCCAAGGGCCATGGTCCCAGGAAGAGGAGGAGGCCACGCTGCCCCTCTTCCCTGAGCACCCCCTGCCCCTCCCTCCCACCCACCCCAGCTCCCAACTTACCAAAGAAGAGGAAGGTGAGGACCAACTGGAAGACGCTAAGGGCCTCCAGGTGTTTCTTCAGAGCCATCTTCTGACCCTGGGTCGCAGGAAGAGATCCTGGGGAGAAAATCCACAGGGGGGGAGTTGTGGGGGGGGATCTGCAGCAGGACTCCAGCCAGGAGGGGCCCCTGCCTTGGCAGAAGGGAGAAGACGCAGGTGTGTTCAGCACAGGTGGCCTCTGACCTGCATCCCAAAGCCCAGCTGCTCCCCTTCAGCCGTGCCCTCGGGAAGGGGGCAGCATGTGGGGCAGGAGGAGGAGGAGGAAAGAGGCTCACTTGTCCAGGAGAGGATGTTGTCCTGCCCGCGGCTGCAATGCACAAGTCTCTCTCTGCCGCCTGCACTTTGGTAGCCAGGTGGGCCTGCGATAAGGACGCTGCTGTCACCCAGGTGAGGCAAAGGGGACCTGGCTGAGCTCTCCTCCGAAAGGAGACAAGGCATGTCAGATTCTTTTCTTTTGACTCCCAGCCCTGCCTGGCACCTGCCTTGTTGGCCCTCGGCTCCCTCCCCTTGGCCCTCATCCCAGGGCCGCCCCGCCCTCTTGGCCCACAAGACAAAGGTTGGGGTGCCAGGATCGATTGCCCCATCTGCCTGCCTCCCTTCTCCAAACCACGGAGGAAGCTGCGCTCTAGGAGATCATCATCATCATCCTCATGAAATTTTAATTATTCCCCCCCCTCCCCAGCCTAAGCCGGGATCAGAGCAGCATAAAATGCCATAAAAAGCAGGGAAGAACCGTTTTCAAAACAACAGACGCATTTCAAAAACAGTAGAACCATAAAGCGGTATAGTTGGAAGGGACCCCCAGGGGTCATCCAGCCCATCCCCTTGCAAGGCAGGAATCACAATTTGGTGGCACTGTAGCTCTAGGGAAGAAAGAGTGCCTCTGAGCAGGTGAAGAGTGCTCTGAGGATCCGCAGCTGCAGCTGCCTCCCTTTCAAAGGGATCAAGCGCAGCTCCTCCTGATGGCCTTTAGGTGCCCCTGGAAGAAAGACAGGGTGAGAAATCACCAGGGTTTCTGAAGCACCCTGTGGGTGGGGGTGTTGGGTGCAGTCCAAAGGTTGCCCCCCCCCCTCCTCCTCCTCCTCCTGCCAGGCAGGGCAGGGAGGTCCAAGCTGACCTGAGCTGGGGGGGGGGGCAGAGGTAGAAATTACGCAAACCTTTTTCTGGCAAGGACATTGCTTCCTGCCTCAGGGCAGGGCAGCCTCTCTACAAATTAGCATTTATATATCCCAATACTTTCCTCCAGAAATCTGTAAGCATCAGACATTGCATAAGCAGAGGCTTCAAAGAGGCGTATTCTCTTTTTGGCACCTCCAGCAACACGTCCTTGTAGATCATCCCTTTCTATACTGATGTTTCGGAGCCCAATATTATTTTTGGTTGTATAAGACGTAGTTTATAATCTAATGGCACATTAGGAAGGTAAAACACTGGTTTACAAAAAATATATATATCAAAAAATTAAAACAATCCAATGAAAACATGAACACCCACAATTAAAATCCACAAATAAACATCAGGTGCCTGGAGGGCCTTCGGAATTCTGGGACTGTCCCTGGAAAATCAAGACACTTGGAGGGTATGGCAGGAAACTCTTAATCTCAAGGTCGCGGATTCGAGCCCAAGCTGGGCCAAAGGTTCCTCTTTTTCATTTTTTCATGCAATGCAGGAATATTTGGCCCAGCGTGAGGCCCGAACCCATAACCCAGGAATGGGGAGGTGGGTTGGCTGGGGGTGGGAAGAGAGAGGAAAGAGACCCCAGCCAGGAACTGCATGGTTTTTAAGGAAGGGGGGGGGAGGAGAGGGGGAAGACTGATTTCCACCTACCGTATTTTTTGCTCCATAAGACGCACTTTTTTCTTCCTAAAAAGTAAGGGGAAATGTCTGTGCATCTTGTGGAGCGAATGCGTGGTCCCTGGAGCCGAATTGCCCAGGGGCCAAAAGCAGGTCGTGCTTCTTTTTTTGAAAGAGGGAAGGGGGTGTTGAAACAAATCCTCTGATCGGCAAGCGATCGGGAGAGAGATAAGGGAGGCTAGAGGTAAAGGAGGCTGCCTGGGAGGGGGGAGGTAAAAGCCCATGGATCCTCAGGATTTTTGCATTGGGTCATCCCAAATTCACCACCAGATCACATAGCATGTCCATGGCTACAGCCTGCACCAAGAAAATCACGCACCCACTGTTTTGTGGGGCCGCAATGGTGCAAAAACGTGGTTACAAAGCACAGATCCACATGGATCCTCAGGATTTTTGCATTGGGTTGTAGCCTTTCAGGCCTTTCCCACGGGTCGGGTGTGCATTGCTCCTGTCAGCGAGCCAAGAAAGTTGCGAGAAGGCTTATCAGCTGAATGCACTGCTGGCGGCCAGGTCATCTTTTCCTGAGAAGAGGAGAAAGCTTTCTTCCTTTCAGCTACTTTGTGTTATGCTTTGTGTTATACAGCAGAGCTAATGCATTTTAGGTTTGCATCCTCAAAGAAAGAATTTGGGAAGTCTTGAGGCCTAGGGAAGTCTTGAGGCCTAGTTGGGGTGACTACACACTAATTGGGGGTGACCACACAGTCAGGATTTGGGTATCCTGTCCCTTCATCCCACCCCCCTTTTATTTTGGACAGCCTTCCGTCCCAAGGAGGCACTGGCTGATATTCTCGGGCTAGTGCTATAATCTGGGGCCGAACCATTCGTGACACCATTTTATGCATCATATTTTGCAAGCATTGCAAGAAGCAAGGTACAGTGGTGCCTCGCAAGACGAAAAGAATCCATTCCGCGATTCTCTTTGTCTAGTGGTTTTTTCGTCTTGCGAAGCAACCCTATTAGCGGCTAAGCGGATTAGCGCTATTAGCGGTTTAGCGGCTTAGCAGCTATTAAAGGTTTAGCAGCTTAGCTGCTAAAAGGCTATTAGCGGCTTAGCGGCTTAGAAGAAGGGGGGGGAGCGGGGGAAAAATCTCAAGACTAGCAAGACGTTTCGTCTTGCGAAGCAAGCCCATAGGGAAAATCGTCTTGCGAAGCAACTCAAAAACAGAAAACCCTTTCGTCTAGCGGGTTTTCCGTCTTGCGAGGCATTCGTCTTGTGGGGCACCACTGTACACAGGAGCAGAAAAGAAGCAAAATTATCGATGGGCCTAGTAACATCATTAAAAGTCCTCTAGGTTTGGAAGTCAATCAGTCCACCAGGACATGTCCCATCCGTTCCAAGTAGGGACAGGGACATGGGCCACTTTTTCAATTTCTGCTGC